>NC_138050.1:18546523-19746523 GCF_964194185.1 Rhinolophus hipposideros
AAAATGTATGTTGCAACACTAATATTAACAAAAATAAAACTATATAGATAAATTGGAATGATTTCACTGGACAGAATGATGTAGCCATTTTTAAAATACAGTTTTGAAGACTGCAAAAACACACTAAGATGCAGAATGGCCGGATGGCTCAGTTGGTTAGAGCATGAGCTCTGAACAACGGGGTTGCTAGTTCGATTCCCACATGGGCCAGTGAGCTGTGCCCTCCACAACTAGATTGAAGACGACGAGTTGCTGCTGAGCTTCCGGAGGGGCAGCCCAGTTGGTTAGAGCAACAAAGTTGCCAGTTCAATTACCGCATGGGATGGTGGGCTGCGCCCCCTGCAACTAAAGATTGAAAACGGTGACTGAACTTGGAGTTGAGCTGCGCCCTCCACAAGTAGATTGAAGGACAACAACTTGGAGCTGATGGGCCCTGGAGAAACACACTGTTCCCCAATATTCCCCAATTAAAAAAAAAAAACCACATACACATTAAGATGCTTTTGTGGGTAAAAATGCTGGAGATCAAACTATTTGGACACGGTGGTTACAGCCTTACGAAGAAAGGGCCTTAGAAAAAATTAGGATAAAAATAGAAGGAAAACCAAAATATCACAGTAGTTCAAATTAGTATTTTTTCCCTCTGCTTTTTGTAAGAGCTATAACTTGACTCCGTTTTAAAAGCAAGCTAATAGAAGTGCCAGTGATTGAATCCCAGATATTTTATAATTAATGTGTTAAAATATGTAAGTATAAAATAAAATAGAGAGTAAAAATAAATCTCTTTTACCCTCTCCTCCAGTTTAATCATGCCTAACAGTTTGGGATTCATTCCAGTCCTATTTCAGTTCATTTTTATATGTCCATCCACCAAAATATTAATTTTTTCTTTTGACTATGAAAAAGAGGTTGTAATGTATCCTATTGCTCTGTGGCAAGATTTTTTCATTTACATGTTATGCCTTAGCAATCTTTCTGTGTCATTTCATTATTTGAAGATCTACATAGTTATTCATTCAGTAAGTCAATCAAAATATTTAATTGATGTCATGACAACCAATCAAAATATGTATTGAGCCTTTACTATGCCAGTAAATAAAAAACAAATATACAGACAAAATTGTGTGATTATAAAAAGTGCTGTTACAGAATAGGGTGAGATTATGACTTACTGAGGAGAGAGGAGTTAAATAGAGCAGTCAGGAAAGCTTTCTCGGAGCCTCTGAAGAGTTAGAAAAGACACAAAAGTTGAAAGGAATAGGAGAGGAAGAGCAGGAATAAGTGTGGCAAATGGAGGAAGAGGTAATACAAGATGTGGAAGAAATAGACAGTAAGGCTTTTTCAGCCAGGATAAGGCCATTTATTAAACACTGATAAAAATATTTTTTAGTTTCCAAAACAGAAAGCTTACCTGTTATCCCAAAAAATTCCGTGCTAAAATACTTTGCGCCAAGTACCCAAAAAATACTTTATTTTAATTTTTGTACAAAAAAAGGTTAGAAAAATTGTTACTCTTAACTAAATCTTCTCCACAAAGGGTTTTCTTTTAATTTTACCTTATTTTAGGAAATTTGAATAAGACGTGCTAATCTAATAGGCTACTATGGTCCTATGTTTTCTGACGCTAAATAATAGATTTATATGCTCTAATTTTCTTTCATTCTAATTTGTTTTCTCTTAAGAATTGAGTGTATACATGTAAAGTAATGTAAACATATGCAGAATTATTTAGTGTCACACTCTTTGTAAAGAGCTTTGAACTCACATATGCATTATTGTCTTTAATTCCTGCAACAACCCTCTGTACTATTTTCGCTATTTTACAGATGAGGAAACTAAAGCAAGAGTTGATTTAATAAATAGAATTGAAGCTGGGATTGAAATCCAGGCATTATCCTGCCAAGATCTATATATATCCAAATGTGTATATGACTAGATAAACTAGAAAAGGAATTTTGATAGCGTTAATAGAATTATTTGAATGACACAATAGCTAATGCTAGCGGCATTTACTTGTATATTATTGTAAAAGTATACTTTTTAAGGCACATAAAGCTTGAAATAATTCTTTTAAAGAATTTGTTACCCAATATTATAAGGAAGGTGTAATTTAATAAAATAATAAGCCCTGTATTAAGTTAATATAGAGTAATACTGATGGTTTTGGTTTGCTTGTTTTGTTTTAGGTTTTTTTTACAGTTTGTGTAGCTATGCCTTTTTGGTTAAATTTCTTAGGAGCTGTGAAGTACAGGTCAGATGTGCGTGTGTGTGTGTGTGCGTGTGTGTGTGTGTGTGTGTGTGTGTGTGTGTGGTGTTTGCATGCTCTGGTTCATTCAGAATGCCAAATTAAATGTATTCATTTCATAAATATTTAGCCATTTGCAAAATGTCAGATGCTGTGCTAGAAGCTGGAGATAGAATGGGAAGAACAGGCATGGCCCTACCCCTCAGAACTTGTTAGTGGAGTAAGTAAGCGTCATGCAGTAAATATAAAATTATATTTGTCGAGTGTCAGAACAAAGAGATACAGTGCTGTAAGAATACATAATAATAGGGGACTAGACCTTGATTGAACTGAAATTTAAAGAAAAGTGTAGTGGTTGGCACTGTGAACAGTGCGGGTGTGGGGACAGTGTTGCAAACACTTACCGGTATTTGAAAAGAACTGAACTCAGCACGTCCGAGGAACCAAAGGGGAAGAAAAGAAGAAAAGCTCGCATGTGACCCAAGTGCAGTGTGTAGGGAGAGCATGGCTATAGCCTCAGCGTTAGCTGTGTGCTCAGGACTTGGGTGACCTAGGACAGGTCACTTAACCTTCTGAATCTGCTGCTATTTCCATGTAATCGTGAGTCCTCACATGCTGGTGGATAAAAAGTGGTATCTTGTGTTAACTTACCTTTGTTTACTTGTAAATGCACTTACACATCATTTCATATCTTCTCCATGTATCTTTACGTCTCTTTGGATAGTCCATGTCCTTGCCTCATTTTTCTGTTGAGGTCTTTTTTGTTTGCTTGTTTTTGTTTTTGTTTTTTGGGGTTTTTTTCCTTATTGTAAGATACTTTATAAATTGAGGAAATTAACTATTTCAAATATGTAACAAGTAAGTTTTTTCTCCCGTTCTTTCTTTTGACTGTATATGGTGTTTACACTAACAGTTTTGCAATAAGAATTCTACACAGTAGAATGGTCCAAAATGGTCTTTAAACTTTTATTTAACCCATCCACCCTTTCAGAACAAATTATATCTCATCTATAAATGGACAGGTTTCTATTTGTGAGCCATTGTATGTAAGTAGATACAGGTATATTTTATTTAATCTTGAAACCCTGTTAGATTTTTCACTGTTCATTGTGCATGTTACAGTTCTTTCAAATAGCTTTTACATATTATGTTTTGCAGGCTTCAGACATCCAGGCAAGGACAGTAGTACTGACCTGGTCACCTCCCTCAAGCTTCATTAACGGCGAAACAGATGAGACCACTGTACCAGAGCTCTATGGTTATGAAATTCTGGTCTCGAGTACTGGAAAAGATGGGAAATATAAAAGTGTATATGCGTAGGTATTTGTTATGTTTTACTCCCTCCCATTATGTGAGTTAATGATTTAGCATAAAGAGCTTAGTACTAATTTTGTTCTATTTTTCTCTCTTAATGCTTTTATTTTGGATGTATAAGTTGACTAGTGATAGTGATTTCAATGTAAATAGTCCAAATGCCGACGGGTACACATTTCTGTCTATGCCCTGGGAATAATAATGGCTTTCATTGGCCATATTCAGCTTTGTTCTTTTTCGGTAAGCTCTCTAACAGATATTCACATATTCCTGAGGCATAAATATAAAGTATGTGGAAGTCAAGACCAGAAATGAAAAACTCGTAGACTGTGAACTCATAAAATGAAGCATTGCTCCTCCTAAGAATTGGATTTAATTTTTATATGTACAAGCTCATGTCTTACTGTAAAGTGAATTTAATATCATTGTTCCTCATTTGTATGTTGGTTTGTTAATAATTACGTTTTGAAAACCTATCATAGTTTTCTTTCCTTGGTTCCAAAGAGTATTTATGAGAAACCAAGAAGCCTTAGAAAGAGTCAGTGGCTAAAATTGTGAGATTTATGATTGACAGTTATAAAATAAATTATTTTTCTGCCCTTCTTTATATAGAAGTTGCTTATTCTAATGAAAAAAATAAAAAGTAAAGTTGATTATTAGTTATCATTTAAGCACAAGGAAGATTTTAAACAAGAGTGGTTAGTTATTCAAATAATCATAACACAGAACACGGGGTAGTTACATCAGCCTTGGTATCTTTTTTCAAAAAATAGCAAGTATAGGGAAGAAAGGAAAGTGAAATTACCCTAGTGACTATCATCTAGTAATATAAAGTGATAAAAATGTTCTGTCTCGGTATCTCTATGGAGACTTCCTTGTGTTTATTTTAGTCATTATTTTCTTAAAGAGACAGGCCTATCTAAAGTGTTCATAGGGGATAAAGGATAATCAACATAAAGGTGTGTGTGTGTGTGTGTGCGCGAATGGCCGTTTCTGGTTAGCTACGGTTGTGCTAAGAGGAAGGATTTATCTCTATTTGTAGCCTGAGAGCACAAGAGGGACATCAGTCATCTTTACCCTTGACCAATTCAAGGTCTCTGAGGATACTGCTGCAACTGCCTAATTCACTAAAGTAAAGTGTATTTTCACCAATGAGACATGTTTTCTTTCTCATAATATTTACTGGCTTTGATTTGAGAAACAGGATAACTGGAAAGCAGGGAAGATGGCGGGGGTGGGCGGGGGGAGAAGTCCATAAAGTGGAGAGAGGAGAAACTTGGCTGAAGGACATGAAACAGAGAACAGTGATTTAAAAAAAGAAATAGAAAACTGGTTTGTTTTCTATTTCTATTGGTTTGTTAACTACATATCAAGTAATAGTTGTATCAAATGATTATTTTAAGAAGATTATGTACTGTTGTATTTAAAAATGTAATAGTGGCCATGTGAAATGCTTTACTTTAAATTAGGATTCACTTTATCTACTCATTAAGCTGTAACATTTTAAATAAAGTTCCACATTCTAATAAAATGCAATAATGGCAGACTTGTAAAAATTTGGTCGTTTTGATTTTGATAATGCATGTGTTATTTCACGTTTTAAGATGTGCAAAATGGAGTTTTAAATAATCAAAAATGGTTCCCTTTCTTCAATAAGCTAAATATCTTTCTTACCTCCAGTCAAAAAAGTCTGGCTTTCACAATTGATTTGCTTAGCATACCTATTTGTTTTAAAGTGGTATGCAGGTACATACTTAAGTTTGGCATATATCCTAATTATACCAATTCCATATTAGTGGAATTTCAGTATGGTCAACATTTGGTAAAGTAAGAAGCAGTGTAATTTCATAAAGTACCTATAGTGCTTATCCCCTGGAAATGCTATGTTTATCAATCAGTGAAATACTACCTTTTTTCCCCCACAGAGGAGAAGAAACAAGTGTCACTTTAAATGATCTCAAACCAGCTACGGATTACCATGCAAAGTAAGGAACGCCTACGTGTTGCTTTTATATGATATAGCATAGGTAGTTTTATTTTCAGTCATTTCCTTAAAAGTCTAGAATATAGTTTAATTATTTACTTGATATTAAAAACATGGACTTTGCTCTTTCTTTTGATAGAATTATCAACACTTTCCCAAAAACATTTAACTCAGATATTATATTGAAGGGTTACAGCACCCTGTTTGTAGTGCGTTGGGATTGGAATGAATATAGATAATATGTATAAGTATACAATATCTAGTTTAGCACTAGAAAATTGTCCCGGCTTTTGAATTTTTTGCAAAACAGAATCAAGTAATACTTGGCTTGTACTTACATATTTTTACTACATCCTGTTTTGGACAGAATTTGAGATACTAAAACTCCTAGGATTTCATATTTAATTGGGAATAACTTAGATACTGTTTTACTCTGCATAGATCTTCCATTGTAATTTACCAAAATTTTATAGACTCTAGAGACTTCCCTGCTTGGGACTCAGTATAATGCATTTAGTTAGTCACCTCCGTTTTTAAAAAGAACATTTGTGGTTAGGATTATTCCTATTAAATGAAGTCTTCAATTATACTTCCTATGGATGAACCCAAACTATTGTCCAACCTAGTATTTTTCTAACTGGATTGCAGCCATTATTGAATCATGTAATTAATTTTGTAGGTTATATTCAGCATTTAAAAAAAATTAAATCAGGGACCAGCTCGGTGGCTCAGGCAGTTGGAGCTCCATGCTCCTAACTCTGAAGGCTGCCAGTTCGATTCCCACATGGGCCAGTGGACTCTCAACCACAAGGTTGCCAGTTCAACTCCTCGAGTCCTGCAAGGGATGGTGGGCAGCGCCCCCTGCAACTAAGATTGAACACGGCACCATGAGCTGAGCTGCCTCCCAGATGGCTCAGTTGGTTGGAGTGCAGGCTCTCAACCACAAGGTTGCCAGTTTGATTCCTCGAGTCCCACAAGGGATGGTGGGCTGCGCCCCCTACAACTAGCAATGGCAATTGGACCTGGAGCTAAGCTGTGCCCTCCACAACTAAGATTGAAAGGACAACAACTTGACTTGGAAAAAAAAAGTCCTGGAAGTATACACTGTTCCCCCAATAAAGTCCTGTTCCCCTTCCGCAATAAAATCTCAAAAAAAAAAAAAAATTGAGTAAAAAAAAATAAAGGAGTTAAAAAAATTAAATCAAATGGAGTAGAAAGTATCAGTATATTACCCTAGTTAAGGATATTGCTTCAGAACGCTTATTGTGGGCATGTGTGATAGTGTTTGTGAGCCTGTGTGTAACTCCATGTTGCACACCATTCTGTCACAATTTAACATGTATTTTTTACTTTGGGTTGCAGTCACAGATGAAAGCTACTGGTGTATAGTTTTGGGTTTTTTTTGTTTGGGTTTTTTTTTTGTTTTTAACAGCCATTCTTTATTTCTAATATGCATATTTGCTCAGTAGAACATTTAGAGGGCACCTTACTAACTTGCAGGTACTTAAAGGAAATGCTATTGAAGGGCAGGATACAATTTTTCTGCAAGATAAAACTATTCATTTTATCACCATAGAGTCCAGGCAGAATACAATTCTATAAAGGGCACTCCTTCAGAAGCTGAAAGCTTTACCACCTTGAGCTGTGAACCTGACATTCCTAATCCACCAAGGATAGCCAATCGGACCAAAAATTCACTCACTTTGCAATGGAAGGTAAGAATATTCTCTAGAATATTTCCAGCTGGACATTTATTCCCCCCACACCATAGCATTAATTTTCAATTATTTTTGGAGGCAAAAAGAGCTGTAATCTATCTTGCTCTTGCTCTTTACATATATTAAATAGGCGTTTGTTTCTTATGTCTTAAAATGACACTCCTGGTTTTTTTTTTGCTATATGTAAATATAGCAGGAAAGATTGTTTTATAGTTAGCATTTCTTATTATACTGGATATGTGATGATATTGAGTGTTACAACAGTGATTCTCAAATTCATTACTCCTTTTTATATTTTGTAACAACAACTTTATATCCTGAATTTTATCCTAAATAGATTCATAATTAGACTCAGTTTTAAAAATATCAGTATGATGCCTTAAAGGGAGGAATAAAATTATTTTTAATAGAATAATATATATTTCATTTTGTAAATGTTTCGACCTAGCTACACAAGATGTAATAAAGTGGACAGGCACTGTGGCTAGAATTGATAATTCAAATACCACAGACAGCAGTGATTGATGACACGATTTTCTGAAATAATACATAGGTCTTGGGAAATTTCTGAGCAAAATTAAGTACAGTCTTTCCCAAATTGCACAGTAGTTGCACTTTGGAAAAATTCAGTAACTATTAAAACTATACCAAAAAAAAAATCTTGTAAAATGAAATTAGGTTCTATACTCATGTAATTATAAACAGATATTTCACCTACATAGATGTCCAGTAGGACATCCAAAGTCTCTCCTAGAGGAAGAGAATAATTCTCTGTTGTACTGAATGTCCCACACTCTGCAGAACTGCTAGCATCCTTGATCTCCACCCCCTAATCACCAGCTGCTCCTCCCCCTTGTATTGTGATGATCAGAACCCCCCCAATAAAATTTTAGAACATCACCTTAAAAGGTGTACCACCCCTATTAGCAGCCATTGATTTGCAGTGAGAAAATAACCACTCATCTTGATTTAATTATCTACTCTGACCTCAAGAGCAAAACTCAGGGCTAGCATTCTTTCTGAAACCTTTTGAATATTGGGAGCTTACTACTTGTTTGGAACTTGTTGGTTCCTAATTCTTCTGTGGATATTAAATGATTTGTATAGTTAAAAACTACTATTAACACTTGTAAATCAGAAAAGTATATACATATTGATAAATATGACTCAATTTTATTTCATGTCACTTAGAGTAGCATTTTATTTATCAATATGCTAAGGCCCTTTGCTTTGGTAGGTAATTGGGGTAGCAGCCCAATGCCCTTCGTGTAGGTTGGGATTTCTCTAGGGCTCTCCTCTTTATTTTGATCATAATTACAATTGAATTTTGAACTTTCTGTCTTTTAACAATATCCCAGTAGGCCCAGACAAGATGTGGACAGTGCTACCTCTTGGTTGCCCACACGGATTGGTCCAGGCTTGCACCCTACTAGGGATGGTCCAGTGTACCCTCACAGTAATCAGCCTGGTTAGGGAAAGAGAGGGATACTGTTATTGTTGTTGGGAATAGGATTATATACAGTTATGTGCCACATAACAATATTTCAGTCAACAATAGGCCACATGTATGACAGTGGTCCCCATAAAATCATAATGGAGCTGAAAAATTCTTACTATCTAGTGACGCCGTAGCTGTCATAAGGTTGTAGCACAACATATTACACATGTTTGTGGTGATGCTGTTGTAGACAAACTGCCAGTCATGTAAAAGTGTAGCACATACAATTATGTACAGTACATAATACTTGATAATAAATGACAATGTTACTGGTTTATGTATTTTCTATGCTATACTTTTTATTATTTTATTCTACTTATTTTAAAGAAATTTACTGTAGAACAGTACACCATTACTCCAGCAGCAGCCTAATACCTCTTGTGTATACCATGTCTCTTAAGTATCGTTTTCTGTTATTTAATCTCCTGTGCAGTAACATGCTGTACAGCTTGTAGCCTAGGAACACAGGCTATACATATGGCCCAGGTGTGTAAGGCTAGACCATCTAGGCGTGTGTGAGTGCGCGCTCTGATGATCACACAACAACAAAATCACCTAATGCTGAATTTCTCAGAACGTATCCCCGTCATTAAGCAGTGCACGATTGTATCTCAGAGGTTTTGCGTGGATTATCAGATAATACTTATATAGCCTATAGCACAATCCCTGGAACATAATAAGCATAATAACTTTTAAAATTGAAGAAACCTACCTTAGTTTTAGTGACTTAAATATCAGATCTTTCTAATCTGCTGCCTTGTACAATTAAAGTCATTACTATAGGTTAACATGTTATGAGAACAGTGGCAAGTTGAGAGAAGTACTGTATCAACTGACATTGTTTAGAATTACTAGTGCCTAGTGAAGATAAAAAATTGACTGAAGTTGGTCTTTTGCTCTCTTAATATTGCTAGTATCTGGGTACTATTGCTCAGCCCTTGGAAATACTGCTGGGTAGGAACACTGGGTTTGTGTCCGATAGACCAAATTCATTTCTGTTCCATTCTTAATGACTGTGTGATCTGGGGCTACTTATTTGGGCTCTTTAAAGCCTCCTTTCTTTTTTCGTACAGTTGGATAATAGTACTTCATAGAGTTGATGTATTAAATAAGGTAAAACACTTTAGACATAATAGTGTCCCCTCTGACTCAGAGAAAAGCTGGAGGATAGGTCACAGGACATTTTAACAATCTCACAAAGAAGTAGAAGAAATTAAGCAAAGTAAATGTGAGACCTTAGCAACTAGACTAGAATAATCTGGAGTCATTTACTCTGGGGAAATATATTTTTACACCACTCGCTTCCTGCTGAGACTTTCAACATTCTCTATCTTTGGATTCCCTTCTGTGTCCGAGTTGGAGTTTCCCAGGGATTCTTCCTCTGCCCCCTTCTCTGTATAATCACTTTTAACTACCACTGCTGTGCCAGTCATTGAGTTCCTGTAACTTACATAGCAAATTTTGGTCATGCTAACCAGTTAAAAATCAGAATTTAAAAAATATTTTAAATACAATATTTGTGTTAGTGCTCAACAAATAATTTGGACCTCCATGTAATGAAATATTCTATTAAAAACTTGATGATCCTTGATTGTTGTTTTACATTGTTAGCAATATTATATAAAAACTGAATAGAGTCCAGAAAATTACAGAAGGTCTCTGGAGTACCATTTTAAAAAGTTAAGACTATTTAACTTTGATAAGAGAATTAATTCTTTGAGTCAGTTGTCTTCAAATAGATGAAGTTATTATTATAAGGACAGTAGTGATCACTTGTTCTGCATCCGGGTGAGGACTAAGGAGGAAATAGGTTGAAATACAAAATTCAGGTAGGAATCAGGTTGAAATCCATGACTGATTAAATAGTGGAATAAAATGCGAGGGAGACTGAAGATTAGCAGATTGATGAATTAACAGTCTTAGTAATTGGCACAAAGTCTAGAAGCAGAGATCCAGCCAGTAAGCCGTCCTTCAGCACCCTAGTTCTTCCACTCTTTGGTGAAAGACCGTAAGGTGAGTTTTAATGGAAATGACAGGATTCATCATAGGAGCTTGAAGCTGATTTTTTTTTTTTTAAGGTTTATAAAAGGATAGTTCTTGCTTAAATAGGTAGTCAGTGCTCAGAGAAAAACTTGAGTAACCTGTTGCTTTGTTTTCTTTCCTTGCATTTAAAAGGATTATGGGGTATACAAAACATATATTTCTATTCTCTGTGCAAATTTTTCTAGGGCTAAGTCACAGAGAACATCTGCAACAGTGTAGTCCTTAGATAAGGTCATTGCAGTAATCTTTCACAAAAGTACTAATTTATACTTATTTTGTTTGTTTTAGGCACCTAGTGACAATGGTTCTAAAATCCAAAGCTTTATTTTAGAGTGGGATGAGGTAAGCAAATTGAATCTTTTTAAATTAGGCTAATATTGTGTGCATACCCACAGGCAGAAATAACTTTTTGGTTTGATAGTTAAGTTTTTTCCTCTTTAAAAACAATGTGCATGATTTCGTTTGGTGCATGAGTGAATTGATGTTATTCTTAGAAAACCTTACTAACTGGACCTCCCTATGTTTCAGGGTTTTTGTTTTGTTTTGGTTTTTGTTTTGTTTTTTCCAACTAACTGCCATCAAGCTGTCATTTGGGTAATTATCTTTATTAAATATTTTTTATTTTTTTTCACATCAGCCTTAAAGGCAAGCTTATTCATTTACTATGGCTGTTTTAACAAATTACCACAAACCTAGTGGCTTAAACAACACACATTAATTCTCTTCCAGTTCTGGAATTCAGAAATCCAAAATGGCTTTCACTGAACTAAAAACAAGATGTCACCATGGCCATGCTTCCTGTGGAGACTCTAGAGGAGAATCCATTGCATAGCCTTTTCCAACTTCTGCAGACTGTCCTCAGTACTTGGTTAATGGCTACATCAGATCACCTTTTCTCCCTCTGTTGTCATTATCACATTGCCTTTTTCCTCCTCTGTCTTCAAGTCCTCCGCCTCCCTCTAAAAGGACACTTGTAATTCTATTTAAGGCCCACCCGGATAATCCAGGATAACGTCTCCATCTCAAGAGCCTTAACTTAATCACATCTGTGCAGCCCCTATTACCATATCACCTAAGGTTCACAAGTTCCAAGTATTAGGACCCAAATATCTTTGAGGGCCATTATTCAGCCTACCACAGCAAGCATACTGGGCTTTATTGTTTAATACTTTGTTTTACTGTCATTTATCATGTTCTCTCATGCCCTACTGCTTCCCATAGCTAAGAGGAGGGCAAAGAGCAGGAAAAGAAATTTCATTGGTAATTTGGGAATTCAGCAATATAATTAAGAGTAATGGGGCACAAACAAGTGGGTTTTATTCCAGAAGTTCTAAGAGAATTCAGAAGTTGGAAATCTATTACTATATGATAGTAATTTAGAAGAAAAACCATATTATCTTAATAAATTATGAAAAGATATTTTATAAAAATTTAGCACCCATTCCAGTTAAAATTCACAACAAATTAGGAATTGAAAGGTAATTCCTTATTTCATAGTTATTTTTGTATTAAGCGAAGTACTACCACTAAAAAGTAAAAAAAATTCTAGTCAAAGCAGAAACAAATCAAAGTTACCAGTTATCCCCAACTTTACTTAACATTATTCAGGGAGTTACAGTTAATGCACTATGATTTGGAACCAAAACCAGGTACAGCCCTGGTGACTGGACTTAGGGGCAAAATTACTATTTAGAGATGGTTTGATTTTCTATTTAGACAACTCAATAGAATCAACTATAAACACTGTTGTCACTAATAAGAGAGTTCATTAAATCAGCCTGATACTGAAGGTTTTCTTTGAAGCAGAAGTCACCCTAATCACCCTTTACCTCTACTGCCACAATAAAGAAAAAGGTGGAAAATGAGAAATTCATACATTTTATGTAGCAACCTAAATTTTTAAAACTCTAGCTGTCCCAAGCTGCAAACTTTTCTCTCTCCTAACTTCCTGCTGTAATTGGGCTTTTCTCTCTGCTTATACTCGTCTACTGTTAAATCTAAGCAGTAGTAGCTCCAAAATCTTGATTATAAAGATGCTTAGAGGCTATCTAGATGGAGGTGTGGGGCACCTTTTCTTAAAACTGTTTGCAAAGAACTTTTCATAGATTGAAGAACCACCAGTTGTACATATCAAAGATCACCTGTTGCCACCACTACCAGTCAGTCCCCCCATAGAGATTGTGAGGTCCATACCTGGAAAAATATTCTTTTACTAAAGCCAAAGGTTTAGCATCAGCTAAAACAGGGTACTTAGTTCCAGAATCTATACAAAGATACCTGTTCCCCAGTTGTTGAATTGTGCATTTAACGAACAGTATCATATAAAAGGTGTGTGTTTCTCAGCTGTCTCTTGAGATCATGCAACAAAGATGACTTTTAATTTATGCTAGCTAATATGTTACTATCTATCAAGTAGGAATTGATGTGGACTTATCCTTTTATAATAATGCACATGATATATAATAATCAGCCATTTCTTTTAGGGAAAAGGAAATGGAGAATTTTGTCAGTGTTATATGGGCTCACAGAAGCAATTTAAAATTACTAAACTGTCACCAGCAATGGGTTGTAAATTTAGACTATCAGCCAAAAATGACTACGGTACAAGGTAAGATATGTTTTAATACAGATATTTTGGATTATCCAGTCAGCTTCATTTGTGTAAATTATTCACAATCTATGTTAAATTATCCACTAAAATCCTGGTTTAATTTATCATTTTGTTGATATAGTTAAAATGCATTGAAAGTTATAAGAGGATGTGCTTGTTACATAAACTACAGTTTTAAAAGAATGCTAATTCACTTTTATATATCTGACCTGGTTACCATAAAGATATTATCAAATTCACAATATATCATTTAGATTATAATTAGTTATCAAAAATTGTCATTTTCCCCAAAATGTCATTATCAAAAATTCTTTATCTGTAAAAATACACTTTTTTTCATTCCTTCTTAAAAACCATTTGTTTCAACAGTGGTCTTAGTGAAGAAGTTTTATATTACACCTCAGGCTGTGCCCCTTCTATGCCAGCAAGTCCTGTACTGACTAAGGCTGGGGTTACATGGTTATCCTTACAGTGGAGTAAACCCGCAGGAACACCGTCAGATGAAGGAATCTCTTACATTTTAGAGATGGAGGAAGAAACTTCAGTAAGTACGAATAGGTATTTTAAATAGGGTATTTAAAACATAGTTCCATCTAGTATTAATCCCAATATAGTAAATATTGCCACAATAGTTAGATTCTTACCCAAATTGTTTGAATACTTCATTGGTTATTGTTTGGGAGGGGTTGGGAGTGACGGATAACTCAGTCTTTAGTTTTCTTCATGTGTAGGAATAGGTTTTGTTTTTTATGTGTTTGTATGTTTGTGCCAGGGAATAACATGGACTGCATGTTAAATATGTGTCTTGGGGGAAATAAAGATAGGGGAAGACCACCGCAGCCTTCTAGTCTAAGCAGCTCTAAAAGATAAGGAAATGATGTGTCTGTCTGCCATTTCCAATTTTGTTCATACACAGCTTTCCCAATTGCCACACAAGATTTGAAGAGCCTCACAAGTGATTATATAGTGCAACCTGAATCTCGTTACCATTGGCTCTTCTCTGTGAGCTAGAACCAAGCTGAACAAGAGTGAGGGTATCTTCTGCTAGTTCTGTATAGTTCCTTAGCTTTTTAGAGCTACTTTGAAGCAATGTGAATCAGAAATAGCATGGTTTTATTCCTAGGTGTGTGTATCTAGTTGAATTGAAAACACAGGTTTGTACAAAAAACTTTACACAAATGTTCAAAGCGGATTATTCATAATAGCCAAAAAGTAGAAACAACCCAAATGTCTTATCAACTAATGAATGGATAAAGATGTGGTATATCTATACAATGGATTGTATATAAAGGAATGAAGTACTGACACATACCACAACATGAATGAAACTTCAAACTATTATATTAAGTAAAAGAACCCAGTCACAAAAGACCACATGTTATGTTACTTCATTTGTATAGATATAGGCAAATCCATAGAGACAGAAAGTATATTAGTGGATGAGAAAAGAAGGGAAGTGACTGCTAAACAAAAAATAAAGTGCAGGCTTTATTCTGGAATTAGGAATTAAGTGATGGTTACACAACGTTGTGAATATAGTATAAACCATTGAATTTTATACTTTTAAATGGGAATTTTATGGTACATGATTTTATCTCTCTTGTTTTTTTATACTTTAAAAATACCATTAGGAAAATAATGAAGCATTGTCACTGGGGCTGTAAATAGCAATCCCAAACCTAAATGCCATTTCTACTTCCCAGCACAACCAGCCATTCATTTATTCACCTAAACACAGCTGTGTGTTCAGGGCAAGTTAAATATGTTATGTTCTGTTTAGCTCTTACATCTGTTAATTCTAGGGATAAGTTTACTGATGGTGAAGTTACCAATCCATCTAACTCGTTCCTCAACGCAAAAATCTCTTGGCTACTGTTTTCACTTCCTAGTAAGTGGTCTCGGTCACCCTTCTGCAAACGTTCAGTAGCATTTCTAGATCCGTCCATTCAAATCGGAAGCATCAAGGTGAGGATTGCACGCAGAGCATCGATCACATTGTATGTAGTAGATGAAGAGGACCTGGATCTTTTCACGTGTTTGTTATTCCTCGTTTCCTCTGTCAGCCATCTAATGAAGATTTGTTTTCCTTTTGCAGGGATATGGTTTTAAGCCTAAATATGATGGAGAAGATCTTGCTTACACAGTGAAAAATCTCAGACGTAGTACAAAGTATAAATTTAAGGTAAGCTTTGAAAGCCCTTAAAGATTCGTTTGCTGTTCTTATTAATCCTATTGTTTTAAAGCCAAGTATATACTTCACTACTTTGGTTTTAAATCTTAAATAATTTTGACTTTTTCTAAAGAGTTGTGTTTTACTTTGTGACTATATAACATGCCTCTTAAACTTTATATACAGTAGTCCCCCTTATCTGTGGATTTTCTTTCCACAATTTCAGTTACCCATGGTCAACCGAGGTCTGAAAATGTTAAATGGAAAATTCCAGAAATAAATGATTTATAAATTTTAAATTGTGCCCTATTCTGAGTAGCATGATGAAATCTCACACCTTTCTGCCCCATCAGACCCTGGACAGGAACCCTCCTTTTGTCCCAGGTCTCCACGCTGTATATGCTGCCCGCCCCTTTAGTCCCTCCTATCCATCTCCGTTATCAGAGCAATTGTCACAGTGCTCATGTTTCAAGCACTTAATAATTTTACTTAATAATGGCCCCGAAGCGCAAAAATACTAATGCTGGCAATTTGGATGGGTGAAAGAAAGCTGTAGAGTACTTCCTTAAGTGAAAAGATGAAAGTTCTTCACATAATAAGGAAAGAAAAAAAAAATCTCATGCTAAGGTTCCTAAGATCTACCGTTAAGAACGAATCTATCCGTGAAATTGTGAAGAAGAAAATAAATTCGTGCTGCTTTTGCTATCACACCTCAAACTGCAAAAGTTACGGCCACAGTGAATGATAAAAGAAAAGGTGAAAAAGGCACTAAATTTGTGGGTGGAAGACATGAGCAGAAAACATGTTATAATTGTCAGCAACATGTTGCACCAGAAAGCATTGAGCCTGTAAGAAGACTTCAGCAAGGAGTCTTCTGAAATGAGTGACTACATTCACACAGCTTTAAATACAGTATATTGTTTAAATTGTTGTATTTTATTATTAGTTATTGTTAATTGCTTACTGTGCCTAATTTATAAATTAAACTTTATCAGAGGTACGTATGTATAGGGAAATAAACAGTGTATATAGGACAATATTATTCACAGTTTCAGGCAACCACTGGGGGACTTAGAATGTATCTCTTGCTGATAAGTGGGGGACTACTGTATTTAAATTCATAACTGTTTTAATATTTTACAAGACTCTTATTTGTATAATGTGAACAAATATCTTTTAAAATATACATGTTGTCAAACATACTCAAATATGTTTTTTAGCAGGGATGTCAGAAAGCAATGCTAATTTTTTCTCAGTACATCAATCATATCAAGTGGTGCACAATTTCAGTTTGTCCCATTACTGGTAGTCGCTTGATGAAAGTGATATCTATTATGTTTCTTCACTGTAGAGTTGTTCTTATTCCATTTGTAATTTTAAAGTATTTTGTAAAAACATAAACATCTTGTTCCGTCAAACCTTTACCCACTAGTTTTAACACCCATTGATAATTCTTGCCTGAATCATTACTATAATTAATGGTTGCCAAATGGTGATTTTTTAATTTTATCATTCCTTCTACATTTATTAGTTGGCATTGTTTTATAAGGAAAAGCTTTCTCTCTCTTCTTGTTTATTTATATCAGTATGAACTCATAGATTATTTTTTATTGAGAGGGTTATATTGTGTTACTATGGTTATCAATTATGAGGCTTATCAGATTGTCTCAGATTTGGGAGCCCCTTCAATCTAGCATCTGAATCCTAGTGACATGTCTCCCTAACCCCCCATTACTCTGAACCCTTTCTTTCTGGCACATAGCATTCCAGTTTTGCACTTTCCCTTCTTTAACCTTGGAATTGGCTATTTCTCAAAGTACCTGGGTCCTTTTAGTAGATGGGTATTTAGAAGCCAAGATTTGGCAGTATACTTATTGCTATAAGGGTTTTGCCACTCCTGGGCACCCTTTCAATGGACAGAGGTGTGTGTGTGTAATTTTTAATCATGAGTTCACACCAAATGCCTCCAGTTTTAATCCAATACCACAGGATAATTCTAGTTTTCTCCCTTATTTCTGACTCCCTTCCTTATCATTGAGAAACATTGCCCCAGTTATGCTCAATTTATTTACTTACTGGATCAAGCTCCTCCCCTCCCCTCACACCCTTCCCTATTCAGAATGCTTGAGTTCCTACTAGGCAAATGCTCCTGTCTCCACCCAACTCACCCCTGCCCCCCAGCACAAATATTTGCCTTGTTTAGCCCATCTGTTGGCCTTTGGACTGAATTATTTCTGGAGGAAGGCAGAGAGACTCTGCATATTATTCTTGCTTGCTTAAGACATGGAGACTCTGCATTTTATTCTTGCTCACTTGAAGCAGCAGCAAGCTTTGAAATTTCTTCTACTGTGGAGATTCCTGTATGGAAATTCTGTATCTTTCCTAGTGTAGCACCCCTTCTACGATATATTTTAGCTTTGACATTGCTATTTCTTCACAGCCAGTGCTTGAATTCATTAATATACCAATTAATATAAGCCAGCCTACTTTTTTGTGCAGTTTTCCCAAAATGTAACAGGATACTGATTAATTGATAAATTAAGCATTTGAATTTTCCTACCAATGTTTGTTTAATCAAATCATTTCAAATAAATGACAGAAGCCACTGTAAATTGTTTTCGTTATTAAAGAACAAAGATAAATTTATTACTCCTTAAGAACATTAGAAAGAATATTTTAATGATAATGGGAAATTTGATTATGCAGTGCATAATTGTGTTTGTTACACTTTAT
Organism: Rhinolophus hipposideros; assembly: GCF_964194185.1. Taxonomy (NCBI): domain Eukaryota; kingdom Metazoa; phylum Chordata; class Mammalia; order Chiroptera; family Rhinolophidae; genus Rhinolophus; species Rhinolophus hipposideros. Next base: position 18,564,840 of record NC_138050.1, read on the forward strand.
GTTAGCTTCATTTTAAAAACTTCTGATAACACTAGGTCATTTTAATTTCTAAATATAGTTTCATATTTACAGGATTTACAAACCTGAGAAGTGCATACGTTTATTCCAGTTTTCCTCTTATGATGCTGGATTGTATTTTTGCTTCAGTAATGATTATCATACCAGCAGATCATCTAAGGGGAAGTTGTTAATTTTCTTTATAATTTATTAAGTTTATTTAAATTCTTAGAATTCTTCTACTACCATGTAACACCATGGTGTTATTACCGCGTAGGAACAAGAAAGTGTACACACAAATAGGAGTTAAATTCCTTATTGGTCCACAATAAACAGATCACCAGTTTCTATTTAAAACTATTTCACTGTGGCAGTCACTCTCAAATCGCAGGGTATACAATCTTTATCTCCAAGGAGACGGTAGGCTTTTCCAAAAAGCACTCCCCAGGAAGCTGGAGAGGGTGTGGAAAAACTGTGTCCTTAAAACACATCTTAACAAATTACTAGATATTAGGAAAGAGTTGTATACTGGCTTATGAAATAAGCAAATTAAAATAAGATCTAGAACAGTAGTTCTCACAGTGTGACCTCCAGACCATTCTATCATCATCATCTGGGGACTGGTTAGAAATGTTAATTCGCTGGCACACCACAGACCTACTCAGTTAGAAATGCTGGGGGTAAAGTCCAGCAGTCTATGTGTTAGCAAGTCCTCCACATGATTCTGATGCTTCCTGAAATTTTGAGAACCACTGATCTAGAGGAGAAAAGAAAAAATAGGAAAGAGAAAATGGTGACTGTATGAAGTTTTTTAGAAGCCCAGATATTTATTTTGAATCTGCCATGTACTGGGTACGAGCTGAGAGGGATTTAAATCATTAAGTGCTATTGCTCTGTCTCAGTCTTCCTTTTCTAGCTTGACATTGACATCTTTCAAGGAAACATATCAAAATAAAATCTTAACACTCTAAAAAATCTTAGAATACTAAGCAAAAGCAATAAAAAATATAATTCAGGAAGAAATGACTAGATAGTATGTTATTGTTTGTAAAGAAACAATAAGGATATGATTAACATAAAATAAAATTCTAATATGACCATGTTCTCCAAATGCCAGTGTCTAGATTCTATACTAATGGCAATCCTAAAATACTCAAAATACTAAAACAAAATTAGAACATTGAAAGAATTTGAAAGACTTAAAAAAATGGAAATAATAATTTAAAGCGTAAGAAAGCAGTTATTTCTTAAAATCATAAAAATTCAGACTAATAAACAAGCAAACAATGCTAATTCCATCAAATGGTTCATTGGAAGCTGGGCCAGGACCTGGTGTCCAAATAAAAAAAAGAAAAGAAAAGCTTCAGAGACTAGTGGCCAGTCCCTATCACTGAGCCACTAGAAAGTTGATGCATTGTTTCCTGAAGTTCCTGAAATACAGTTTTTCAAGTAACAAGGCTTCTAAAGGTCAAAGTCTGAGTACCTTGAGCTGAGAGCCCTTAGATACTTTCACTTCAGCATGTTACTTGTTTTTGAGTCCTTTTCATGGGTAGAGAAAAATCAAAACAGTTAGTGTCTGAATCCATTAACTTCTTTTATCTTCCATCCTTGAAATTCACTTATGTCAGCATCCATGACAGTACTTGGTAGTGTTCCCTTCCTTTTTCTCATCTTAATCTAGTATTATTTTATGCTGTCTTCCTTTTTCCTCTGTCCTAATCTAAGTGTGCCCAAATTTAGTCCTTAGTTTTTCTTGGTATCCCTTTCTCTCTTGGATATACCATGTTTCCCCGAAAATAAGATCAGGTCTCATATTAATTTTTGCTCCAAAAGATGCATTAGGGCTTATGTTCAGGGGATGTCATCCTGAAAAATCATGCTAGGGCTTATTTTCCAGTTAGGTCTTATTTTCGGGGAAACACGGTATCATCTCTGCCTTTTATCAACTGTCACTCTGGAGAATACTAAATCTCCAAACCTGTTCTGTATTGCTTTCAGGCTATTCTCTCGCCTTGTAATCTAAGTTCTATTTTATACCTAGATTAACCTTCCTGAAACACAGCTTTCTCTCTGAACAACCATTTCCGTAGTTTGACATAAGGTTCTTTATACTCTGATCAGTTCAGGTTTTTTTTGTTTGTTTTTTTGTTTTTTGTGTTTTTTTGATCAGTTCAGTTTTTAACTGTACTGCCTTTCACGCCGTCCTTGCGCTGGCTACCTCACCAGATGGATTATTCCCTGAGCAGAGCTCACTACATACTGTTCTCTTCTGCTCTTATACTCAGGGCTTTCTGTTCTCTATCTTACCCAAGCTTCCCTTTCATTGCTGTTGCCCATGAAGATCCATGTCACTTCCACTTGCCTTTTCAAAGCTTCCCTGGACCATAGTCATCTTTCCTCTCTTGCCTAATTCTCTTGACAAGCATATTGCCTGTCTCTGCATAAAGATTCTAAACTCATTGAAAGTAAGAAGTGCACCACACCTAGAATTGCTAGCACAGTGCTCCCTCTAAGTGAATGTTTTGATTATTTGTAAAAATTGGGGTAGGAGAGATACCTTACGGCTTTATACTTTTATGGCTAACTGAAGTAAAAGGAGGCAATGCTGCAATATTATATAGCCTTAAAAACATAATTAGTGGATCTTTCTGATTTTTAGGGAATCTGTTCTTATTTTTAAAGTTTTCTCTGGTTATTAGGTTTAAGTAAATACTCTGTACTATATTGAGAGGTATTTTGATCCCCTTCGTAGTCTCATTTGTAAAGCCCAGAGTGAAAAAATATCCTGAAAATCCATCTGAATATGTGGGGACTGAGGAAGCCTGAGCAAAGTTGAACAATTAGGCTGAATTGTACTGGGTTCTCATGGGTTGCGTGAGTTACTTGGCGTAATAGATTTGTTTGGAGGCTCATCTGTGGTGTCATGTCATGCCATAGTGGTCCTTGTCAATGAGTCATTCAGTCAACCAGTAATTATTGAGCATCTACTCTGTGATAAGCTCTGTTCTAAACACTTGAATACAACAGTAGTCAAAATAGCTAATACTCTAGTGGAGGGACTAAACAATTAACAAACAAATACCAGATAGTGGTAAGTTAACTAAAATAGGGAGAGGTACCACAGAGTGACTTGGGTAATCAAGGAAGTCTTCTCGGAAATGACATTTAAACAGATTTAAATAACAAGAAGGAGGTAGCATGTCAGGATCAGAAAGAACATTCCAGGCAGGGGAAAAGAACTGCTAATGCAAAAAGACCTTAAAGTAGAGGTAGTCAGGGGTGAAATCGCATAGGACGTGATAGGCCATGATAAGGAATTTAGATTTTATTCTCAGAAGCCATTGGAGGATTCTAACCAGAGAAGTGATAAAGTCCCCTTGGCTGCAGTGTAGAAAGTAGGTGGGGTTGAGGGAAGGAATGGAAGCTGGGAAACTAGTTGTATATGGTAGTCTTTCAGAAAAAATAGGATAAAGGAGGCATTGACTAAGGTGGTGGTAGCAGCAGAAAAGAGGTAGAATTGACAGTATTTATTGATACAGTAGTCCCCCCTTATCTGTGGGGGATGTATTCCAAGATCCCCAGTGGATGCCTGAAATCACAGATAGTATTGAACTCTACATGTTTCTATGTTTTTTTCCTATATGTACATACCTGTGGTAAAGTTTAATTTATAAATTAACCATAGTAAATTATTAACAACAATAACTAATAATAAAATAGAACAATTATAACAATATACTGTAATAACAGTTATATGAATGTGGTCTCTGTCTGAGTCGAGATGGCTACTAAGTGACTTAATGGACAGGTACTAATATATACAGTATCGATATGCTGGACGAAGGGATGAGTCACATCCTGGGCTGGAGCAAGACTGTGTGAAATTTCATCACTCTACTTGAACAATGCACAATTTAAAACTTGTGAATTGTTTATTTCTGGAATTTTCCATTTAATATTTTCAGACTGCAGTTGACCACTGGTCACTGAAACTGCAGAAAGTGAAACCACAGATAAGAGGAGACTACTATAGATTTGATTATGTAGGTTAAGAGAAGGAAGAATCAAAGATGTCTCCTGGATTTTTCACTTGAGCAAGTAGGTAGATGGTAGTGCTTTTAACTAATGGGGAAAAGCAAAGATAGAGCGGGTTTGGAAAAGAGAAAATCATATCAAGTTTGATATTGGACTTAAGGTTTAAGTTCAGTAGAAGAGATAAGTTAAAATATAAATATAATTAAATTAGTAAAGTCAAATATAATACCTAGATGTGAATTATATTTATTGCTGCACAACTTAGTAGCTTGGAAAAATGAACATTTACTATCTCTCAGTTTCTGTGAGTCAGGAATTCAGGACCAGCTTAGCTGGGTGGTTCTGATTCAGGGTTTCTGTGAGGTTGCTCTCAAGTTGTCGGCTGGGGTTGCAGTCATCTGAAGGCTTGACCGGGGCTGGAGTACTTGCTTCTAAGTTCACTCAAGTGGTTGTTGGCCAGGAGCCCTCAGTTCCTCGCTAACTGTTGGTCAGAGGCTTCAGTTCTTCACCACATAAGTTTTTCCACAGGGAAGTTATACACCATCATATCTGCTACATTTGGTTTGTTAGAAGTAAGGCATTAAGTACAATTGAAAGGGAAGAAGAATTAGCCTTTTTCTTTTGAAGAAAGGCTATTCAAAGCAGTTGTGGGCATCTTGTTAAACCCCTGAAGAACATGAAAGAATAAGTGAAACAAGCCTGAGGCCCATTAAGTATCATGAGATTATACGTAGCTTGTTCCTGTGATAACTCTTGTTTAGTATCAGAATGTTAGACTCACATTTGTAGTCCCAGGACTGACTCTAAAAAGAGATTGATTATACTAACTACTCTTCATATGTGCTGAGTCACTATTGAAGAGAATCAGTTCTCACATAAATAAGTCATCACTGTGAAAACTTTTATCATTTTGAGTCCTTATGTCTGTCATAACTTCATTCATTAAGCCAATATCGTTAGGTATCAAACATTAATTTCTTTATATTTTTCTGTTTTGTCATAGGTTATTGCTTACAACTCAGAAGGTAAAAGTAATCCAAGTGAAATAGTAGAATTCACTACATGCCCTGATAAACCAGGAGTACCTATAAAGCCTTCAGTTAAAGGAAAGATACATTCACACAGTTTTAAAATAACTTGGGGTAAGATATTATGCGTATTTATACATTACTACTTTTACATTTGATTAAAATGATTTTAATATTAAGATAATTTTTACGATATTTGAGTAAATGTGTTAGCTCACGCAAGTTCAATAGGAAATGTGAGAGTCATTGTTTGAAGATCTGTTTTTATGGAAAGCTATGGGATCTACTGTAAGACTATTAGCAGGGATAGCACTGTGTGAAATGAAAGATTACTGAACTTGTAGCAAATGTCACCTGGGTCATTCCTGGCTCTCATTAGAAATGAAAATCACTTACTCATTTAAAACAAACATTTATTGAGTATGCTTATATACTACTTAACGCAAAAACAATAGAATAATGGGATCCTGATATTAAAAAAGCATTGCAGGCGATTCTTTTTTCTTTTTAAGCAATCCTAGGTTTAGTATCCTGTTTGTTAGGATTTTCTGTCATTTTAAATTGCATGTACTTTGCCTAATACCACTTTTACTTCTTTGGATAGACCCCCCAAAAGACAACGGAGGGGCAGCCATCAATAAATACGTAGTGGAGATGGCAGAAGGTTCTAATGGTAAGAAAAACTATTACAAAATAACAGATGTATACCAGTCAGTCTGCCAGTACTCATGACTTTGCATTTTCTGTGATCTCTTTTCTTTTTTATTTTTTTTCCTTTGTTTGTAGTAGTTAGGGTTTTGCTTGTGACCCACTTTAGCTTGTAATGTCCAGAAATACAGTGGATCAAATTAAGACCTATATTATTACATTTATGTTTTCTTATTTTTTTCTTGTTTGTTTGCATTGCTCAGTTCCAGTATACTTAGTCTTCTGAAGGTTAGTTTATATAATTAGATTTATACCCAGATGTATCAGAGAAAAATTATCTTCTAAAACTTATTTAACTTACATTATACTAGTGTTTAGTAATAAAGCCTATGCGTAGTAAAATTTATTCTTGAATGACACATTTATTAGTCTTTATTTCTGTGAAATGACCTGTTGCCTGCAAAAAATAAGGATGTCTTTTAATTAAGACTAAACTTCCTATGGTATTGATTCTTTCTACTCTTTGTGTGTTATAATGTTATTACTGGACCAGTAAACACATTTAAAATGCTTAATTAAAAGCAAATTATCAATCTAAGCCAAAGTCTGTACAGAGTTACAGAGATATTTCCCTTCAACAAAGCCATGCAAAATTTGTCTAGGAAGCTACACACAAAGAAAATTAGATCATTTCCAGGAAACTCGAAACAAGCTTAAATTGTTTCTGACAAATTACATAAACTTATTTAGTGAAGCTAGGATACCTGCCGTGTCCATGATACCAAAACGTTAAACATTATCTTGTAGCTGATTGAACATTATTCTTCACCTACAGGAAACAAATGGGAGATGATATACAGTGGAGCTACTAGGGAACATCTTTGTGATCGACTGAGTCCAGGCTGTTTCTATCGTTTACGAGTTTACTGTATCAGCGACGGAGGACAGAGTGCGGTAATACTTACACAGATTTTTTTTTTTCCAAGTTTGGTCAAATCACCAGATGCCACTTCAAATATTGAAATGTATTCACAAATGTATAAAAGTAATGTCTGTAATCCAGGTGGTTAATTTTATAGTGACCAAAATACAGTGACCACTTAGCTCACAGTCTGGATTCATGAATATCTATTTTCTGCTTGGTGTTGAGCTTTGAAAAAAACAAGTAAATGAAAACATTGCAGAAAATTTAAAAAGATAAATTTTAGGATGATGCTCAATAACCATACCTAAGAGAAATAAAATAATTGTAGACTGATTTACCGCTTCATAAATTATGTGTATCAGGACAAACTGTAAAGTATCACTTACTGTTTAAACACAGATTCTCATATTATTTCGGAAAAGTTGGCAATTGGTAGAGACCCAGTAACCAAAATGGACTTAAAATGTGCCATTGACTATATGCAAGACAGATGTAGTATTCTGGAAAGAGATGTTTTTTAATAGGAGTGATTTTTTTTTTTTTTAAGTGAGTTTAACTAAGAATGGTTTCTTGGAGCTTTCATTATTATTTTTCAAGTGGAATTTAATGCAATAAAAGTACTGTTAAAAATGAATTAGAAATTATTTTTTGAAAATGCAGGTGTTTTGAAACTAACTGAATGCAAGTCCTGTCCCACAGGCTTGGGATCCAATCATTTCATTTTATCTAATAAGAAAATCTTCCTGGATTTAAAAAAAAAAAAAGGAAACCCCTCCTACCTACCAAAAACAAAAACCCTATTTTTCTAAAACAGCATTATAGCATTCTTATATAAGATACCTTCTGAATAGGGTGATGTTATTTATGTTTGGAAAGAAAGTTAACTATAAATCTTAATACAGTGCAGATAAGGAATATGGCACTGGGTTTGTGTCAATGTTTTTAAGAGAATATCTTTTAAAATAAACTGAAAAAAAATTTAAATAGCATAGAAGCTAAAAACAATACCAAACACCTGAAAATATGACAAATATTTGGAAAAGGTTACCTGATTTTTGAATTAATTTTAGGTAGAAAGGAAGAAGGAAAGAGCTTTTTTAAAATAAATTAGAGTGTTTAGTTTAAAGACACAGTATACAGTAAAGTACTCAAAATAGTCTAAATCTTTTGAAAACATGGCAGACAGCATTTACAGAATGTTAAAACATCCTTCTTTGGAAGAGATTTGCAAATCCATTTGGACAGGGTAAAAAATAATGTCCATTAGGTTGTGTTGGAAGTTGGGATTTTTTGTTTTTTACTTATGTAAAGAAGAAAAGGAAAAGTTTTTTGTTTCGTTTTTTTTGATAACTTTCTTTGTATATAGTGGTCACGTAGTACTTGTCTTTATTTTATTTATCTATATAAAATTTGAGTTTTAATGATTTAATTGGATTTTGATTTATTGAGAACTTTATTTTCAGTTGGTAGTCAAGTACAATTTCAAATTATTGGTGCAATCTTTGTGTTCATGTTATTTTCCTTTAACGCAAGCAGTCTGATTATTTGGCTTGGGGCATTTTTGTTTTGTTTTTGTTTTTGTTTTGGCAGGTATCTGAAACTTTACTTGTGCAGACTCCAGCTGTGCCTCCTGGCCCATGCCTCCCTCCCAGATTACAGGGTAGACCCAAAGCAAAAGAAATACAATTACGATGGGGTAATTTCCATTTTGGTAATAAATTATAATTAAGTTACTACTAAATATATTCCCCTTGTTAAGCTGCATAAATCTTTCCACCTTTAGGACCCCCTCTGGTCGATGGTGGATCACCGATTTCCTGTTATGGTGTGGAAATGTCTCCTGTAGAAAAAGATGAACCCAGAGAAGTTTACCAAGGTTCTGAAGTAGAATGTACAGTGAACAACCTTCTTCCTGGAAAGACTTACAGCTTCAGACTGCGCGCAGCTAACAAAATGGGGGTAAGGAGACTGTGCTGACTGAATTGTAATCCCAGTGGTGTTCCATGGAACATACATAAATGTACCCATTATGTGGCTGTTTGGCTTTCAACATGTGATTCCATATTTTACAATTTTTAATAACCCTATATTGATAAATAAGAGCAAGGTCAGTATATACCATAACTTAATTGTTACAGAATCTCGGTATTTTTCTAATCCCACTTAGAATTCATGACACTTTGGACTTGAACTGGGCTAAAGTTTGCCTTTCGGGTCGTGCTAATAGGGTTTACTTAGTAAATTTAAGAGTAGAAACAAGATCATATGATGAAATACTTGTTTTTTTGAGGCTGATTATATGCAGCTTTGAGTTGGCAACTAATTGTGATTCATTTTTTGCCTAAGGAGAAACACTTTACATTTTAAGCATTTCTCATTTTGTGTGGATTTTTTAAATATTATCTAAATATGTGTATAACTCCATAAAATGGACAAAAGAGGTGATATCTCCATTTTACAACTGAGGAAAGCTGGGGCTAAGGAAAACTAAATACCTTGCCCACAGTCACACAAACTAAGAAGTGATAATAAGCCTCAGGTTTAGGTTTGTCAGACTTCAGAGCTGGAGCCCTTTCCACTTACCTATGACACCTCTCATCTCTCTGCATTAAAGCAGGTTCTCTAAGGTCAAAGCATCCAAGGTCAAAGCAGTAATTTCTTAACTTCAACTGAGTAACACTATTTCTTTAAACTATAAATTATTAAAATTTCACAAAATTAAACTAAGCTTCTTCCCTCCCCATTATTTCAAATTTTAGTGAACTGTACTATATTTTACAACCTCCAACTGCGTTCAATATTTGTATCTGTAAACTTATTTTTAAATTTCTTATATGTCAAATTTATATACTGTTTGGCAGTTCTTACATAAGTCATCCCTTCCTATCTGAAGTCATCATCTTGTCAGCCCTACAGGGGTAATAGCATCTTTCATACTATTATCCTTAATCTGTGTTTCCAGGTTTCTGATAATTTATCTAAATTATCTTAAGTGAATACTTGCTTTCTGTATTTCCAGAGAATATACATTTTAGACCTTTCTAAAGTTATTCTAAATTTGAAGATACAATTTGTGCCTACCATCGCCTGTGCTTTCCTCACATAGTTTCTTCTGATTGATTCCATCTACCTAATTCCCTAATGTCCCACCCTTCTTATGAAAACCAGTTCATGAAGAAATAAGAGACAAGAAAAGAAAGTAGAGTAAATGAAACTTTATTAAAAATACCACACATGTTCACTTCCATGATGATTAAATCTTTTTACTTTCTGTGAACTTTTAGAATTATATTATGACCAATTAGTCTTAAAGGAGAGAAATGATACACTTAATTATTTGTGAATTTTTATGGAGAGGTATGCAATTAGTAGGTGAAAAATGAAAGCCCTGTTTAAATTTGTTTTTCTAGTTTGGACCATTTTCAGAAAAATGTGATATTACTACAGCCCCTGGACCACCAGATCAGTGCAAGGCCCCTCAAGTGACATGCAGATCTGCAACTTGTGCTCAAGTAAATTGGGAGGTACTGTGATTCCCACTGACTGTGTTTGCTTTCTAAGCTATCAGAATAGTTTGCGTAAAAGAATAAAGATACTATTCATATTGTCTCCTAAGTACAAAGAGTAAGTCTAGTTAAATTCACATGGTGAACAATGAATTCTTTTTTCTCCTTGAAGCATTTAAGTGAGGTATAATTTCATGACAAGTACTTGGATTCTTGTTCATGATGTGCTTTGTATTTTATCAAAGTCTTTGTCTCAGTACTGAGGTATTTAGGCATTGGTGAGCTTAACTAACACTTAGAACAAACATTCATAGTACTTAGTATAATACTGTTTCTCATATTTATTATCTACAGTGTATTTGTTGTGCATAGTAATCATCAGTAATGATAATTACATTTTCGGTTTCCTTTGAAATTCAACAAAGAAAATGTCCTTGTATGATTAAACACTTTATATTACTAAATAGAATTATTTAGAAGTATACTTACCTTAAAATACTCTTTCTAAAGTAATTCAGTCATATTTCTACTTTTAATTGAAAACAAACTTATTTTTCTAACCAATCTTTAAATTCAGGAGGCCTTAATGAATAAAAGTACAATATTGAAGTCTTAATTCTGCTTAAACATTTTTTCAAATTCAAAAGCAATCCAGTTTTTTATATGCTCAGGTAAAGAACATTTTTACCCAAAAGCTATTTAATCAGTGTCAAAATTTAAGACCTTTATCCTTTTCTTAATTTAAAGGTCCCTTTGAGTAATGGAACTGATGTCACTGAGTATCGATTAGAGTGGGGAGGAGTTGAAGGAAGCATGCAGATGTGTTATTGTGGGCCTGGTCTCAGTTATGAATTAAAAGGACTTTCACCAGCAACTACCTATTATTGCCGAGTCCAGGTAAGGCGATCAGGGCCTTGTCACTTACTGTATCCGGGGTTTGGGGGGCATTTTCATGGTCATGTCTTTGTTAATTATGGGCTCTGTTAATTTGTAGGCTCTGAGTATTGTGGGTGCAGGCCCTTTCAGTGAAGTAGTAGCCTGTGCGACTCCACCATCAGTTCCTGCTGTTGTGACTTGTCTTCAAGAAATAAGTGATGATGATATCGAAAATCCCCATTATTCACCTTCTACATGCCTTGCAGTAAGCTGGGAAAAGCCTTGTGACCACGGTTCAGAAATCCTTGCCTATAGCATAGACTTTGGAGACAAACAGCCCTTGACAGTAGGAAAAGTTACAAGCTATATTATAGACAATTTACAACCAGATACTACATACAGGTACACTATTAAAACTATGTTAATTTTTGCCTAGACCAGAGACACTTTAAATAGAATAATCATAAACTAACATTCTATTTTTATTTTTCATGTGACACTAAGAATACGAATTCAAGCCTTGAATAGCCTTGGAGCTGGTCCTTTCAGCCACATGATAAAATTAAAAACCAAGCCCCTCCCTCCTGATCCACCTCGTCTGGAATGTGTTGCCTTCAGCCACCAGAACCTTAAGCTGAAATGGGGAGAAGGAACCCCAAAGACATTGTCAACAGATTCTGTTCAGTACCATCTTCAGATGGAGGATAAGAATGGAAGGTAGATATTTTTAATTGCTTCTTTGTGTAGTTTCTTAGGTCTTAAGCATGTGAATTTTTATAAACAATAGAAGTAAATAAAATAAATTTTCAAAAATAGAGTTAGAATTCTAAGAAATAATTTTTAAATGTGCCAGTTTTGAAACATCAGAAGACATAATGAAGATTTCCTGTTTTTAACTGGTGGGTGGGATGCCAAAAGAGAAAAAAATTAAGTGGGCTAGTCTTTGTCTCTCTTCTGTAATCCATTTACTCTCTTCATGCTAGTAAAAGAAACACAGTCTTTGCTAGCTTTCTAGTGCTTACTTCCAGCAAGAGGCAATTTTTACGGTAAATGACTGAATGACGTAAGGCCTCTGAGATTCTTGAGGACAGAGATTATGTCTTACTCTCCTCCACACCCCTGTCAGAGCCTGCACACTAAATGAATCTGGGAGTTCCTCACTGTCAGATCTGTCAGATTCTGATTAGTTATCCAGTCCCTTGCTGCTCAGGTTCTTCCCTGTGCTGCCATTCCTTTACATTTTCATTACATTCATACTGTATATTATCCCCACTAAATCATGCATTTGAATTACAATGTTATTCAAAATATTTATAATATACATTATTCACATACCAATCTGGGACTGTTAATTGACAGTATATCCCACATAAACAATGCCATATACCGGCCACAACTGTTACTCTTCTAATATTTGAAGAATTAGAATTATACGTTTCTCCTTTTCAGTCAGTTTATTAGAATCAGTTTAGTAGAAACAATTTGTATATCTGATAGATTCAGAGTATTAGTTAACAGTTTTTCCTGCGGTTACTTTGTTTTTTTGTGTTGGGTTTGTATCTTAACCAAGTATTCAGTACCCTCTATTGGAAATACTTACACATTTAAAATGGCACATGGAATTAAAAATACTGTATCAGCAGTAAGAGCATTACACAGAACCGAAGTATTGGTCATTTCCTGAAATCTGTGCCTCTGTGAATGTTAGCCTTTGTCCTGCAAAACTTTATGTACTCTTTGTATCCTTATGTCTAGAAGGAGGTTCTTTGTCTTGCCATAGGTTTTTGGCATAGCCATTTATCTTTAATATATGTTGTTACTGTTCAGTGAATTAATTTTTTAAGTTATTTTCATCCCATTTCCAGCATTTACATTTGGAGTAGTATAAGAAGGTTTACAAAAAACAGGTCTAAATAAGTCTTTGGTTGAAAGATAATAGAATAATAAAAGTTCTATTAAATATAGATTATGTTATAGTCTATATTCTGTATTCTGTTATAGGACTTCAAACTTAATATTTAGCTAGAAACTAGAGAATTGTTATAGGGTATGAGTATGGTTAGTGGCCTTTGGATATGGAAAATAAATTAAAAATTTTTATGACACTGAATCTACTATAATTTACTAAATTTACTATATAAATTTAATAAATAATTTAATAGTAAATAATTTAGTTACTTTTCAATGGTTTTTCACAACTATTTACACTTGCTGCCAAAAGGTTACTTCATCTGTTCCTTGACAACAGGTTTTGTCACTGTTTAGCTTTTTTCAACAGTGGTTTTGCCACTAGTTTTTTTCCTATCATTGAAAGAAACACCCCAAAAAATAAAAAAAAACATTTTGGAGATTAAAAAGACTTATCCAATCATTGCTTCTTGGAAATACTCTTACTTCAGGTCATTAAATATTTCGTTTTTAACCTGACTATAGTTTTCAGACTATTAGAACTATGTGAGTACTCATTCATTTCCCAATTTCTCTTCAATTAAATTTTTAAAAAAATTTTAAAAACAGCCCATCAAAAATTTTGGGGAACATTCAACTTATGGGTAACATATATGATGTTAAATTTTCCATCTAACAGTTCGAGTGGATAATATATGGGAAATTATATATTCTATCATACTGCTATGTAAATCTCTACAAAACATCACCAAATCATCTAAAATTATGCCTGGGAATTGAGAATTCCCATTTTTATGTGACAAAGTATATGCCTGTGACTCCAGTTAGAAATAATTTATAATGAAAATTGTGGGGTTCTGAATATCTTTAAAAATATGTACATTAAAACACAGCAATCAGAAGCCTGAAAAGAAACAGTTACCATGGTTGGATATGAAATTTAGCAGCAAATTTTCAGAAAACCATGTCAAATTGAGATATTTACCAATTCTGTGATTTTCATCATCTGAGGAAAAACACATATTTATTTGGACTAAATTGTAGGAGTACTTTATTATTCCTAAATAATGTCCCAACTGTACTTTTTTAATAGTTTTTAAACATACGGACATCAAGGATTATTTTAAATGAATCATTTCCATTTTAGGTTTGTATCCTTGTACAGAGGTCCATGTCATACATACAAAGTACAAAGACTTAATGAGTCAACATCCTATAAATTCTGTATTCAAGCTTGTAATGAAGCAGGGGAAGGTCCTCTCTCCCAAGAATATATTTTCACTACTCCAAAGTCTGTCCCAGCTGCCTTGAAAGGTATGTTATACATCCTCAAGTTATTTTCTTTAATAACAAGTTAATTTTAAATGCATTTGCATAAAGTGCTTTATGTACTGTTATTAAAATTTATCGTCCAGTATATGTCCAACATTTAAATTATAAGAAAGAAATTTTATATGTAAACTCACCTACTGGTAGTTTCACTAAATAATAAAAGCGGTTTTATGTGGCACATTGATACTCAGACAAGTACCGGTTTTTGTCCCAGATCTTTGTAAGAATCTAACATAAAAATACTAAATTGAATAGATAGGATGGTTTTCTAATAGGGTCATTTGCTGTTTTTAATAAACAAACTTTGGTTGTTTTGAGTCATTCATTCATTTGAATTTCAAAGAAAGAATTAAGTTGTCTTTTAAGCAAAACATAAATTCTTAGTTAACTTGAATGTTTAAATCAAATTTACACACACACACACACACACACACACACACACACACACGTGTATATATATTAATTTCAGAGGGGTTATTTTAAAATGGCCCCAGCAAGATTGTACCTGTGCATTTAGTCAAAACCACTAAAATTCCTCACATTCTGAGGACAAAGCACAAACACTTCTAATACAGTGTCCTGGACCATGTACTTGAACATATCATTTGTTAAGCAGATCCATAGTTAACAGAACTATTCTTGAATAGTGTTTCCAATAATGTTGATGGAGTTCCACTGAGTCATTTTTCTGTTCCTTTATTTAGTTTAGTGTCTCTTAATTAATCTTAGAATATTGCTTATTTTAACCCCTTTGAAAAAGTCATATGTGGTCAAGCAACTAAGATATTTTTCAACTCATCGTCTTAGGAGATTTATTAAATTATAAATTTTTATGTTCTAGTTATACTCTTAATTAAAGGTATCATAGTAATTATTTTTGAACTTCCATCTACCCTTCTGTTGGCTCTTTAGCCCAATGAAAATAGGGCTTACCTTGACAGATATTTAGTCAATCAAGCCATTATAGCATCTGTACATTGTATGCCCTGGAGGTAATAAGAGTGAACCATTGACCATTTCTCTGCAAATTTCAAAACTTCACTGATATTTATTTCAAATTTAGAACTGAGATTTAAAGGTTTGTTGATTTTGATTAAAACAAGTGTCTGTGTGGTGTTCCAAGTTAAAAATCAAGCAGAGCAGATTTTACTTATTTTTTTGTTCTCTGTAGCCCCCAAAATAGAAAAAATAAATGATCACATTTGTGAAATTTCATGGGAGTGTTTGCAGCCAATGAAAGGTGATCCAGTTATTTACAGTCTTCAAGCTATGGTGGGAAAAGATTCAGAATTCAGACAGGTATGTACCAAGATATAATTCTGTCGATGTATATTTTTACCTTTTGCATTTTTATGTATTTTCAATGCAAGATTTGACTATCTTCCTAATGCAAAAACATTTCGTCAACTCATAGATACAGAGAACAAATTAATGGTCACCCAGTTGGGAGTGGAGGTAAAAAAGCTGAAGGGATTAAGAAGTGCAAATTGGCAGTTATAAAAATAGTCATGTAATATAAAGTACAGTATAGGGAATAAAGTCATTAATACTGTAATAACTATGGCGTCAGAAGGGTCCTAGACTTATCGGGGTAATCATTTCACAAATTACATAAATGTCTAATCACTACGTTGTATACCTAAAACTAATATAATATTGTATGTCAATTATAATTGAAAAAAAATTGTTCAGTACTTACTGTGTTCCAAAGATTAGTAACTACACAGTATCTCAGGATTAAAAATCTTTCGGATGTGAACTACACTTAAACAGAGTATTCATTCATTTGACAAGTATTTGTTGAACTCTGCACTAAGGCAATCAGGATGTAACACTGAGTAAAAAGTCTTTGCCTCCCGTAGAGCTTACATTCTAGTAAAAAAAAAAAAAAGAGAAACTAAAAAGCAATGAAACTCATCAATATATAAGATGTTAGATAGTGATAATTGCAGAGGAGAAAAAAATAAAACTGAATAAAATGAATAGGGAGTACTGGGGGAAGGGACAGCTAGTGCTGTTTCATACGGGGCAGTCAGATGACAGTTCAACAGAGACCCAAAGGAAATGAATATGGAGAGAAGAGTGTTAAGGGGAAACAATAGGTGCAAAGGTCCTGAGGCAGGAGCATGCTTGTTAAATTTCATGAACAACAAGGAGGCCAGTGTGGCTGCGGCAGTGTGAACCAGGGGAAGAAAGGTATAGATGAAGTCAGATGGTTCATGGTAGGGGGTCAATGAGTGGGATGGTGATCACGCAGGACATTATAGGTCATACTGTGACTTTTACTCTGTGTAAAATCAGAAGGGATAATGGAGGATTTTGACTACAGTTGTCACATGATCGGACACAAGGTCATTTTGGCTAGAGTCGGACAAGGGCAGCAGCAACAGAGACCATAAAGGAGGTTTTTACGATAATATTAATAGACATAATGCAGTGTTGTAAATATGACAGTAGACACAGTTATTGTGGAAGCCTAGAGGAAGTTCCACCTTCCTGGCCGAGAAATTTCAAAGATAAAGAACTTTTTATGTAATTCAAAAGCCTAATTTCTATATGCATTTCATCTGATTTTCCCTTTTTGCGGTCAACCTTCTTGATTTTGAGGGATTTTAAGCTAGATTGTTTTCATTTTAGTATGTCATCTTATATTTTCTTTTGCCACTAGAAAATCATTCATCTTCATTTCGGTCTTCCATTATAACTATTAATAATAGAATGTTTTCCAACATAGATATTTTTTCTTTCAAGTTTTGTTAAGTATGGAAGTGTAATTTCTTAACTGAAATTACGAAGGCCCCAAAGAGCCATATTAAATTTGGCATGTGATCGTTTTTCTTTATTAATCCATCTGCAAATTGACATGGTAATTAGATTTGAATATAATTTACAGATAAGCAGGTTTCCTTCCAAGGAGGAAGCAAAATTAATATTAAAGAAAATGTAATTGTATTACATGTTTAAAAGAAATAGGGACCCCACACTTGAGTAGTATATGAATTTTAATAAACATATCACTACATGAAACAGCAATGCTAATTCTGATTTAACTTAAAAGCTAAACCCTATCATCACTTTCACTTACTTTAGATTGTAAGCACACTATAAAACTGATTCTCTTAGAATTTCATCCTGTATATCTTCACCTAAATTTCTTAACTGTTCATAAAATTTTACAATTTATTGGCAAGTTATAGTCCAAAAGTTTGAAGGTCATTTCTTTTTTTAATTCTTCATAGAATTTAATATTTTACTTAAAATTTGACATTCACCACACATGCATTAAATATGTGGAGAATTACGGGGACTATATTAAGTTACTGTTCTGATTTCAAGAAAGTTAAATGTCACATAGCCACACGTTTTACATAGCCAAACAAATAACAGGTCATAATAAAGATGAAACCTACTTTATAAAAAAGAATGATTTATTCCAGCTAGATTTTGGGATGTTTTCCACACGGAATGTTGTTTGAGTGAGTCTTTAAAGGGGGAGCTGGCTAGCTTAGGGGGATCCATGAACTCTCCTCAAGTGTGACCTGAGTAAGGCTCAGAAATGGAGAGTGTGGTGGAGGCGGCCAGGTCTTCGTGGGTCTTTATTCTGTAGCAGTAGGAACTGTTGATGTTTTTAAGAAGGAGGATTATTGTTTATAAGTTGGTAATTGAGTTTCTAGGCTAGCCTATAAAAACCTGTTTAACCTGTAATGTTGCTGAGTTTGGGGGTTTGGAAGCCAATGAGTGTGGCAGCAACAGAGCACTTATGACCCTGGGCCAAACTTCGAACGAAACAAATTTATCTTTGCATTCTGCCCTTTCTTTACCCCTCTTTGATCAGTCAGTGGCTTTGCCCAACCCCTGCTGCCTTCTTGCTGCTCTGTACCCTGCTATGTAGCACCTCACCTAGACTTGCCCTGTTCTCTATAATTATACTCTTTATCTGACTCTTGCCTCCTTCTCTCACACACATAATTCCCATGTGCACAGTTGACCTCTTTGGCTTTAAAAGAAAGACGATTTGCTTACCAAAACTCAAGTGTCTGCTGGCTCTTTAATCCTCTCAGAAGTATATACTTTTTTAAAAGCAAGTGCTTTTAACCTAAGTGACATTTCAAATGGTATACAACAAGGTGAAGTGACAATATCGGGGGACAGTAGGCCACTTTCAAAGCAGATGAACTCCACTGGGAGTCAGTTCCTAGGGCTGCTCTTTTTTTTTTTTTTTTAACAGGACTTTATTGGGGAACAGTGTGTACTTCCAGGCCTTTTTTCCAAGTCAAGTTGTTGTCCTTTCAGCCTTAGTTGTGGAGGGTGCAGCTCAGCTCCAGGTCCAGTTGCCGTTGCTAGTTGCAGGGGGCGCAGCCCACCATCCCTTGTGGCAGTCGAACCGCCAACCTTGTGGTTGAGAGCCTGCGCTCCAACCAACTGAGCCATCGGGAGGCAGCTCAGCTCAAGGTGCCGTGTTCAATCTTAGTTGCAGGGGGCGCTGCCCACCGTCCCTTCAGGGACTCTAGGTGAACTGGCAACCTTGTGGTTGAGAGCCGTGCTCCCTAAGGCTGTTCTTGTGTCAGAGGTCATTATGTTGCAAATGCCAGGAAAATCAATTCAAACTGGTTTATAAGCAATTAAGTGTAAATCCTCTTAAGGAGCAGATTTCAGGACTGGCTGATGCAGGAGCTCATGAAGTCTCAGCAACACGGTTTCTGTGTCTTCAGTGCTGCCCTTTGCCATGGGGAACTTACCAGAACGCTTTGGATTACAAAGCTATCCCTGAACCAGTGCCTGCCAGGGCTTAAGCCAACGTCTGGAGTTAAGAGGCAGGCCACCGTATGGGCTGGGTACGGAGGAGCTTGACTCCCTGTTCAAAACCAGCGTGCTGTCGGCAGTGTCACGAATGGTGCTGGGAGCTAGGCCTTTTGGATTCTGTACAACTTCTTCCTGTTTGACCTTAGATTCTCAAAGACAGCGCTCCTCACAGTAGCCTGCAGACCCAATGAACCTGAGTATCTGGGCGTGGGACCCACATTTCTATTTAGTTTTTGTTTTCATTCCAAGTGGTGTTTGTACACAATAAATTTAAGAACTGCTCTGAAAGCTCCAAGTTCACTTAAAACTCTCAGCAATAGTAGAGGGGAAGTAATGGTAGAGACAAAAGCTATGTGGGGTCTACAATCAGTTATTAGGGTGTTTACTGTTCTCTTCATGTATTTATCACTACAAAATAATCATTTGCAATAGTATATTCATAAATTACAGAAATATCACGTTGTGTGACCACATGTACCAAATTTTTAAAGAGTATATGCCTTATTATATGTCAATGAATAACTACTTTTAATTGTAATCTAATGTGTAATATTAAGGAAAGGTTTAAATAAGTGCACTCTAAAAATAATGCATTGCTGAAATCATTGTTTTATACTAACCGCTACAGTAATATATACTGTGCATATTACTCAGTGTAAAATCAGATTGTGCATATGTGATGTGCACAGACAGTACAAATAAACAGAATTTGTTCCTCTGTACTGACAGCTTCAAAAGTGGTTGTCTTTGATAGTAAACACATACACTTGTCCTTAAAAAGATAAGAACAAGAACTATTTTAATTAAAAGTACTTGGTAAATCAAAGGTTTCCCTATAAAAATTCTGTTGCAGTTTGCATACTTGTTCAAAGTTTTTCGCCAGCTAGGCATGCCTGAACTTCACAAGCTTAAATTTAGTCTGCTTGTAATTCACAAATAGTAATTCACAAATTTCTCAATTAAAATGCAAAGTGAAAACAGTAATCTCTTGCCTGCCATTCTCTTAACTATAAATTTGCATTAATTGATATTTGCTACACTCTACATATAAATGGATAGTTGATTGATAGCAAATATAAGGGGCTGCTTTATTTTTGTTTTATTTTGTTTAATTATATGTTTATACTATCTGAGCAAAAGTTACAGGCCAAAAATTATGAATTTATTAGAGCTTTTACTTGCCCTTTTCTATTTATTAAAATCACTACAGCTTTACCTTGTTAATATGAAAAGGATGGGGGGGCGTAAATGGTGTTATTCATTTTAATTCTTATTTCTCTTTCTAGGGACCTACCTTAGCTCATCTCAAGCTTGAGGTTTATTTTGAATAGCTTCACTTAGATATAGAAACTTTTTAAATGAGCTTTAGCACGTTCATCTGTTTTCTTCAGTCCGGTATGTCCAGTTCCCTATAAGATGTCTTCCTGTGTAGATATCCTCCCAACTTCTAAATCACGAAGTTGAAAACTTCATCGCATCATCTTTCCTCCCAATCTCTCCTCTCCAACCTTTCTCTTGTTTCCTCAGTGTCATGAGCACTAACATCATTTTGGTCCCCAAGCTTTAAACTCTCAGCAGAATGGGGGGTGGAGGTAGCTGTTAACTCTTATTCAAATAAAAGTCATTTCTAAAAATGATCCATAAAAACAATACCAAAGCTTCATACATAACCTTGTGCTTTTTTATACAGGAAGCAGGCCTGTCCTGCCCAGCTCCCTCACTCCCTCACTCAGCCTTAGGATTCGGATGCCTTGATCACTTTTTAAATATCACACTCCTGAGCTGCCCCTGTGGGATTAAACCTAAGTTTCCAACTAGTGTATTAGCATGTTCCTCTCTGGCAGATCTCTTCACCTATGGCCCTCAGGCCATTTACTGAGTTTTTTTTTTTTCCTAACCATATTACCATGGTCATTTGGAGACAAATGGAAAGTAAAGAAAATTTTAAAGACAAAAATAAATATCAGCTACTATATCCATAAGACAAACACATATTTTTTACTTTTACTAAATTGACCTTGTTGTATTTGTGCTGTTTCATACTGAATTCTAATACAACCTTCTGATTTACTTAAGTTAGTTCTTTTACCAACTCCCAGACATGAACCATTTCTGTAGTCCCACTTTCTGAAACGCTCATTGCAACCTCAGAACTAATGTATATTCACCATTTTCTTTAAGACTCATCTTAAGGTTTACTTCCTCCAATAAAAGTTCCTTTATGTATCTTCTCAGCATTCACTGATACACATTTTGAAGTAAAAATAGTAATTCACAAATTTAGTTGCCTTTTATTACATACCTGCTACGTGCTGGATTCTGGAGACACAAAAATGAGTCAGCGATCTTACCTTGCTCCTTCAGAAGCAAACCAGTATGTAAACATGTTGATTTACAACACAGATGGAATTGAGGCAGCTAAAACAGCTTGAAGGAATGCCAGCCCAGGTCCTGGTTAACCTGAATCACGGCCCACCAGCCAGCTGGAAGAACTCAGCAGGGAAGTCACTAGGGGCCTTGGTTTCCTGTGTACAGAATCAGGGAGGGACCCATCAGTGGGAATGATAGCCTCGTGTTTTGAACGCTCACTATATGCTGGGCTGTGCTAAGGGCTTTACAAGTCTTAGTTTATTTCATTCTCATAATTCCCATACAGGGGAATTATTCTGATGTTTATTACACTGAGGTAATTATTCTAAGATCACATGGAGTGTAGAGTGGTAGAGAAGGGGGTGGACCTGGGGTGACCGATTCCAATACATATTCTCTGAATCACTAGCTCACTCTTGAAAATCTATGGAGTTCCATGCTTGTTATCTCCCTTCTCGAGAATAGGCAGAGGAGTTGGGTTTTAATATCCAATTCTGTGATTCTAAGTGATCTCTTTCAAGTTTATAAAATGGTTTGCCATAGATAGCTATAGAAAGTTCCTCTTGTTCCTTAATTATTTCATTCAACAGATATGTTTGAAAAGATACAATGGGGCAGCAAGATTAGACACTCTTCCTCCTTTCATGAAATGATTTCACAAAAGTTTGACTTCTTACATTTGAGGAAACCAGGGAAATGCCTGTGGGTTGATGGTGCTTGTTCCCTAGCTACTATGAGGGTAGGGTAGATCTTACATCCCCACTTTTCCAGTTTCTCCTGCCCTTACGCAGCAGACAGGTAAGTCCTTTAATGGATAGGTGTTTTTTTTTAACGCCGCTTAAAAGATAAAAGTAGTGGTACTCACTAACTTCCAGGTCAAAAAATAATTCTAAAACTAGCCAATTTTAAAACTAACCAGATTTTCTGCCCAGCTTCCACACATAATTTTTTTAAAACAGATTTACAAAGGCCCCGACTCTTCATTCCGGTATTCAAGCCTTCAGCTGAACTGTGAATATCGTTTCCGCATGTGTGCCATTCGCCAGTGCCAAGACCCCGTGGGGCATCAGGACCTCGTCGGTCCCTACAGCACAACCGTGCTCTTCATCTCTCAGAGGACGGAGCCAGCGGCCAGTGCCCACAGAGACACTGAGGGAAGCACGAGGACTCGGCGGGCACTGAGCGACGAGCAGTGCGCAGCCGTCATCCTTGTGCTGTTTGCTTTCTTTTCCATTTTAATCGCCTTTATCATTCAGTACTTTGTAATCAAGTGAAAATATAACTTTATTTTTAATACTGTATTACATTTTATTTTGTCATGTACTAAAATTATTTCTGTATTGCTTTTACAAAAACAGTGGCATTTAGCACTGGCATTGAGACTGTAGTACATCATTTTTGCCGTTTTCAGTGCTTATATCGTTAGGTAGAGGCTGGCACCTTATTAGAATGCAAGCCACAGAAATAGCAATTTGGGGGGTTTGGTTTGGTTGGGGCTTTTTCTTTCTCTCTCTCTCTCTCTCTCTCTCTCTCTCTCTCTCTCTCTCTCTCTCTCTCTCTCGTCTTTTTTTTTTTTTGACATGCCTTCTTGTCAAACAACTTTCTAAGGTAACAATGTATAATTGATATTTTGACCAGTCAGCATGAGTGTAACAGTGACAACCTGATCTGTTTGTTTTAAAGATTTTACCTAGTAAAATGATTCAGAATGATTAAAATTTACACTAACATGCTATATAAAAATGTTAAAGTCTGATGCTGTGAAAGCAATCTAGTGCTATATTTCTACCTCCTCATTTGTCTTAATTATTTGGTAAGTGAGATTATGATGAATAACTGAAGGGGCTTAGCAAACAAAAACTGGATGAAAGAATATGCATAAAAAAACTTCCTTGTTTGATAAATGTGGAGTTCTTCATTACAACTATATATTCATGAATTCACAGATAAGTCACTTAAAGAAAGCACAGACAGTTTACTTGGCCTAAATATTTTAATGTTTACTCAACAGGCACATCTTCAGGTCTTGAGAATGTGGAAAAGAACAGAGAGCTTTTAGATAGTTACTTTTTTAAAGTAATCATAATCAACTCTGAATTTCAAACCTATATAATTTGGTTTTGTGAACCTTTGAACTATTTATGTACGTGTATAAAAACCTGCACATACATGTGTGGCAAACATATAAACTATACATACCAAGTGTAGAAATACACACACACACACACACACACACACACACACACACACACACACACACACACACTTGCTCCATCCATCTGGTATAGGCTAATTTTGAAGAACTCCCATAAGTTTTGCTGCTTCTCCCGTAACTACTGCCATCATCAACAGAATCCATAATCAAACCTAACCTTTTTGTTTGGGACACCAAATTCAAAGACAAAATTAATTTGCACCAGTAAACTTCAAGCTGCTTTCTATCTTGAAAAACTAATGTTTAATGTAATGTCTGTTTGGATACTTCCAAATTGTTGATTGCATGTGGTTAATGTTGCATTAGAGCACTTTGCAATTACATAATTCATTAATGTTTTGTGAGCTTGCATTTGTGAGTTATTGGATGATCAGATTGTATTTCGTCAAGTGTCACATTGTACATCTTGCATAGATGTCAATGACTGCCAGTAATAATACACTTTGTAATGAAACTATCTAAAATTCTTGTTTTATCACATCTGTTATCTGTAAAACATTTGTAACTAGCCTTTTTAATTTATTATTTGAATTTCAGGATAGCGAATCACTAATTTTTAGTTGCTGATGTTAGCAGTTTAGTGATTACTAAGCACTTCTGTCAGTTTTTCATAAAGGACATACGTTTTGTGCTTTGAAGACCTCTGAAGAATTTTTCTTATATTAGAATGGGCATGTGTTGTAATTGTTTTGTGTCAAATGATCTGTGCTGTAGAAAAAACATTAACCTTTGTTCAAAAAAGAAACGGATAAACTTGGCCTTTCCAAGTGGTAAGAATGATCTGTCACTATAATATACTGTATGTTTACATTTTATTTAAATTTAATCTCTTATATATAGGCTGATAACTTTCCCCAAAAACAAATGATTGCGATTGTTTTCTAGCAACTTCTTAAAAGTGCCACATTTGGCAGTACAAATGAGTTTGGGTGTAACAGCCCAGAGATTTCTATATAGTTGAATGTCTAAAATGGTAAATGTGCCACGTGGCAGTTACGGCGGCTTATGTTTTTCATAGTAACTCAAATGAACTCCTATTTTTGATAGTAAATGTCATTTAATAGTGTACTTGCCATTTGAACCTCACTGCAAAATTAGTGCAGAAGAGAAAACAATTTTTAATGTAATCTTGATTTTACCTCATATACTGTACATTCCAAAAACTCTAAACTTTTTAAAGATTATAGATACACTACCAAACATATCAACTTAAAATTGTATAAGGTTGAACTTCATACAAATGAAAAAATATAATCTCATAAAAATACATAAAATATGTAGTAAAAGTATCTTTAAAATCCATGGAAAATAAAAGTTGTATCATTCTTTTTTGAGATATGTTTATTGTGTTTATATGCATTCCTTATTTCCTGCCTCTTAGAAAATGTTAAGGTCTCCCCTCTTGCAGTGGGCTTGCAACAATTTTTCCAACATTATTCAAATCTTCAACAAGAGAGCATGCATATTCAAAAAGATAAAGACCAGTTAGACTAGATAATGAAATTAGAAGTTTTATGCTAGTGACTTGATTTTGTACAATTCATTTGATATCTTGCTTCCTTTACATATATAAGGATGGGTCTGAGGTAAACCTCCATTGGGAAGAAAATCTCTGACCTCTCCTCACTTTTCCTGTATTCTTCATCTTCCCCTAGCACCTTCCTTCTGCCACCACAGAACCTTCCTGTTACTGGCACTGCCATCACCCCCCAGGTCTGCCCTCCACCAGAGAGCTCAAAATTCCCTCTCACTCCTTGCCCTGTGAGAATTTGCTTTTCACAGACCTCATCCGGGGATCCGTTGCTTTCTAAAACCCAAGTGGCTCTCTTATTGCCACAACTGCAGGTACCACAATAAAATTTAAAATGTTAGGCCGGGGAAGAGAGATTTTGGATGTAGGAGCATCAATCCACAGAAGCAACTACATATGAGATCAGCCTTGAGATGAGTATGATACTGATTTACAGTGTTAACACATCACCGTGCCCCCCCCCCCATAGTTTGGAAATAGGAAATACACACATTGTGTTTGAGCATTCCAGGGGTTGGTTTCCAACACAGACACCTTATCATCATCGTGAACAGATTCTCAGGAGGAGCCCATGTGTATGGTGACATCTTATAAAGCTGGCACCTCAGATCAGTGGAGTAAGAATGAACAATTCAATAAATGACATTGAGACAACTGGGTAACCATCTAAAAATTAAACTTGGACCCATATCAAACACACCTTCCACCAGGATAAATTCCAAATGAATTAAACATTTAAATGTAAACAATAAAACTAAGACTAGAAGATGTGGGAGAACTTAATAATCCTAGAGTGGTAGTGACCATTCATATCATGCCTCAAAATACAGAAACCACAAAAGACAAGATGGATCATTTTAATGCCATAAAAATAAAAGCTGCCGTAGTTAAAAAAAAAAAAAAAGCAAATAGCACACAGGAAAAAAATATTTTCAACTCATATCTTAGAAAAGGGCTAATCTAATCTCTAATACAGGAAAACCTAATGAGTCCTGAAATGAGACAAAATGGCCAATCACCCAATATAAAAACAGGCAAAGGATACTGGCAGTTCAAAGGAACTACAAAGTACTCAAACATGTCAAGATGCATACATAATAAGAGATGCAAAATAAAACATGGGAAAAATTTTTCAGTCATTAGCAAAAATGCAAAACTTTGGTTACGCACTATGTTAGTAAAGAAAAAAGCTGCACTGCTGTGGAGTTGAAGCTGTACAATCCCTATGAAATTACTCATTGCATATACTCTGATCAGGAAAGGCCATTGACAACTATTTACTAATCTAGTATTCCCACGCTTGTGTCACATGGACAACACTATTCATTGCAAACCTGTTTGTAACAGCCAAAGACTGAAAATTACCTAAATGAGTAACAGTGGGAAACTAGTAAAATTAATTACACACCTACTGCAACGGAATACTAGGCAGCTGTAGAAAAAAGAATACGGTAGCCTTCTACGCAAGGTCAGACAATTAAGTTCT
Source organism: Rhinolophus hipposideros (assembly GCF_964194185.1). Lineage (NCBI taxonomy): Eukaryota > Metazoa > Chordata > Mammalia > Chiroptera > Rhinolophidae > Rhinolophus > Rhinolophus hipposideros. The sequence continues at coordinate 18,591,500 of NC_138050.1, forward strand.
CAAACTCCTAGAAAAGTGCTACCTCATTGCTGAATATCACTACGGTCACCTTCAATGTACTCCCCTTGGGGAGCTATGCACTGATGCCAGCACCTAGTCCACCCTTCAAAGCAATTTTGGAATTCTTTTTCTGGAATGGCCATCAGAGCTGTCTTCATCTTACCCTTGATGTCCTGAACATCATCAAAATGTCCTTTCAATATTTCCTTTATCTTTGGGTAAAGAAAGAAATCATTGTAGGCCGGATCAGGTGAGTAGGGAGGGTGTTCCAATACGTTATTTGTTTATAGCTAAAAACCCCCTCACAGACAGTGCCGTGTGAGCTGGTGCATTGTCATGATGCAAGAGCCATTAATTGTTGGTGAAAATGTCAGGTCGTCTAACTCACGCAGCCTTTTCAGCACTTCCAAATAGTAAACTTGGTTAACTGTCCAGTTGGCACAAGTTCATAATGAATAATCCTTCTGATATCAAAAAAAAGGTTAGCAACATCATTGGCAACAAGTTCGCGAACTTGTCAGACCTGGTATTTACAGATCTGGATGAAACATGAAAATTTATTAATAAAAAGCAAAGTGCAGGGGCAGCCGGATGGCTCAGTTGGTTGGAGCGCGAGCTCTGAACAACAGGGCTGCCGGTTTGATTCCCACATGGGATGGTGGGCTGCGCCCCCTGCAAATAAGATTGAAAACGACTGGACTTAGAGCTGAGCTGTGCCCTAACAACCAGATTGAAGCTGATGAGCCCTGGGGAACACACCAGTCCCCAATATTCTCCCAGTAAAATTTTTTTTAAAAAAGCAAAGTGCAGAATAATGCAGGCACTCTGGTCAGGTGTCCTAGTTTTTGAGTCTCCTGGGTCCAGGCACCAGACAGGTGAGTGCATGGGCCTTCAGATGATGCCAGCCCCCAGCTGTGGAGCCACTGGCGAGTCTCTCCCCAGACATCGTGGAGCAGAGACAAGCCATCCCTGAATTCCTGACCCACAAAATGAATGAGCATAATAAAATGGTTGCCTTAAGCCACGAAAGCGTCGGAAATTCTGTTGTGCAGCAATAGTTACTGGAAGACATTGTTCGAATTCCAAAATACGAAGACCTTTGCCAAATAGTGGTTCTCCTCCTTCAGGGCCCTCCCCACCAACCCCAGCCCTATGCTGCTGAGTTGGAAGAGGCCAGGTGACTTCTGGTCAATGAAATGTGAGCCGAAAAGATGTTTGTCCCTGTATCGGTTAGGGCTCAGTCAGGAAAACAGATGTCACACTAGGTATTTAACAGAGGTCACTCAACATTGGGCATCGTTTTAACAAGTGTTAGGGGGCTGAAAAAGCAAGCATTGACACTGAGGTGACACAGAGGTAATAACTGCAGGGAAAAGTCACCATCCTTTGTGTTGGGAGCAAAAGATGGGGAAGGTATCAGAGCCAAAGCTGTTAGAGGAGGAGCTGTTAGAGGAGGAGGTCTCCTGGGGGTCAGACCTGTGCGGAGCCGCTGCTGCCTGCTGCGTGTGGGGCTTCTGTTTGTGCACAAAGACCGGAACCAGTGCTGCTGGGAGAGTACAGGGCCATGGTAGGATGACGCTGAGAGGAAGAACACGCAGGAGGAGCAAATGCTTTCTCCCCTCCTGCTGCCCTCCGGCACCCCATTGACAAGCCTAAGGGAGCCAGTGGGCAAAGGAGATGAGTAGTTTGCAGAATCCGAGGGGTGGGTTTGGAGCCAGAGACAATGGCTTAAAGCTGGCACAGTTACTTTCAGGTGGAAGCATTTAAGAGGTGGCCTCCGTTTTCTCTCCTCCCCTACCTTAGAGTTCACGGGAGCATCTGCTCTTAACGGAGATGCCACGTGATGAAAGCAGCCTAGCACAGTCCAGAACAGTGAGCCAGCAAACGGAGATAACTGCTCTGGACCATCCCCCAGACTCGAGACAGAGTCCAGGGGAGCAAGAAATGAACACGAGGTGTTAGCCACCGGCCTCTGGAGGCTGTTGGTTCAGGCGGCAGAACCTCCCCTGTCCTCCGTGCTGACCACACGGCCCACCTGCAGACATGGCCCCAGCCACGCACACAGGTAGGAGAGGCCACAGCACAGGCGCCGCTTTCTAGTGAAGTGAAGGTGAGAGGGAAGTCTGCTCCACTGTACCTCAACCCAGTATGTTAGGGGTCAGATAGGTAACAGGACTCTGGGAGCACCGGAGACCAGGCAAATCCCATTAAGGGGCTTGGGAAACTTGGCCTGGAGAAGGTGACGTTTGGGGTGCCTATGAAGGACAAGTGGGTTGGACTTTTGAAAGGTAGAGTTGGAAAGAGAACTAAGAGCAGGGGCGAAGGCATGGGGACCAGAAAGCATAAGATTTGATAGAAGAAAAAACCAGTTTGGATCCAGGGATAGCCTCTTCCTTTTATTATACAGATGAATAAGAACTCATAGTTATAGAAGGTTCTCTCTCTGCCAGGCACTGAGCTGAGGACTTTATGTTTATTTGATGGAACAGCTCAGCGAGGGGGGTCCCGGTATTAGCACCCTGTGGGGACAGAGCCAGGAGTGCAGTTTCCAGGCTCTCGGCCTCACATGGAAAGGTGCCCACTCGAGTAGTAAATGGCCGTCAACCGTGATTGGATGGCCATCAGCTGTGGCTAGTTGGCCATCAGCTGTAACCAGTGAGCCATTGGCCACTAATATAACTACTGAGGCTACGCTAGCAGAAAATGGGGGGCTAGCAAGAAGATGGTGGCTGAGTTAGCAAGAGCAGATTGCAGTTAGCAAGTCGGGTTGGTTGGCAGAGAAGCGGACGGCAGGTTGCAGATCGTGTGGCTCCTGCTTCCTGTGTCTCCAATCCAGCCGCCAGTGAGACTGTAGTGATATGACTCCCCTACCTATGGCTCCGTGGGTGTTCCTTTTTGGCCTCACCATGTCCTGCGTTCTTATGTGGGGAGCGGGAGCTGAGACCCCACCTGTCACCCCGCATGGCACACCCCTTTTCACAGAGGAGGAGTATGAGGCTCAAAGACATTAAGCAACTTGCCCAAGTTCACACACTAAGTGGCAGGCTGTGCCCCTGAAAGCTCTTTGCCATCCACACTCTTCATCCCTCTCTGTTCAGGGTCCCTGAGGGAAGTCCCCACACTGAGCCACACACGGAAGATGGAGGGATCCCCAAGGATGAACTTCCTTTTCATTTCAGTCATATGCCTAATTCCTGAGACAGAATCTTACATCTAGGCAGCCCCCTTAGGAGGTAAAAAAATAACCAACAATAACAACTCTATCGATGATGAATAACGGGGTGGGGGGGGTGCCCATAAATCACTCCTTGTTACTTTATGCAAGTATTTCTTATTGGGTGTCCATAGCCACCGGCCATTCAGACTGGGCCCTGTTGAGGTTTGCAGGGCAGGCAGATGGTGTTTTTTAAAAATCGGAAGGAGGGGCGGCAGAAGCCCTTTACGCAGAGGTGGTACTTACAGGCTTTTCCAGGAGAGGCTGCAGTTCAAGCAGTTGCATCATAAACAGTGTTTATAGTTTTCTTTACTTTTATTTTCATCTTCATGGAAACGTTACGATTTTTGCAATTATAGCACTAAGAGACTTGTGGCTTGCATCTCACTGCCTCCTTGACTTTGAGGGCGGCGAAGTGCTCTAAATCTACAAACAGCAGCATTGAGACAGCTGTGTTCCTGTGGCTGATGGGTGTGGAAAATGTCCCCAACCAGGTCACATCACAGCAGAAGTGAGAAGAGCTGAAGCTGGGCCCAGGGGGAATTACTGTATCGTGGGAGCCAAGATGGTCATTGCTGAGCAGGGATTGTCAACTGGGGCCATAGGCGGATACTGGAATCTCCGAGAGCGTTTTTCTTTTTTTCAAGTCCTATACCCTCTTCCCAGACACCCCTCACAGGGACTCCCTCCTTCTCCACCACCCCCTTGAAAACTGCTGCCATGGTGAGCCTGTCTCTCAGAAGAAACTGGGACCAAGAGAAAATGGTTAAAGAAACAACAGTCACAGAGTAATTGGAATCTGTGTAGCCCACACACCCTTGCTTGTATTTGCCCTGCCATGTCCCTTCCTGCTGTGCAGAAGAAACCTGGCAAAGCCTGAGACCCACTCAGATCCTGCAGGTGGAGTTCAGATAGAGCTGGCTCTTGGTCTTCTCTGCCAAGACTTCCCTTTTCGGGGCCAGCTTTGCCATCTCTGCATTTTATTAAATTGGATGCATTTGTTGGCACAGAAGGTCTAGAGGAGCCAGCAGGTCTTGCAAATGAGGAAGAGAAGCCGACCCAACCCCCATGTGAGTGCTGAGGGCTGTGGGGCCACTGCTCAGCCTAGACTGCCGCTACCTTTAAGGAATGTGGGCCCAGAGCTGCCAGATCTTCCCATTTTGCAAGACAAGCTGAAAATCTGGAACTCTATGTGAAATTGCCCAACTGTAAAAGGTTGGCTCAAAGTGTTCTGAAATGTGTGATCAGTTACTGTACACATACCCTTTTCAACCTCTGCCCCACACGCTGCTCTTCTGTGGAGAAAAGAGTGTAAAACTTACGGAGTTTGTATAAGTTTCAGCAGGTACCTTGCAGGTTATAGATATATCCTAACCCTCCTTAAAACTTTCCATATTCTTCCATTTGTCCACAAAACCTGATTTCTGGAATAAAAGTGGAAGCCTCCCAGCAGAATCCGGGGCACACCAACCACTCCTAAAGTTAGTAGTCCTGTGGTCTATAAAGCAAGAGGCCACGCCGCACAGAGGATGTGCCCACAGACTTGGGAAGCAGACCACAGTTCCACTTACTGGTCACGTGACCTGAGATCGCGTCTCTGTACTTTGGTGTTCTCATCTATAAAATGGACGTACTGCTGTTGAAGATTAAACAAGTTAACCTATGCCAGCGTTAGGTTGGTGCAAAAGTAATTGCGGTTTAGGAGGTTAAAAATAATTGCAAAAACCGCAATTATGTTTGCACCAACCTAATACTTGGAAGAGCGCCTTGCACACAGCACCCGTTAGCTTTATTTTTATTCAGGACATCCCAGCCTGTCCTAAGCCAACCAGTGAGGCCTCCAGCCAGGGGCCAAAGGCCTAAGGATGACACCAACCTCGTGCTTCCAGGGGAACAGAGCCATTGCTGGGCCACATCGAGACTCACTCTTGCCCCACACAGGCACCAGGTGGAGCGGTATCCACAGGGTAGAGGAAAGCGGTGTCCACATACCTGGTGTACTGAGAATGTCCTCTTCCTCTCCTCACATGAAGTATGAAGTCAGTAAGCTGGTGGATGACCTTAGAAATACAAAGCAGAAAGCAGATTTAGTCATTCTCCAGATATCGGGTCCCATTTCTTCCTAAAACATGGAATGCCAAGCCATGATGATGAGGGCTCAGATCTGCCCTGTGGGCCAAGTCACACTTGAGTCGCCATGTACCCACATTGTACAAAACGCCTGCTGTGAAGCCACCTCTCCGTATCAGTATTCTATCTCGGGCTAGATTATCAGTGAACACTTACCGAGCACCCACTGTAATCACAGTACTGTTTGCAACTGCTGGGAATTGGAAAGAACAGAAGTTTTATTCATTCCCTGAGTTAACAAATATTTATTAAACTCTCACTTTGTACCAGGCACTGGCCCAGGCTTTAGGGAAAGAGCAAGGAACACCACAGATTAAAGCCTTGCCTTCCGGAGCACAGGATGTTGGGAGGTGGTGGGGGGCAGATAACAAATCCCAAAGCAAATCAAACAGTAGGTCAGTTGGTAACGAGCTATGTGGAGTGAGTACAACAGACATGAAAGGAGGTCTGAAAGGAGGATGAAAGGAGGATTACAACAGTCTGAAAGGAGGGTGAGCAACACGGAACAGTTGGACAGGGTCCGTGGTTGGCATGGCAAGCTGGTGTGGCACAGGCTGACTGAGAGCCAGTTAGCCTTTCTCAGAGCCCTGGCGGGTGGGGAAAGGAGGGATGGAGGGAGGCTTCAGCAGAGTCTGGCGACCACCAGGCCATAGAGCAGAGCGGGGGTTGGCAGGGGAGGAAAAAGAACCAGGAGATGGCAGCCCAGGAGAACAAAGGGGAAATGTGTGAGGGGCTCCCGGGAACATCAATGGTGTCAAAGAAAGGGACCAGAAATTCACGAGTCACAGACCCATCTCCAGGGTTAGCAGAGCACCTGGTGGCCAGGCAGCAAGGGGACACCAAACTGGAGTCTAGCAAATGCTAGCCCAGGCACCCCAGGAACCATCATGAAGCTAGGTGCCTTTCTCCCTCCTGGTTTCATAAGGATCTTAAGCCACCTGACATCCCCTCCCCAGGCACCTGGACACCCTTAGGTAAAGCGAGGGAAGGGAGAGGAGGCTGTAGGAGAGGATCTGTGTGTTACCCCAGAGAACTGCACACGACCTAGAGGGGCTGTTTGATTCATCCAACTGGACTACACTTTACTTGACTACACTTGCCTTTTTCTCTTGCTACCCAGCAGGTGAGAACTCAAGGGAAGATCAGATCAACTAGAGATGAAGAAATCACATTTTCTCTGCTTAGGGGATGAGGAAGGGAGGGAGAAAAAGTGGAGACAGTGAAGACAAAAACTTTTGAGGAGTTTGCTGAAAACATGGAACCAGAAAAGGGATAAAATTTTATTTTATTTTATCTTTCAATTATAGTTGACATTCAATGATATATTAGTTTCAGGTGTGCAGCATAGTAGTTAGACATTTATGTAATTAATAATGTGATTTCCCCTAATTAGTCCAGTACCCACCTGACACTATACATAGTTTTTGCAACATTATTGACTATATTCTCTATGCTGTACTTTACATCCCTGTGACTATTTTGTACTTTGTAATCCCTTCCCCTTTTCACTGAGCTTGACAACCCCTCTCCCATTTGGCAATCATCAGTTTGTTCCCTTTATCTACGTATGAGTCTATTTCTGTTTTGTTTGTTCATTTATTTTGTTCTTTATATTCCACATGTAAGTGAAATTATATGGTATTTGTCTTTCTCTGTCTGACTTATTTCACTTCGCATAATAATACCCCCTAGGTCCATCCATGTTGTCCCAAATGGTGAGATTTCGTTTTTATGGCTGAGTAATATTCCGTTGTATATGAGACATACATCATCTTTATCCAATTGGAAGAAAGAGAAAATTTGATGATACAGGAAAGAGAGAGAGAGAATTGCAAGGGTGATGTCCTTGAGGAGGTGAATGACGTACTGAAGGGCAGAGCTGACTAGGTACAAGTACCACACCCCAGTCATCTGTATGTGTGGGGGGTGGCATTGAGGGGAGGTGGGTAGGCGTGGTGGTGAGAGCAGGTGGAAGTTCTCTTCTAATTTCTTCTACTCTTTCTGAGAATCAGAGTGCAAGCTCACCAGCTGAGAGTAAGGATGGGGAAGGAGGTGTTGGGGTTTGAGGAGAGAAGAGGATATAAAAGAGTGGTCTGGAGAGTGGGAAAGTGAGTGAACTAAAATAAGTATGAGGATGGCAAGGGAAAACTAAGCACCACTCTAGAAGTTGTATATTTCAAGTGAAACAACAGTTATTTGGGAGTGTGCATGGAGCAAGCAGAGAATGCTGCTTAGCCAGGGTCGTGACTGTGCTCTGATCCAGGAGACAAGTATGACAATGGAGAAAGGGCACAGGAACTGAGGGTGTTGGCCTGGGAGCAGTCAGGCTCGCTCATGGATTTTAAATTGGGAAAGTGAGCACTAGAGACAGGTGAGGGTCAAGGAAAAGGGAGGAAGAGCAGCAGATTGGAGGCTCCAGTGTGGTGGAAGGATTGCAGGAGTTGAGGTGTTAGAGAAAACAACCTAGAAAGATGGGTGGTGAAGGTCAGAAACTGGGATGGATGAAATGGAGATGAAGGAGGGCTCCCAGGTCCCTCCTGGGGTGTAAGGGATTTCCACAGGAGCTGCTGCCTGAGATGGGGTGGAGGACAAGATCACTGATAGAAAGGAGAGATGAAGCATTGCAAGACTCATTCATGTGGGTGTGAATTTTATCACGAGGAGTGCTTGAGAGAGTGAGGGGCAGGCCCCCAAATCCTCAGGGGATGAGGGTGTGATGGGGGGGCTGGAGAGGGCAGGGTCTGAGGAAATTAGATTCAAGGTTAGGTTTTAGGGCAGCTGGGAACAGCAATGATGAGGAAGGAGACATGTACCCCTCCTCCAAGCCCACGGCTCCTGCGTGTGAGAGGACTGTCCAGAAGTATGTCCCCAGGGCAAAGCCAGGTTTCAGTTCCAGAGAGGAGAAGGGAACTTTGGGAAAAGAAGTTGAGGATTTAAACCACAACAGGTTGGGCAGGGAAACTGCTATAGGCGTCCATGCACACAAAGAGATAAAGAACTTCCAGAAAGGTTCCAGAGCAAGCTGTGGTGCTTTGGGAGGACTGCAGAGCTAGAGTGACTGAGGGGGCACAGCGGGGCAGTTCAGTGGGAGATGACAGGGCCTGCAGGCTGTGGAATCAGGCTGACCCGAGTTCAAATCCCAGTCCTGCGTCTCTCTGCTTGTGTGATCGCAAGAAGAGTCCTACTTTGCTCACCGGTAAAATGAGCTTCGAAGGACATGAGAATTAAACGAAAAGCACAGAGCCAAACACAGCCTGAGTGTTCAGTAAGTGACAGCTGTTGTCATCAAGCCCACAATGAATGACTCATGCATCAGTTACAGTGTTTCCGCCAGAATTTGAGTTCTTTCTGGTGTTGGCAAATACTCTGCTTTTTAAGTTTATAAAACATTTTGTACATAGAAATAAATATAGCACATGTTTAAGTACTCAAATGTACACATAAGCACATCTTGTTCTTTAAGATGAATAAACAGGGTCGTGGCCATAGATTCAGAGTTAAAAGATAAGAGATCGTTGAAATTATCTGGTCATCTCCCTCCACAGCCACTCGTGAATTTACAGAAGAGAACTGGGATGGGCAAGGCTGGGGCTGATCCGACATCACTCGATTGTAGAGTCAGAACTAGAACCCGAGAGGGACTCCAGAATCTGCCCCCAATTCCTCTGCTACTCTTTCATATTGTGGCAGCCTTCCAGAACTAAGGGACCAGCCGAGGTCCCTTAGAAGGTCCCCTCTGGACCCGATCGACAAAAGCGCCGGCTCTCCTCGAGGTGCAGTGACCAATATCACTGGGGTCCAGAAATCGCTTCCCAGGGTGGGTCTGGTGCGCTATAGCCGCCCCCCCCCCCCCCCCCCCCCCCCGTGTTCCAGTTGGTGGAGAGGGAAGCGCTCTGGAAAACGACAGGCCTGGCAGAGGGCGCGGGAGTGGGGGCGGGGGGCGCGGGAGTGGGGGCGGGGGGCGCGGGAGTGGGGGCGGGGGGCGCGGGAGTGGGGGCGAGGGGGCGCGGGAGTGGGGGCGGGGGGCGCGGGAGTGGGGGCGGGGGGCGCGGGAGTGGGGGCGGGGGGCGCGGGAGTGGGGCGGGGGGGGGCGCGGGAGTGGGGGCGGGGCCGGGGGGCGGCCGGGGGCGGAGACTGCGCGCCACCCGGGGAGCGCCTCCAAGCGGACCCTGCAGAGCTGCGTTCCGCACGGCCGGGCTCCAGCAGTGTCGCCTGGGCTGGGGCCGCGGGGTAGAGGCTGGGCGCCCCCCGCCGCATGCGGGCTGCCAGTGGCAGCGCTTCGCCAGCCGGGCCATGCGCTAGGCTCCGGGCCCAGCTGGGGGCGCGGCGGGGCCGCGGGACCCCGAGTGTCGGAGCGCCGGCCCGCGCGGCGCGCCCATGGGCAGCCTCTGGAACAGCAGCGACGGCGCGGAGGGCGCGCGGGGTCCGGCGTGGGCCGAGCTGCCGCCGTGCGACGAGCGCCGATGCTCGCCCTTCCCCCTGGGGACGCTGGTGACAGTGACCGCCGTGTGCCTGAGCCTGTTCGTCGTCGGCGTGAGCGGCAACGTGGTGACGGTGCTGCTGATCGGGCGGTACCGGGACATGCGGACCACCACCAACTTGTACCTGGGCAGCATGGCCGTGTCCGACCTGCTCATCCTGCTCGGGCTGCCCTTCGACCTGTACCGCCTGTGGCGCTCCCGGCCCTGGGTGTTCGGGCCGCTGCTCTGCCGCCTCTCGCTGTACGTGGGCGAGGGCTGCACCTACGCCTCGCTGCTGCACATGGCGGCGCTCAGCGTGGAGCGCTACCTCGCCATCTGTCGCCCGCTCCGCGCCCGCGTCCTCGTCACCCGGCGCCGCGTCCGCGCGCTCATCGCCGCGCTCTGGCTGGTGGCGCTGCTCTCCGCGGGGCCCTTCTTCTTTCTGGTGGGCGTTGAGCAGGATCCCGCCGACGTCCACGCGCCCCTCGACGGGGACAGCACCACGCAGCTCACCCCCTCGCACCGCGCTTCCCGGCCACCGCCAGTGCCACCCCTCGGCTCCTCGCAGGCGCCACCTCTGTCCCCGCCGTCGGGGCGCCAGTCGGCAGCGGCCGCGGCGCTGTTCAGCCGCGAGTGCCGGCCGAGTCCCGCGCAGCTGGGCGCGCTGCGCGTCATGCTGTGGGTCACCACCGCCTACTTCTTCCTGCCTTTCCTGTGCCTCGCCGTCCTCTACGGGCTCATCGGGAGGGAGCTGTGGAGGAGCAGGGGACCGTGGCGAGGCCCGGCCACCGCGGGGCGGGAGAAGGGCCACCGGCAGACGGTCCGCGTCCTGCGTAAGTGGCGCTACCGCTATTGCACGCACACCAGTGCTCTGCTCTGGCCGCCCTGGGCCCCTTCCCTCGCTCTGTCCCTGAGCCTGGGATACCCAGGTCCGTCAACCGCAATGATTTTCCCGAGCTGCTGGGATCGGTGAGCTGGACTCATCCAGGAGGGGTGATTGGAGGCCCTTGAGCCACGGCCCGTCCCCGTTAGATGCAGCAGATGTGGATTCTCACAGCCCCTTTGAGAAGACAGGGCAGATCACATTCAGCTAAAGTTTGCTTACTTAATGCTAAGTTATTCTGAAGGTTAAAGTGAGCCATGCCCATACCAAAAAAGTAAAAGATTGTGCAGACCCGTTGCAGAATTCTTTTCAACGGAAAGCAGAGAACGTGCCTCTAAATGGCTGTGTAGAAGGAAGCTTACCAGAACAGAGCCCCTTGTTAGTAGAAGTTGGTCCTTTTGCTGTAGGTCCCGCCTTGGTGACACATATATAAGCCAATTCTGCAGCTTTAAAGCAGATATCGATGCTGTCTGCAGCCTGGTGGTTTTCTGGGGTAGGGATAAACTTTGCAGGTCAAAATTTTGTCTAATTTGTTTTGCTGTTGCTTATTACTTCCGGTGGTTTCTTGGGGGGGTGTTTTCACATGTTTTAGCTAATTCTGGTGCCCCTGTCTTGTTTTGCAGTGGTGGTGGTTCTGGCATTTATAGTTTGCTGGTTGCCTTTCCACGTTGGCAGAATCATTTACATAAACACGGAAGACTCCCAGATGATGTACTTCTCTCAGTACTTTAACATTGTTGCGTTGCAGCTTTTCTATCTAAGCGCATCCATCAACCCAATCCTCTACAACCTCATTTCTAAGAAGTATAGAGCCGCTGCCTGGAAATTGCTGCGGCCCAGACCGTCGGTACAGACAGGTTTCTGCAGAAGCAGAGACACTGAGGGGGACACGGGAGGAGAGACAGCTGGCTCTACGGAGACCAGCGCTAACATGCTGACACCTGCCGTCAGCACGGCCCAGCCGGTCACCTCCTCCCGCAGTTCTGAGACTTCGGAGAAAACAAGTCTGCGGGGAAATAAAGACTGAACGGGGGAGGAAATTGATGCTGTTAGGAAGAATTGGAAAGAGTGGTTGACATTTTGCCAGATGGCCAGCAACTCTGTCAGCATGATTTTTTCCCAACCAAAATCTGAAAAGTAAATATACCAATCTTTCTAGTTTTCCTTTCATTGACCTCCTCTGGGACATTCATGTTAGTTTAGCCTCATGAAATCCCACATCACAAAATGTGCTCTGGGGAGATTTTACAAATCTTCATTCTCCTAGTCTTTAGAAATACAATTGTTCCTTTTACAGTTAATAAGTGATATAGGCAGATGCTGCCATAAAAATGGTCACCTTTGAGATCAAAGGCGTATTTTGTTTTTATGTTGTGGATATACATGTATTTTTGTGTACATATACAAAGAACCCAGGATAATGACATTTTGATGCACAAAATTATTTAATGCCTATTTATGGCAGCAAGTGAAAGGACTGGTAGGCAGAGTGGAGTGTTCAGGAGTCCCACCTCTCCTGGCTCAGAGCAAATCATAAAGTTTAGCTAGGCACAATACCCTTTTGCAGAACTACTACTGGGCATAAGCAACCGTGTTGCAACCCACTTCTCCCTGAAATGGCCCATGGGGCTATCCCAGTGCCATTGACCATGAGGTAGCAAGCGAACCTGGGCACCGAAGCCTGAGGGCAGGCAGCTGCAGCAGGACTTGACTTCCTGACAGAGACTACTAGTGACATTTATAAAGAGCTTTAATCTCCATATTCACCTCAGCTTGATGGGCTGTGTTCTCATCATTCCTGCTTTAGTAGTGATGGAACTGACTCTTCGGTTTCCCAAACAGGAGCTGATGGGTCTGAGTAAGAATTCCAGTCTTAAGATTCATACCCACTCTCACCCCGAGAAGCTGCTCTTACTGAAAAACACCAGAGTCAGTGAATGTAGTCAAGGGAGAAAGAGAATGTGTTAGACATTCTGATCGACTCTGTGACTTTGTTTTGTTTTATACAGTTTAAAACATAAACCTGTTTTCCTAGGGCCTCATTCTCAACGTGGTCTGTGTGAATGGCGCCCCCTGGAGGTGGGCAGGGCACAACTCACGCAGTTGTGCAAGGGTGGCTCAACATTCTGACAAACTGCTGCTTAGTCATTTGATTAGCCAAGTACAGTGATGACTCCAAGTCCCTTTCAAGCGTCCTAACTCCCTGGCCCTGTCCTCCCCTGGAGCAGCAGTGAAGAAGTCTCTGTCTACGATGTTTCTCCCAGCTAGTGGAGGAAGCAGGGAGCAGCCACCTGGGGCAGCATTGCCTAAGCTGTTCTGCAGATGTTCAAGGATTATTGGAAAAAAAGGTTCTGTGGTCAATATGACAGGAAAACACTGCATACTGTACTTCCTCCCCAAGAGTCACAACTCAAAATATTGTGTCAGGGGCTCTGTTGTGTTGTGAGACTTTCGTTTCAATGGTATATTGGTTGGTGTCTTTCCTGATTCACAAAATAAAATGTTTTCCTATTGTGGGTCATGGGCAAAGATATTTGAAAAATTATCCTAAAATCTAAAATTGTTCTCTACCCCAACTGACAGTGTCCTTCTTTGGCACTGACTACTGGTTTTAAAGGGGGAGGAGAGTGCTGGGAAGACCCCAGGTGGCCGTCGGGGACAGTGGGTTGCGGTTTTCAGTCCTGGACCTCCTTCCTCCCCGAGGCCCATATCACGGATACTGTGGCCCAGGACCCCTCCCTGCACCTGGGCTGAGACATGTGCCGATGGCCCTGCGAGGTTGTCTTTGAGTCCTTTTCTCTTCTGCCGGCCAAACTGCTGTGTTAGGTGAGGCATCACATTGGGCAAGGGTTTGTGTTTCATTCATTCGATTGGCAAATATTTACCAAGTAACTGCTAAGTGCTAGATGTGTATGACTAAATATACAGAAAAATGAGCTCATGTCAGGGTGTCCAAATCAATCAACTTTTTAATGCATTTTTGCTTTGAACTATGTGATTATGTCTTCTCGATGAACCACAGACTCAGCTCACAGGTTAATGAAAGCACTTACATCAGATGGACCTGCCAAGTATTCGGTCAGGGTCATCCATACAGACATTCTTCCTCTTTTCTGCATGAGACATTTTCACTTCTGAAGGAAATGTTCAAAGAAGCTATTGCACAGCACCTCCTAGGAACCAAGAGTTTCTTGTACCAGGTCCTCAAGGGGACATGAAAGCAGCATGTTAATGATGTTTGAAATTCGAACACGGCCTCTCCTAACCATTTCTACTCATGTAATAGTAACATTTGCCAGAATGGGGAAGCCTTTTATATATAAGTGATAGTGATAGTGATTGTACAGGTTGAGTGTTTTAAATAGAGCTTTCAAAAGCCTTTTCCTAAACATAGATGTGAGGCAATTTTTAATTATGAACAAACTTTCTAAAGATTCCAAACTGTAAATATTACATAGACCCTGGTCAGCAGTGAGCAGACTTCAACTCTCAGCATTTCCTCTCCTGGGAGCATGGAAACATTTGTCATTGAGCCAGAGTGTGCTCCCCAGGCATGTTTGTGGCCAATCACTCAGCATGTCCCTGGCTCTGTGTAAGCTACAAGGACGTGGCAGAGGCTGACTCTGCTTGCCTCCTTAGGAAAATAGCACACCCCTTTTGAAGAATAATGTATACCTGTGTAACATGGGCTAAAAAGTGCCAGCCAGACCAGGAGAACAGAGTATGGGCTGGAATCTCTTCCATGGCACTTAGTATCACGGCACTTGGCACTTAGCACATTATACACTCAGCACATTACATGGTGATGGCTGGTTCCCAGAGTTTGTAACTTGCTCCCTAAAGGAGGGACTGTGTGTTGTTGTTTTTTTAATGTTTTAATTTTTTTTAATTGGGGAATATTGAGGAACAGTGTGTTTCTCCAGGGCCCATCAGCTCCAAGTCATTGTCTTTCCATCTAGTTGTGAGGGCGCAGCTCAGCTCCAAGTCCAGTCGCTGTTTTCAATCTTATTTGCAGGGGGCGCAGCCCACCATCCCATGTGGGAATTGAACCGAGCTCGCGCTCTAACCAACTGAGCCATCCAGCTGCCACAGGACAGACTGTGTTTTTATTCCCCTTAGCATCACTTGCCCAGGTAGACAACATGTGGTGAACTCAGCTGGCTGCAAGCGAGGGGACGGGGACCTGCGCCCCAGTGGATGGACAGAGATGGAGGCTGAGTTAGCAGATGAGTGGAACGTCCATTCTCAGCCACCGGCCTGCACAAGGGAAAGCGCAAGACAGAAGCAAAAGGGGCACACACAGGGAGGGGCGCTGAAGGGAGTGGAGGAAGGGCCTTGGAGAAAGATGAGAGGGGGAAGGCAAGGGCACTGGGGTAATCAGGAGCCTGCAAAACACTCCCACTGTGGTGGGTTGGGTAGAGGTTGGTGGGTGGGACGCTAGTTGGGACCAGTGATTTGTCATAATCCAGGCACAGGGCACTCATTGAGTTAGCGTGGTAACACTGGAGCAGGGACATTTCCATACTCAGCACCTCCCATCGCCGAGACCTCAGCAATATTGTGGCCTCAGAGCAGCGAGCATCATGTTCCCGATCTTTAGTTCCAGCCTCAGGCACTCCCACCGACTTTTGTACCAGCTGCACCCCTCCAGGGCCCAGGTATGCACATAGCAAAACGGGCCACAGCTTGTTATCTCTTTTCCCTCCCTTTTGCAGTGAGTGTGTTAGTTCCAAAAATGTTCTACTACTTGAGATGATAGGAGGATAAAAAAAGTTTTAAAAAGCAAATACGGAGGTGACCGGTTAGCTCAGTTGGTTAGAGCGCGGTGCTAATAACACCAAGTTTGCCGGTTTGATCCCCGTATGGGCCACTGGGAGCTGTGACCTCCTTAAAAACATAATAATAATATAAAATAAGAAGTGAATGTGTGCAGATTTCAAGGTTATAATGTCTTAATTTTACTGTAATGATTATACCTGTTCATAATTAGAACACAAATAGAGCCAACCTCATCTTTCTTTCTTTGTCTTTACTCCCACAGTAACTCATTATTTTGTCCTTATAGTGAAACTCAACATCTTTCCCTTCAGATTTTTATTTCCCATGTGAATTCTTTAGAGCAGCAGTTCTCAAACTTCAGCATTCATAAGGATCACCTGGAGGGTGGGTTAAAACAGGTTGCTGGGCTCCACTGTGAAGGAGAGACCGTTCCATGACATGACCGCTGTCTGTCCCAAAAGCTGGACCTGGGCCACAATGGAGGTTGCGTTCTGCAACCCTCCCTCCCGCCCCCACCCCCCATCCCTCACCTTAGAGACTGTCTGATGGTAACTGCCATTCATTCTGACATAAGTCAGAGCCCCTCTCCTGCCTCCTGCTACACGCTGGCTCCTGGAACTGGTGGTTGTCCTGAACCAGTCAGTCAGGTACAATAGCATCCACGTACTCATACATGTGACTGACTATCCACCCCTTTACCCTGTGGAGTTCTCTGGTGCCTGCCAAGTGGTGCAGGGATCCATTTTGTATTGCAGTTGCCCAAGACATGCCCTGTATGTAAGTCTCCCTTAATAAACTCTGTTAATTACCAGACTGCAGTGGCCAGCCTCTTTTTTCAGTCTTTCCCTGCCGTCTGCTTCCAGAAGTAGATTTTCAATCTCAGGTTTTTCCCTCGGTCTGCATGTACAGATATCCACCCCCAGAGTTTCTGACTCAGTGGGTCTGAGCTGGGGCCCAAGAATGTGCATATCTCTCAAGTTCCCGGTGATACTGTTCTGACGGTCTGGGGATCACACTCTGAGAACCTCTCCTGTAAGATTGTTGCTACAGAAAACGTGATCCACAGACCAGTAGCATTTATGTCACCTGGGATCTTTTCAAAATGAGGATTTTCAGGCCCCACTCCAAACTTTCCAAATCACTGCCCATTAATATTTAAGAGGCATTAATCTGGAGACTAGACCGATGCCATCAGAATCTCTAGTGGTTGGACACAGATATAATTTTTTAAAGCTCCCTAACCTCTTCCATACTCATCCTACCACACTCCCTGTTCCCACCCCTTTCCTTCATTTCCCCGTATTTACCCCCGTATTTACCCCAGGATAAAGGAAGAGAAACAAAGATAGTAAACAAAGATACTAAAGGTGGGTTTGGGTGGGGTATTGATATGAAAGTCACTTATGTTCCAGCAGAAACTCATGACTGTGACCCAATAATGACTCCCTGGCTCTTTAGCCCCTCTGTCCCCTTAATCTCTCCGTGCAGCCCAGCCACTGCCAATGCTGAGGCCCTTCTGCCTGAGGCCAGGCTGAGCCCATGGTCTCTGCTCATTCCACTAACTAGGCCTCCACCACAGCTCCTGCTCTTCCAAACATGTTCTGTCTTTCTTTCCCTTGTTCAATACCAGGGTTGGTTCCTTGCCCTCTTCCGCAGCTCCTCCAGGACAGGCCTGCTCAGCTATCCAGGTTCTCTTGGGTTCTTGGCTTCTATCTCTGATTCCTTCACTCCATGTCACCTGTATCCCCGTGGGCAGCTCTGGAGCTATGTACCTGCCTCCCAGACTTCTGCCCGGTGCTGGTTGTTGAGACCAGCCAGAATTGCCTTTCAGGTGGGTGGACTGGTCTCCACATCACAGTGAAGGGGCATCTCCTGAGCCTTGACTCTGATAAGCCACAACAACAGCTTACTTGCTCCTCAGAAATCACCTTGGGTTTCTGACCTTTCAACACTATCATGACTGAGTCTAAAACTCAAAGGCTGGTTGGATATGAGAGAAGAGGAAGTCCTAACTCCAATATTTTAATCCTATGCAGCTAGGAGAATGTTGGTTCTGTGTGAAAGAAATAGGCTGTCAGAGGTAGAGATGATTTACCAGGGGACGATAATGAATTCCATTTTGATTACTGTTTCCCATGAAGCCATCCATCTGTTGTTGTGTTTTCCACAACCTCCTGGAAATAGGTCCCAATGGTGAGATAATTTTAAGAAATGCTGCAATGCCATGTCAACTCCTCTTGACCACAGAGCTTGTTTTTTCTTTTCTTTCCTATATTAACATTCCATAGGACGCTCCAGTTTGAAATACTAGAGGGAAGTCTGAGTGTGAAATCAAGGCTTGTAAGATTTAGGAATCAACAACGTGGAAGTGATCATTTAAACCAGTGGTTCTCAAGTTTTAGCTTACATCAGAAACAACTGAAGGGCTTCTTAAAATACAGATTGATGGGCCACACCCCAGAAGACCTGATTCTGTTGGTCTGGGTTGGGGCCTGAGAATTTGTATTTCCGTCCAGTTTCCAGGTGATGCTGCTAGTGTTTGTCTGCGACCACACTTTAGAAACCACTGATTTGAGTGATAGGAATAGATGACTGCACCAAGGAGAAAGCAGATAGACATAAAAGGAGAGGCTTAGGGATATAATCTAATGATCCCAGCGCAGGCTACAGAAGTCACTGAATCAAGCAGGAGTAAAAAAGGGGAAAGCAAGAGGTGGCAGATTGTCTTGGTTGTTAGAGCACAGTGCTCATGACACCAAGGTCGCCGGTTGGATTCCCACATCGGCAAGTGAGCTGCATCCTCCACAACTAGAGTGAAAACAATGGCTGATGACATCATAAAATGGCAGCGTGAGTTGAGCCTCTTGAAATCTCCCCTGGAATTTACAACAAATTGAACAACTCTAACTCCACAAAGGACTCTCTGTGCAGCAAACAGGTAAGATTAAGAGGCCCACTACTGAAATCACCCGAAAGGTGGGCAAAGTGCACCAGCGGGGGAGGAGGGAAGGGAGAAGTGCTGGGACGGAGCCCCGCGGGCACAGGACGCAGACCTAGCTCAGTGCTCTGAGCTCCCCGCATCCTGGAACTACCACAGCTGCGGGAGAGGGAAGAACTCGGACTGCTAGGGCTCTGCTTACGGCCCAAAGGGCTGAGGGGGCAGCATATAACACGGCTGAACCCAACGCTCACAGTAGAGACCTCAGAGAAAATACTGAGGGAAGAAGGCTGAAAACGGTGGTTTAAGCCCTCACTGTGGAGCAAAGAACGGAAGCCTTAGGCACTGAGACTAGCCGCCCCCCCAGAGTTCGCCCCGCCCCGACCTGCCCAGTGCTAGAAGCGGAACAGTAGCAGTGTCAGATCAAAGAACAGAATGTTTGCTGTTCTGAGAACTGTGGACTGCAGACACAGATTCGCAGCCCAACTAGTTCCGGCAAAGGGGTGGGAGCTGTGGAAGCGGGACAGGCTATGGTGGTTGCAGCCATTGCTCTGGGCCACCTCTCACAACTCACCCCGCCCCTGTCCCCACCTATCTAGGCGAATCGCTGCAGGAGGAAACAGAGCTGCTAAAACACAGGGCTCTGAATCTGGTGCAGGAAGAGCTATGGAACTTCAGAAGCTCTCCGCATCCCCCCACGGAGGCGGGGCCCTATGACTCAGGTGAACTGTTCATAAAGGAGGAGCTCACCTTCTAGGTAACTCTCCATTGTGTGAGAAGCTAGAACAGTGCAGAGAAAATATAACATGACAGTGTGAGAGAAAATAAACACTTTGGAAAACAAAAGGCCTCTTTCTATCAACCTGTTGCAGAACCCATTGCTAAAGATGTCTAGGAAGAGAAATAATAAATCAGTAATTGTCATGAATAACCAAGGCAACAAGACAGCTCAGGACGAAAATGAAAAGTCTCCAAAAAATGAACTTAAAGACATGGAAATATGTGACTTAAATGACAGAGAAATCAAGATTGCAATTCTTAAAAAAACTCAACAAAATGCAAGGAAACACAGACAGACAGTTTAATGAACTCAGAAATACAATCAAAGAACAAAATGAACATTTTACCAAAAAGATTGAAACTTGAAAAAAGAAACAAATAGAATTTCTAGAGATTAAGAACTCAACAAAAGAAATGAAGAATGAAATAACCAGCTTAGTTAGTAGAGTTGACCAGATGGAGGAAAGAATCAGTGACATCGAAGATAGAAATCTGGAAATTACACAGATGGAAGAAGAAAGAGACTGAGACTTAAAAGAAATGAAAGAACTCTACAAGAACTTTCTGACTCCATCAGAAAGAGCAATATAAGAATAATGGGCATACCAGAAGGAGAAGAAAGTGAGAAAGGAACAGAGAGTATATTCAAACAAATAGTCAACAAGAACTTCCCAAACTTGTGGAAAGAACTGGATCCTCAAATCCAAGAAGCAAATAGAACACCTAATTACCTCAACCCCAATAGGCCTTCACCACAGCACATGGTATTGAAGCTGTCAAAAATTAACTACAAAGGGCCGGCCCGGTGATTCAGGCAGTTAGAGCTCTAACTAACTAGGAGTTAGTGCTCCTAACTCGGAGTTAGTGCTCCTAACTCCGAAGGGTGCCAGTTTGGTTCCCACATGGACCAGTGGGCTCTCAACCACAAGGTTGCCAGTTCAACTCCTCGAGTCCCACAAGGAATGATGGGCTGTGCCCCCTGCAACTAGCAATGACAATTGGACCTGGAGCTGAGCTGCGCCCTCCACATCTAAGATTGAAAGGACAACAACTTGAAGCTGAACGGCACCCTCCACAACTAAGATCGAAAGGACAACAACTTGACTTGGAGAAAAAAAGTCCTGAAAGTACACACTCTTCCCCAATAAAGTCCTGTTCCCCTTCCCCAATTAAAAAAAAAAAAAATTTAACGACAAAGAAAGAATCCTCCAGGCAGCCAGGGAAAAGAAGACGGTAACCTACAAAGGAAAGCCCATTAGATTATCATCAGATTTTTCAGCAGAAACTCTACAAACCAGGAGGGAGTGCAACCAAATATTCAAACTATTGAAAGAGAGAAATTATGAGCCAAAAATAATGTATCCAGTAAAGATATCCTTTAGCTATGAAGGAGGAATAAAGACCTTTCCAGACATACAGAAGCTGAGGGAATTTCCTAACACACAACCTGCACTTCAAGAAATACTAAAGGAGGCTATTTGACCACGATCAACAGGGATAATTTGTGGCAACATAAAAAGGGGCAGAGTAAAGGCCTCAACCGGAATATGGGAATGGAGAAAGTAGGCATGCTGAAGAAAATGGAATACTCTAAATATGAAACTTTCTTTTACATAAACTTAATAATAACCACTCAAAAAAAATCCAGAACTGAAATATATACTGTAATAAAAGAAGAAACAGAGGGAAAAATCATAGAATACAACCACACAGAAATAATAGACAACAATAAAATGGCAAAGAAACAATGGAGACATAGCCTTACCAGAAAACTAAAGATAGAATGACTGGAAATCCTCACATATCAATAATCACCCTAAATGTAAATGGACTGAACTCACCAATAAAAAGGCACAGAGTAGCAGATTGGATCAAAAAAGTAAACCCAGCCATATGCTGCCTCCAAGAGACACATCTCAGCTACAAGGACAAGCATAGACTCAAAGTGAAAGTATGGAAATTGACACTCCAAGCAAGTGGTATCCAGAGAAAATCAGGTGTATTTATACTGATATAAGATGAAACAGACTTCAAAATAAAAAAGGTAACAAGAGACAAAGATGGACATTTCAGAATGGTCAAGGGGACTATACAACAAGAAGACATAACAGTCATCAATATTTATGCCCCCAGTCCGGGTGCACTGAAATATACCAAGCAACTGCTAAAAGAACTAAAGGGAGAAATTGACCAAAACACAATTATAGTAGGGGACCTAAATACATCATTGACAGCTATAGATAAATCATCCAAACAGAAAATAAATAAAGAAATAGCAGCCCTAAATGACACATTAGATGAAATGGACATAAATGACACTTTATCCTAGAACATCAGACTATACCTTTTTTCCATTGTACATGGGACATTCTCAAGGATAGACCATATATTGGGACATAAAACTAGCCACAGGAAATCTAAGAAGATTGAAATCATACCAAGCATATTCTCTGATCACAAGGCTTTGAAATTGGATATCAACTGAAAAAGAAGTCAGGAAAAAACACAAAAACATGGAGATTAAACAACATACTTTTAAAGAACGACCAGGTCAAAGAAGAAATTAGAGGAGAGATCAAAAGATACATAGAAACAAATGACAATGAAAATACATCCTACCAAAATTTTTGGGATGCAGCAAAAGCAGTTTTAAGAGGGAAATTTATATCATTACAGGCCTATCTCAAGAAACAAGATAAATCCCAAATAAATAACCTCATGTTACACCTTAAAGAACTAGAAGAAGAACAAATGAAACTCAAGGTCAGCAGAAGAAAGGAAATAACAAAAATTAGAGCAGAACTAGATAAAATAGAGAACAAGAAGACAAATAGAGAACAAATAGAAAGAATGTGACAAAGAGCTGGTTCTTTGAAAAGATTAATAAAATTGACAAACCTTTGGCTAGATTCACTATGATAAAAAGAGAGAAGACACTAATAAACAAAATCAAATGAAAGGGGAAGTTATCACGGACACCACAGAAATACAAATGATCACCCAAGAATACTATGAAGGACTATATGCCACCAAATTCAATAACCTAGAAGAAATGGACAAGTTCTTAGAAACATATAACCTTCCTAGTCTGAACCATGAAGAACTGGAAAATCTAAATAGACCAATCACCAGTAAGGAACTTGAATCAGTCATCCAAAACCTTCCCCAAAGCAAAAGTCCCGGACCAGATGGCTTCACTAGTGAATTCTACCAAACCTTCAAACAGGATCTAATACCAATCCTGCTCACACTCTTCCAAAAAATTGAAGAAGAGACAGTACTCCCTAACTCATTTTATGAGGCCAACATTACCTTGATATCAAAACCTGGTAGGGACAACACACAAAAAAAGAAAACTACAGACCAATATCTCTGATGAATACAGATGCAAAAATCCTAAACAAAATTCTAGCAAATCGAATGCAACAATGCATTAAAAAGATTATTCATCACGACCAAGTGGGGTTTATCCCCGGGGCACAGGATGGTTCAACATCCGCAAATCCATCAATGTGACACATCACATAAACAAAATAAAGGACAAAAATCATATGGTTATATCAATTGATGCAGAAAAAGCATTTGACAAGATACACCATCCATTTATGATTAAAACACTTAATAAAATAGGCATAGAAGGAAAATACCTTAACATAATAAAAGCCATATATGACAAATCCTCAGCTAATATCATAATTAATGATGAAAACTGAAGCCCTTTGCTCCACATTCAGGAACTCGACAGGGCTGTCCCCTATCAGCTCTGCTTTTCAACATAGTATTGGAAGTCCTTGCCAGAACAATCAGGCAATAGAAAGAAATAAAAGGCGTCCAAATTGGGAATGAAGAAGTTAAATTCTCACTCTTTGCAGATGATATGATGTTATGTATAGAAAACCCTAAAGACTCCACCAAAAAGCTATTAGAAACAATTAACGAATACAGTAAAGTTGCTGGCTACAAAATCAATGTACAAAAGTCCATTGCATTCCGATATACTAACAATGAAATCTCAGAAAAAGAAATTAAAAAAACAATTCCTTTTGCAGTTGCACAAAAAGAATAAAATACCTAGGAGTAAAGGTTAAGGAGTAAAGGATCCTTAACCAAGGATGTGAAAGACCTATTTTTACTGAAAACTATAAGACATTTTTAAAACAAATTGAAGAAGACACAAAGAAATGGAAAGGCATTCTGTGCTCATGGATTGGAAGAATCAACATAGTTAAAATGGCCGTGTTACCCAAAGCAATATACAGATTTAATGCAATCCCCATCAAAATGCCAATGGCACTTTTTAAACAAATAGGACAAAAAATCATCAGATTTATATGGAACCACAAAAGACCCCAAATAGCCAAAGCAATCCTAAGAAAAATAAGCAATGCTGGAGGTATCACACTCCCTGACTTTAGCTTGTACTACAGGGCAACAATAATCAAAACAGTATGGTATTAGCAGAAAAACAGACACACAGACCAATGAAATAGAATTGAGAACCCAGGAATAAACCCACATAAATATGGACAGATAATTTTTGACAAAGAAGAAAAAAACATATAATGGAGAAAAATGGAGAAAAGACAGCCTCTTCAATAAATGGTGCTGGGAGTATTGGAAAGCCACGTGCAAAAGAATGAAACTGGACTGCTATCTGACACCACATACCAAAATTAATTCCAAATGGATCAAAGACTTAAGCATAAGACCTGAAACAATAAACAGCATAGACGAAAACATAGGTACTAAACTTATGGACGTTGGGTTCAAAGAGCGTTTTATGAGTTTGACTCCAAAGGCAAGGGAAATAAAAGCTAAAATAAATGAATGATATCAAACTTAAAAGCTTCTGCACAGCAAAAGAAACCATCGACAAAATAAAGAGGCAACTAACTGAATGGGAGAAGAACTTTGCAAACAGCGCCTCTGATAAGGGGCTAATATCCAAAATATACGAGGAACTCATACAACTCAACAAGAAAAAAACAAACAACTCAATTGAAAAATGGACAGAGGACCTGAAGAGACATTTCTCCAAAGAGGACATACAAATGGGAATAGACATGAAAAAATGCTCAACATCACTAATCATCAGAGAAATGCAAATAAAAGCCACAATGAAATATCACCTCACCCCAGTCAGAACGGCTATCATCAACAAGACAAATAGTAACAAGTGTTGGAGAGGCTGTGGAGAAAAGGAACCCTCATACACTGTTGGTGGGAATGCAGATTGGTGCAGCCACTGTGGAAGGCAGTGTGGAGGTTCCTCAAAAAATTACGAACAGAATTACCATATGATCTGGCAATCCCTCTCCTGGGTATCTACCCAAAAGATCAGAAAACTATTTATCCATAAAGACGTGTGCTCTAATGTTCATTGCAGCTTTATTTACAGTGGCCAAGACATGGAAACAATCAAAATATCCTTCCATAGATGAGTGGATAAAGAAGTTGTGGTATATATACACAACTGTGGAATAGTATTCAGCAGTAAGAAAAGTTGAAATAATACCATTTGTGACAACATGGATGGATCTTAAGACTATAATACTAAGCAAAATAAGTCAGACAGAAAAAGTAGAGAACCATATGATTTCACTAATATGTGGTTTATGAAACTGAAAATAACAAAAGAACAAGACAAACAAATGAAGGAACAAAAAGTCATACACATAGACAATAGTTTAGGTGTCACCAGAGGGTAAGGGGGGAGAGGGGCTCTAGAAGAGGGTAAACAGGGTCTAATATATGGTGATGGAAAGAGAACTGACTCTGGGTGGTGAACACACAATATGAGAGTAGATAATAAATTACAGAATTGTACACCTGAAATCTATGTCACTTTACTAACAATTGTCACCCCAAAAAACTTTAATTTAAAAAAAAGATAACAATGGCTTGACTTGAAGCCGATGGGTCCTAGAAAAACACACTGTTTCCCAATATTCCCCAATAAAAATTAAAACAAAACAAAATAATGGAAAGCGACAAATGTGATATGACCCAAAGGAAGAGAGTTTTCCAGGATGATCAGGGACCATGGGCTCCAATACCACGGAGGACACAAAGAGAATGAATTAGGGTATTAGATAATACATAGGACTCCCAGTTCAGCTTGAATTTTGGATGAACAACAAATGATTTTTTAGTGTAAGTGTAGTAAATATAATGTACTTATACTAAAAATAACATTCGTTATTTATCTGAAATTGAAATTGAACTGGACATTGTATTTTTACTTGCTAAATCTGGTAACCCCAGAAGAAGGGCCATGGAAAAGCCACAGGATTAGGCAAAAGGAAGGCACATGGAGAACTTTTCAATGGAGTGTTGTGGTCAGGAGCTGGAAGATTAAGTTACAGAGGAACTCGCTGCTAAACAACAGGGCATCGGCATTCCCAGGCCTGGGGAAGCTATGCAGGGAGCCCAGCACCTCAGTAAGGGGCTTTGCTGCTGGTCCTGGGCCTGTTCTGACTTGCAGCCCGGCCAAACCAGCCTCTCTCGCTCTGGCTTGTGCCCAAGCTTCCTGCAGTGGGAAAGCACCTACCATCTAAGTGCTGAGTATTTGCAACCCATGCTGATGTTTTTTAAATCACAAAACTGAATAAATAAATGTCTGATTCAGAACCTCCTGGAACATAGTGTGTAATAAAAAGATGTTAAATTGAATAAGTTTAATTTATATATAACGTGTTCCTGAGTGTTTCTGTAGACTTTGGCAATTTTTAAGGCTTTATTTTTCCTTTCTGCACAAGGGATTGAATGACATATTGTTAAATGACCAATTAATTCACAGTGGGAGGGGGGCTTCTCATTCTGAAAAACATTTAACTCTGTGTGACAACTGAGACCATGGAGGAGGATGAAGATGTAAAAGTAGGTACAGCACCCAGCACCGTGCCTGGCACACACTAGGGACTCGATCAAAGTACATGGGCATGGACGATACTACATTTGGGCAGGAAGAAAGACCGATTTCTTAAAATCTTACTGTATTGCAGTATTATAATAGAATGTTTAATTATAATTACTGCAATGTCTATACAATAACACACTGCCTGGCATGTGGTAACCCTCAGGAAGTGTGAGCTCACGTCATCCTCAGTTCCTGTTCTGTTAACTTTCACTTGTTAGAAAGAATCAGTCTTTCTCCCTGTGTAATGTCCTTCACACACACATACGGTGGGGGCTGGTCAGGGCATGCGGTGCTCAGGTCTGTGTTGTGTCCAGTGAGTTTCCTTCCAACATGAAAGCCCTGTCTACGGGCTTTTAGAAAAGTATGTCCAAGGTTTCCACACACTCTGCCATTCTTCGAAAGGCTGGGCTTGTTATGGGGTGTCTGTTGCATTGAGAACAACAGAGGAAGATTTTTTTTTTTCCCAACAGTGACGGCAACTGCTTTTAGGATTCAACAATGTAGTATCAGCCCCTTTTCAGAGCAGTGAAGAAAGACATTGTAATGAGGCAACGGGCTTTCCTCAATAGTCAGGCAGGCATGATGCTTTTAAAATTGAAGTGGAGCTCTTGCAAGCATTTGTTTTATATATAGACAGTATAAATATTGGCACACATGCTAGGTGAACTGGCTTTCTAGTTGCTCAAGCATTTGTGCTCCGTAGTGCTTGAACAGACTTCTAGTTCATTAATTTCATTTACTGTTCTCAAAAATGCCCTATCTTAACAAGAGCTTTTGAGGGGGGGAAAAAAATCCAGCAGCAAACTTCTGGCATCTTCTTGGCAGCCAGCAGCTCTACTAGTGTCAGGTTTATAAATGAAGTGATAGAAAATAATGAACTTTATTATGATTTTTGGTTTAAGAAAGCCACAAATTTAGCCATTAAATGTGACATTCAAATGAAACTGTCCGGGAAGTTCTGCAGGACTTGCCAAGGGAACCTAGAATCTCAATTAACTTTTGACATTATTATAAATACTCAGTGGAGGACGCTACTTAGCAACAGAGATTCCCAGCTTAGCACCTCAAAGCCCTTACATCAGAACATGAGACATCACCAGCTTAACATGTCACACCAACACTGTGTCAACACATATGGAGTGACTTACCAATCAAGACACTCTGTGGAGCTTCTTGTCTAGTGGAAGCAGAGGGAAAGATAAAGAGCTCCTTTCCACAATTTATGATGCTCTATGTCTGCCTGACATGTGTTTTTCCTAACGTTTCCATATAGCTTAAGGTCCTGGGGATTCTTCCCAGGATGAAGACCGAGAAGAAGCATGGATACAAGCCTCACAAAACATACCCCAAACACGGACTGAACAGGGCTCAAGTCATGTGGCTTTGTTAACAATTCAATACAAAACATGATCTGGATTTCATCACTGACACACGGCCAACTCTATACAAATGTGTCAAAGCTCCTTAAAGTAATTCAAAAATCACTGAAGATACCTGAGAGAATGTTTTAAAACTCCCGTTATTGGTTATTAGGAGGCAAAGCCGTAAGGAGCATGCAGGCCACTTACCCTTTGAAGGTGAATTTGCCCACTGACCTCCTACAGACTCCAATAGCCACTGAGGACTCACCGGAGTGAACGGCCATGGGCTGAACTCACACATTTTGAAGACTGGTGTGTTCTCAAGAAGACAGTATTGAAAGTGCTGCTGTGATTCCTGACATGTGATGGAGGGTTTGAAGTCATTTGCGGCATGATGTTGATTATCATTGAATTAATGACCAGGATTTAAGTTATCAGTTCTTGGAAGAAATAAATGTTGAAGAAGTAGGGGATGAAGGGGGAGGGAAAAATTTTTCTAAAATGCAATGAAGTTTCTGACTTGAGCACAGTGTATTTTAAGTACATTGTTCAAAATCTGTAATGGATGGTTATGGAAATTACCAGAAAATGATAGAAACCATGTACTCACCTGAAGAAGATTTCAGTATAGATTTTGTCTTCATCAAGGGAACATAAGTAAACAAGTTACTCTTACCATTAATGGAAGAATGGGTGTTGTACCCACACTGCTATTGCTACCTGTATCCCTGTTATTGTAGGGGTGCCCTACCTGGGCCATCAGCCTTTTAGCAGATGTAGTGAATGCTGTTTTACAGACAAGGCAGAACCTGAATCCACAGACACTGGCAACTGATTTGTCTGGTTTTGCCTTTTTTGGGGGGTGGGAGGAGAGGTTCATGACCATATCTACTGCTATTTATTACCAGAAACATTACCAGAACATTACCAGAAAACCTGGTCTTATTGCAAAAATACGAGTTTTGTGATTTATCTAGGAATAAGACAGAAAATATTGCTTTTTTTGTGTGTGAGGGAAAGCAATTTTGTGCAGTTAATTTCAATCCAATAAAATGTGAATTGTTTAAAAAACAAGGTGAAGAAGAGATACTAGAGTAACTGTCTAGATTACTTAGGTCCCTCCAGGTGAGGCAGGTG
Source organism: Rhinolophus hipposideros (assembly GCF_964194185.1). Taxonomy (NCBI): domain Eukaryota; kingdom Metazoa; phylum Chordata; class Mammalia; order Chiroptera; family Rhinolophidae; genus Rhinolophus; species Rhinolophus hipposideros. The sequence goes on from NC_138050.1 coordinate 18,620,101, forward strand.
TGATGCACGTGCCAAGTAGGAACATTCAACTTTTGTCATGTGAGAGATAATGGAAATGTGCGGACACCACAGTGACGTGGTTGTAAAAGATATTGTATGAATTGTCTTCAAAGCATGCAAATATCAGCTTCTCTTCCTCTTCTTCCTCAAGGCACATTGAACTACACAATCCTCACATTTGTACATTCTCTTTTAAAAACTAACTTGTATTCCAAAAAGGATACAAGGCAATTTATAAAATTGCAAAATAAGATAAAAATTAAGTAAATGGGGAAAGTAGGAACTAAGTAAAAATGAAGAAGGTAAAATACGATAATACCAAGGAGACAGTGAGGACACAAAATTCGTGCCCTGGTGTCTGGTTAGGACGGTTATATGATTCACAGGAGAATTTGTCCTGTGGGGACTCCAAGATGACATCCTATAAGCTAGAAAATCATGTTGTCCAACGGTAGGGAAGAGGTGTACTGGCCCCCATAACAAGAAGGTATCTTCAGACCCAAAGATGAAGCCAGCAACTCCACAGAATATAACAGAATTTATTATACGGTAATTTACTCACGGGAAGATTGGGCTGAAAAGGACAGACAGCCCAACGGTTTTGTTTAAATTATTCTCCACTAACAGACCCATTAAAGTAAATTTTTTATATTAATAGCATAAGTCGATAGTAACAACTGACAAGACAAAGAAAGAAGTAGAGCCAGGCGTCATACCTCTGATGGTTGTTTATAATCAATACTATCACCAGTTTGATATTTATCTCAGATGTCATGCCATTCTGGCTGTTACTAACAAAAATATTTATGGCTACATTTTATGGAACACAGATACTCATGAACTTGAAAGCACCGATATGCTTGCTAAGGCCAGTGAAGTTGGTCAAAGGTCACAGCATGAAAATTACATCCAGGACACAGAGATGGAGCTGGTTTTGTTCATATCTACGTCTGTGCACCTGTCCTGAATGACACTCTTTACAACAGTGCTGACTGTCATAGGGCTTTTTCCTGTAATGCCAGTGAGAAATGTTATCCCACACTTGGAAAATGATAAAATGGTGATTACTTATTTCTTTTTGCTATGCATTTTGTATTATTAGAAAATAATATGCCTGCTTGAATAAAAGCAGGACCGTGTCAAATGGGACTCTTATTTGAATGCAAATTTGTCACAGTTCTTTTTTTTTAAATTAATAACACACAATTGATAGAAGCAATGACAATTTATGGCTCCATAAGATGAGAGGTTACCTTGCAAAAACTGATAGTTTTCTCTAAGCCTAGTAGAAAAGTTATCCCAAAGGTGTTAATGGTTTAATCGGCCTGAAGAAAGTTAATCAGGCATATTGTATTGGGGGAATTCAGAACGGGCCACCCCAGAATGTGCCACTTTGGCATGTGAATTATTTTGACCTGAAGGTAAACAAAGCCCGGCAGACTCAGGAAAAACTTTTTATCTCCCTCTTAGCTGCCTAAAAGAAATGAGACAGGGGGGCTGTACAGAGAGGAGAGCTATTACCAGAAGACTTTTTCATCTGAGAGACTTACCTGCACAGCAGGGAAACATTTGTTTCCCAAACATTTGCTCTTCTCATCTTCCTGTGAACTGGCCTCCTCCCCTTTGAAGCCTGACCGCTGTCCTTTCCTTAGCTCGGGATGGTATATAAGCCTCAATTGCCTGGCTGCTTTTGGATCTCACATCTTTGTGTGGTTCCCTTACGTACTTAATCAAAATTGTTTTTCTTTTGTTAATCTCTTTTATTAAGGGGGTTAGGGGGGTCTCAGCCAAGCACCTAGAAGGGTAGAGGGAAAATTGTTTTTCCTCCCCTACAATATTAGCTGTTTTATTTAGTCCTTTCCTGTCCAAGTATTGAAATCCCTGTTCCTCAAATACACTTTGAACTAGGTCTCATCGCCATAACTGAGGTTCCCTCAGTTATGAGTTAAGTGAGAAGTTAGCTGAGTTGTATTGGAAAACAATCACATTCATTTGTTTACATATTGTCTGTGGCTTCTTTTGTGACATAAGACAGACCAAATGGTCTCCAAGGCCTAAAATATTTACGATCTGGCCTTTACAGAAAAAGTTTGCCAGCCCCTGAGCTAAATAAAACTTTGATACCTGCTCCTGAACTACTATGAATATTTTGCTTTTTTTTAACATCAGCTAATGATGGTGGACTCGCTGGAGCCCTCTGGTCTAGCTGAGTGGTTCTGTACAGACTCTGGCTCCGTGGGTGTGAAGGGGGGCCCGAGACTGCATCCTAACAAGCTCCTGAGTGATGCTGATGTTGGAGGTCCGAGGGCCTTAGTTTCCTCACTTGTAAAATGGAGACAATAAAAATGTGTATCACAGGGTTGTTGTGAGCATGAAATGAAGCAATGTACACTTATACCTACTGCCACCCTTTTCCTACCCCTATCTGAGCAAGTTACTCAGTATCTTGGTTCCTGTAAGTAGGGATAATAATAATTATACCCACTTCATAAGGTTGCTGGAAGGCATAAATGAGATAATATATGTAAAGTAGCCAGAACAGAGCCTGGAACATAGTAAGTGCTCAGTAATGTAAGATACTGTTATCATTACTATCATTCTTATTGTTACATATGGTGTCTGATGCACAGCAGACATTCCATCAGCGTTAGTTCCCTCTCTGTCCTCTCACCCCTATTCCTCCGTTTAGTCCCTTCTGTTGATTTCTAGTGTGTCCAATTACAGACCCTCTTCAGGGATGCTGATTTAGAAATACCCAAACCCCGTCCAGAGGGCGCCACACAAACGGGGACCCCAAAGGACCTTGGGCGTGCACTGCAGTGCCCAGGCCCATCTGCCCACCCCTTTCGGGTGGCCTGGTGGCAGAACGCCTCAGGACAACACGGGAAGTGGCTTGCCAGCCCTTCCTACCTCTTGGAGCACAGAGGCTCTCAGGGTTCCTGGACATTTTTACTTTGTAGCACATTAATCTATGTGGCACCAAGTTTACTTTTCAGAGGACACCATTTGGGACAATATACGGAAAGCCTGAGAAGTCATTTCTCTTTGGCAGCAGTGCCCTCCATAACAAAGCTAATGTTCCGTGAAAGGCATCTGGATTTTGTTTCAGGTTTCTTTTAGTTTCTTTGGGGTTTAAGTGCTGGCAGGAACTGCCTTCCAAGAATTGTTTAGGAAACCTTAATTTCTGGATTTAGGGCGGTGTTTACAGTTACAGCTTTGCCTGACGTGACCAAATTAGGGCCAGTCTTGTCCACAAGGGTGGACTGGCCACCATTACTCTGTACCAGTCCTGTGGCCTCCTTATCTCCAGGAATGTAGATGACACGCTCACAGGTCGCAGCATGCCTTAACACGTAGGAGAGCAGGATTGAGTGTGTGTGAGGTATGTTTTCTCCCACAAGCCAGTATCCACAAATTGAGTATAGATACCACGTCTGTGTGATCAGCTCATGGGACCCTAACTTGTTTTGTTGTGAGAAAATTCTGTCCAAATAAACACACTGTTAGGACTAATATTCCCAAACAACAGGAGCTAGAATGAAAGGTGAAGATTCAGGTTATCTATAGACAACAAGCAAATGAAACACAAAGGGAGGAGGGACAATAACTAATGACATTGAACACCTATTCTTTGCCCCGCACTGTGTCATCTGGGATCATTTAGTCTTTAAGAAAATCTATGAAAAACATATTTTCCCTCCCCAAGCTCCCCCTCCCTGCCTTGCTTTTTGGGAAAAAAGGGGGGGGGCTGTGGAGGCCCAGCTGAGAGGCTAGGAAGCCTAGAAGGCAACTGGTGTGCTAGGGAGATTAGTCAGGTACAGGGGAATTGGGGTGCGGGGGAGAAAGGAAGGAAAAAAGGAAAAACTGTATCGAGAATAAAAGGAGCCAGTTTTCTTGCTGTTGAAGAAGAGATTAACCAAAACGGCAAGGGGGAAGCCTGGAAATAACCGTGATGTGCTGGGCTGATATTGAAGGTATCAGTATGAACTCTTTCGGAGAGATAGATAGATAGCTATTGAAAGAGATACAGTTGTGTATGTGTGTGTGTGTGTGTGTGTGTGTGTGTGCAGATACATACATACATGTATATACATACATAGACATAAATATACTTTCAGATCTATCCTCTCAGAGGCTCTAGTAGTAAGAACACACCAGTGGTAATGAGCACACTTGCTGCTTAGATCTCAGTTTTGAATATTAAGAGGAACCAGGGCTCCTTGGGGAAATGGCTGGTTTTAGGTCTGGGGCAGGGAATGCACATGAGAGCCTGGGGCATCTTGCTGAAGGTAAAGTAGGTAAGGAAGTGCTCAAAGAATGATGGTGACAAGTCAAAAGGATAAAGGACATAACTTAGAGGGGATTTCATCAGCTAAGTATAGGTCAATTTGAACATTACAATAAATAACAGATTACAACTCATTGAATAAAACAGGAATTCACAAATCCATACTGATATCAATGAACAGATGAATGAATAACTGGGGAAGAAGGAAATGCTCTTCCTTACAGAAGAATGACAACTACTAAGGTAGAAGGAATGAATGATGGCAATAGAAAAGTACAATTGGACACCATCACAATGGTGATTAATTTCATGTGGGAATCACTGACAGATGCTGGAATTCCTCTTTGGCGAGTGTCTTTAGTTACGCTGTCGTGGCTGCCTCGATGTCCTGAATCATTTTGGCTTTGGGGAAGAGCCAGAAGTTGCGTGGTACCAGATCTGATGAATAAGATAGATGAGGACATACTAATGTTTTTATTTGATAGAAATTGCTGTATACCACTGTGGGGACAGAGCCAGGAGTGCAGTTTCCAGGCTCTCGCCCTCACATAGAAAGGTGCTGGCTCAGGTAGTAAATGGCCATCAACTGTGATTGCATGGCCCTCAGCTGTGGCTAGTTGGCCGTCAGCTATAACCAGTGAGCCATTGGCCATTAATATAACTGCCGTGGCTACGCTAGCAGAAAAGATGGGTGCTAGCAAGAAGATGGTGGCTGAGTCAGCACGGCAGATTGCAGCTAGCAAGTGAGGTTGGTTGCCAGAGTGAGAGTGGGCGGCAGGTTGCAGATAGTGTGGCTCTTGCTTCCTGTGTCTCCAACCCAGTTGCCAGTGAGACTGTAGTGGTGTGACTCCCCTATTTATGGCTCCGTGGGTGTGCCTTTTTGGCCTCACCATGTCCTGCGTTCTTAGATGGGGAGCGGGAGCTGAGATCCTGCATGACACATGGCACAGCGAGCAGGGTGTGGTGTCCGCCGAGACTCTGCGAAAGGTAATGGAGCAGTTTATATGTATGAAAGCTCAGTCTCAGGAAGTCCAGGAGGAGCAGCTGCCGGAGAGCTGGGCCCCCGTTGAGGAGTGGGAAGATGTGGATGGTTCTCCAACCACCACAGGCCAGAGAAAGCGAAGGTCATTGCAGCCCTGTGGGCTGGGAAGTGCTTGCTGAGGCCCTCACCCCCAGGTGAGGACTTGGAGCCCTCGCCCTGCAGAGAGGGCACACATTGTGAGGCTAACGCACAGCCCTGGCGAATGACTGTGGACTATGGGGATTGGGCTCCATCCCTCATTTAATGGACTGCTTGACTGTTTGCTTGGGAACGTACCACCACATAGTGGAACTGGCGGATGTTTGGCCCTGGCTGTCTCCAGGGAGTCTGGCTGTGCCCAGAGAGAGTGGTCATGCCCTGAGAGGCCCTGGCTGTGTCCTGGGGTTCTGGCTGTGCCCAGAGGGTGGCAGTGCCCTGAGAACCCTCGCTGAGCCCAGGAAATCTGGCTGTGCCCAGAGAGAGTGGCAGTGCCCTGTGAGGTCCTGTCTGTGCCCGGGGAGACTGGTGGTACCGTAAGAAGCCCAGGAAGTCTGGCTGTGCCCAGGACTGGTGGTGCCCTGAGAAACCCTGGCTGTGCCCAGAGAGCCTGGCTGTGTCCAGGATATTGCATTCACCTCCAGGCTCCTTGCACAGGGCCCCTCGCAGAAGTTGCTTGTCGTGTAGATTGTGAAGCGAAACCCTGTAGAGATGGAGTGTGGGGACAGAGCCAGGAGTACAATTTCCAGGCTCTCGGCCTCACATTGAAAGGTGCTCACTCGGGTAGTAAATGGCCATCAACTGTGGCTAGTTGACTGTCAGCTGTAACCAGTGAGCCATTAGCCACTAATATAACTGCTGTGGCTACGCTAGCAGAAAATGGGGGCTAGCGAGAAGATGGTGGCTCAGTTAGCAAGAGCGGATTGCAGTTAGGACGGCGGATTGCAGTTAGCAAGTGAGGTTGGTTGGCAGGCAGACAAGTGGACGGCAGGTTGTGGATAGTGTGGCTCCTGCTTCCTGTGTCTCCAACCCAGCCGCTGGTGAGAATATAGTGGTATGACTCCCCTACCTATGGCTCCGTGGGCGTTCCTTTTTGGCCTCACCATGTCCTGCGTTCTTATGTGGGGAGCAGGAGCTGAGACCCCGCATGACACCCTGCATGACACCAGAAACTATATGTGACACAGAGCGTTGTCGTGATGGGGGATGATTTACTGCACACTTCAAAATACACCTCTCCACCGTAGCTCATACCTGACTGACTGCACAGAACAAATTGAAACTTGTCACACACTGTTACTAAGGTTCCATGTGCCACTTCCCATGTTGACGATCCCTGCCTTTCCGTTGGATGGCACTCGGCAGCTGCATTCACCTTATTTGTTGATCACAACGGAAAGGCTCTGTGTCACACATCGATGCTGGTACGGCAATTGCTGTCAAAAACATTACAGTGTATCCTCATCAACGTTATTCACCAGATCTGGGGCCGTGCAACCTCTGGCTCTTCCCCAAAGTCAAAATGAAAGATAAACGTTTTGAATCAATGCAGGGCATCGAGGCAGCCACGACAGCGCAACTAAAGACGCTCACCAAAGAGGCCTTCCAGAACCGCTTCAGACAGAGGCAAGAATGATGGGATTAGTGTGTTCGAAGAGAGGGGGGGTATTTTGAGGGGGATTAACGGCAATGTGTCTTTTACTGTAATAATTTTTTAAAACATTCACTGTAGTTTTTGATCACTCCTCGTATATAAAAATGTTTATAGCAGCGTTGTTTGCAATCGCATAAAGCTGGAGATGGTCCAAATGTCTCTGGGCTCAAACATGGATAAATTGTGGAAAATAGCTACTGTCTGTGCTTGAAATACAGTAGTGAAAATTAATGAAGTGCAGCCACGCTCTTCAACACTGATGATCACTTCAGTCCTTTGCAAAATGATGTACTTTTAATAACGTTCAGCTTTTGCTTTCAAAAAGCACTTCTCATGTCTTGTTATTTGTCAGTATTTCAAGTTGTGATCACAGAACCGGTTGGGGACGGACCCTGGGCTCTGAGTCACCGGCGAGGGCGGGGCTTCATAGATGTACGCCAGGGACACTTATGATAAAATAAAACGCACTGGGCACAAATCTACAACGTGCAGATTTTCCACCTGCTGCCTCCTCCGCGCCTCCCCTCCGTCAGGGGCAGTTTCAGCTCTGACTGTTTCCCGGGTTTGGTAGGACGCGCCACGTCCCTGTGCCGGTCCCGGCACCGAGCTCCCCAGCCCCGGCGAATCTCTGATGACAACAACCCCTGGACGCCCAGCTCCCACCCGATTCGCCTCCCAGGTTCTCCTAGGACTTTGACCTTGACAGGTGGGGCAGGGTTCCCTTTCAATTCCCCTTTACTCTCTGATCCAAACTCGCAAGTCTGACCAGGCCTCGTCACCCTGTCACTTCGGGCCAAGACATCTTCAAGCGACCTGACTGCTGCAATACCGGCCTCAAACGATGTGTCGCCTAGTGCTTCTCATCCCCTCATCCCGACGCTCACCGCGGGAAGGGCAGCCCCGCGCGCCGCGGCCTCAATCGGACGTGTAGCGTCATCCAACGTGCGACGTCATCCAGCGCGCCCGGAAGTGGCTCCAGGGTTTTGACGTCATCTGGCTGCGGCGCATTGACCTTTGCTCTACAGCTGCTGGGAGTTGGCGGGGGGCGGAGGATCTGGGGCTAAGATCATGCCTAGCAGGGAGAGGTTTGCAGGGCAGCAGAGGCCACTAGGCTTGGGATGAAAGAAGCAGGGCAGATGCAAAATCTGGAGAGCGCGGGGCCCCAGCGGTCAGTCAGCACCCAGACGGGCAGCATGACGGGTGAGTGCCTCGGACCCCGCTCCCCCCGCCGCCCCCTCTCTCTCCGCCCTGTGCCTTTGCAGCGGTTCAACTCCAGGGTCCCCGCCTTCCTCTTCGCTTGCAGTTCTGCCTTCGTGGCGCGTCCCTGCCTCAGTCACTTGCAACCCCTGGCCTGGCTGCACCTACTATTGAAGTCGCGCTCACTGCCCCCCCCCTTTGCCTCCCTGGACCGAGAGCTGGGGTTTCGGGGATTGACGAGCCTGAAAGGTCCCCAAACCGTGCTTTTGACTTGATTTCCAAATTAACCGCGCGCGACGTTTTCTTATGTTTCAACTGCTTCCCTCTCCAAGGCCACCGAAGTTTTAGTACCGTGTTCCAGCCCCTGCCCTTGTTGCAACCCCACAGCCCGAGAAAAGCTTACTCCACGACGACATCAGGTGCAAAGACTCTTCATGAGTTCCGTTAGGTTGTTCCCGTAGCTAGTACCTTTTTCTTCCCGGGCTGTGTGAGGGCTGGAGAAAGACGACCCAACGTTGGAAAGTGCTGGAAGAAGTCGTTGCAGTGAGGTTGTAGCCCGTGTCCTGCTAAGAAAGCGCTTTGATTCTCTGGTCCTCTTATCCTTTTTCTCTTCCTCCTAAAGCCGCTGAACTAAAGTTGAAGCACCCAAGTGGCGTTGAGCTTAGTTCCTATTTTTATCGTTAATAAAATTTTAAAGTGTCTGCCCTCTCTTTTGTAGGTCAAATACCAAGACTCTCTAAAGTCAACCTTTTCACACTGCTCAGTCTCTGGATGGAACTCTTCCCAGCAGCAGAAGCCCAAAGACAAAAATCTCAGGTATACTTTTCCCTCAGATAAGTTTAACCACTTAGAAAATCAATGGTGTAAAATTTGATTGTATTGCTCCAGGATGCGTCACACTTAAAACCAAACTCAAAAACCTTACAATTTGCGAAATATCTTTGCGGTTTAGTGTGATATGTGTAACTTCCAGCTCTAACAGCTCATCTTTCCAGTCTAAAAATAGAATAGTTGTCCTCTCTGAGGGTACCATTGTTTATCAGGTATTAATGGTGTTTATATGTTGATTTGGCCAACCAGATTATTATCTATACCATATAATTTATCACTCAATTGAATACTGTTGGCATTTCATATGGGTGGTTTTTCTTGTCCCACCAAACTGTAAATTACTTGAAGATAGAGACCATGTTTTATCTTACCTGGTATAGCCCTTAGCATCTACTATTGTAATTGATAATCTATGAATGCTAATTGGTTTCTTGTTCCATGTAAGAAGTCCTTTTTTTGGATGTCAGGAGATGATCAAAACAGGTTCGGAATGTATAGTAAGAATAATCATAAAACTTAATGTATTAGAAGTATGTACACCCTACATCTTTTTTTTCCTCCTACCCTTGGGGTGGCACAGTGCTATGTCCTCATCATTTGCTTGGATTGGCGTGGTGCTAGGTTCTCACCATTTTGGTTTGGTAGATTTGGAAGTGTAGAGTGCTGTTATTAATTTTTAGGGGGCCAAAATCATATTATGGAAAATAGTATTAGCTTAAATTAATCATTTAAGACACCTTTGAAAACAGAGCAAAAGGGGAGATATTACCCACGGTTTCTCACCATTCTAACAACATCTCTTAACATTTTGATGCTTTTCTTCAATCTTTTTTAAAGCATAGGTTGTTTTTTTCGCTTATAAAATTATAATTGTATTCTGCATGTGCTTATTGAAGTATCCAACTTGCCAACATTCTGCTGAAAAGTAGCTTCAGATTTTCCACAGAAAGACTTGTAAATCCTTAAATTCCCGTAATACTCTTATGAGGTCATTCATAGCCATCCTCTTTCCCTTTTTTATTTTTGATGTCTTCTATACTGTGAATGAACTTGTGTGCTTGGCACTGGAGATACAAAAAGAAAAGACGTAGTCCTTTCTTTCTAATAGGAACAAAACATAGGCATTTAAACAATTAAGGTACTATTAGATGGTAGAGTCAACTCTTATAACATATAAGCAGAGATGCTACCAAGACTGAAGACTGAGGACCAGACTCTAAATGGGGAAGTGAGAGAAGGATTCACAGGGTAGGTTGCATTTGCACTGAGACGTGAAGAATGAGTTGGTATTTGCTGTTATGTAGTACATGCAGAGCCAGGGAGGAGCTCTGAGACTGAAAATCTACCTCCGGAAGTCGAAGGCAGGGAAAGACCGAAAAAAGAGGCTGGCCACTGCAGTCTGGTAATTAACAGAGTTTATTAAGGGAGACTTACATACAGGGCATGTCTTGGGCGGCTGCAATACAAAATGGATCCCCTCACCACTTGGCAGGCACCAGAGAACTCCACAGGGTAAAGGGGTGGATACTGTGTTTCCCCAAAATAAGACCCAGCTGGACAATCAGCTCTGATGCGTCTTTTGGAGCAAAAACTAATTTGACACCCCATCTTATTTTACTATAATATAATTTACTCTTATATTACATAAGACCGGGTCTTATGTTAATTTTTATTCCGAAAGATACATTGGAGCTGATTGTTCAGCTAGGTCTTATTTTCAGGGAAACACAGCAGTCACGTGTTTGAGTACGTGGATGCTACTGTATATGGCTGATCAGGAGCCAGCACATAGCAGGAGGCAGGAGAGGGGCACTGACTTATGTCAGAATGAACATTAGTTACCATCGGACAGTCTCTAAGGTGAGGGATGGGGGGTGGGTGCGGGAGGGAGGGTTGCAGAACGCAACCTCCATTGGGGCCCAGGTCCAGCTTTCAGTAGACAGTAGTCATGTCGTGGAACAGTCTCTCTCATCTACATTTGCCGAGCCAAGGGACTGCGTATGGAAAAGTGAGGAGTGAGAGAATTTGTGGTCCACATGTCAGAGGGTGAAGTTGGGTAGAGGGAAGGTACTGAAGATGAGTTTGGAAAGGTATACAGGAATCAGATCATAAAAAAAAAAATTTGTTTAGACCTTGATAGGGAGTTCAGATTGTAGCCTGTAATTATTGGGATTGCGTTGAAGAATTTTGTTAGGGACTTAGAGAATTCACCATTTTTAAATTAAGACTTAATTTTTTTAGAGCAATTTTTGATTTCCAGTAAAACTGAGGAAACAGGACAGATTTTCCATGTACCACTGCCCCCACATGTGAATAGCCTTACCCATTATCCACATTCCCCTAGACTGATACATTTGTTACAATTGGTGGACCAACATTGGTATATCCTAATTACTCAAGGGCTGTAGTTTACGTTAGAGTTCACTCTCTGTGTTGTACATTCTGTAGATTTGGACAAATGTGTAATGACATGTATCTGTAATTATGGTATCATACAGAGTGTTTTCATTGTCCTAAAAATTCTGTGTGCTCTACTTATTCATTCCTCCCCAAACCCTCACCTGCTATTATTATTTTGTTGTTGTTGTTACTGCCTCCATGGTTTTCTCTTTCCCAAAACTCATATAGTTGGAATTACACGATATGTATCCTTTTCAGATTGGCTTCTTTCATTTAGCAATATGTATTTATAAAGTTTCTTCATGTCCTTTCATGGCCTAATAACTCATTTTTTTTTTTAGCGCTGACTGTATCCCAGTTTATCCATTCACCTGCTTGGTTGCTTCAAGTTATGGCAGTTATGAATGAAGCTGCTATAAACACCTGTGTGCAATTTTTTGTGTGGACATAAGTTTTCTACTCCTTTGGGAAAATACCAAGGAGCATGATTGCTGGAGTGTATGTTAAGTTTTATAAGTGTGTATAGTTTTGTAAGAAACCACCACACTGTTTTCCAAAGTTGCAATATCATTTTGCGATCCCAGCAGCAAAGAATGAGAATTCCTCTTGCTGAATATACTCTCCAGCATTTGGTGTTGTCAGTGTTCTGTATTTTGGCCATTTTAATAGGCATGTAGTGCTATCTTATTGTTTTTCATTTGCATTTCCCTGATGACATACAATGTGGGGCATCCTTTCATATGCTTATTTGCCATCTATATATCTTCCTTGGTGAGGTATCTGTTAAAGTCTTTGGCCCATATTTTAGTTGGGTTGTCTGTTTTATTGTTGAGTCTCAAGAGTTCTTAGTATATTTTAGATAACCTTTCATCAGATGTTTCTTTTGCAAATATTTTCTCTCAGTCTGTAGCTTGTCTTCACATTTTCTTGACATTGTCTTTTGCAGAGCAGTTTTTAATTTTAATGAAGTCCAGTTTATCATTGATTTCTTTCATGGATTATGCCTTTGGTGTTGTATTTAAAAAGTCATGGCCATACCCAAGGTCGTCTAGGTTTTCTTCTAAGTTATCTTTTGAAGTTTTGTAGTTTTGCATTTTACATTTAAGTCTGTGATCCATTTTAAGTTACATTTTGTGAAGGGGGGTAAGATCTGTGTGTACATAGGGAGTTCCCTTTTCATGATAAAATTGTATCTCTTGGAATAGTTTTCTCTTCAAATTCCTATGTGAAATGTTTTCTAAATACTGAAACATTATTAAAAATGTTATGCATTCTCATTCGCTACTTGTCAACCACACCTCCAACCCCACCCTGGTCTACATATTATTAATGGTTTTGAGAAAGCTCTTTATTTTCTTCATGATTTTGAAGTCCTTTTATTCTGTCTACTTCTTGATAGCTTAGTATTATTTTGTGTAAGTAGAAGATTTTCAGGCTGCCAGGTGTTTTTGGTTTGTTTTTGTTTTTTTTGCAGATAAAATTCATCTTGAAGAGACAGACTAGAAGTAAATGTTTAGAAACTTAAGACTTTTTAAACATGCATTTAAAATGCTGGGCTTATTAGTGTCAAGGGGAAGAAACTTCCCTCTGCCCTCTTAGGTTCTTTCAGCTGGCCTAATAATCAGATAGGCATGAGACAGGTTAACAAGACAAGATGACCAAATTTAATTACACACGTATGTATGAGAACTCCACATAGATGAGAGGTTCAGAGATGGAAGAAAAATGAGGCATATGTGATACTCTCAGTTAAGGATTAGGTAAGACGCCTCAGGGCTTCAGAGGGGAGAAAGGTCATTCTCAGGACGATAAGAGCAGATGTTGAGTAATCAGAAGTTTGCCCTGCCCTATAGATTGGTCATAAAAAGTTATTTGTGGTGGTAACTTTTATTATGGGCAAGTTCCCTATATTAAATTCTTTAAGGGTGAGGTAAAAGTTTCTTACGAGCCCGCAGGGTCTCCTATTGCCTTCAGCTGAAAATAATTTACATGCCAAAGTCGCATATCTTGGAGAGGCCTGTTCTGAACCCCTTCATTAGAGATTATTAATTTTGAAGAAACTTTTTTTAATATCAAGATTTGATCTCATTTTAATTTTTATATGTATTAGTATACTGTACATGTATATTTATATCTATATCTATATCTACCTATGTATATAATGTATCAAGAGTACATTTTATGCTGAAATTAAGGTTTTTTTGACAGGTACATTAAATTAAATAAATAATTCCAGTATTAATTGCGCATGGTGTTCATAGGGTTAAGACTTTTTTCCCATTAAGAGAAGGAAAATGTTCTTTAAACTAATGTTTGTTTCACTTAAGTTCTTTGTTCTGCTTTTGCTCTACAAAATAAATCACAGAAACTCTAAGATGCAATTTGACATATAATTGTATTGGAAACATTGCTTTTGACGCTTTAACAACTTTATTGTCTTTTTAAAATACAATAAGTTTATGTGTTACCAAAGTAATATGTTTTTTTTAATTAAAGTTGATTGGGGTGACAATTGTTAGTAAAGTTACATGATTTCAGGTGTACAATATATATGTTTGTTATTTATAAAATGGACAGAAGAAAAATATTCCTCATAATTCTACCACCTAGAGACAATTGACATTTTTGTGCTATTTCTCAATCTTTTTTCTCTATTCCCTTTACTCATTTGAGATCACTTAATTCTGGATCGTGCCTCTTTCACTGAGCACAGGAAAATGCTTATGCTATAATACTATTATAAACATTGGAGCGGCAACTTAGTCTAATGGTTTAAGAGTAGCCAGTGGTTTTGTAGTTAGCCTCCCTGGGTTCAAATCCTCTGTCTCTTACTAGTTGTGTAAACTTGAGTAAGTTACTCTACCTCTCTGTGTCAACTTCCTCATCTGTAAAATGGAATGTTAACTAGTGCATACTACATGGGGCTTTTATGAAAAATAAATGATTTCACATTTGTAAAACAGATAGTGCCTGGCACATACTATGTACTATATGTATTTGTTAATCATTTTAATGATTGCATGACACTCCATTGTATCAATGTATCATGTCTATTCCATTATTACTGGCCATTTCAACTGTAATTTTTAATGGCCTTAGTGTATTGTTAACTAACAACCTTTCTAAATACAGTAGTCCCCTCTTATCCATGGTTTTACTTTCTGTGGTTTCAGTTGCCCTCGGTCATCTGAGGTTCAAAAATACTAAGTGGAAAATTCCCATGAAAAACAATGTATAAATTTTAAATTGCACGCTATTTTGAGTAGTGTGATAAAATCTTGTGCCATCCTGCTTCATGCTGTCCGCGATATGAATCCACGCTGCATGTGCTCTCCACCAACTAGTTACTTAATAGCAATCTCAGTTATCAGAGGGACTGTTGCAATATCACAGTACTTGTGTTCAAATAAACTTTATTTTAACAATGCCATATTCACATAACTTTTATTACAGTATATTGTTATAATTGTTCTATTATTAGTTATTGTTGTTAATCTCTTACTGTGTCCAATTTATAAATTAAACTTTGCCATAGGTATTATGCATAGGACAAATCGGTAGATACAGGGTTTTTGGTACTATCTGCCGAATCAGGCATCCACTGCAGATAAGAGGGAACGACTGTATAACTGATATCTGAGATTTTCTACGTTGTCAAATGGATACGGTGGATGGGGGCTCCTTGAGGAATTTTCAGTAACGTGTACATCAAGTATAAAAACTAATAATTTTAAAGAATCCAGTCCAAAACTAAATAAATGATTGGAAGATAAAATATTGTTTATGAGACTTCTGGTAGAAAAAAACACAATTAGAAGTTTTGGAATAGAAATCAAGCACTGTTGAAAATGGCTGTCATTTAAAATTAATTATCTCTCCTATCTGTTCATAATTTTTCATTTTAGTTAAGTTAGAGTTATCTAAATTATCTGAATGTTACTTTAGTATAGGAATTAGAATAGCTGTACTGTTATCTCATTTTTCTCTACACATCACATATTATCCCTCTCCCAATTCTTCCCATTTTGTCTGCTACCTTATTTGCATGATTTAGGGGCTAACTGTACTATTTCAGAACAGAAGCAGTGTAGCATAATGATTAAGACAATGGATTTGGGGCTCAGATCTTGGCTTACCCATTTATTAGCTGTGTGACCATGGTCGAATTATTTAATCTCTCTCAGCTACAATTTTCTCATTTGTAAAATGGGAACAATAGTAGCTACTTTGTAAAGTTGGAAGGATTAAAGTTAATTTGGGTGAACATTTACTGGTGAACACTCAGTAAATGTTAGCTACTGTTATTATCACTCATATAATCATCGTCACCACTACTACCATACGCACTTCCACCATTTCGCTGCCAACATCATAATCTCTTCCACTTTCTGTTTTGCTTAAATAGAAACTTCATTCCCAGGACATGGCTTTTCTTCTTAGAGACCTTTCCTCTATCATCCAGCATTTGTTTCATCATACTAAGATGTCAGTATGCATCAAGACTGCCATCCCAACTTTCAAACTTTCTCCAACTTATTACACATCCTACCTACTTTGGTGCTCACAGGATTCTGCTTTCCAACCCTGTCCTAATCACCGGCTCACCTCATTGTCACATTCCTGTATTCATAAATCCTGAACTGTCTATGGTGGGAACATTGCAAGGGTTCAATAAATATTTGTTGAATTAATAAATGAAGGAGTTTGGCCCCTGGTTCAAAACTTTCTACTTCAAGTTTTTACTTTTAGAGGAGACTTTTGGACATCCCTGTGTTAGTATCCTGTTGCTACTGTAACAAATTACCACAAAGTTGGTGGCTTAAAACAATACATGTTTATTATCTTACAGTTCTGGAGGTCAGAAGTCCGAAATGGGTCTCACGGGGCTACAATCAAAATATTTGGCAGGCTGCATTCCTTCTGGAAGCTCTGGGAGGATCCATTTCCTTGCCTTTTTCAGCTTTTAGAGACTGCCCACATGCCTTGGATCATCAACCCCTTCCTCCATCTTCAAAGCCAGCAATGTCAGGCTGAGTCTTACGTTGCATCACTCTGGCACTGACTCCTGCCTCCCTCTCTCACTTACAAGGACCCTTGTGATTACATTGGGCCCATCCACATAATCCAGGATAATCTCCCTACCACAAGGTCAGATGATTAGCAGCCTTAATTCCACTGGCAACATGGTAGCATAACATGGCCACAGGCTCCTGGGACTGGGACAGGGAAGTCATTAGAGGACCATTTTTCTCCCCACCATAGTCCATATTCAAATGCTTTTGCTACATAGTTTTTTCCCAAGTCCAGTTCATTTTCCACTAGATCTGTTTGGCCCTTCTTAGCTAGGGCCACGGTCTGGATTTTTCCATTGCTTAAAACTGCCCCAACTCTGAAATCTTTAACTACAGAATTTTATTTTCTGACCACAATTTTCAGTCCTTCTATGTTTTGGAAAAGTATGTAGAGCTCAGAATAAAAAGGCCTTGTTTATTAGGTTAAGTCGTCTGAACATGCTCTGAGCAAAGCAGGAAGTCAGTGCAGAGTTTCATCAAGAAAAAAAAAAATTGGTCCAAAGCCAAGGACACCAGCCTTTAAATGGGAAATATTGAATTAATTATGTCTTGCATAATAATCTTTTCCCCCCTTAATCTTCTTTTAATTAGGAAAAGGAGGAGGGAAAACATGGACCTGTAGGAGATAATGAAGAGGTGACCAGGGTATCTATGGACAAAAAACAGGTGAATTTTTATGATTAAAAAAAGATATGTGCTTGAAATAAAAAACAATGGTATAAAGTAGAAATAGTCCCTCCTATAAGCTAGTTCACTGTTCCCACTTCCAAAGGAGTTTCTTGTATATTCTTCTAAAAATTTTCTGGGCATTTATAAGACTGTACATGTCTCTCTTGTAAAACAACAAAACCCCCCAGATTATTCTATAATATGCTACTACGTCTTTCTTTTTTTTTTTTTTTTTTTTAATTTTCACATTTAACTCTTGACACATTCCCATATTGGTTCATATGTGTTGAGAAAAACTCTTCCACGATTCAAATTCCAACCCATCTTGCTGGTTTAAAGAATGCAAGGCGTGGTGGCCTGGTGGCTCAGGTGGTTGGAGCTCCGTGCTCCTAACGCTGAAGGCTGCCAGTTTGATTCCCAATGGGCCAATGGGCTCTTAACCACAAGGTTGCCGGTTTGACTCCCACAAGGGATGGTGGGCTGCCCTCCTGCAACTAACAATGGCAACTGGAGCTGAGCTGTGCCCTTCACAACCAAGATTGAAAGGACAACAACTTGACTTGGAAAAAGTCCTGGAAGTACAGACTATTCCCCATAAAGTCCTGTTTCCCTTCCCCAATAAAATCTTTTAAAAAAAGAAGTGATTGAGATGGTAAATTAAAAAAAAAAAGAATGCAAGGCTCTAACTGCTCAGCCATGTCTCAGAGTTGTGTTTGTAACAAGCAACCTTAAGGGTTGAGGTAATGTCTTGCTCTGTGACAAAGAGTGGATTTGCTTACTGTTTGGGATAAAACAGTAGAATCCCCAAGCTTGGTGCTCCTCTCCTATAATATAACCGAGTCAGTCCGTGTCCAGGAAGCCATGTGGGCCCATCTGCATGACTCACGTGGGATTTCTGGGCAGGGGAACCATCATAAACATGGTCATGCTGCCTGCTGAGCTGTGAGTGATACAGTCTTCTGTTTGTGACACAGGAGTTTCAAGTCTTCTGTCAGCATCCATGAAACAGTAGCAGCCTACCTTACTAGCACATAGGTAGGGTAAAATCAAAGCCTAGACCTAACTAGATGAACCTTTTTAACATTGCATAGTATTTACTTGTTATTTTAATTTTTTGTGTTTTTTGCGTTTTCCAGAGAGGTTCTGATTCATTGAGTATGGAGTAGAGATAAAACATGTATATTTTGAAAAAAGTTGCCTTGATTCTGACGTGTATTTCTGGAGGTTTCCTGATTAGTTCTGAGAGTCAGATTCTAAAATGTCCAATAAGAATACAGAAATAATTTGTCTCAAAGTAGTTAGATATTTTTAATTATAAGGAAAGCAAAGGTAAAAAAGCAGTGACTCTCCATTTAAGTAAATATACTAGTTCATATACAAAACAGATGGCCCTCTCTTGCCGATGTGTTAAAACTCTGTGAGTAGGATTACATAGACGACTTGCCAAGATGTTAGTGAAGTAAAAGCAAAATCAGGATCCAGAACAGTGACTCACTCAAAAGATGCAGTCTTCTGGGAATTCCTGGGAGTTGCTGTAAGTAGAAGTGCCAAAATGGAATGCAACTTAGGCTTTTATTTGTTTTAAGTTTGGGATGGAAAATATTTTTGTCTCAAACTTGATATTTTGGCCTTAGCTAGAAGCAAAATGAAAAAAATATACATTTTTCTGAGGTAAAACGGACTCTAGACAAAAAAGTGATAAATTTGGCCTAATAAAAAATTGATGAGTATGCTTCCCATTTATTAGGAATAATTTTTTAAAGTCTTAGTGGTCAGCATTTCTGGCCTTATTTCTGTCCACTTAACTGCTTGGAACATCTAAAACTAAAATCATTCAATTGCAGCCATTTCAATTGGTCATCATTGGTTGAGTTTAATAAAATGAGCTCTAGCATACTGACATCTTCTGATAAGGCCTCATCACTTCTTTTCCAAAGTTACAATTAAAAAACGAAATCTTGCTGGAAGTATTCAGAAGTATATACTAACATGTACTTTGAGGAACATAAAACTTTAAAAAGTTTTGGGATAGGCAGGAGAAAGTGTTCACAGATTTAAGGTAAATTTAAAGCTTATTTTAAAAGCCAATGTAGATAGATCTTTCATATTCTATAGATATATTTTTGGATATAAATGTTACAAATGAAAATTTTGTATTTCTTTTAAATGTTATATTTCAGGAGGTGGTTGGTTAACTCAGAAATGGAATTCTATAAAATCTCATCTATTCCTTCTTTTTAGGCATTTCACAAAATATTCTCCATAGTGTCAAATATTTATACTCATAACTGACATTGAAATTTGACTATTTTCATTAATAGAACTTTGGTCTGATCTGTAAAGTGATTTTGGATGTGTTATATTGAGAATAACCATAGAGTAAAATCTCTTCAAAAAGGATTAGAGAATAATAGATACCCTATTCTCAGCCCAAGTTCCCTTTACATTGTAACAGTGGGTTCCAAACCCAAGGATCAGGATTACTTTCCTTATTTTAGTCTTTCGCTGTGAAAACAGTCTAGACTATGTTGTGCCTTACACAGAACTGATTTGCCCTTTAAGTCTGTTTTATCTGATGTTAATATTGTTACACTAGCTTTTTTGACTAGTTATCTGTATAAATTAGGACACTTTAGGGTTAAAGTAACAACTCTGCATTCCAGCCAGTCCCCAGCCTCCAGGCTTTAAAAGCAGAGTTAGCCCAATCTACTAGCAATGGGTGAGAAACTGCTAAGATAGTTCAAGCTTACTGCTCTAGCTTTGAGTTCTCTCTTCCTTTCTAACACCTGAAAGTATGTCTTCCGTTCTTTTGAGCTCGACTATGCATTGAGAAACCTTTTTTTAAATTATAAATAATGTATCTATTTGTGGGAGGTGGCACCTAACCACATTACTCTAGATTGCCATAGTGGTACAAATTGGTAGAGGCAGTTTTTAGAAAGAAGTTGGTAATTACCTTTATTTTAATCAGTATTTAAAACATGTTAAAATTTAAGACAACCTCTGCTTTAGTTCTGCCTTTTACCATCTGTGGGTCATGTAAACTTTCTGGGCTTCTCTTATTCATGTGTGAAATCACAGAGTTTTTCAAATTTTTCTTTATGACCATTTAGAAGCTTAATACTAAACAGTTCTAGACTAGATGCTATAAGAAACAAAGCACATTGATTTAATTCTTGCCCTTTATTAGGTGAAAATGTATTCATTTTGAACTATGACAAATTAATGATAATTAAATGCTTAATTGTTTGGTTAAGAAACCCTAGATTTAGAACATTTCTGGTATAAACATTAAACATTGAGGAAAATTTTGGCACCTAATGAAAAATGTGCATTTGTTGAACTGTGTTCAGATAAAGAAGTAAACAAAATTTTTGTTTTATTAGTCAAGTATAATCCATGATATGATCATACTAATAAGTTATTATTTTGTATCGTAATGTAGGTGAAGAAAACTGGTCTTGTGGTGGTGAAAAACATGAAAATTGTTGGTCTTCACTGTTCGAGTGAAGATTTACATGCTGGGAAAATTGCTCTTATAAAACATGGGTCAAGGCTGAAAAACTGTGATCTTTATTTTTCCAGAAAGCCATGTTCTGCTTGTTTGAAAATGATAGTAAATGGTAAGTGTGGATAAGACTTTGTTGGGGATTACTAGCATTTGTCTGAAAACAGTCAGTGCAAACATACTGCTTAAATACCACAGAGATAATTAGAAATTTAAAAAGATATCTGAGGACAGTTTGATACACTCTAACAAGAAGAGTCAAGAAAGCATAGATTCTGGTCTCAGTTCTATACTCAGAATTTTATGAGTCCTAACTAGTTAGATGATGCTTCAGATATTAGTAGACTAAGGTTAGCTGCTATAACAAAAACGCCAAAATTTCAGTGGCTTAATATATTAGACGTTTATACCTCTGTACAGTAGCATACCCTTATCCATGGGGATGCGTTCCAAGACCCCAGTGGATGCCTGAAACCGCAGATAATACTGAACTCTATATATATTACATTTTTTCCTACGCATGCATACCATTTCACCTGAAGGAAGCAGCTTCTCTTTAGCATATCTGAATTGCCAGCATCACAACTCTGGTGCTTTGGGGCCACTGTTAAGTTAAAATAAGAGTTACTTGAATGCAAGCACTGTGATAGATACTATGATTCTGCAACAGTCAAACTGATAACTTAGGTGGCTGCTGAGTGACTAATGGGCAAGGAGCATGTCCAATGTGGAGATGCTGGACAAAGAGGTGATTCACATCGGGGTGGAGTGGAATGGGATGGGGAGGGATTTCATCACGCCAGTCAGAATAGTGCACAATTTAAAACTTACGAATTGTTTATTCTGGAATTGTCCATTTAATATTTTTGGACCATGGTTGACTGTGGGTAACTGAAACCACAGAATGCGAAGCTACGCGTCAGGGGGACTACTATAATAGCCAAATGCAGGTGTTGCTAAGCAGTGGGCAACTTTCTCCATGTGGTTGATTGGAGGGCCAAGGCATCTTCTGTCGTATTGCTGCCGTCATCCCTAGGGCCTGAGTCCTCTGCATCCAGACTGAGCAAGAGAATAGAGAAGGCATACCTGCTCGTACAAATGCTGGCCTGGAAGTCACACACATCATTTCTGTTCATATCCATTGTGGAGCTGTAGTTCTGGCTGGGCAGCTGCCTCCCAGTGACTACTCTGCACTTTGGAAGAAGGAGCACAAATTATTAATGTGTAGCTGTCGATCTCTGCCTCACCAGGCTGCTCACTATTTTGTGCTTATGATCCTATTTTGCCCCAGATAAATAGGCTGACCATTCTCCCATTCAAAAAAAAAAAATTTTACATAAACACTGTGAAATTTGTGACTTACAATGTGAATTATAGATTTGGTCTTCATTCCATTCCTGGCAAACTAAAACCCCTTGGAATTTTACGAGGGATAAAAGCTGTCTTTTGTTATTCATGACAAGCCCCTTTCAACCACACCTGAGTTTCTGTTAATGAAACTTTTGGAAAACCCTGATGGTTGGGGCTTGGTTGCCCGGGGACATATTCAGGTGTTTAAAAGGTTAGAACTTTCAGCCTCACCCCCTAGGCCTGGGAAGGAGAGAGGGTTTGGAGTTTGAGTTCAATTGCCAATGTCTAAAGATTTAATTAATTGTGCCTATGTAAAGAAGCCTCCTTCGTAGAGCTTCTGGGAAAAATGGCTAGTATAGTTCCTAATTCTTTCCCTCAAGATGACATTGGCCAAAACTAACAATTTAATGTAACACGTCATCTAGGACCAGATGAGTGATACAGGCTGTAAGTGATATATGAGCTTAGAGGAGAAATGGTGCTCTCTGCAGGTTGGCATGTTATGTGAGGCTGGGGCTTCAGCTGCATCTTGTTGGGTCAGAGGTAGAGGAGGAGAAACACATTCCTGTCAGGGGTTATCAGGTTGTGAGACGCAAGGTCTGGGGCTCAGTGTTTGAAGTGGAGAATTATTCTGGGAGATAATAGTGGCAGATGGAATATGATGATAAGTTGGGACTTGAGTGGAGAACTTTGGAACACTGTATGGCCTTTGGGCTTTATCTTCTGGAACAGAATTCCTAAACTTGTTTTGAGGAAGAGCTATTTTTATTTATGTCAAAGTCTAAAGAGTAATGATCAGATTGGTGGCAGTACGCTTGAGCTACAAGTAGAAGCAATGGGCAGGCGCTAGAGCCTCCTGGCTTGCAACAAGTATTTAAAGCAGGTGGGTGTCTGGGATAGTTGTTAGATCCATAGTTTTTCCCCTGCATTTACGGGTAGAGAAGATAGGTAAGATGGTGGTGGCATTTTTTTCTCCTGTTTCCAATTACCTGGGAAGATTGCATATTTATTTTACCACTTGTGTTAGTTGATCTATAAATCCTATTATAGATAATGTGGAGCCATTGAAGATTTTTGAATAGGATGTAACATTAAAATTATTATTATTGTCATTTTGTTATTGAATTGGAGCATGAAAGGAAAAGAGGTTGAGAGCATGATTAGTAGACTGTTGCATTAGGCAGGGTATAAAATAGGATTCAGAGGGTGGCGTTGATATAGAAAGAAAAGAATGTGAAAGAACCAAAAGATTTTTTTGACTGATATAGAGTCAAAGGAGAAAAAAATAAATGAAAGATAGTTGTGTTTTGCGCTGAGCTGACTATGCTGAAAGCAGTCCTGATAGTCTCAGAGCCATAATTAGAAAAATAGGGGAGTACAAGTTACCACTGCTTGATGTCTTTGAGATAAGACATTTCAACCTGGCAAGAGAGAATGAAGTATGGAAAAGCAGGAAGGTCCTACAATAGAAATGCTTATGTTAGTGTTAGACCCATACATAAATAAAATTGCCAGTTTAGGTTAGGTTTATATGTTGTTTCTTGGGAAGTGGCATGATTTAACCCCACGCTATAGCGACATTAGCTACATTTATTGTTACGTCAGCTACATAGCAAGCATTTCCAAAGCATAGTGGTTCTCAAAGTGTGGTCTGTGGACTCCTGATGTTCATAAAGTCAAAACTATTTTCATAATCCTACTACATTGACACTACTAGTACCAAAACTGGTGAGCAAAACTACTGTTGCCCAGTAAGAATCAAGGCAATAGAAATCATTGTACTCTTCATGGCCAGAATGCAGTAATAGTTAGCATCCTCTGCGTGGCCACGTACTTGGAGTTAAAAGTTTCATGTAAGAATGTTTTAGATGAAACAGTAAAAATTATTAATTTTATTAAATCCCAACCCTTGAGTATACATCTTTATAATATTCTGTGTGAGAAAATAGGGGGTAGACTTTTGCTACAAACCTAAATATGAAGGTTGCCTAATGCAAAACCACCTATGCAGTTGTTTGAGTCATGAACTGAATTATCCACGTTTTTCGTGGTACACCATGAACTGACAAACCGAGGAGTTGACTATTTGGCAAACATTTTCTCAAAAATGAATGATGTGAACCTGTCACTTCCAGGGAAACAACTGACAGTATTTGTTCCCAATGGTAAAATTTGAGTCTTCAAGTGAAAACTAAAATTTTGAAAAACTTACATCCACCATCATGAACTTACAGCTTTTCCAACACGTAAAGACTTTTCTGAATGAGATTGGTGGTGATATTAATGAGTAGAATTTAAAACATTGTAAAATCAGTAAACTAGTGTTTTTCAAATGACCAATGCACAATGCTACAAAATCATATAATGAGTAAAAGAGCCATTCTAAGTGCAAGGTAGACTAATGGACTTCAACAGAATAGTACAAAAAATATGTTGATGTGACTGCAGGTTTCACATTGTAATTAACCTTGAAGACACCATCTTTTGTCGAATTTTTATGTAGTGTCAAAGAAGAATAGTCACTACTATTTGAAATGGCTGTTAAAAATACTCCTTTTTCAACTACATATCTGTGTGAGGCTGGATACTTTTCATATGCTTTGATGAAAATAGCCTGTCACAGCAGATCGAAAGCAGCAGCAGATTTGAGAATCCAGATGTCTTTTATTAAGCCAGATAATAGTTGTAAAAATTTAAAACAATGTCATTGTCAACTAGTTCTTTTTGTTGTTTTGAAAAATATAGTTATTTTCCAGTGAACTATATTATTTATATCAATATATCATGGATTCTTCATTGTTATTTTGAATGAATTAATAAAATTTTTAAAAATTTTGTTTAATTTTCTAATACAGTAAATATCAGTAGATATAATTTGTACCTTTGGGGTCCTCATTAATTTTTAAGAGTGTAATGGGGTCTGAGACAAAAAAATTGAAAAGCTGCTGTAGCATTTGCCACTGGGCATGAATATTTATTCGAAGATTAGTCATCCCCGCTTCTCCTTGAATCAGGATTACTAGAAGCATCCAGGATGTTCAGATGAAAGATTGATGATCACTGCTGGTTAGGAAATGGATCATGAAAACTCCAACAGAGGGAAAGTGAAATGCAGCCAGAGGAAACACTGATATTAGCTTTACAGCCCAAGACACAGTAAGTCAGGAGTAGCAGAGAGTAGGTAGAAATGTGCATTTGTTCAACTTAAGACTTTTTAATGCATCTATTACTTGGAATGCACAACACTCTGTGACTATCTCTCCAGTCACTTCTGGGCACAATCATAAAAAATGTCTCTCCTAGCCGTAATTACTGAAATACTAGTAAAGAAGTCTCTTTTTTTGTGAAACACTAATTACTTGGTGAATAATTGGATGCTTTACTCTGTATAAGGCATGTTCATCACTGAATCTCAAATACAAATTAAAATATTTTTTCATATGTTTGTTATCCAGTCTTATTTTCTCTTTTGTAAATTGCTCATATCTTTTGGTCTCTCTTGAAGCCTTGTTGCTCTTGTCAATTTATATGTGCTCTTAATGAATTAAAATCTTATCTGTATATTAAAGATTATTAACCTTTCCTCTGTCACATTGATTGAAAAATGTTCCTTCTAGTTTATTGTTCTGATTTTAATTTTGTGGACTTATAAAAAAAAGAATATTGCCCCCCTCCACTGTTGCCCTCACAGCATAAGTTTTTTGTGAACATTTTGAATAACTATAATATTTCATTATGAGGAAGACCCTAATTTGTTTAACCGTTCCCCTATTTTGTCTATTTAGATTTTTTCCGTGTGTTTACAGTTTTAAACAATGTGGCACTAAATTTATCCATGTTTTTTTTTTTTTGGTCTCTATTTAGAACATTTTCTTAAAATAGCTTCCCAGAGGAAGAATTCTGAGTACAGCTACAATTTAATGCTTTTGAATAGTTTATCTCAGACACAAAACTCTAGACACTATCAATTGATGGCTAGGATCTTTTTAAAAGCAGCCATTTGATTACTTGTAGTCCCAGCAATGGGAGTCGGGATCATACTTAACAAAGCCAGTGATTCCACAAATACCACAAAAACCCCTGTTTGGGGTTGGCCACCTTTTCCAATAAAGGGCCAGATAATAAATATTTCAGGTTTTGCAGGCCATACAGTGTTCTATACAGCTGCTCAAGCAGCTCTCAACTCAGCCGTTCCATTGTGGTGCAAAGGCAGTCAGAGACTGTGTCCAAAAATGGGTGGGACCATGTTTCAATAAAACTTGACTTATGGACATTGAACTTTGATATTCATATAATTTTTATGTGTTGCAAAGTATTCTTATTTTTTATTTTTCTATTCAAAACTATAAAATCTATTCTTAACCTGCAAGCCATAAAAATAAGCAACAGGTTGGATTTGGCCTGTGGGCCATGGTTTGCCAACCCCTGGGACTGTATTATAGGTGACTCGGTAATAGACATTTATTATACTGGGACCTCTGGACCTACTGCAATGATATGGTGGATTTATCATGAAAACCTTTAATTTCAGTATATATCTGATAGCTACCTTTCATATTTTATATTTCAGCTGGAGTTAACCGAATTTCATATTGGCCTGCCGATCCAGAAATAAGTTTGCTTTCTGAGGCTTCAAGTTCTGAAGATGCAAAGTTAGATGCCAAAGCAGTGGAAAGATTGAAATCAAACAGTCGGGCCCACGTGTGTGTCCTGCTGCAGCCTTTGGTGTGTTACATGGTGCAGTTTGTAGAGGAGACCTCTTACAAGTGTGACTTTATTCAAAAAATTATAAAAACAATGCCGGATGCTAACATTGACTTTTATTCCAAATGTAGACAAGAAAGAATAAAAGAATATGAAGTGTTATTTTTCGTTTCAAATGAAGAACTACATAAGCAAATACTGATGACCATAGGTTTGGAGAACCTATGTGAAAATCCATACTTTAGCAATCTAAGGCAAAACATGAAAGACCTTATCCTACTTTTGGCCACAGTAGCTTCCAGTGTACCCAACTTTAAACACTACGGATTTTATTGTGGCAATCCCGAACAGATAAATGAAATTCACAATCAAAGTTTGCCACAAGAAATTGCAAGGCACTGCATGGTTCAGGCCAGGTTATTGGCATATCGAACTGGTGAGTTATATGCTTAGTTCATAAATTGGGGCTTATTGGTTGGGTTGTATTTATCTTAGAAGTACAGTGAGGTTCATATCATTTATGGTAGAATTCATTTATTCTCAGTTTTGCTGGTCATACAGTAGAGAGAAGTTAGTGAGACCTTCGAGTAGAGAACTTTTCTTAGAGCAGTTTTAGGATTTCTTGTGGCCTTATAATTTAGTGCTACATTTATAAATCAGGGCCTGATTATCTAGGCCCTTCTTTCTGCTTCTTTGTTTCGCTGTTCATTAATCCCTCCTCTAGAGATGGGACAAAAAGAAAGAGAGCCAGATCATTCATTTTGTTAACTCTTCAATATTTCATATGTATTCAATAGTTAATAAAAACTTTAAAAATCTTTCCATGAATTCAAAACAGCAGAATCAAAGTAAAGGGATATTTTTCCAAGGCAGATTTTTCCAATTGCTGGTGTGTCTTCAATCAGCAAGTTGAGAAATCAAACATTTTTACTTTATTCTATTAAGTTATGCATGTGTAGATATGTAAACAAGGAAAATATTTCTTGGAAATTTTCTTTATTGTGATAGAAGATGGCATCTGTATTTCCAATTATAGAACAGTGTTTTTACATCTTAACAGATGTAAGATTTTTCAAAGTAGAATCATGATAACTTCTTAAAATACAACTTCAAAATAAGGAAAAAATGTAGGCAGGAGGAGCAATAGAGTACAATTTGACGAGTATACTATAGTAGGATTTTTTTTTTTAACTTATCCCAAGAAAGGAAGAAAAGAGAAAATCTTCATGAAAGGTCCATACATATGCCACTGCCTACAGTATATTCTAAACAAAGACCACAGGTTGTAGTTATTACAGTAGAAGGGAGCTTCTCAACTGGCAGCATATCAGAATCACCACTGAAACTTCTATTAAAAAACAAATGCTCAAATTCCAACCCAGACTAAACCAAGTCCCGAAGGGTGTGAACTAGGCTTAGGAATTTTTAAAGTTCTGCAAGGGGTTCTGACGTTCAGCAGAGTTAATAATCACTCAATTCTCATCAAAGAATTTGATTTTATCACAGGCATAAGCTATATGGTGTCAAACAACTATGTAGGGTACAAGTCTGCTCTAACGTGACTATCTTGTATCGTGGGCTGTATGTTACTCTCTTTGCCCAAACCAGCTTTACAAGTAATTTTTCTCTGAACCATTCTGGAAAGACAGAAACATACATGGGAACAGCTGTTACAGCTGTAGTTCACGAATTTCCCTTTGTTAATGAGAATTCAGCTGATTCCAGAATGAGCGTAAGCTGGGAGATGTGAATCTGTTGTTCTTTTACTTGTTCTCAGCTCTTGCTTCTCATAGAACAGCTCATCATACCATGTGTGATTCCAGTGTTTAAAAATGCAGTAATGTATAGATATAAATTTGCATATACCGGGAGTGCCAACAGAATGTAATCGCATGACTTGTATTCATCTTTTGTTATTGGTACATATTGAATATTATAGTTTTAATCCAGTGTTTTCCTTTCTTAAAATGTGTATACATTTTTTGGCACCCTCTGTATATTCTTTATTAGCTACCCTAATTATAAATTTATCCACTATTTCTGTGCCTAGTTTTGTACATAAAGCCATACTTCTGCACTTGATGGGCAATTTAAAAGATTTTTCAAGGATACTTTTTTTGATTGTGGATGAATTTTTGCCTGGAACCCAAATCTTAATAGGATGCCACTCTATCATTCACTCCCTCCACTGTGAACTCTTCCCTGCAAGAGACCATGTCTTCCTCATCATTTTTTCCTGAGCTTAACTAAGCACAGTGTGTTGAATGGATAAAGGAAATCTTTTAATATCCAAAGATAAATGGTCCACAGTCCCTTATCCAAAACCCTTGGAATTTGATGAAAAGGAATTCAGAATTTTTCAGATTTTAGAAAGGTAATATGGTGCATATACTGTATATTACACAACACCCCCGGGGGTGGGGGGGTCTGGGTCTTAATCAAACACGTTTACATGTGTGGAGTAAAAATGTATGAATATTTGCATTAAATATTTGGTCAGGTGTGGCCACAAAACAAGTGTATCAAGCTGTCAAAAAAACTTGATATAGGGACTTCAGATAAGAAATTCTGGACCTGTATTCTTCATTGGTGATACATAATAACTATTGAGCACCTACTGTGTGCCAGACACAGAGCTAGGCTATATACCTATCATCATTTAACATGGAGCCAATCCAGCCAGGTAGATATCCCCATGATAGAGTATGCTTCTAATAACTCAGACTTTTAATTTCACACCATTCAGTTTGCTTTGATGACTTTATTTCACTCTAATTAATAGATAAACCATTCAATTAAACCACTTCATTTAAAAGTACACATATGATTAAAATTAATTCTAAAACCTCTAACAACAGAATTCTAAAACTAATTGAAAGTAAGTGCTTAAGAATTGCTTTTTGAATGATGAATGCATAGGATACACAAAGGTCATTAAAAGTATGTTTCTACAATACTTTGAGGTAGCAAAAAAATGGCAAAATTTGTGTAAGTTGTAGGGGGAAAAAAGTCAGGAGGGCATCACGTTTTATCTACCTGGTTTAAGTGCGATTTTTCATTTTTTTTTTGGGTCCTGTTTTCCCATTAGACTAGGAAAAGCTAATCCAAAACTGAGGATTATGCCTTCCTCCGGAACCACAAACTGATGATGAAAGTAGTCAAGAAAGTTACTGTTGCAAATTATAACTTGGTGGTTCTCAACTATTAGTACAGAGGAGACGCTCATGAAAAATGCAGTCCCTGAGTCAGCCCGCCTTCCCTGCTTCAGGCATTTCCATGGGAGAGAAAAAGCCTGCATTTTTAACAAGCAGCCAGTTGGACAAACCCTGACATGAGCACAGAATTGAGAACTGAAATAACCAGGCTTGTGTTCCAGAACCATAGGATAAAGGGTTCTCTGATTGTCAGTGATCAGTCTCAGGAATTTGGCTCAGTCATTATAAGCTGACCTTTCCTGTACAGAGAAAACCCTGTGAATGACCTGAACAATTTCTGTAAAAATTACAGACATGAATAGATTTTTGAGAAATTACCTCATCTGTCAGCCAACCTTGAGGCTTGGGGAAATATACTCTGTTTAACATGGATGAAATTTTATTCTGATTATAAAAGACACATAATACAGGATATTCTGTTGGTGTGACTAACCTTAGCTAGGCAGTAGAGCTGCTTGCTGGTGGAAAAGCACGTTTTTCCTTCCTGACAAATTTTAGGCTGTCTCCAGAATGTAACAGAAAAGTGGCTCCCAAGGCTAAAAAAACCCCACAACATCAAAAATACTTAGTGTGGTGATGGAAGGAGAACTGACTCTGGGTGGTGAACACACAGTGTGATATATAGATGATGTAATACAGAATTGTACACCTGAAATCTATGTAATTTTACTAACCATTGTCACCCCAATAAACTTTAATTAAAAAAACAACAGTGTAGATGGTAGGAAAAGTAGGCCCTTAATATGAAGAATTTCTGTTTCAGTTTTTCAGTTTTTTGTGTTTGTTTCAGATTTATGTGTATATTAAGTACAGTTTTACTCACAGTAAAGGTTTTGGTTTTGCAGGCAAATATAACATCATGTTTATAACTTCTGCCACTTGCCTTAGAAATGAGCATAAAGCCATACCTGTATCCTTTTCCCCTCCTGTTTTATTCTGAAAGTCTTGGAAGGAACAATGTTTTGTTTACACCCAAACCCCTTCATGACAGTCTCCGCTCTGTACACCCCATTCCTCAGCATGATGTTCATTTCCTTCAGAGCACAGGACAGCACATAGGTCCTTGTGTGTTTCCTTGTTCCTGTTTGTACGTTTCATGAGTGTAGGAAGCCCTCACCACTGTATCCTCAGGCATTCACTAAAGGGACCACTTTGTTAGGAAATTCTTAATGTCAGAGGGGAAAGGCAAGTAGGTTGGTTGGGTCCAGAGGGCTACAGTGTATCACTGAATTTCTTTGCCTGTTTTCTCATCTGGAAAAGGAGATTTTACTTACTTTACCTTTAATATAAAAATGAGATAATGGGTAAAAAGTGCTTAAAATAAATTATGCAAATGCTTTGTGATATAATTGTGAAAACCTGAGCTTGCTTAAACTGAGGCTGGGAATTTCATTATAGTATCATAACTTAAAGAAAAAGTTAACTTATTTGTGAGACATCCTAGTTTTTAATGCATAGGTGGAATGACTTTTTTTGTACTTTTACTGGAAAAGTAAGTGTTTAAGTATGTTACCATTGAAAGGATTGATTTTTAGGAAACTATGAGGTGAAGCCAGTTTCATTTAATCCTCATTAATATGAAAATGCCTTAGAGTAAGTTCCCAAATGGTGGTTACTTTCTCTGTAAATGTATCTACTTAACTACATTAGCCCCATATTAAGATTTTGATAAATACTGTGGTTTTCATAATTAGTGTATAATTGTCTTAGAAATTTGAAACTCACCTTTGCATCAGTTGAAGAAAAATTCAATTCTTCATATGTACATTTTTAAAAATTTTTTCTGCTTCAGATGAATGGTTTTAAGAAGTACAGCATTACTTGTAGAGATTTTGGTTCTGCAAGAAAATTATAACCTTATGTTTATAACTTCTGCCACTTGATTTAGAAATGAGCATCATGTCACTAACTTGGCTTTTTTCCCCCTAAAGGCAAATTATAAAGGTCAGGGGAAGAACAACATTTTGTTTAAATCAAAATCCCTTTCCAACACTTTCCAGCAATATATGTGAAATCCCATAAAGATTTGTTTATGTTTACATCATAAGTTTGAACATTTTTCTTAGCAAGAACGTTTGCATAAAATGTATTTTCCACGATTAGAGTATAAAAATGCTAGGAGAAGACAGCTTTTATTTTTATGAATGGTTATTGCATTAAATCCATTAGTTCAGACACTTCTTTTTAATACATTTTATCCTCTGTTAGAAACAATCACTTAGGAATTGACATGTTGGTAGAGAATCAATAGTTACACTCAGTTTGGGTTAAGCTTTGACATGACCTGCCTGACGCTTAGCACACTGCCGTTCTAATGATCTCCTCATGTAGAGCACGTGTGAGTGTGTTGGTAGTGACACTGTGTAGTTATTTAGTACCTAGTTCCCATATTCTATGCTTAAAAGTATTTATTTTAGTGGTTTTCTATAATTAGTGAGATGTCAGGGATTTCTGTTACATTTGTGAAGTATGTTTCAATAAATATGTTCTTTATTAGTTTTGGAAAAATACATTTCTGATACTAACAAGTCATTGGTTCTTACTGAGGTAAATGCCATTTGTCTTTCAGAGGATCATAAAACAGGAGTTGGAGCAGTCATTTGGGCAGAAGGAAAATCTGTAAGTATTAAAATAATTTTTTAAACATTTAACCTTGATTTTGTGTAAACATAGTTCAACCTTAAGTACATTACATTGTATTGGCCCATTGGAGTTAATATTTTGTATTGGTGCATCTATTATGTTCTATAAACATTTCCTCATTCTCTCAACAGTTTTCTAGATGGATTCATTCATTTAGCAAACATTTATTAAACACCTTCTACAGGGCAGGCACTGTGCCACAGTGAGCAGTGGGGAGTTAAAAACCACATTTTCTGCCCTTCATGGCCTTTTGCAGTCTAGTCATGCAGAGAAGTGAAAAAGAGACTGGCACATAAGTGTAATTATAACATGATACTGTGAAAGCATAGAGGAGGAACCTTTATCTGCTTGAAGAAATGAAGGAAATATTCTTGGAGGAAGTAAGATGTTATCAGTCTTGAAGAATGAATAGGAATTCAGCAGGCAGAGCAAGTTCGTGGGATGAGAAGAACATGCAGAGGTAGGAGGTGTAAGAGAGAATGTGGGAAAATGCAAATGATTTGGAATGTTAGAGTCCAGAGTTTTATGTATAATAGTGTGGCAAAAAAGCTGGACTGGACCCTGAAGGATAACACAGCACCTGAAGGATAACCAGTAGAAATAAAAGGCAAGTCACATGTATAATTTAAAATTTTATAGGAGCCATATTAAAAAAGGAAACAGGTAAATTTTAAGAATATATTTTAATCCAATAAATCCAGAAACAAGATTTCAACATATAATCAATATAAAATATTATTAATAAAATATTCCACATTTGGGGGAAATGCTGTTTTCAAAATCCTGAGTGTGTTTTACCCTTACCACACCTCTCAATTTGGGCTAACCATACATGGCTGTGGCTACTGTATTGGATAGTGCAGTCCAAGAATCTTTGAAGTGAGAAATGATTTGATCAGACTTGCATTATAAAAATAATGAGGTGGAGGTAGACAGTAAATAAGGAGATTAATAAAAGAAAGATGACAAGGGCTTGGAATTATGGGGATGGATTAGGAGGGCATGGGATTAAGAGATACTTAGAAACTATGTATGGGAGCCTAAATTTTGCTTCAATAGACTTTATCGCAAGTAATTTGATTATTTGCCTGGATGATTCATAAGCCATTCCTGTTTAGCCTAGCCAATATCTCCCGTATCTTCCCTGCTAGCCTTCATCAGGGGTAGGGGTCACCATCCCACACATGCACTCAGTCACCAAGTACCGTGTTTCCCCAAAAATAAGACCTAGGTGGACAATCAGCTCTAATGCATCTTTTGGAGCAAAAATTAATATAAGACCTGGTATTATATTATACCCGGTATTATATTATATTATAATATATTATATTATATTACATTATATTATATAATATTATATTAAATTGTATAATATGACCTGGTCTTATATTATCATAAAATAAGACTGGGTCTTATATTAATTTTTGCTCCAAAAGATACATTAAAGCTGATTGTCTGGCTAGGTCTTATTTTCGGGGAAACACGCTACTGTGGATTCCACCTTCAAAATATCTCTTGACTCTACTTATCTCTGCCTCAACTGTTAACACCTACTAGATTAGGTTCCTCTGCCCTAAACTCCCATAGCATTCTGTACAGCTCATTTGTGACACTCATCACAATTAAAATGAGTGTCCAGGTTCTTATCATCTCTAGATTGTCAGGTTCACAAGGACGGGAATTCTCTACCTAGTTACAGCTGTATTCCCAGTGCCTGGCCTGTGGTGGGAATTCTCACTTGTGTTCATGTGAATGCTTTGCAGCCTTTGACTTAACATCTGGTTGTTCTCAACTACTTTGTGGGGAATTTAAGTTTCCAGTTAAATTATCTAGCGTGTACTCAGCATGGTAAAGTGAGTTTGGAGTCAAGCAACTTGGGCTTGAAGTCTGGCTGTGTTACTTACTAGCTTTGTGACCCTGGACAAGTTATTTAGTCTCTCTCGGCCTGTTTCCTTATCTACGAAAGGGGAATAATACTAGTACTATTCTCCAGGTCGTGAGGGTTGGTTAAATGAAATAATACATATAGAACTCAGCCTGATGTTTGACGTTTAGTGAGTACTGAAGAATAATTTATTATTAGTGAGATAATATTTTGTTTGTAAGCTTTTGTTGGCTCACCATAACAATGATTTTTATCAAGCTGCTACAGTAATGAGTCTGTTGATAATATCACATGAGTAATTTATAAGATATTGAAATTTTAGTGAAGTTTATTATAGCATATTCCAAACTATTATAAACACCTATGATTTATAAAATATTCACTTGAATAATTGATAAAGCATTCATATTAATACCTAATATGCCATTGACCAGGAGAACTAAAGAAAAGCCACTGAGGTAAGAAGTTCTATGATAATATACGAGTGTGCACATACAATAGAAGCTCAATAAATATTGAGAATTCAAGGAAATTGTATTCTTTTTTTTTCCCAACTATATCACAATGGCACATTTTTTAGCCCGATAATAGAAATCGTCTGTTCAAAATATTTTTTAAATTTCTGGCTTACACAGCACATAAATTAATAATCATTTATTGCGTACCTGGTATGTATGAAACATTCTGAAAGAATAAAGTATGGTTTCTGTTCTCCAGCATTATATAACCTGTTCTGAGAGAGGTGTCTGAATCAAGTGAAACCATTTGTGAATTTTACAATCTAGTATTTAATTAACTGCTAAAACCAAGGACTGCCTTGAGATTATATATTAGAGAGATGATCAGCCTTCTTGAAATTTAGCGTTGACAAGACCACACTGCAGTAGGAGGATCTAATATTGTATTTTTTCGATGGCTCAGTTTGTCATAGAAAATTAAATTCTTTATACAAAGTACGGGCATAAAAATACATTGCAAGTTGCCTTTTCAGAATGTCGAAAACTAAGCTCTGCTGGTTTGCTCCCTTTCGTAGCGAAATTGTGATGGAACAGGCGCGATGTACTTCATCGGATGTGGTTATAATGCTTTTCCTGTTGGATCAGAATATGCTGATTTCCCAAACATGGACGACAAGCAGAAAGACAGAGAAATAAGGAAATTCAGATACATTGTACATGCAGAGCAGAATGCCTTGACATTTAGGTATGAAATTCCTTTGCCTGTGTTTTCTTTAAAATGAAGCAAGGGTTAGTTGAAATTAATTTTCTTCTAGCTGTAATTTATTTTCTTTTTAAAAGTATTCCAAGAAATATTCTGTTTTAGAAGCATAACTTCAGTTTTACTTGGTCTTTCCTGCCTGAGCTGAGGCCATTGTCACAGATGCTGAGGGCCTTCAACTTTACTGAGTCTTCCCCGCTTTTCCTTCTCTATGATAAAATTGTGTCCTTAGGGTCTTGTATACTTCTGGGATGTAACCTCTTCTTTGTTTTCTAAATCTAGAGCACATATTTTGTATTTATGAGTATATAGATCTTATTATGAACCAAAATGAACATAGTTTTGTTAGGGATTATAACTGACATTGCCTCCTTTTAATGTTCATTTAGATTATTTCCACAAATGTTTCTCAGCATTAACCATTAAGGGGGTGATCGTAGGGTATTCAAAACTGAATAAAACATGGTTCCTGTCCTTTGGTGCTTAATAATACAGTAGGGGATATGGCACTGCATTCAGCCTGATGTGATCGGCTGTGTGGGAAAGGCCAACACACGTGCTCTGGAAATTCAGGGGCTGCTCTGGATGGATGGGCGGTGGGAGGGAAAAGCTTTATGGAGAAACTGGCCTTGGAGCTGAGCTCTGAAGGTTTGGTCGGATTGTGGTCATTGGAGATGCTTACTTTCAGGAAAGTCATTCTTGCTTCAGGCCCAGCAGTGGTCTTGAAGTAGGAAAAATGCTTGTGTGTGTAGGAATGTGAATGTTCCAGTTAAGTGGACTGTGGAGTACCTGGGATTTGGTTGAGACTGGATAGGGAGATCTGTGAGCTTAGACTTTTTTTGGTAGGTAATGGGGAAGTGGAATGGTACTGACACACCACACTACTGATTGCCTAATTTACAGATACATTGTTTGAACAGACTAGGTGCATAAAATTCTGCTGTCCCAGTCCAGTGAAGCAGAACCGGAAACACAACCCCTGTAACCTCAGATGAGCGCACCCCTTACTCCTAAACTACCTCCAGTAAACAACTGTCTTCTTTTCCTTGTGCTCTTCATTATAGATTTAGTTGCTTCATTTTGTATGGAGATATGGATCTATTCAATCCCAACATTTGTTAAATAAAATTATCCTGTGTTGAGGGGGGTAAGGGAACTGTAACTCAAACTAGAACTTTAATATTAACTCATCAATTTAGTAAGTATTTATTTAATACCATTAGGTACTAGATAAAGGAGTAGATCTTTTGGCTACCATGAGGAGTTAATGTCTAATCATACATCATAAATTTTTAAGGAGGGTGTTCTAGCCCCTAATTCCAGCATTATAAAGTTCTTACTTAGAAAACATAGTATCTCTTTCTCTGTCTTATCCCTTTTTTCATTTACTTTGTAATCTAATACTGAAATGTTGCCAAATTGCTTAGAATAAATGAATGCATTTTAGTTATAATTATGTTCAGGTTACATTTTAAGTTATGAGTTTATGTATTTTCATCATTGACTAATTCAGCAAGAATAAGGTGAGTTTATAATTGTTTATAATGTAAATCTGTTCTTAAAGCAGCTCAGTTTTAAAGATTTCTCTAAAATATAGCTTACCTTTTCAGCAACCTTCTTAATATTTCACAATTTTTTTGTAGGTGTCAAGAAATAAAACCAGAAGAAAGAAGTATGATTTTTGTGACCAAGTGTCCATGTGATGAGTGTGTACCTTTAATTAAGGGTGCAGGCATAAAACAAATCTATGCAGGGGATGTAGATGTTGGAAAAAAGAAGGCAGACATCTCTTACATGCGATTTGGGGACCTGGAGGGTGTTAGCAGATTTACAGTAAGTAGATAGACACTTTTTTCAAGTGTACTTGCCATTATATAGTTTGGTACCCTGCTGCGTATTTTAAATTAGTAATTCCCATTCTTTTAAAGAGTTTCAACAAACTATTATCATTGAATTTATTTTTATGTGCAAGAACTTGCCTAGTTACAAATGTTCAGTGTACGATCTCTGCCTTACGAATTTACATCTGCCTTACGAATTCTGCCATCTCTATAAGGCAGAATTCACCTTACAGATCTTGAATTAGTGAGCCCTTTGGTGCCATCTAGTGGCTAACAAAAGAAAATCCCTGACCCACCTCTTCTCTCACCCTTTTTTTTTGGTTTTGGAGTGATTAATAGAGGTGAAAATAGTTTAAGATTACCCAAAAAACAGAGAGGGACACACACACACACACACACACACACACACACACACACACACGCAATACATTTTTCATGAGAAAAATCAGAAAAAGTTAGAAAGGATTTTCATACTTAATATATTTTTTAAAAAGTACTGCAGTAGTTCATGGAAAATTTAGAACTTTAACTCTTTATTCTTTTTTACTATCTAGGTTTTTAAAACCGTTTTCTTTTTAGAAACAATTGCAAATATATAGAAAAGTTACGAAAACACTACAAAGAACTTGTTTTTCCAGAACCATTAGAGAATAAGTTGTTGGCGTGATACCAAAGCACTCTCAAATACTTTATTGTATATTTCTTCAAATACTATATTCTCCCACATAACCATAAAATACAACCACAAACCTCAGGAAATTATCAGTGACACATTGCTACCGTTTCATCCACAGATTCCAATCA
Organism: Rhinolophus hipposideros; assembly: GCF_964194185.1. Classification (NCBI taxonomy): domain Eukaryota; kingdom Metazoa; phylum Chordata; class Mammalia; order Chiroptera; family Rhinolophidae; genus Rhinolophus; species Rhinolophus hipposideros. The sequence continues at coordinate 18,658,398 of NC_138050.1, forward strand.
AAGTTCACCATTATGTCCCAATAATATTTTATACAGCTAACGGATTTTATCCAGATTCTGTGTTGCTTTTTAATGATAATTCTGGCACTTAACATAACATTTATATACTAGAAATTGCCATGGGTACAAAAGGCATATAATAGAACTGTATATAAATTTCAACTTTACATTCCCGTTTGAATGCAGGGTGCCTGGAACACATAAAGTACCTAAAAGATATCTATTAAACTATATACCAGGAGTGCAAAAAAAATGTATACACATGACTTGTATTCATCTTTTGTTATTGGTATATATTAAGTTTTACAATTTTAATACAGTTTTTTTTCCTTAAAATGTATATACATTTTTTGACACCCCCAGTATATATATTTAAAAATTTTAAAACATAACAACATACTATCTAGTTTCCGTCTGTCTGTGAAGTACCATAAATTTTCACCCTTTTTATTTTTGTCTTATATTTTTTTTAAAAAAATATTTTATTGGGGAAGGGGAACAGGACTTTATTGGGGAACAGTGTGTACTTCCAGGACTTTTTTCCAAGTCAAGTTGTTGTCCTTTCAATCTTAGTTATGGAGGGTGCCATTCAGCTTCAAGTTGTCAAACTTTAAGTCTTAGTTGCAGGGGGCGCAGGAACTAAGCAACTAAGGTTGCGGGAGTCGACCCGGCAACCTTGTGGTTGGGAGGACGCACTCCTACCGGCTGAGCCATCTGGGAGCTCAGCGGCAGCTCAGCTCAAGGTGCCGTGTTCAATTTTAGTCGCAGGGAACGCTGCCCACCATCCCTTGCCAGACTCAAGGAATCGAACTGGCAACCTTGTGGTTGAGAGCCCACTGGCCCATGTGGGAATCAAACCGGCAGCCTTCAGAGTTAGGAGCATGGAGCTCCAACCACCTGAGCCACCAGGCCAGTCCACTTTTGTTTTTATTTCAAGTTTTTTCACACCTTTAAAAAGAAAAGGAGGAGGCACTGAAGAAGGGAGAGATTGGAAAGATGCCTCTTTTATAAAACTACACAAAAGCTTACATCCAACTAGTCAAGGAGAAATCTCCAGTTCTGTGTTTTTTTTTTCTATCTCTTCATTCCTCCTGAAGAGTGAAAAGAAATAAGTTTTTCTAATTCTCTTCATAAAGATAAAGTGACCTAGCTCTTTAGGACTGTGAGTGATGGGTTAAGTGACTTCTGAAATATCTTGCTTTCTGGTGGATTTTAGTAGCTTTTCAATTTTAAAGAGAATGAAGAGATCAGAAGATTGTAAGATAGGGCAAGAGAAGTGGAAGGATCCAGGAAGACAAAGGGGGTGAAAACCACTTGGGCAGAGATGGGATACAGAAACACCTGTTAGGCCAAGACCCACCGAGGAATCCCCTCACCCAGAAATCCCCACTCAGGTACCGGTGGTTTTTCTCTGTACTCCTTCCAGTGAAGGTTACCTCTGTACCTCTCCTCCTTTCCCTCATTTGGCCTGGCTCTCAATATTATATAAATGATTTAAACTACCTGGTGAGCTAAACACCTAGTTTCGTAAATACCAGTAACTAACATGAACTAGTATTTGTTCTAAATTTGAATTTTAATAATAATTATACTTACTTTTAGACTGCCAAAAGTAATATGAGTATCAATAAATTTGATGCTATTTTTAAGACTAAAGCAAATTGAAATTAATTTTGTGTGAAAACTGTTTGCTTTTCTCTTTGTTACCATATGCCTTAAGATAAGTGGTTCTGTTCTGTGGGGTTATGGCTAGGACTGGACAACAGTATTTTCAAGAATAGATTTTACCAGTATATATCCATGTCCATTTACTCAGAAACTCTTTTTTTGTTTAAAATTTTGTTTACATTTTTTGTTTAAATACATGTGGGCTTTTCTCTATTCAGCCATATTAGTTATTTCTTTTAATTATAAAAGTAATATATGTTCATTGTGGAGGACTAGGAAAATAAAAAAGAACTAGTATTATCCTACAACTCACAGATACTACTGTTAACATGTTATATTTTCTATGTCATTGAAAATTCTTCAAAAATAATTTTTAATAGTTGCACAACATTCCTATCTATTGACATTTATGTAACCATTCCCCTGTTGTTGGACACCTCGATTTCTTCTAAGATTTTACAGTTAGAAATCGTCTTTTTATGGTTATCTTTAAATGTAAATCCAGGATTACTGGTTTTTACTTCATCCAAATTAATGGATTTTAGTGATTTGACATGTTTTAAAACATGCCTTTAAAATTTTTTTTCATATATAACTTACTACCTCTTGTAAGTCCTCTTTTTCCCTAGCCATCCCATTTCTATAGGTGACCAAACAGTTCTTGATGTCTTCCCTTTCTGAGGATTTTTGTGTGTGCACATGGTAAAATGTTTATCTTGTATCTCCTCCCCCATTCACAGCCCATGATACTAGCTAGTTTATTTGGTAAACTAACTGATGCTGTGGAAAAGGCTCCCAGGTACTAAACACTTCATTGTCTTTTTGGAGATAGTGCTCTAGTGGGACCGTTAGTGATTAGTCTTTGACTAGTGTGACTAATTAGACTAGTGATTTAGTCATTAGTGATTCTGGTGACGGGGAAGGAAGGAAAGGCTGTGCTGTGAGATACTGATTACACTCAGTTTTTCTTATCTGGTGCTCCAGTCTTCTCTATGAACTTCCCTATTTCTGAATGGTTAAGATGGAAAACTATCATCAGAGATATGATACATGTAATAGTATATATTATATGATATAACTATATTAAAAGGTAAGATAATCTTGATCATATTTTCATTCTTTAATTTCTAGGCCTTCTCTAGCTATATTATAAGATCTGTGGGACCTGGAGATAGAGTATGAGGTGGTGGAAATTCTATAGTATTGGGCACAGGAGGCCTAGGTTCTAATTCTATCGCCGTCTTTAGCTGGTGTATAACCTTGGGCAGGTCACTGCACTTCTCTGGTCTTCCACTTCCTTACCTGTAAAATGGAGATAAAAGATCTTTAAAGTTCATTCCTTCTCTAAGAATATTAATTCTGATCCCAGAAGTCATATCATTAAGGGTCAATTCAAGGGTGTTAAGTCTTGGTAGGTACAGACATGCTAACTCTTTTTTTCTTACATTTTTAAAGTTGTTTTGATATTTGAAAGCAGGGCGCTGAAATCCTGTTTATTAAATCTTTCTTAAATATGTAAGTAACATGTTTGTGCCCTTTTGCAGTGGCAGTGGAATCCATCAGGAACTTGCGTTTTTGAACAAAATGAGCCTGAAAGAAGAGAGAGTAAGTATTTACAAATCCTTTATTGAGGTTAATTGAGAAGAAAGGATACGTTGTGAATTTTAACTGATCAGGTGTTGGAAATTGTTATGGTGGTAGATGGAGCATACATTTTTGCAAGTTAGATTTTTGCCATTCAATTTGCTCACAAACATTTGTATATTTACTATCTGGTAGGAGTGATGGAAAGTGCTGGTAATAGTCCTGCAGAATCTGCAGTTTAATATAAATAATCATGTACAAATTGAATTTATAAATTAAATTTATCTGAAACGGTAAATAACAATGCTCTTCCATACCAAAACAAAAGCTTCTTGGGTAGTTTGAAAGGAAAAATGCATATAATTAATACAGATGGAACTAGGACCAAATTATGAAGATATATACATTCTTATTAGAGTAAAGCCACATTTGCTCAGATTGGACAGAGACAGAAAATGTTCTGGTTATTTGCATAATCTAATGAAGAATCAAGACAGCTACCATAAATGAATTGCTAGTCTTCAAAGCTTTATTATCTGTATATCAACACCGACATTTTAAATGTAATATAATCTTTGGGAGATCTTGCAATTCCTTAGGCACATAATTTTGAACATTAGTTTTAAATATTAGCTATGTTATTTGTACAATATTATTATTAAATATTAGCTACGTGATCTTTCTCATTGTTTAGATTCTAGGTAAACGGAAATTTAGTGTAATAAGTAAAGTTTTCTTGATAATAACAATGATTTGATTACCCTGAAAAGTCAGTAAATATAAAGGTGGTTTTTTTAGTGTATATATATATTTTTCTCTAATCTGCCATCTTCTGTAGTAGTCTAAAGGTCTTTATGAAAATAATTCCTATGTGAATATCTTGATTTTCGGTGTTCTGAAATAGATTTATTCAAGTAGTAATTTTTTAATTTGTAATCTGGAAAAAAAATACATATCTAGTAGGCTCCATCTTTCTTTTTAAAAATTTGTCAAGAAAAACAATGAAAGAAAAATATGTACGGATCTGATTAAAGAATGTATATTCAATAGCAGTGTTTGAAGGGATCAATTAATAATTCCTGTTGTTAGGGAAAGGACTGAAAAGGCACTAATCATAAAAAAGATAACAATTTATCTATGTTACAATTAAGAACATGTTTATCAAAAGATACCATTAAAAGAGAGTACAAAGGCCATGAAATAGGAGAAGATATTTACCACTTATAGACAACAGAGGGCTTGTTTCCAGGATGTATTGTTCCTAGACCACTAAGGAAAAGGAAGGCAGGCTGTGCTTAGAAGTCCCGAGATTGACTGGAGGAGTCCGTGATTAGGAGGAAACGAGACAAAAGCATCTGCTTTGCTGGCAGTATTTTAGTTATTGACCTGGGTGATGGTTAAACGTATGTTTGCTTTGTGATAGTTCCCTGCATGTAAGTTTATGCTTTGTATGCATTTTTGAATGAGTGTTTTATATCAGTAAATCATATCCCTGTCTTTCTCAATGTTATAATAGATAAAATTCACATATCATAAATTTGCCCCTTTAAAGTGTAGAATTCAGTGGCTCTTAGTATATTTTCAGAGTTGTGCACCATCACCACAACCTAATTTCAAAATATTTTCATCATCTCAGAAAGAAACCTCTTACCCATTTGTAGTTATTTGCATTTCTACTACCCCTAGCCCCAGACAACCACTAATCTGCTTTGTTTTTATGAGTTCATATATTCTGGCCATTTCATGTAAATGGAACCATATGGTATGTGATTCTTTTCTAATTTTGGATTCAGCTGAGAAACAGACACAGGAATTGAACAGATGAAAATTAAAACATCAGCCTTATTACTCGATTGGGGCTTGACTTTGTGGTATTTGTCCTTCCTTCTGTCTCCTACCCACCCCCAACCAAGTCTAAACCTGGAGGAGGGTGGTGAAGGGAGAGGCTGCCCAGCTCTGGGGGACTTCCTGTTTCATAGCCCCTCGGTTCCAGCCCCAGGAACAAAAAGAGAAGGGAGGGAGGCAGGCAGTGTGACTTACTACTTTCAAGTGGTCTCCCACTCAGTGTAACTGGAACTCAAATAACCCATAATGAGTATTCGTTTCACAGGACTTCGAAGAAAATAAATAAAATAGCCAGGTATTTCTATTCCCCTAGGGGGAAAACAAATAGAGATAAGAGCAACAGTTTGCTAGAATTTAAATAGCAACAGTCCACAAACACAAAAGCCAGGTTACCTTGGGGACAAATGTCCCTGTGGGATGGGATCTTGAGAATAAGTCTGGGATCTGCAAAGTGGGAGAACTAAGCCCAAGATTCCCACAAGAGGCGTGGGGTCCTCCAGGGAAGCCAGAACGCATCCTTAGCACCTTCTGGCAGAAGCAAATGCAGATTCTCTCAGAAGGGAAGTGGTCCCAACTTAGGCCCATAGGATATAATAAAATATGAGCTCCTAACTGAAAAATCACCAAACAGAGAAGGAAATAATGCCATCATGAGTAAGTGTAAGCAGAAACACCAATCATCATATTTAGACTCCCAAGGACTTCATGTTTTTGAGTTATGAAATAGACGATATAAAATGAGTAGGAAGTAAAAGATGCTATTTAAAAAAAAAGAACAAGAAACAAGCAATTATAAAAAAAATGGCCAGGCAAATTTGAAAAGAATCAGATAGAATGTAGAGAAATGAAAAAAATGTGTCAAAAATTTTGTCAAAAAAACTCAGTGGCTGAGTTAAACCACTGTTTATTAGTTGGCACACTATTGGTATTTCAAGTGGCACAAGTCTTTGAACTGTGGAACACTTAGCATCCCCGCTAGAGATGGCAGTGCACATCACAGGGTAAGAGTAGACTGTCAGTTAATAATGCTGAAAATTGCTTTTGCATGTAGAAGAAATGATACAGGATTCTTACCTCCATGATACACAAAAATCAATTACAAAAATTAAAGACCAGTAGAAAAGGTAATTTTTTTACTTTTTTTAATTAAGAGTTTATTTTTTAAAGCAGTTTCAGATTCACAGGAAAATTGAAAGGAAGGTACAGAGAGGTTCCATGACCCCTGCCCCCAAACATGAATAACCTCCCCCACTACCCACATCTTCCTCCGAGTGGTGCATTTGTTACGATTGATGAACCAACATAACACGTCATCATCACCCGACGTCTGTAGTTTCCATTACGGGTTCACTCTTGGTGGTGTACATTCTGTGGGTTTGGATAAATATATAATGACGTGTATCCATCATGAGGGTGTCACACAGAGCATTTTCACTGCCCTAAAAATCCTCCATTTCCCACTTATTCGTCTCCGCCCTCTTGTCACCTCCTGGCAACCACTAATTTTTTTTTAACCATAGTTTTACCTTTTCCAAAATGTTATATAGTTGAAATCATACAGTATGTCACCTTTTCAGACTGGCTACTTTTACTTAGTAACATGCATTTAAGGTTTCCCCATGTCTTTTCATGGCTTGATAGCCCATGCTTTTTAGCACTGAATAAGATTCCGTTGTCTGACTGGACCACAGTTTATTTATCCATTCACCTGGGAAAGGGCATCTTGGTTGCTTCAAGTTATGGCAGTTATGAATGAAGCTACTATAAACACCTGTGTGCAATTTTTTGTGTGGACGTATTTTCACCTCCTTTGGGTAAATACCAAAGAGCATGATTGCTGGATCATATGGCAAGAGTATGTTTAGTTTTGTAACAAACTGCCAAACTCTCTTACAAAGCTGCTGTACCATTTTATATTCCCACCAGTGATGAATGAGAGTGCCTGTTGTTCCACATTTGCTCCAGCGTTTGGTGTTGTCAGTGTTCTAGATTTTGGCCATTCGAATAAACATACCGTGGTGTCTCATTGTTTTAATTTGCATTTCCCTGATGATATGTGATGTGGTACATCCTTTCATATGCATATTTGCTACCTATATATCTTCTTTGGATGTTGACTTTTTAGTATATTAACCTTGTGTCCTGCAACCTTGATAAAATCACTTACTAATTCCAGGAGGTTTTTTGGTTGATTCTTTTGGATTTTCTACACAGACGGTCATGTCATCTGTGAACAGTGTTATTTCTTCCTTCCCAAATCTGTATACCTTTTTTTTTTTCTTGTCTTAGTGCATTAACTGAGACTTTCCAGTATGATGTTGAGAAGGAGTGGTAAGAAGGGACATCTTGGCCTTGTACCTGATTGTAGTTGGAAAGCTTTGAGTGCCACACGTTAAATGTGATGTTAGCTGTAAGATTTTTGTAGATTTTCTTTATCAAACTGAGGAAGTTCCCCTCTATTCTTAGTTTAATGAGAGTTTTTATCATGAATGTTTGGTGTTGGATTTTGCTAAATGCTTTTACTTCATCTATTTATATGATCATGTGATTTTTCTTTTTTAGCCTGTTGATGTAATAGATTACATTAATTGATTTTTGAATGTTGAACCAGCCTTACATTCCTGGGATAAATCCCATTTGGTTGCAGTGTGTAATTCTTTTTATACATTGTTGGATTTTGATTGGCTAATCTTTCATTGAGTATTTCTGCATCTATGTTCATGAGAGATACTGATCTGTAGTTTCCTTGTAATGTCTTTGTCTGGTTTTGGTGTTATGATAATGCTGGCCTTATAAAATGAGTTAGGAAGTATTCCCTCTGCTTCTATCCTCTGAAAGAGATTGTAGAGAAATGGTATAATTTCTTCCTTAAATGTTTGTTAGAATTCACCAATGAACCCATCTGGGCTTAATGCTTTCTGGTTTGGCAGGTTATTTAAATATTGATTCAATTTCTTTAATAGATGTAGGCCTATTCAGATTGTCTATTTCTTTGTGTGTGAGTTTTGGCAAATTGTGTCTTTCAAGGAATTGGTCCATTTCATTTAGGTTATCAAATTTGTGAGCATAGAGTGGTCCATAATATGCCTTTATTTTCCTTTTAATGTACAAAAGATCTGTAGTGATGTCCCCTCTTTGATTTCTAATATTAGTAATTTGTGTCCTCTATTTTTTTCTTTGTTAACCTACCTAGAGGCTTGTCAATTTTGTTGATCTTTTCAAAGAACCAGCTTTTGGTTTCATTGATTTTTCTCTATTTCTTGTTTTCAATTTCATTGATTTCTAATTCTTTATCTTTTTTCCCCTGCTTACTTTGGATTTAATTTGCTTTTTTTTTCTAGTTTTCTAAGCTGGAAACTTAGATTATTGACTTTAGATCTTTCTTCTTTTCTAATATATGCATTCAATACTATAAGATTTCCTCTAAGCATTGTTTTCACTGCATTCTAAATTTTGATAAGGTGTGTTTTCATTTTTATTTAGTTCAAAATATTTAAAAATTTCTCTTGAGATTTCTTCTTTGACTCGTGTTATATAGAAGTGTACTTTGAGATTTTCCAGTTACCTTTCTGTTATTGATTTCTAGTTTAATTCCTTTGCGGTCTGTGAGCAGTCATTATGTGATTTCTATTCTTTTCAATCTGTGAAGATATGTTTTATGGCCCAGAATGTGGTCTATGTTGGTGAATGTTCTGTGTGAGGTTGAGAAGAATGTGTATCTGCTGTTGTTGGATCAAGTAGTCTATAGATGTTGATATATTCAGTTGGTTGATGATACTGTTGAGTTCACATATGCTCCTCCTGATTTTCTGCCCGCTGGACCTATCCATTTCTGATAGAGGCGTGTTGCAGTCTTCAGCTATGATAATGCAGTCATCTGTTTCTCTATGCAGTTCTATTAATGTTGGCTCATGTAGTTTGATGCTCCGTTGTTAGGCGGATATACATTAAGGATTATTATGTGTCTTCTTGGAGAATTGACCTCTTTATCATTATGAAATGCCTTTCTTTGCTTTGACAACTTTCAGTTGCCCTGAGAATTTTCTTTGTTTTGAAGTCTGCTCTGTCTGAATTTAATATAGCTACTCCTGCTTTCTTTTATTGATATAGTATAGTTTTCTTAATCCATTAACTTTTAATCTATATGTGTCTTTGTATTTAACATGGGTTTCTTATAGACTCATATAATAGTTGAGTCTTGTTTTTTAATCCACTCTAACAATCTCTCTTTTAGTTGGTACATTTAGACCGTTGATGTTCAAAGTGATTATTCATGTAGTTGGCTTAATAGCTACCATTTTTCATCACTTTCTTCTTTTTGTTGAACTTGGCCTTAGTTTCTATTTTTATCTTTCACTTTATTCTGCCTTTTGTGATTTTAATGGAACATTTTATATGATTCCATTTTCCCCTCTTTCGTAGTATATTGGTTATACACTTCTTAAGTATGCAGTATACATTTACAGCTAATCCAAGTCAACCTTTAAATAGTACTTCAAGGGTAGTGTGAGTACCTAATAATAATAAAGTAATTCCGATTTCTCCCTACCATCCCTTGTATCATTGTTGTCATTTTTTTCACTTATATGTAAGCATACATAAGCATATAAATATGTTCATAAAATACATACATAAGCACACATAATTGAATGCATTGTTGGTTTTATTGTTTTGAATAAACTGTTATCTGTTAAATCAATTAAGATAAGAGAAGCAAAATTTTAATTTTACCTTCATTTACTCTTTCTTCGATATTCTTCCTTACTTTATGTAGATCCAAGTTTCTGACCTATATTATTTTCCTTCTCTCTAAAGAACTTCTTTTAGCATTTCTTACAAGGCAGATCTGTTAGCAGTAAATTCCCTCAATTTTTGTTTGTCTGAGAAAGTCTTCATTTCTCCTTCACTTTTGAAGGATAATTTCTCAGAGTATAGAATTCTGAGCTTTTCCTCTCAACACTTTAAGTTTCACTCCACTCTTGCTTTTGTGGTTTCTGGGAAGTCAGATGTAATTCTTATCTTTGTTCTTCTGTAAGTAAGGTGTTTTTTGTTTTTTTTGTTTTTTTTTTAGCTTCTTTCAGGATTTTCCTTCATCCTTGATTTTCTATGGTTTGAAAGTGATATACCTAGGTGTTGTTTTTGGCACTTACCTACTTGTTTTTCTCTGAGCTTCGTAGATCTGTGTTTTTGTGTCTGACATTAATTTTGGGAAATTTTCAGTGATTATTGTTTCAAATATTTCTTCTGTTTCTGTCTTCTCCTTCTAGTATTCTCATTATGCATATGTTACACCTTATGTTGTCCCACAATCGTTGGATATTCTGTTTTCTGTAGTCTTTGTTCTTTTTGCTTTTCAGTTTTCAAGGATTCAATTGATACATCTTCCAGCTCAGAGATTCTTTTCTCAGTTGTATCCAGTCTACTAATAAGCCCATCAGAGGCATTCTTCATTTATGTTACAGTGTTTTATTTGTAATCTCCAGCATTTCTTTTTGGTTCTTTCTTAGGATTTCCATCTCTCCTCTTACATTGTCCATCTGTTCTTGCATGCTGTATACTTTATCCATTAGAGTCCTTAACATGTTACTCATAGTTGTTTTAAATTCCCGGTCTGATAAGTGCAGCTTCCCTGCCATGTGTGGTGCTGATTTGTGATTTTTGCCTTTTAGTGTGCCTTGTAATTTTTTCTTGACAGCCAAACATGAAATGACATGATGTACCAGGTAAAAGGAACTGCTGTAAATAGATCTTTAGTAATGTGTTGGTGAGGTGTAGGAGGAGAGTAAGCATTCTATGGTCCATTGGTTAGGCTTCAGTTTTGTAGGGAGCCTGTGCTGCTGGACTGTGAGCTTCACAAATGTTTCTCAGTTTTTTTCTCCCACTTTAGGGAGGACGAGATGGCTAGAGTGGGCTGGAGTTGAGTATTTCCCTTCCCCTGATCAGTTAGGCTTTGATTAACTGGTTAACTAGTTCCCCCTGAGGGCAGGCCTTGTTGAGAAGAGCAGAGCACTCTGGCATATTTCAAAACAAATTTCAGTCTGTTCAGCTTTTTACTTATTAGGACCATGTAGCAACTCCCAAGCTCTTTGCATGTGGAAAGAGAAACCAGAAGTCCAGTGATTTTTTGTTAAGTTTAAGAAAATGTTTATGACCTGGAATAGAAAGGATACCTTATGCCACACTCAAATAATGCTGACCATAAAAGAAAAGATGAGAAAATAGAATACATTACAATTAAGGACTTTTCTTTCTCAAAAGACATTATAAAGTGAAAAGATCAGCCATACACTGGAAGAATATGTTTCCCACACATGGCAATGAATTAGTTTTCAGAACATACAAAGAACTCCTACAAATTGATAAGGAAAAAATATTTAATAGAGAACAGGTAAAAGATAGTTATAGATGTTTCACAACAGAAGAAACACAAATCTATAATAAACACATGAAAAAGTTCTTAAACTCATTAATAGTCAAGGAAATGCAAATTAAGATCACATTGAAACAATAGTTTATATCCATTAGAGTCACAAAGTTTGCCTGTACCACGTGCTGGTGAGGATATAGGTCATTAGGAATTTTTATATAGTGCTAGTTGGGCTGAAAATGTATACAACCACCTTAGAAAACAATTTAACATTATCTTTGTAAAGCTGAACATATGTATATTCCATGACTCCAATTTGACTTCTAAGTATATGCCCTAAAAAAACTCTTGCATATTGTATAAAAGACAGAGAGACACATAATTTATTGCAACATTGTTCTTAAAAGCAAAAACTGGAAATCACACAAGTGTTTATCTCTGGAGATTAGATAAAAATACTATAGTGTATTCCCACTGTGGAATATCATATAGTAATTAAAATAAATGAACTACATCTATATTCTTAACCATGGATGGATCTCAGAAATATAATGTCAAGTGAAAAGTTGCAGAAGACTAAATACATTAAGATACAATTTCTATGTAAAATTCAAAAGGCAGCCAGATAGTGTACTCGTATACTAATACGAGTATGTGGTAAAATTATTTTTAAGAAGCAATGGGATGATAAACACAGGATTCAGGATAGTGGTTACCTGTGAATGGGGGTAAAAAGAGGGATGGGATCATACGGGGAGCACAGAGGAAGTAGTAATGTTCTAGTTTTTGGGTTGGGTAATAGGTTCTTGAATAGTCATCTTATTATTATTAGGCTTTAAAACTCCCATACATATTATATGTATTCTTTTTTTATGTTTCAATGTTACATCATAAGATGAGAGAGAGTAGGCTTTCCAGATCTACCTCTGGAAGGCAAGATTGCACCGCGACCCAGGTGTCCTTATGACCAGGAAGACAGAGCCAAATAGAAGACAGGCTTGGAGGGCTGTCAGATCCCTGAAAAGACGGGAAGCAGGGGGCAGAAGGAAACTTGGCAGTGATGGATGTGTTCATCACCTTGACTGTGGTGGTGGTTTCTCAGAGGTATACTAATGTCAAAACTCATCAAATTGTACACTTTAAACACACACAACTTATTGTCCCAATAAAGCTATTAAAAGAGGTTAAAGCCAAGCTCTTCCCCCACTTGAATGATGAGCTAAGTCTGTCTTGCTTCCCATGGAGGAGTGTGGAAATGATGGAGCATTCCCTCATGCTCTCCCTGCCCCATAGACAGTTCCCTCCTCTCCTTGGAGGATAAGGAGGTGCATTTTCTTTCTTCCAGCCTAATAAAAATAATAAGCTTTCCTCAAAAAATGTTTGATGAATTGTTGCCCTTACACTGTTGAGAGAATCCAGTTTTTTAAAGGTCAGATACGGTATTACCTGAATGAGTTATCTAGAATCTGTTCTTCAACAGTGGAGAATTTTAAGGTAAACTAAAATGAATATTCCTTTTTAACTGAAGCCTTATTTTGATCTTACAATCTATATGACTTTAACAAATACCCATATACTCGAAGTGAAGTTTTCCTGACGTTAACTTATCCTTGAACTCTAGATGGTGTGGTAAGACCCAGCCTTTCGAAAGAAGAACACCACCAAAACAAGAAGCTGTGTCTTGGAAACCACTAAGAAGTCCTGTCTAAACTGGAGTGAAGACCTCAAGAATTTTTATTGCACTTTTAAAAGTCAGCCTTGTTAATTCAGAAAATAAGGATGGATTTTTGTGAAAAGTTGAAAAAAAGTTTTAAGAAAGCTAACTTATTACTACCATATGAATGATGTTAATGAGAATATTTTTATTTGAGGTTGGTGTGTTTTCCAGAATATAGTACTGTGTTCTTTTATTACACTAAATGAGGTAGCAATAATTGAATGAGACCAGTTTAATTGTTCATAGAGATTGATTTCTCCATGTGTTAGCTTTATATTAGCCAGTTTGAAAGAGGCTGGTTCACTGGAGGTCACATCTCATCAGACAATTACACACCTTCTAAGAAATATTAATTCCTTTGGATTATGACGATGACAGTAAATTGCTCCAGGGAAATGGCCACCTGGCCATTATTAAGAGTCAGTGTGTGAGTCACCAGAAGTTCACATTTGTACCCAAAGCTTTCTAATAATCAGAATTTACCTAATTAAGATTGACTCATAAAAATGAAGTTGATGGACCTGGTCTTCATTATTAAAAGTATATATTTTTTTAATGTAATTAATTTTTCTTAAAGCTTTCGATATGTAGAAGTCACAATGATTTGTTGGACTAGGGTGTTATGTCATTGATTTGGGGTAGCAATAGGAAAATGGTCTTCTGAGACATTATTACTGTTTGATAGCACTGATTTCTTGAAATCACTAACAATGAACCTTAAACTTGGTGTTGACCTTAAGAGAAAAATGTTTAGTCTGGAATATTGCAACTAGCTTTTTAGAATTCCATTCGGAAATGCTGCTCATTTTTCCCTCCATATAATTAACACAGAGGATCTCATGGCTTTGAATGCAAGGCCTTTTAAAAACATTTTAAAACCTTAAGAATATTGAAAGTAAACATATGGTCAGTTCATTCACAGTCCAAACTGCTCTTGGGGGAGCGTCATATTTTTCTTTTTGCTGAGAAACTTTCAGAAAATTAGTCCAAAGATGAAGGGCCCTGTTTTGTTTAGGGAGGGAGTTACAGTGGCCCCTGGTGTGCAGGCCTGGGGTGGGACATCCTGAGGAACGGCTCTCCTGGCTAGAGACGTAATCAGGCTTGCCTTTGCTATTGTCCCTTCCTTTCTATGACATCACATGGCTTCACGAGGCCTCCTACCAGTTTCTCAGAATTGCACAGGACAATCCAAATGTTAACCAGATGCCCCTGCTTGTACAGCAGGCCTTTTAGGGCTGCTGGGAGTTCAGAGTCAGCATACCAGGCAGTTGAGAACTGCGATCAACATTTTAACACAAGGTATAGGGTGTGGAATAGAGGGAGGGGAAGAGAGGTGCCTTTAGGGTTAACCAGTGGTTAAGTTGTTCTTTAATATTTATCAATAGAGAACATTGACATTTGCTTTCATCTCCCTTGTTGCTTTCATATATTAATTATATGTGTTTAAGTTTTTCTTGGATTTGTTGTTTTTTACTAATATGTCAACTACATCAAATATTTTATAAATCAGTAAATATTTTGCAAGACCCAAAAGCCCGGAATACTGCTAGATTTACGGATTTATGTGTCAAGTGTTAGGGAGGATATCAGAAGGGAGAAACATGCAAATGGAGAAAGCTATTATTAGGAAATGGAAAGTTGATATTTCCATAGCACTATTAAAATGGCCATGATAATGCCATTTTTCCTTCTATACAACTGGTCAGATTTCAACATTTATTGAGAGTTTATGTATAGTACCAGAAGGAAAGCTCTATGAGGGCAGGGATATGTGTGTGTGTGTGTGTGTGTGTGTGTGTGTGTGTGTGTGTATTACAATATATATTATATATTTTATGTATTATGTGATATATAATATGTTATATATGTATATTTATATATAATGTATACATATATATATATATATACATATATATATTTTTTTAACTGCTGAATCCAGTGCCTACAGCAGTTTCTGGCACATAATAGGCATTCAGTAAATATTTGTTGACTGATCAAATGATTACTGGATATTGGCTAGACCCTGAAGATGAGATGTGTAGGAAATGCTCCCTGACCTCAGAAGGTCACCATCCAGTGGAAGATCCAAGCATGTAATCAAGCCATAGAGACCGATTCTCAGAGTGGGGTCCCTGCCCCAGTAGCATCGCATCCTCTGGGCCCTTGTTAGAAATGAAGCTTCTTAGGGCTCACGCAGACCGCTGGACTCAGACTCCGGTGGGGCCTGGCTGTCTGTTCGCAGGCCCTCAGGTGCTTCCGATGGCCTTCAAGGTTGAGAACTGCCCTGTGGATGTAACTGTGGGAGCAGTGGGAGCACAGAAAAGGACAGGCATACACTTTGGGGCGTCCTGGAGAGACAGCCTTGGAGAAGTGGGGGTGCTTACAGTGGGTCCTGAAGAAACCCAGGGGGGTGTAGGCAAAAGTAGGGACGAGAGGAACTTCTGAGAGAAAGCAGTGGAGATAGATGGTCACACTGGGAAGCAGGAGAGGGCAGTGACCGGGGACGCACAGAGTGCTGAGCTGTCGCGGGAGCCCCTGGCTAACAATGGCAACTGACATCTAGGCATTCTCAGTCCAGAGAATGACTTTGTCCCTTGGCCTGAGAAATCAGGATTTGCACTGAAATAATAATACATCTTGGGAGGATAATAGTAAATTGATAATTTGTCAAGAATAGCCCTGCATCTGTTTACTGCCAAGGGACAACAGAATATGCCGACGTGAGGTGGGGTAAGCACGGGCCTGGTTCAAGCCACACGTGCCATATAGAGTACACACAGGTTTACATGTATTGTTTCGTTGTTTTACTGCTAAAGCTTTTCTGTGAGTTTTTCTTCCTCAGTTAGTTTGCAAAAATATACCCTTCTCTCATATACCTTCTTCATTTTATGCATGAACACATCTGCTTTTGGATCTGCCACAACACCTCGCTTTTGATGCACTTTAGCACAAATGGCTAAACACCAATTTTTTTTAAAGGTCTGATTTTGTCAACAATGACCACTCTGCATTTAGCTGCGGCTGTTACTATTGCTGTTTAGGATTAAGCGTCATTTAGTACCTTCATTTCATGTGTAATATTCCTGAAGTCTTTTTACTTTTCACTACAATTTTAAATTATATCATACTTCAGACATATAAAAAAGTATATTGTTAAAACAAATACTCATGTACCCAATATGAAGCATGAACATATACTGACGCTTGGAGTCTTAATCATAGGTAATTTTCATCCTCTTTGGAGATCTAGGTTAGAGCTTTATTTTGCACCTTTTCTACACTTGCTTTCAAGGGCACATCCTGGGTTCCTGAAAGACGGTCCACGCTTACTGCAAGATCGCAGTGTTTCAGAGGCCAATCGAAGAGCAACTCAAGACCGTTACCAGGATTGCGCCCCCTTCTAAGAAGGACTCCATAACCAGTCTGTTTCACTTACTTTATGACCTTTTGCCTCTCAGATGTCTTCATTCTCCTTAGCCTGGGTACTTTTTCTGATAGGAAAAGAAACCAGCTGCTCTGACCTGGGTAATCCAGTTCCGGATCCCTGGGCCAATTTTTGAGAGTTTTCTAACTTCTTCGTAAGCTGAGCAGACTGGTCTCCTAACAGTTGAACTGTGATGCTTTGTACAACATAGTGAAGGAAGGGTCCTAACATGGGTAATGGGGGACCCCTCAGCCACCTGCAGAGGTGATTCTGAGTTATGGCTCAGGCTACCTTTATAATTTACTGACTCTGGTATTTAAGCCTCTGTTATTTCTGGCCGACATCTGAATGTATGGCACCATTTATTCAACTCCTGAGCACCTAGGAGCCAAACTCTGTGCTAGGCTTTCAGCTCCAAATGGAAGCAGCGTAATTTGCTTTGGATACTTTTTAAAATAGAGGAAATTGAATGTTCACTGTCAAATGTCACAAATTGAATTCTGAGAAGTTTAAAAAATGTATCCAGTAGCAGAGTGAAAAAATTGTTTATATTCTAGAGTTGACAGTGTACATTTTTAACCTCCACCAAAAATTTAAAGCTATGAGTTATTCAAAATTCTACCTGAGTGATGTGCCGGAAAACCCTTCACTGATATTCTAGAGTAGTCGTACTGCCTTTGCTAGAATTTTGTCTTTGTTTTTATAACACAAGAAAATCACCATAGATGAGGGTTTCTCTCAAACCTTGGCACTATTGGCATTTGGGGTCAGATGATTATTGTGGGGTCTGTCCTATGCGTTGTAGACCATTTAGCTGCAACCCTGTTCTCTGCCCACTAGATGCCAATAGCAGCTCCCCACCCAGTATGACAACCAAAAATGTTACCTAAGGGGCAAAGTCACCCCTGCTGAAAGCCACTAGTGTAAACCATCCAATGAGTATACGTGTGTATTTTACCACCGTGTTTCCGCGAAAATAAGACCAGACCTTATAAGAATTATAATAATTACGGCTTATGTTCGGGGGATGTCTTCCAGAAAAATCATGCTAGGGCTTATTTTACGGTTAGGTCTTATTTTGGGGGAAATGCAGTCCGTGCCAATACTGTATCAGACCTAAGGGCCATTTCATCTAGTATAACCATGACACCTAAAGCTTTTTGTATAGTTAGGTACCAAAGCTTGAGGACAAATTCCACTGTACAATCTTCATATGTCTAGAATAAATTAGGTTTAGAGTGGATAAGTCAAAAGCAACTTGCAATCTCTCATTTCAATTTTCATTTAGAAGGGTAAATGTCATAACCTATAGCTTTTGCTTTGTTGTTTGTTTGTGCTTCAGGTTATTGATACATATGAATTAGACCATTTTGTGAACATCCTCAACATGGAATAATTTTTTCTACCTGTTTCCAAAGGGTAATGGAAGTTCTACAGAGTAGCTACGCTTACCTGGACTATACATAAATCCATCAAAAGCTCATTTGTGGGGTGGGGTTTGGTCACAGCTGGATGTTATACATAACCAACTTGACTTGCTGCCCTCTGGAGCAGAGAACTGAATCTATTATATTTGTCTCCTAGCCCAGAAAAGTGAAATCCCTATTCCGTGACCTTAGCTGGCAGACACACTGTGGCTTATTTTGCAAGGACAGAGCACACTGTTCAGCATGATCAAATTTTATCTTACCGGTTGACCAAGTAGGCCTTTAATTTCTCGTATCAACATTTGACATGTATCTTAAAGTGATGATATTTTTAATGCAATTATACTGTTGGCTATTAAAACTTCAATGGATCTATTTAATATTGTGTGGAACTTTTCTATTATTTAAGCCAATTTATTGAACATCCTGCCCTTCAGTGAAACAAGCCCCATTTCGCCTTACCGGTTGAAAATGAGGGCCATTTAAAATGGAATATCCTGTGCGTACTTTAATTTAGAAGCTGGTCCATAAAGATGTATTTACCATGTTTAGTGAACTACATTTAAGTAGACTCAGATTTCAAGGGAACTTAGATCTCATCTCCTTTGAAAAATCTGGAAATGGGAGAGTCCAGAAGGTAAAATAATTTCATAAATATTAGAATGTGTTAAGGGCCTAATCAAGCATTGTCAGCAATTTTTTTTCCCATTAACAGTTCTGTTTTTAACGTAAAAACACATTTGTCCTATACACATTGACGTGTTGGCTGATTTTAACATGTTATAGTAATAAATTCAAGGACTTCCATTTTTATAAATTTTGTCGTTTTTAGTAAAATTATACTTACACATTTTAAATGATCAAATAGCTCTATAAACCTTACTTTGAAATATCCCCCCTATCCTATATTTCACCCCTCCCCAGAGGCAACCAGGCTCAACGATTCTAGCTGATTCTTTGTTATCTCTAAAGCTCCAAATAATATGCCTGTATTTTCCCTGAATAGTTTTTCAATTTTAGGCAATGTTGTTTGAATTTCCATTATGGAAGACCGACTTTCACCTCACTCTCCTCTTCATACACCTTCTTCTTTCCATCTTCCCGATACTGTTAATATTTTTATTTTGGTCACATCCATATTTACTGTTTGTTATTATGACAATGTAAATGCTATTCACAGTTTTGTTATATTGTGTACTATGATTACTTTTCCTTTTCTTATTGAACATATTTGCCTCAATTTTAAAATTGTCTCTTTTTTTTCTTGGATTGGTTTTCTATTTTATTACAAATCTGTAGCCAGACTCTTCTCCCAGTTGTGTAACCTTCTCTCAGTACATGCAAACACATTAGGTATCCTAACAAATTCTTTTTGAAGAAATCCCTCCAAGAGCCTTCTGATTACCTCCAGTCTGGACCGACTGCTCACTAGATTTGCTGCACAGGTGTCATCTGGGGTGCTCCCTTCATAGCTACCCTGGGGATCCCGTTTCCTGGAACCCATTTCTTTCTTTCTCAGTTTGGTGGGGCATATCTGTCAGAAGATTCCTGAGAAAGAGTACATGGTGGTAAGATGACTGTCAGACAAGATTATTATTGGGGAACTGTTAGGATACTGTGAATATCTGTACTTGTATTTATTCTCACATTTAATTGAGAGTTTGGATATAGATTTGTAGATTGGGAATGATTTTCCCTTAGAATTTTGAAGGCATTGTTTTATGATCCTTGTCACACTACTGGAATGAGTTTCAAGAGTTGGATTGAAACCCCAAGTGAACGAGAGTTACTCAGCACCAGATATTCTAGAACAATGTAGCGTCACGCGCAGCTACAGCCTCCGGGACCTCACATTCACAGGCACATCTAAAATGTCACTGAGTCCTCGGTTCTCTTTGTCCTGTAAGTTTATGTTGAAAAGAAAACAAAAATCCTCTATTTTAATTTTAATGATTTTTTGTAGAGAAAACAGGTAAACTGATATGTTCATTTCTCCATTTTTGTATTTTCTGTAATGTTTTGTCTTAAGCATCAAATTCCTTTCCCATTGCATATAACACATTTTTACTAATATATTTAGTACAAATAGCCACCCCATAATGTCATTATGCATCTTTTCCTCAGGGATGAACCCCAAAGGTGTTGTGTCAGAGACGCGCATGTTCTTTGGCCAAGGGTGATTTTTAAGACTCCACGGAGGTGAGGTGTACCTGAAAAATGCGGACTTTCTGAAAAACAATCTTTGGGGAGAAAGTTAAATCTTGTTTGACATCACGGTGGCATTTGGATGTATTCCCATTTGTTATTTCTGATTGTGTATTTTAAAAGTCTTTACCAGACTTACCGTGTGTTTTGTTTCTAGTGTTTAACTCTCATCTCTGCTTGAATTGGGACAGTAGGTGGCTTCAGGCTCAAGTGGAATGTAGACCCAGGTTATTAACCATAGGCCTGCCTGGCTCACCTGGCACCTCCCAGCCATTTACCTGGGTATCGCCTGCTGAACTCCCCAAGAAGCTTAACCATTTAGTTTATGAACAGCCTTGACAATAACTCAAAATATAGAAAGGAAAATATCATCGGTGAGGGATGGCTACAGTATTTTTAAAATATTTTAGGATGCAGTCGAGTGTAGTTTTAGTCTGCAACAATCAAACTTATGGAATTTTAGTGATTTGTAACGCTTCTGTACAATAGAAAAGTAGTGAAGAACTATTGTCTGCATGTGTTTCTGCAATGGTACCATCAAAACTGTGTTTCCTGTGTGATGGTAGAAAAAACTGACTAGTGAAACACTAGTGAGTATACGTAGCTACCATTTTGTAGCAGAGTTTTAATTGTAATATACCACTTAAAGTTACAGCTTTCACTTCTGTAAGAATGACTGTAACCCAGCAAGCAACCATTCCTGCAAACTTCTTGACTTTGTCTGCCAAATCTCTTCAGTTTGGTCAGCTTTATTTCTGGGTCACTAAACGGCACCAACACTCTTCATTATACACGTAAACTTTATCCTTAGTGACACTAAGATACATAAGCATTGTTCCTAATTTTCCTGAATGTTTGTTTCTAAACCCACCTACCATTTCGGGGAGGAAAGAGAAAGAAGGGAGCCCGTGTGGGGACAGAAGCTCCTTGGTGAGTGTAGCATAAAGGAATTTGTTAGGGAAAGCATCTGTCTTTCCAGAAGGACATAAGCCCAGACTTTCCGGAATATCTCTCCTCACACATACTTCTCCAGCCACTTTAGCTGTTAAGGCAATTGTTTCCGCAAGTCTCTACCTTCAGAAATTAGGGTCCCGGCCAAGGTGAACAAGGGAGAAGGCTTGGTTCCTCCCCGTGCGGATGGCCACTCGCAAGGTGCCCGACCTACCTTGCAGCCCAGGGCACAGGTGCGGGAAGGAGCCTGCTGCCGCAGAGAACGTGGAAACAGACCTGGCCCTTCCTGGCGAGCAGACGTGGTAGGGGTGGCTCCAACAGCTTGACACGCCTTGTGCAGTCTGATGTGCCCGTTCGTAGGGTTTTAAAAAGCAAGGGTTTAGCCAGAAGATTCGAAGGTGCTGTCAGTACACGATGCTGTTAAATCTCAAGAAATGTAAACTCGTGAGCAGAGGCCCCTGTATAGCAAGTCGTGACTTTTGACCAACTTTGTTTTCATCTCTGACTATAACCAGGGGTAGTTTTCTGGGTTCTTTATCCAAACCTCCCCCAACTCATTAACAAATAGTTCTGAGCACTGACTGTGCCAGGCACTCTGCGTGGGCCCCAAACCCGGAGGAAACCTGCCCCTGTGGAGTTTATAGTCTAGCTGGGAGACAGACGTAGATGTTCATGAAGATAAAGGAAAGAGAGCTACGTGGAAAAGAACTTGTCTCCCAACATACAGGCACATGTCCCTCCAGTTCTTGCCTACTTCCTACAGATTCCTGGCATAGTTAGGAGAGCACCATTGGCTGTACTTAGTGGATCCAGAAAGTTGTATTGGTTTACATTTTTGAAAATCCTGCATGCTTAAGCAGGATATATTTGGGAAACCATCTGGAAGGACAGAAAAACAATGATATCAAAAATGTAAATAGTTATACTCTCAGATACAAGTGTGTCTGTTGACCAGGACTTTTGCCATTCCTGCTTCCTGTTGATGCCCAAGCGGCTGGCCTCATTAAGGGACATTTTCTGCTGAGATTACACACTTTAGCATCATCTAATGAAGGACCCATATGCAGGTTGGGGTATTGGGTGGAAAGAAGTGTTTTCTTGTACAAAACGAGCAAAAGTTTTCTATGGGCCAGGAATTTGGGCCGACTGCGGGGCAGTTCTGCTGCCTATGGCTGAGGTCACTTGAGGCCACATACAACTCGTGGCTGTGAGCAGGGCCCAGCTGGGTGCTGGGGCAGCTGAGGCTGGAACAGCCAAGAGGCTCACAGCTGGGGGCTGTCCAAGCACCTGTCCACGCGATCCCCTCCAGCAGGAATCAGGCCTCTTCACCTGGCGGCTCAGGGCTCTGAGAGGACAGGCCCGTTGTTCACGGGTCCATCCAGCCTCACCTCGCATCAGGTTTGCTGAGGTCTCATTGGCCAGTGCCAGTCATGTGGCCAGGCCCAGAATGTGCGTGAGGGGTCAGCACTGGGCAGGAAAAGCAAGAGGTATCGTTCATCGGGGTCCATCAAAGTGACAGGCTGCCGCAGGCTGAGCAGACCACCGAAGTTAATGCCTGTTGAGCATCGGGCCACCTGTCCTGGCCCCTGGGCAGAGTTCTGTTCCCAATGCTGCTACTTCTCATGGAACTTTTCACCTCCCTAATGCTTATAGCAATGATAACAGGCCAACTACTTTCAAACTGAAGCATTGATAGTGTTTCTTAAGAAGTTATAGTAGTTCAAGTCTACAAACCCAAATTTTAGTTGGCAAACCTGAGAGAAGTGTCCTGGATAACACTTTGTGTTGCTGCACGAGTATATGTTTCTGAAAAATTGTTTAAAAATTTATCTTAAACATGCTAGGGACAGCCATGATTATAACTACTATAATAATGCCCAAACCCTAATTGATAGGTAGAAGGCTCACATTTTAAAATGAATACAGGGCAGGGAAGTTCTACTTTTCTTGGCTGGGATTGCTGCCAAAGTGACAGACACACCTCAGTTCTTCCTGTGTGCCTGGTCCCCGAGGATGGTCCAGAATCAGACGCCATCAGGCCTCTGCAGACCATGCTCTTTGAGAACTCCTTCTAGAAGTCTTTGCTCGTGGCCTGGCAATGGCCTGGTACATGCAGGAAGACAGACCTGCGGTTCCAGCCCTTCGCTGGCCAAGTACTTCTGCTGCCTCTGGATGACATGGGTTCTGAATGAGCTAAGGGGGAGAAAAAAGGGGATACAGAGAATGCAGGTCAGCCCTTTCTTTTAAAAATGCCTCAGTGAGAGAAATGCCATCATCATCAACAGCAAATGTTTACTAAATCTACTACTTTGATCCAAGCTCCCAAATCAAGAAAATGTGAATGTTCTCGGCTACAGAAAGAATGACATCTTACCATATGTGACAACATGGATGGACCTAGAGGGTATCATGCTCAGTGAAATAAGTCAGACTGAGAAAGACAAATACTATATGATCTCACTTATATGTGGAATCTAAAAAACAAAATAAACAAAACAGAAACAGACTCACAGATACAGAGAACAAACTGATGATTGCCAGAGGAGTGGGGAGTTGGGAGACAGAGTGAAAAAGGTGAAGAGATTAAGAAGTACAAATTGGTAGTTACAAAATAGTCACAGGATGTAAAGTACAGCATAGAGAATATAGTCAGTAAAGTAATAACTGTATAGTGCCAGCTGGATACTGGACTAATTTGGGAAAATTACTGCATAAATTATATAAATATCTAATTAATATGCAGTACAACTGAAGCTAATATAAAATAATATTGAATGTCAACTATAACTGAAAAGGGAAGGAAGAAAGGAAAAAAGGAAGGAAGGAAAGGAGAAAGGAAGGGAGAAAATATGAATGCTGATGGAAAAGA
The DNA here is from genome assembly GCF_964194185.1 of Rhinolophus hipposideros. Classification (NCBI taxonomy): domain Eukaryota; kingdom Metazoa; phylum Chordata; class Mammalia; order Chiroptera; family Rhinolophidae; genus Rhinolophus; species Rhinolophus hipposideros. The sequence continues at coordinate 18,682,455 of NC_138050.1, forward strand.
ATGTACTAGCTTAAATTGCCTAGTCCCTTTTTTAAAGAAAACAGATCTTCAAAGAGCTTTTTGAGTTCTAAGTGGAAAACAAAATAATAGTCCATTAAACAGGTACTATTTATTTCAGGTAGCACATTAACTTGAATGTGGGAGTCTCCAAGCAAGGAAGTAGGTTCTCTTTACATGCTAGAATAATCAATGATTTATGTACCTGACAACCTTTTCATAGCCCTCTACACAGTCGTTGTATTTATGACTTTTATAAAACTCTGAGTATAATTTTGCTCTTGAAATGGATTATAATGTTTTGCTGTGGTCACTGTGCTTGTTTTGTCACATTTAAGGTTCTTCTAAAGTCAAATACCGGTACTTTCTTAGTTGGAGCAGTGAGGCATTGTGGGAAATGGGGGCGGGGAGCTTGCTGCCTTACATTTCCACTCTCAAGACTGGAACTGTGAAATCACCTGGTCCAGTGTTCATAAAAGGGGCACTTATGGCAATTTGAGTGTGATTGTTTTCCACTGGACTTTCTTGAGCATAGTGGAGATTTAGCACCCCTACCAAAAAGGCCCACACCTACCAAAAGCCTTTGGAATCACCCATACATTTGGACAACAACCAAACGTATCTGGGGGTAGGGTGGGGTAGGGTGGGGACAGCCCTTGGCTGAGAACTGCTAATCAATCCAAGCACCCATGAAAGGCTACAACTCCCCTTCAAGTGTCCTCCAAGGATAGCAGGTCAGCCGGGCTCGGTGCTGACACCCCCGGCGATGAAGAAATCACCACCTCCTAAAGCCATGTGAACTCTACCCATAACTCAAATGTTATTTTGATGGCACGGCCCCTCCCCCACCGTCATCCCCTCATTTCCATCATTCGTCCTTGGTCTGTAACACAGGCCTCTTTGTGTCACATCCGCTTCCACAGGAATGCCCTTCAGTGCTTGAAAAGAGCCATTGTGTTCCTGCGGCCCGTGACAGTCTCCCACCTCTCTTGGAAAGTTACTGTGTCATTTTCATAGGTTTGCATTTTATGGTAAAACACTTTCTATATTCGTGTAATTTTCACACCATGCAGTAGGAAGGCGTGATCATTTCCACTTTACAGAAAATGAAATGGAGTCTCAGGTTCAGTGACCAACCCAAGGCCACACTGCTAGTCATTGGCAAACCCACACGAGTCTAGTTCTCCAAATTCAGTGTCTATCACAATTTTCACAGTATGCACTAAATTTTGTCCAGTCTTTCCTTCTCTGATGTCTCCTTTCTTTCCATCTCCAACTCTGCTTGTCTCCCATGGTAGAAAGAATCAATGGCCCCAATTTTTTACCCTTTACCATATGGCTTTGCAGGTTCCTTCCATCAAAGTGGAGTATATTTCTCCACCCGTGATGTGGGGTTCAATAGAATGATGTGAACAATGTCATTATGACAGTTCTGATATCAGGCCCAGGTAGCCTAGAGTGTCCCCACTTGCTCCTGCATTTCTGCCATCACCAGACACAAGGAGCAGAGCCATCTTAGCGAACGCTGCTTAGATTAGGTGACTCCCAGCCAACCCACAGACCTGCCAGAAAACATAACTGGTTTCATTTAGCTTACTGAGTTTTGGGAGACTTGTTATGTGGCAATTGCTAACTGATACATTTCTCCAACCTTCAGAAAACAAAGACTTCACTTTTATCCTTCATTACCTTAAAGCCTGTACACAACATCTCATCTTTTATTTATCCCAGAAACCACTACTACCTTTCTGCCCCACTTTCCTTGTGGCAAGGTGCTCCCAAATCCTAATGGCCAAATCCTGCAGTCCTGGTCCCTGCAGTCTTTAGTGCCTCGTGCCATCTTGCACTTCCAAAACTCCTTCTTCGGCTTTCATGACACTTCCCATGTTTCTTATCTCCCCCTGTCCTCACAGGTGTCTCCCCTGTGCCCTCTTCCCTCTTGCTTTGCTTCCCTCTCTCCAGGGACCCCATCCTCTCCCATGAGCTCAAGGACCAGAAAAGCACGGACAGCTGTTTCCAACCCCACATCTCTTTAAAGCTGTGTGTGCAAGTCCACTTGACAGCTCCCCCAGGAGATCCGACACGTTTTACCCAGGGAATGATTGCAGGCCAAGTGGAGGAAGGAGTAGCATGGGGAGAGACCAGTGGCCAGGGCTCCAGACAGGAAGGTACCACAAGAATCCAGGCAAGAGGCGATGCAGCTGGACTCGGGGCATCAGGGTTACTAGAAACCCCTGAGCACCTGTGCTTCTTACTTGCAAAGTTGGAGTTTGGTTTTTGGACTTGGCCGCAGGACTTCACATTTATCCTTACAAATCCAGCCATGGTAGAGTTAGCCTAGTACTGCAGCCTGTCACACTCCTTGTTAACTTCATTATACCCGCTAATTAGGCATCCATCCTCCCCAGACTCGTGACTCAGCCATCTGATCAGTTTGTTACTTCTGTGCCACTGAAGTCATGGATTCCACTGACAAGAAAGAGCCTGGCAGGAAGAAAACAGTAAAGACTGTTATTTGTTTTAGCCACCAGATGGCTGCCTGTCCCAGAAATTGCTGCAGGTCCAGCTTATAAGTGAAACTAGAATTTGAGCATTGTTGGATTCTATGGGATTTGCAATTGGGCGCGGGGAGTGTAGAAGGACAAGGAATGAGAGTACGGCCCATTGGGGAGCTGCATATGGTTGGATGGCAAAGACTAGGAGGTTGAAAGAAGGAAGCGCCTCGAGAACAATTCTGAGGTGCAACAGGGAGGCACAGAGGGTTTTAAGCAGAGGAGTGACAATCATATGTGTGCCCTTAATTAAACAATCACTCCAGCATCAGTGTGGAAAACCCATCAGTGTGGCGTGAGAAAGCAAGAGGGGGAACTGGGTGGCTGTTGGTTGGGTCAAAATGAGAAACGATGAGTGTCTCGACCAGCCGTCAGCGAGACTGTAGTGGTGTGACTCCCCTATCTATGGCTCCGTTGTTGTTCCTTTTTGGCCTCACCATGTCCTGCGTTCTTGTGCGGGGAGCGGTGAATAGGTGGTCCTCTCGAGCCTCCGGATAGCACGCCGCCCTGTCGGCCATGGTGTCACCTTCCTCTTGGTGGTCCGCTGCTGCCATGGGCTCTTACAGTTGTGGCCATCCGATTGGCTGCCACCCAATCGGACGCCTGGCACAGTGAGCAGGCTTCCGGCCCGGTAGGAATGGAGTCTGACTCTGGGCAGGAGGACATGTGGCCCCCACACAGTGTGCGGTGCCTGGTGGCCACGGTTCTCAGGAGTTGGATCCCCGAGGAGGGAGGACATGGAAGGTTCTCCAACCAGCATAGGAAAAAGCTGTGCAGCTGTTGGAGAGCTGGACCCTCGTGGAAGGGTGGAAAGGCGTGGATGGTTCCCCAACCAGCAGAGGCCAGAGAAAGCGAAGGTCGTTGCGGCCCTGTGGGCTGGGAAGTGCTTGCTGAGGCAGCCCGGATGTGGGACTTGTAGTCCCAGGAGGAAACACTTGCTGAGTCCTCCTTGGGAGATGAGAGTGAGGTCAAGGTCGTCCCTCACCCCCAGATTGGGGAGGACTTGGAGCCCTCACCCTGCAGAGAGGGCACACATTGTGAGGAAAACGCACAGCCCTGACGAATGACTGTGGACTATGGAGAATCGACTCCATCCCTGATTTAATGGACTGCTTGACTGTTTGCTTGGGAACGTACCACCATGTAGTGGAACTGACGGATGTTTGTTTCCTGGGTCTCAACCAGCTGCCATGGAGTATTTGTAAGCACCTTGGCTGTGCCTGAGAAACCCTGGCTGTGCCCAGAGAGTAGGTGGACATCGAGGGACACCCCTGGCACATTACTTGAACTGGACTGGAACTTTTTCTCATGAGCTGGGTTCCTGACACATGCAGAAGACGCTGTCACGTGGATTGTTAGGTGAGATCCTGTAGGGGTGAAGTGTGGGGACAGAGCCGCAGAGAGCAGTTTCCAGGCTCTCGGCCTCACGTGGAAAGGTGCTGGCTCAGATAATAGATGGCCATCAGCTGTGACTAGTTCGCCATCAGCTGTAACCAGTGAGCCATTGGCCACTGATAAAACTGCCGTGGCTGAGCTAGCAAGGGCGGATTGCAGTCAGCCAGGGGTTGGTTTGTTGGCAGAGAAGCAGATGGGGGACCAGAGACCCCTGCATGACAATGAGGGTCTGAACAAAGGTGACATCTGTGGGGAATGAGAGGAGGGGACAGAAGAATGTGACTGAGTTGAGCAGAAAGAGGGCAGGAGTTAGCAGGATCTGCCAGGAGTGGTGGCGAGGGCAGTGATAAGGGAAAGACAAAAGTAAAATGATGATTTTTAAAGAATGAATCATTCATTCATTCAGAAAAGTCCACTGAGCATTTACTACGGTGCAGACACTGGGCTAGACCCTGGGGATGTGTTCATGAATAAAACAGACATTGCCCCATCTCTGGAGGTTTGTGGCCTGGTTTGGGAGGTAGCCCCTAATGTGGTGGGAGACCAGGAGCCAGGAGTGGATGTTTAAGCTGATGGGGAAGGACAAGAATGAGACGCAGCCATACAAAGAATTCTGGGTAGATAGTTCTGGGCAGAAATAATAGCGTGGGGGAAAGGCCCTGAGCAGGAACTGAACAGCAGCCAGCTTTGCTGGGACATCCTGGGGGAGGGGGAGGTAGGAGGGAAGTGGGAGGGTTTATTGGTTTGGGATCACCAATGGCCACTTTCTCACATGGTGTCCAAGAATGAAACCACACACAGAGGACAGTGGAAAAACAGAGAGAGCCCTGATGACATGGTTTGAGTTCCTGGATCCAGCCATGCCTGAAGCTGGTATTACCCTGTGGAGTTCCCACTTACGTGAACATCTTTTTTCCTTAACCTAATTAGACATGTGTTTCTATCACTTGCAACTGAAAAGGTCCTGACCCAAGTCTCTTCCAGGCCTATGATTGGGGCATCCTGAGCCAAGAGAAGAGATTACTTTAAGATGAGTCAGAGTATAAACACCCAGAGGCTGTGAAAGATTAGAGAAGAAAAGCTGCGTCTAGAAAGGGTAATATGGTCAAATGATGAATTTCTTTTAGTGAGGAGGCCTGTCCAGGTTGGATGGCAAAACAGGAAAGATGATAAAGAGCAACTAAGGACGGTAGATTTCAGTAAACTGGAGAACAAGCTATGTAAGAAAGAGATGAAAGAAAGGTATTTCAGACAAAGGTGGATGCATTAATACTGGAAATGTCGGGATGTCCTTGCCCCAGCCTGGAGGAGACAGAACTGTGTGGGAGTGTAGAGAGGGAAGAGGGAGATGGTTGCACGTAAGGGCTCAACTTTTATGGAGAATATATAGAAACCAGAGTTGTCATCTCAAGTAGGGGGTGCTCTGAAGTGAAGTAGGATTGAGGGTTTTGAGGAGTGTGGCCACAGGAAATATACAAGGAAATCGGCAAGATAGAAATAATATTAACAACCCTTCTAAGAAATTGTTCGTCTCATCAAAATCTCCTTGCTCCAACTCGGGTCTGTCACTTTTTGTGACTTCTTGTCTAGTTATCATTCTTCTGAAACACAGAATGCCTCACTTCAGGTGGGCAGTATCCTCTGAGCTAGATTTTGTGTGTCTTACTCAGAGGAATATCTGTTACAGACTGAATATTTTTGTCCCTTGAGATTCATATGTTGAAGCCCTAACCGCTGAAATGAATGTATTTGGAGATGGGACCTTATGGAAATAATTAGAGTTAAATGAGGTCATAAAGGTGGGGCACTGATTAGAAGCCGTGTGAGGGCACAGGAAGAAGGTGGCAGCTGCCAAGCCAGGAAGAGAACCTCACCAGGAACTGAGTAGGTCGGCTCCTTGATCTGGGACTTCCAGCCTCTAGAACTGTAGGAAATAGATTTCTGTTGTTTAAGTCACCCAGTCTGTGGTGTTTTGTTATGGCAGCTGAGCTGACTAATACAGTATGTGGCGTGGTCTTGAATGATGATGAGGATTAGGCTCTGGAGCAGGAGCGTACTAACAGGCTCCTAGGACCACATGTGCCCCTAAGGACAAAACGTACTTTCTCTCCTGTGCCAAGCTGGAGGCAGCAGAGGGACGGAGCCCCCTATCTGTCCATCTCAGGACATGGCAGTGAACACCTAGAGCAGCAGGTGTATCTTGCTCTTCCCTTGACCTGGAAGACATCTGCGCCTCTTCCCAATGACCTGGGAGCTGACAGCGGTGGGTCAGCCTCCTGGGAAGAGACAGGAGATGCTTGCAGCCTGTGAGCAGAGGCTGTGGAACTCGGGTTATTGGCTGGCTCACCTAGATTTGTTTGCCTGATGGTCTGCAGCCTTTTGGACCCTCACATGCAGCCCCTGGATGGGGTCAAGCTCTAACCTAGCCGCCGCCCCCCAGCTTAGGGCAGGGCGTGGCTCAGAGGCAGCAGTCACAGCTCCTCCTTTCCCTTTCCTCCTTCCCCGGAAGGTGGAGGGAGAGAAGGGCTAACAGTGGAGAGGGTTTCACTTGGCAGGGCAGGTACTCAGCACGTTCCGGAACCGCACAGCCCGCAGCCTTCAGGCAGCCTGGGCAGCTGCCACTCTGTGGTGAGTGGACTGGCACAGACTCACCTCCTGGGGCAGGAGGGGGCCCTGGAAAGGAGCCCCGAGGAGGGGGCAGCATCCAGCACGGGAGGAGCTGAGGCTGCTGGGGCAGCTGGGGGTGGTCCCCAGGGAGCTGGCCCACAAGCTCATCACTGCCTTTCCACAGGCACCTCAGACCCAAGCCTGGCTCCACACCATGATGCCTGGGCCAGATTCTGAGCCTTCTGTACTAGTAATGGGGTGAGGGAGAGAGCCTGCACCCCCTCTTTGCCCTGGCCGCCTCCTCTAGGTGCCAGTTTCCTGGCTGCTCAGGCTTTGAGCTGTACCTGGATCCAGATAGACCCAGCAAAGCGACCGCTGGAAAAAGCCGCTCTGCTTGGAAGCGGTCCCTGGTCAAGGTGAAGGGCAGCCTGGTGCTGCCAGCTGCTGCCGGGAGGCTGCAGGCACGCCCCCCTCTTCCATCCACACCCTGGGCAGCACAGAGTCTCATTCATACAGACAGGCTGTGGCCATGTGAATGTCATGCTCGGTGCCTGGAAAATGGCAGAGGCTCCTTTCCAGCGGGAAAAACAGGCTGCAGTTGGGGCCTCGCCTTTGTTCCCGCCTTTGGTCCCGGGCAGGACCTCAGAGCACTGGGCTGGGGAAACAGCCCGGCCCTGGCAGGGCAGTCAACCACCCTGTGTCCCAATGGCACTTTTAAAATGGTGTGTCAGCCTGGTCTTTCGGGTAATGGAGATGCCAAACCTCCTAATGACCAGCTCAGGCCGACATAGCTAAGTGGCTCAGACGAAGACAGATCAGTTCTGCCATGTCCGGGCCTGGTGGAGACCTAGAAAGACCCCGATGGCCATCAGGGAGGTAGGACACAGGGGCTGGCACAGCGTGGCTGGAGCTCCTGCGCCCCAGCTGCCCTCCTCCCTGACTGTACAAGAGGACGAGGCCGCAGGAGAGGGACATGGTTTCCTCCTGAGCCTCCCCTGCCAGGTAAGTGACAGTGCGGATAAGGTAAAAATACACAGGGAAACAGGTAAAAGGGTTCCAAGGCGTGGATGACAGCGAGGAATGGAGGTCTTCCTCCTCATTCAGACGTCAGTTGCTCCAAAATCCTAGTGATTCCCCCAAATCCGGAGCTTTGGCCTCGGCCTTTCTTGAGCTCCAGACTCATCTGTCCACCCGCCACCTGGCCCTCTCCGCGTGATGTCTCAGGCAGGGGACACCTGACTGGTCCTGTGCTGAAGTCACCCTTGCTCCTGCAGTCCCGTCTTGGCTGAGCCTGTCACCAGGGACTCAGGCCTGTGAGGCTCCCCCTCTGTCCCACCACGTGCTCACTGGGCACCTGTGCGCCTCCGCTGCCACCGCTGTAAACGCAGGGCAGGCAGGCTGGTTCTGAGGACTGCGCTCAGCACTGGCGAAGCGCCCCGGAAGGGCCCGCCCCGAGCAGGGCTAAGCCGGCAGCCGCGGTTCCTGGAGGGTCCCCACGCCCGCGCCCCGCGCTCCGCGCTGCCCCCTCGCGGGACGGAGGCTGCCGTCCTGTGGCGCCTCCGCGCTCCCACGCGCAGGTTTGCATGTCACTTCCTGCTTGAATGCCAGCTGCCTGGACGGCGTCCGAAGCCCCTGTGGCCACACGCCGACCCGCGGGGCGCACGCCTGGCCGTTCTCCGGCGCCTGCGCGCTGTGCCCCCGAGGCTCCCTCCGCCCGGACCCCGCCCTGCGGCGCCTGCCTTCTCCCACTGGCGGGGAGCCCTCACGTGCCCACGGAGCCGCGTGGGAGCCTCTCCCGGGCGGCCAGTCACGCACTGTACCTCGTTGACGGGCATGGAGAACAAGTTCAGTGGGTGTTGGAGTAAATGAATAAACCAAACATTTGAATAAATATTTTGGTTGTTTTAGGCTTTAAATTTCAGAAGAACTGAAACTAGAACTCATTTTGTTTTCAACCTTCCCTGAAGATAAATGAATGGGTATTACAACACGTTCTCCCAAAGGGCCCCAATGTTCACAGCTTTCTAAAGTAAAAACATGGCTCACCGTGCAGTGATTAAGTTGCAATCAATATGAATTGACTTATGGTAAAGGAGTTGTGACTTTTTGTGTGGCTCTCTGTGACTTATTGGAGGATATTGGTAATTGCACACTCTCCTCCCTGGGACACAGCGATGAGGACCAGGCGATGCCTACAGGAATAGGAGGAACTCCCTTCAGAACGTGTGCCTTGTGGTAGCCCACGGTGCTGGGCCACTGAGCAATGTGAAACGCAAGAATGGCTGGCTGGGCAGCAACTGCTCCTATCAGCAAATCTAAGCTAATATTATTAGGTCCAATAGAAAAGGAACGCCAAAAAAACAGAAGCAGGCGCAGAAGTGGTCTGAAATTAATACCTGTGTAGTCAAGGGATTGCTCAAAGTGATGGAGAAATTCAAGGCTGAATTCCCTATCCTGCACATAGGTCTTATTTGAGCTCCCAACCATCAGACAACCAAGTGGAGCAGAGGGGGGTACCCTTAAGAGAATCTAGGTTTTGAACTCTTTCCGTTGAGTTACCCTTTAGCTTGGGATTGCAGGGTTCCCTTTCTGCCTTGGCGGCCATGATGAATGAGGTGTCTGTCCCCAGGGTGGAGAGCAGGGGCCTGGACTTCAGCCTGGTTTGCAAAGATATGGACTTTGGGATTAGACCTGCTGTAAATCCTGCCTCTGCTGCCAGATATTTGATCTGGAGCAAGTTACTCCCCTTTCTGTGATGCAGTATTCTCCTCCGTAAGTGGAGACTGACACAATAGTCTGCACAGGCCTAGTACAGGCCAGGCTTATTCAGTTTTACTTTGCTTTCATTACGGTAGTTACATAACAGCACTTTCCATATTTCAAAACAAAATTATTTTGTTTACACCCACCTTTCATCTTTTCAATCTTCTTAGGAAGACCAAGTCTGGCTTTTCAAGGTCTCTTTATATGTTTCAGCCCTTTACGTAACTACAGGCCCTCAGTACAATATCCAAAACCTTCCTGAAAGAACATGGATGAAAAGGCGGTGATTAGTCGTGCCAAACGTACAATGGTCTTTTGGATAAAACAGAAAAAAACAAGTAAAAGATATAAAAATCTTCATGTCCTCTAATATAATAGACTAGAAAGATCTGTAAGTCTACTTTGAAACAACTATCTTTTCATATTAAAAAAAAAAATGCTAGTCAGTTTTGTATTTCATTTTCCTTCACATCGTTACCCTCACTTTCAGGTCTTGTAAAATGTCCAGACTGCGCACTGGCTCAGAGCAGCCGTGTCTCACACACAGTCCACTTTGGCTAGTGACAGAGGCTTTGGAAAGCTCCCCAGCATGTGTGTGCCCCAGAGCCCCCCAAGGAAACACACCCGTGGGGGCTGGCAGTGAAGAGCAGTCGGACAAGGGCTGTGTGCCCCTGGCCTGCTCTCCAGGGGCGTCCTAACGTCTGGGCAGACGCCCGGCTTTAGCCCAGAGCCTCGTCCAAGAACATTACGATCTCAATCCCTGCTGGCTTCACTTTAGGACCTTAACCTCCAGAAGCCTTCCTGGCTGCAGGCGGGGAGGGCACAAAGTAGTTCCTGACACCCTAGAGCTTCCCTGCTTCACAGCCTTGAGGACGAAAGCGGGAAGAACAGGAGTTTGGCCTCAGCCACTGCGGGTTTGTGTCCTACCTCGAGCCCACGCTGTCTGGGATCATTAAGCTGCTGAGAGCCTCAGTTCCCTCAAGTGTAAAATGGGAATGACTCTGGCTTCATGAAGCGTTGATGATGTGATGTGTGTATGTAGTGCTTGGCCGGTGGCGCTCGGTCAATGGCCCGGTGCTGACAGTGGAGCACGCAGGACCGTGTGGGGCCGCGGGGCAGCCCGAACGCCCACCGAGCAGCCGCCTGCGCCGCCTGGGGCTTTCCCTGTTGGGAGCGGTGACAAGAACACAGACACAGGACACGCAGAGGAATGACAGCAACCACGGAGCACGTGCCACCTTTTTATTCAGTCTTTATTTTAAATGTGTGCTTTTGAAATAGCTTATTAAATATGACCTTTTCAAAATTCAATTCTCACAATATTTACAGTGAATTTTGTGCAAACACATTTTGACTGTGAGCTTCTTGCTCCCTCTTTCACGTTAATAATTTACAAATTCGTATTACAACAAAACCTCAGCCACTTCATTTATTGCCTCTTAAGACTCTAGTTTTGTTTGACAGGGACTAAACTAGGATAAGGAGTTGCTAGCAAAGAGCTAATTCAAGCCCCGAGGAAATAAAATGTTTTATTTAACAAAAAAAGGATTATACCGATGCCTTGCTTTCCAACTGAAAACACATGTCCCATGATGTTGTCAGACAGTATTTAAGCAACTAGATAAATTTCCAATGGTTATTGTGCCGTTTTTTTTTTTTGTTTTGTTTTTTAATATTTACACTCATCTCTTTTAATCACATCAGCAAAAACAGAAAATCAAATTCTAAGAGACTCTGGGCTGTCTGGGAATGTTATAAAAGTAATCAGGCTTCAGTAACTAAAGAATGAAGGTCATCAGATGGGCTGCCGCTGACCCTCCCAGGCTGGCACTGGCCAGAGCTGCTACAAGCAGGCCCCACAGGTCCACACCATCTGCCTCGGTTCCACGCTGGGCACAGAAGAACATGTACCTGTGCCCCAGCCAAGAGGGTGAAACCCTGCCAGATTGTTCTTCAGACGCGAAACCTACGGAGGGCACTGATCCTGGAGGGGAGCATTCCCTTTCTGGGTGGAGACACATCTGGCTGAAGAACACAGCACCCAATAGTGTAAGAAGTAAAGCTTCCCACAGAAGGCAGTAACTCATGATTTGGAAACAGGATTAGGAAAAAAATACAGGTTAATGATTGTTCTTTTAACTTCTTGTAAATGTAACTTTAAAATTCCATTTCACATACTTGATGTCTGAAAACAAACCATGACAGTTTTTTTTTGGTTCCGTGTCTTTTAAAAAAGACAGAAATTAACTCCTTAATCATCCTAGTATGCAAGAGAGTATTTGGGACCAACATTTTACAGGTTTTCAACCTTTTCACTGAAGACTTTGATGGGAAATTAGAGTGACAGCTTATGAGAAAATAAACTGAAAAATTTTTTTTTAGTCATTTGACAGTTTCTCCATGCATTTAATCATTATTGCCATCCCATAGGCAACATTTCCTTGTTTGTAAGAATCGTCTTAAGAACTGTGCAGCCCTCTGGACTCATGGTTTTGTGCGCGCTGGTGTCCCAATGCAATGATGCCTGCTCTAAAACACACTTTTACCACAAAACATTTTTCCCATAATAATAATTATGAATGAAATATCCCAAACATTCACAAATGCTGAAGGACTACAACTAGAGGTGTGGTTCTTAACCATCTGTTCCAAGTTCTCAAGTGACCGGGTCATACCACACGTGTCCTCTGTGCCCTGTGCGTCGCAAATCCGTCCTGTTTGTACTTAGTTGGTTCTGTGCTGTCCCCAGGGCGGGGTGCAGTGGGTGGGGGATGCCAGGAGTTGGGCATGCTGAGGACGGAATGTGGGGCAGCGAGCAGAAAGGAGGGCTGAGCAGGACATGCATTTCCTAGGAAGTCAGGAATTGCGAGTTATAGTCAGAAGACATGGGGAGGAGACAGGAATGTGTGATGACTGAAAACCTACATCTTATTTTCTCAGATCTTTCAGTGCCTAAGAAATGTGTTTGTCTAAGTGCCTATAGATAACACAGTTTTGTGCCTTCTGCCACCATGGCCAGCTCTCCTGAGAACTGAATCCTCGTTGAGGACTCAGTGACCCATCATCTGGGCTCCTCCTGGGTGGCTGCCAGTGACTGAGGGCTCAGGTCTGCAAGCCCACGACCCTGCTGTCTCTCATCAACAAAGGGTTACAGTTGCTTTTATCAATGTCTAATGTATAATGCTCTGATTTCACATAAATAATCACAGGCTTGATTAAAATGAATATATTATTCTAGGTTAATTTTTTTCATTCAAATGTTTATATTTCATCTACCCTGAACAATGGATTGAGAAAAAATAGGTATCTCAAAAGCCTTCCCAAGAATGATTACTTTTTGAAATGACACTTTTTGCACAAACTGAACAAATGAGATGGTGACTGTGGCAGGAAACGGGGTGAGGCTTCAAGGGGCTGTTTTCTTCAAGTCTCGAATCTGTTTAATCAAGTAGTTCTTCTCATCTGTGAACTGCTCATCGTCCGTCCGTTCTTTTTGGAAGCCGCTCAGAAACTCAATGAGTTTGGGCTGATTTTTTAATAGAATCTCCACAATAGGCTGCGTTTTGTGAGGACTGGCCACAAACACCTGAAACACAAAGAAACAAATACAGAGGACAAGGAACGCATGCCAGGGACAACACGGTCGCACCAGAGCTTCACGCGGCACTTGTGTTAGGAAAATGTAGAGAGCCCGCATTATACTTCCTTTGAGGAAAATCAGTACTTCCCTTTTCATATGCATTTTCTATATACTACATAGAAATATATTTAATATAGTTAAAATCATAATAAATATATTGAATATATTCAATATAATGTATTTAACATATTGAATGTATTCATTTGGCTCAAAATTCAGAAAGGGCAAAGGTGAAAAGTCCCCCTCTCACCCTCCCCCCCTGGAATGTTACTGTTTTTTTATATATGCGGAGCTTTAACATTTACAATTGCCCAACCCCAACTCCCAAAGATTCCAACCCAGCAGAGCTGGGCAGGAGGTCTGGCTTCCGTAGTTTTAGCAAGTTCCACAAAGATTCTTATGTGTACTCCTGGTTGAAACCAAGATCCTGGACCAATAACTCAGCTAGACTAAAAAAGACAGCTACAACTATAACAATAGGACACAATCACTCAAAACTATAATATTTTGCAATGGATATATTTATAGTTAGATGCCGCACATACGATTACATGACCAGAATACCCATAAAAGTACTGATTCTTGTGTAGCTCTCTGGTTTCACGTTCTGGGTTCCTCACTCTTCAAAAGGGCTGAGTATTTCACCACCAGCCCGGCTGCCCACTGTCTCCACATCCTGTACCTCCCACAGTGCACAACTCTGCTCTGAACACACTAGGAACTATAAGTTATGGGGACAGTAGGGGCTCCAAAGCAGCAAATGTGGGGAGGGAGAAAATGAAACAAAGAAGCTCAGAACCTACGAGAAGGGAGTAGAAGACTGCAGAGGTTCACAGGTGGTGGAAATTGCATTAGATTTCTGAATTTGGAACAGAAAGGGCTCATGGTGTAGGTGACATGAGAGCTAGTCTATGAATCGGGTTTTCTATTTCTTCCTGAGTCAGTTTGGTAGTTTGTAAGTTCCTAGGGATTTGTTCATTTCATCTAGGTTATCTAATTTGTTGATGTACAATTATTCATAGTATCCTCTTATAATGTTTTGTTGTTGTTGTTTTAAATTACTGTAAGGAGATTGAATAGGCAATCAAAAACCTCCCAACAAAGAAAAGCCTAGGACTAGAAGACTTCACTGATAAATTCTACAGACTTTTAAAGACTTAACACCAATCCATTTTAAGACCTTGAAGAGATTTTGAAAATGGAGAGAGAGATACAGAGAGAGAGAGAGAGAGAGAGAGAGAGAGAGAGAGAGAGAGAGAGAGAGAGAGAGAGAGAAGGGAACACTTCCTAACTCATTCCATGAGGCCAGCATTACCCTGATACCAAGCCAGACAAAGACATCATAAGAAAACTACACACCAATATCCTTTATGAATAAAGATGCAAAAATACAAGCAAACCGAGTCCTGCAATCATACGTATTAAAAGGATTATATGTCATGGTCATGCAGGATTTATTCCAGAAACACAGGTTGGCTCACCAGGATAAAATCGATGCAATATACCACATGTACTGGGTTGAATTGTGTCCCCTCAAAAGATGAATATTCAAGTCCTAATCCTTGGTCCCTAAGAATGTGGCTTCATTTAGAAATCGGGATGTAATCAAATTAAGATGAAGTCCTCCTGGGTTAGAGCAGGCCCTAATTCAATGACTAATATCCTTATAAGATGAGGAAAATTTGGACACAAAGACACAAGGATACACAGAGGAAAATGCCATGTGAACATGGAGACAGAGATGGGAGTTATGAATTTATAAGCCAAGGAATGCCAAGGATTGCTGGCAACCAGCAGCAACTGGGAGTGAAGCATAGATCAGATTCTCCCTGAAAGTCTCCAGAAGGAACCAACACTGCTGACACCTTCATCTTGGACGTCTAGTCTCCAGAACTGAAAAAGTAACTTCGTTATTTTAAGTCACCCAGTCCTTTGTTATGGCAGCCCTAGCAAACTAATACACTTCATTAATACAATGAAAGCAAACCGCATGGTCATTCCACCTGATGCAGAAAAAGTATTTGACAAAATCCAACACCTTCTCATGATTTGAAAAAACCAAAACACTCAACATGGGAAAACTAGATATCCACATGCAAAAGAATGAAGTTGGGCCCTTACCTCATACCATAAATAAAAATTAACTCAAAATTGATCAAAGACCTAAATATAAGAGCTAATACAACTTTTAGAGGAAAATGTAGGGGTACCACTTCATGACCTTGGATTTGGCAATGTTTTTTAGCTACGACCAAAAGCAAGAGCAATAAGAGGAAAATACATAAACTGAACATCAAAGTTTAAAACATTCGTGTTTCACTCCTGGTTTCCTAAGCGCCTTTGGGATCATCAGAGACAGATTAAATAATGCGAAGTCTTGATCTGGAGTTCAGAATATATCAAACCCATTGACAAATCAATGGTGCTGTACTGTATATAGCTGCTCAGTTGAACGAAAGACCACATTTCCCAGTTATTCTGCATAAGACAGAGCTTACATATCACTGTTATAAGGGAGAGGGTAATTGCTGGTCAACACATAGTTAAAGGGTTGCTCAGAAATAATTCTGTCTGGGTGAATTCCCGGGGAAGTAGCAGGGTGCCATTTCAGTACCAAGAGGTGAATGTAATTGGCACTTTAAATGCTGTAGTCAAGAACAAATGACTCTTGACGCTACAGATTAACCATCCTGTTTTCTCCCCAAAATAATTAAGTAAAACTTTTGTGTATCTAAGCGTACTATCAAGAGAATGAAAAGACAGCACAGAGAATGGGAGAAAATATTTGCAAATGACATATATATATATATATATATATATATATATATATATATATATATATATATAGTATCCAGAATAAATAAAGAACTCTTACAACTCAACAACAAAACTACAAACAACCCTTTAACAAGGGCGCAAAGGACTTGAATAGACATTTCTCAAAGAAGATACACAAATGGCCAATAAGCACATGAAAAAATGCTCAACATTAATCATTAGTGAAATGCAAATCAAAACCACGAGGTAACACTTCACACCCACTAGGCCAGCTACAATTTTGGAAAATGACAATAATAAGTGTCAGTGAGGAAGAGGAAAATCGGAACCCTTAACATTGTTAGTGGGAACCTATAAAGGTGCAGCCTCTGTGTAAAACAAGTTTGGCAATACTTCCACAAGTTACACACTGAATTACCACAAGACAGAGCAATTCCATTCCTAGGTATACACCAAAAAATTGAAAACATTTGTTCAAACAAGAACTTGTACTGAAATTTCATAGCAGCACTATTCACAGTGACCCAAAATTCATCAACTGACGAATGGATAAACACCCTGCGATGTATCCATATAATGAAATATTATGTGGCCATAAAAAGGAATGAAATACTGCTCATGCTACAATGTGGATGAACCATGAAAACATGATGATAATGAAAGAAACCAGACACAAAAGGCCATATATTTTTGTATAATTCTATTTACATAAAGTATCCAGAATAGGCAAAATTGAGGCTGAAAGCAGATTACTGGTTGTCAGGGGCTGAGGGTAAGGGAAAATGAAGAATAATCGCTTAACGGGCACAGGGGTTCCTTCTGGGGTGATGAAAATGTCCTAACTAGATCCTGAGGATAGTTGCATAACAATGTAAATATGCTAGATATCACTGAATTGTACACTTCAAAATGGTGAATTTTGTTACATGAATTTGACTATAATAAACTAAAGTTGTTACTTATATTAAAAAAGTACCCCAGGCTCATTTGCATTGTTACACAAAATGCATTGGCCTATTAGTATGTTAGGAAATCACATACTGGAGCCAAACGTGTGACTCCTCTCATCACCATTTGCTTACAAGGGAGTTGCTGTGAAGTTTTAGCAAGAAACTGTCTGGCATTTTGTGGTAACTACATAAATAACTCATAACAGTCTTTCTTTCTTAAAAAACAAAAAGATGAAATGTGTTGGACAAACTAAGTTTCACGGTTTCAATCTGACATAAATGTGAAATGTAGTAGAATTTGCAGACAGGCATCATTGGATCAACTCTACTGAATCCATAGACCTAAAAACGGTTCAATTTGTTTTCAAGGTTAATATTTTTCCTTATTTTTGTTTTTTATGGCTCTTGAACTCTGCTGCCTCTGAAGATAGTTGCTGATGAGAGGCAACCAAGGTAATATACCGCATGACTTGGAGGGCGCTGGTCAGGCTTGCAATGAACCATTTCATAAGGAATGTACTTCTAAATCAATGTCCGCGGAACCAAAGCTTTTGAATATGATGTCCAATACAGAGAGTTCCTTGGTTCTTTCTCTGCTGAACCCATGTTTTTAAAGGCTATTTTCAAACCACCTCCCAAACATGTTACACAAATGAAACTGTTTGTGACTTTTCTTTTCAGAATGCAGTCTTATTGTCTGTAACCCTTAATTGACACATGTCTCAGAAATGTGATTTATGGAGAAGAGCAAATATCATGACCACAACTCAAACTAAGAATATTCTGCTATTTTAAGCCTGAGTGCTTTCAATGGAAGTTAAAAAGGGCATATCTTACTCACATATTCATTCATTTCACTGAAGCTCTATTTTGCCAAGAGGCCTGTGCACTAAATCCGGTGCTGGAGGGCTAGTCTGCTTTGCTCCCCTTACTGTCTGAGAGGCGTGCGTGCTGTGGAGCCTGATTTGCTTTGGACATGGATTTGAAATTGGGGCTCCTGTTATAGTAACACGGAAGTTACACTAAGCAAAATTTCATTCCGTGCGGGTGTAAAATAAGACCTTTTTATTCTAAAGGCTCACGACCCCAAATGAATATGAATATGAGTGACACAATATTTAGAATATTTTGACACTATTTAAAAGTAGTTGATGAAACATTAAGTTGATATAAACACATTTTCACTGTACTGTTAACATTTTTAGAGAAATTATTATTAAATCTGTGCATAGCTGATTCCTAAGTTCACTTGGTCTCAATTGCTTTCTCCATCAATAGACAGGTTTGGTACATTGTGACTAGAAAGAACAGTTGGCCTGTTAAAAAAATGGGTCCTTAAGGAAGTGGGTAATTCATGGTTAGGTTTTCACCAAATTAATCTGTAATTCTCCATTCTTTTCAGTGAGACCACATGGAAATTATTCTCAACTGGGATGTTTCTTGTTCTGCATACTTTTTTTCTTTTTTTTTTTTGGAATAAACTAGGGCAGAGTTGACTGTTTTCAAGAAGCTGCTGCTAGGATCTGAGTGACAGAGTAATACATTTAGCACTGGTCATCCCCAAGTTCCAGAAGCTCTGAGAAGTGAGCCAAAAGGCACAGACCACCCTCACTCCCCACATGGTTTGGTGGAATGTGGCATTTCCCACTGAGGGGGTTAACAGGGAAGTGAAAGGGAGATCAGCTCATAGCTAATTCCTCATTCACACTGGGCACATCTCTGGGAGATCCAGGATGACAGAGAGAAACTCTCCTGAACCTAGTATCTTAGAACTAGACTTCAGGCTTTAATGCAACTCATTTTGCAAGTGAAGAAACAGATCTGGATGGATTTACCCAAAGTCAACTGCTGGCAAGGAGCCAGAACAAAGACCCAGGGCTCCTGTTTCCGTCCAGCCCTTTCCCACCATGGAATCCTGCTCGTCAGTCCGTAGTAGGAAGCATGTGAAATGGCATCTCATTCCAGTCCTTGAACTTATCAGCAAGCTCAAGAAAATGAGACACCATTATCTGGCAAAGACATTTTTAGTAATGTGTTCCACATTTCCTGCACCTTATTGAAGGTGCTTTGGGGAAAAAACTATTAATAAAGAACTGTGAAAAAAACTAGGACTCAGCTGTTCCTTCTTCTAAATAACAAAATATTATTTTTGGCAAGTAAACAATTCAGTTCATACTTCAGTGGAAAGAACATAGTTGGGGTACAGGGCAGGACCAGTTTATATACACATACAAGTAAATAAGCGGTCAACTATTTTTAAATGTCCCTACTCTGTCCAATGATTAGATGATCCAAATTTGGATCTTCTCAGAGGACGGAAGTAGGTTATTTCTACTTTGCCACCCACTGAATCCTTCTATAATACTATATTTTTGCACAAAATTATATAAAGCTTGTTCTCATCTAGGATGAAATATTCAAATTACGTGGGAGCTGAATGACATGACACACAGCTTTCTATAATTTTTTTAGTCAAAAGGGTCTTGAGAGCATCTATCATTTTATACCATATAGGCATTTTCCAGTCCTACAGGAGTCTTATTTTGTCTCATCCAATTTGTGCTTATTTTTGTGTGAAATAATTCTAACACAGAGAAGAGTACAGAAACAACAAATCAGACTTCATGTTCCCACCAACAGGTCTATCAAAATCTAACATTTTTGCCATACTTACCTTGAGATTTCTTAATAAAATAAAACATTACAGATATAATTAAAAGCTATTGGACACTTCCTCATACCAATCTCTCCCGAGGTGACTGCCGTCCTGAATTTGGTATTCATCATTCCCATGTAGGTTTTTAGACTATAACTTCCCACATATACGAATCCACACACAGCGTTGTTTTTGGAGGGTTTCAAACATTAAATAAATATCGTTTTAATGTTTGTTTATCCCACTCAATGTTTCTGAGATTTATCCACACTGGTTCATATTACTCTACTAATTTTAACCCATTAATATATGCAATTCTATGACTATATCCCAATTTGTATTTCTCCGGTTTTCTTATGATGCCCATTTATTTTTTTCATTTTATTCCATTCTAAACAATGTTGCAATGAACATTTTTGTACATGATTCTTTATGCACATGTGCAAGAGTGTCTCTAAGAAATTACCTATAATGCAGTTTCAGGGTTAAAAGGTATACACACTTTCAATTCTTTATTTTGCTAAATTGTTTTCCAAAGTGGTTGTACCTATTTACAGTGTATGGAAGCCTCCAATCTCACCAAAATTTAAGATTGTCAGACTTAAACACTTTTGCCAATATGAAGAATGTGAAGTGATATTTTAGCTCATTGATATTTTAGTGGCCACTTCCATGATTATAGTAAGATCAACATCTTTCCTATCTATTGGCCAGTCAGGTTTCCTCATCTGTAAATTACTGACTTGTATCCTTTGCCTATTTTTCCATTGAATTGTTTGTCTTTTTCCTGATGATTTGTAAGTTATATGTGTCACATTCTATCCTGTCTCTTCACTTTGCTTATGACGTCTTTTTTGAGCAGAAGTTTTAAATTTTAATGTAGTCAAATGTATTAATATTTTCCATTATGTTTTGATTTTTATTCTTCTTAAAGGAATTTTTCCCACTCCAACATCATAAAGACAATCTCCTATTTTCGCTTCTAAAAGTTAAAAAATTTTGCTTTTCAAGTGTAGAACTTTATCTAGAATTTATTTCTGAGTGTAGTGGAGAACAGGGTTTTCTATATGGATAATCCTTTACTTTAGAACCATTTATTGAATAGTTAACCGTTTCTTCATGAATATATAATCCCTCCACTATCAAATATCAAATTTCACATTTGCAAAGATTTATTTCTGGGCTCTCTACTCTGTTTTGTTGTTCTATTTATCTATCTCTATGCCAATACAAGAGTGCCTGAATTTATTAAAAATCCATAATAACTTTTAATACCTGGGAGTGAGGATTCTCATACTTGTTTTTCTTCAAAATTGCTATAGATTATTCTAGGCCATTGCTCTGCCATACAAATCTTAAAATCAGCTTGTCAAATTCCAGGAAAAGTCCTATTGGGATTTTGAATGTAACTGAATGGAATTTACAAATTAATTTGGGATTTGAATTGCTCTAGTGGGTTTTTGGACAATAAAGAACTGGTGGCTGAAAGGTGGACTAAAATTTTTTCACCTCTCAAAGCAACAGTTATATACCTTATAAACTGCCACGTCTCTCTCCATGTACACTCTTATACATTCAATGACTAAATGTGCATTATAAAGACTAAAAACAGCCTGGAACCCTCTGAACCCTTAATTCTACTTTAGATATTTATCTCAAGAAAAGAATCCCAAACCTGTAAGAAATTAGCTTGATACATAAAATGCTCATTGCAATATTACTCACGGTAGGAAAAAATGGAAATAACCTAAATACAGGACACAGCAACATTTAAGTAAATGAGAGTAAGTATACCCAATGATAAACTATGATGCCAATAAAACTAATGACTCTGAAAATGACATATAACAACAATGAATGAGTGTTCAATTGCAATATAGCAGTAAGTGATACAATCGGGATATCAATTTTGTATACAATGTGAACACAGCTATAGAAAAAAGCCTTCAAATATGTGCACAGGAAAATAAAATTTACCAAAATCTTTACAATAGTTTCTGAGGATGGGATTATAGATTAAATTTCTTCCACCTCCCCTACCTAAAAAAAAAAAAAAAATCTATTGTCTAAAGTTTCTAGGAGGCAATTTTATTACTCTCTTATCAAAGAAAAAATGTTAGAAAGAAAAAGCAGGTATCGTAGGGACTAGTTTTCTTTCACAGTAAGATGAATTTACAGAAGTATTTCTGTATAAGTAATAACAATGAGTAGTATCTAAGTGCTTCCTTCAGTTCTTCATTTAAGTTTCAAAGAAACACTCAGGCAGAAAGCAAAGCATTCAAACTCTGACACTCAGGGTTTGGGTTCTAGTTCAATCACTGACTATTTTCATAACTTCTGGGAAACAATATCCACTTATTTTCTCAGTGAAAAAATGAAAATATTGTAGAGATATGGATTAGTTAGCAAGCCCTTTCGAAATAAATGGGCATTCATTAAAAAAAAACTCTGAAATTTCATCTAAGTCATGCAAAACAAAAAGACTGCCTATTGAATTTTCTTCTCAAATATAAAGGAGAGTAGAAAGTAGAAAGTTTGCCATCTGACACTAGAAAACACATGCCCACTTTATTTCTGCAGCTCACACGTTACCTTAAAGACATGAAAGGCTTCAAACTGAATGTTGGGACTTTTATCTCGAAGGAGGTTCATCATCAGTTTGAGGTTCTCTGGCTTGCTGATGTACTTCGTCATAATCGCAAAGTTATGTCGGTCCAGGATCAGTTCCCCCAGCAGCTAAAAAAAAAAACACACACACACACAAATCAAAGCTGTAATCTGTCTGGGAGCCATCTTCTCACTGAAAAACAAAACATAAATATGAGTTAGGAACGGTGACATGAAGAAAATGGAGAGTCCTTAACAGTATCTTAAAGCACAAGCAGGAAAGCAGTAGCTATTATTATTTTAAACTTTCCACACAGTTTTGCTAAAGTCCATGCTTAATGCATTTCCGAATCTTTTTATTTTGCAGCTTAAAATGCTCTCTTGGGGTGGCTGGATGGCTCTTGGTTACAGCACGAGCTCTTGACAGCAAGGTTGCCGGTTCAATTCCCGCATGGGATGGTGGGTTGTGTCCCCCGCAACTAAGATTGAAAACAGCGACTGGACTTAGAGCTGAGCTGCGTCCTCCACATTCAGATTGAAGGACAATGACTTGGAGCTGATGGGCCCTGGAGAAACACACTGTTCCCAAATATTCCCCATTAAAAACAAAAAGCTGTCTCTGCAGCTCTCATCATGAGCTAGCCAGAAATGAATTTATTATTTTCATCATTTACTGTACTTGCTTCCCAACAATGCATTGCTCCTTAGGTAATGAGATAGAATAAAAATGACAACATTGACTCTACAATTATACTTCCCTTACCCAAATAAATGTACTCTAGTAGCTTACCGGAAAAAAGAAAAAAGCTAATGTTAAGTGACTCTTACCTTTCCCCTAACTTTTATTACAAAAACTGATATATAACCAGAAAAAGAAATCACTGACCCCAAAATCCATATGAAGTTTAACATGTTCACTGAGTTTTTATAAAAAAGTAAAGCAAAATATTTACTGGTGACAAATTAATAATAGTTCCCCAAATGCAGCATTAGTCCATGTTATGAACTGAATGTTTGTGTCCCCTCAAATCTGTATGTTGAAGTCCTAGCCTCCAGTGTGATGGTATTAGGAGGTGGGGTTTTGGGGAGGTTAAGACGTAAGGGTGGAGCCCTCATGAATGGGATTGGTCCTCTTACAAAAGAGATTCCAGAAAGCTCTCTCACTGCTGACACCTTGATCTTAGACTTCCCAGTCTTCAAACTAAGAGAAATAAATATTTGTTGTTTAAGCCACCCAGCATATGGTATTTTTGTTATAGCAGCCAGAACAGACTAAGACTCTTCAGCACAAAATAAAATTACCAAAACTGAGAATGGTTGAAGACCCTCTAGCAGCACAGCCGAACACACTGTTTCTCTACCTTGTAAACTTTTATTCTCACTGCAGCGGTAGCAAATCTTAAAGCTTCAACAACCAGGTGGCTGAAATGCACCCTTAACATAATTTTATATGTGATATACTTATTTTCCAATTCTCTTATTTACTGAAGTTTTTCTGGATGCCCCAGGATAGTAACACATTGTACAGATGGTTACAGAAATTCTGGATGGGATGACAAAGTACATGAAACTGAGGGCTAGCTGTGTATCACAAGAGAGTCTGGTAACAAAACCCTAGAGGGTGTGTGTGTGTGTGTGTGTGTGTGTGTGTGTGTGTGTGTGTCTGTTAGTAAATAACAACCTTGCCTATGATGCATCTTTTGTGTATTTAACAAATCAGAAGTACACCCTTAAAGGTATTTTAGCACACAAAAATAATGTTTGTTAAACATAAAAAATGATGACTATCGTTGGATATTAGCTGGTCACCAGTCAGTCTCACACATATAGAATAGCAATCATGTAAACTGTTGCTCTTCGTCTTCCTTTGTCTCTCTGCAGCACCTAAAGCTAACTGAATACCCTTCTGGAAACTTTCTTTGCTCTTGGTTTCAAGGCCACTGCAGTCTTTGGGTTTCTGATCCCCTGCAGCTTGTTCCTTCGCTGCCTCTGTTTCTGCCTCCCCTTCCTTCTGCACTACATACGAGTATGTAGAAATTTTCCAAGCTGTGTATTTGAATCTTATTTCCCAACAGTCTCATCTATGCCCATGGCTTCAAATCCAACATCTGGGAAGATGTCTCTCAAATCTACATTTCTAGTCTCAACTTCTTTCCTGAACTCCACCCCCACATTTCTAACTGCCCGCCAGGCTGCCCCAGCCAAACGCTTTTGCTAGCCTGTTACACTCAACGTCTCTCTAACCCGGTCCCTCTTTTCTCTTTGTTCATGACATGCCAATCTGCCGGTATCTTAGGGCAGAGAGTGGCAGTCTTTCTCAGCTCCTGTCTTTCCCTTGCTCCTCACCTCAAGGCTACATCTCAGATCTGCCAATTTTCTGTTTTTAAAGGTCTCAAACATCTTTCATTCCATTTTTACCGCCAGTGCCCTCATTCGACACTCCCTGCTTTCATCTGGATGACGGCCACAGCACACAAGTGGTCTCGGCTGCAGTCTTCCCCTACCCAGTCCACTCTGCACATCACGTCAAATGAATCCTCCTGAAGTTCAGCCCTATTCGTGTTACTGCTTCCTCTTACAAAGGGAATGAATGAACACACACACGTGTACTAGATTCCTGGGATGGCATGCAAAGCCCTCTGTGATGGAGTTGCTCCTGCTGCTTCCTTCCCTGGGCTCCGGCCCTCAGTCGTCCTCACTTTCCGGGCTCTGTGGCTTTACTCCCTTCCTTCAATCACCCCCCGCCCCCCGCCCCACTGCCCAGCTTTACTTAGATATACGATTGACAAAACTGTATATACTTAACGCGTACATCATGATGATCTGATATGTGATACACTGTGAAATATTTATCACAATCATGCTAATTAACACATCGATCACCTCAGTTACCCACCCCCCCTTTTTTTTTTTTGGTCTGGTGAGAATGGTTAAGATCTACTCTCAGCAACTTTCAAGTTTACAATACAGTATTATTAACTATAGTCATTAGGCTGTACCTTAGATTCTAACCCTGATCTATCTTATAGTTGAAAGTCTGTACCACTGACCAATGTCTCCCCGTTTCCCCTGCCCCTCAGCCAATGGTAACCACCGGTCCACCTTCTGTTTCTGTGAGTTCGACTTCCCTCCCGAGCTGAATCTCCTCTATCCCCTCTGTATCACGCTGTTTCCTCCCAGCTGTACTCACACTGCTTGCAGCAGGGAGTTACGAGTGAGACTCTTTAGAATGTAAACTCCATAGGCCATGTATCAATTCTTGTTTGTAACCTTTACAGCCTAACTGTGCGATGTGTGTGGGCACTGCTGAGGAAATCAAGTCCTACCAACACACAATTCTCTCCACAAAATGTGGAAAGAAAGCAGTTTTATTACTGAATAAGCATATCCACAGCACAACACTGTAGGTAGTCTACGGAAAAGACATTACATAACATAGAATTCTACCGTATTTAGACAGCCAAGGAGATACAACCATTACATACATATATCCTTAAGACAAAAGGTAATCTGCCCCGGTAAGAGGACCCGGCAGGCCTTTTGCTGTGTACCTTTTCACAGTTCTCCCTAAATTCTCCTGGCCATTGAGGTAGCCCTTTGTTTTAGCTAATTGCCTTTATCCAACAAATAGAGGATAATGAAACTTCTTATCTCTCTCACAAGCAAATGGTCATAGTTTGGAGAGATGCACCAAGGTTAAACTCCCCTGGAGAGGGAGTTTAGATGTGCTGCCTTCCCAAATATTTACATTTCAGTGGGATGGCTCCCAGACTCTCTCAAAAAACAAACAAATAAAAAAAACTTCTGGTGCGTAAAGCTGATAAGGGACTTCTAAAAAATATATCTATATATAGTTATAAAAATGTATATGTACAAGTATATAAAATATACCCACCTAAGATATATATATATATAAACATATATATATAGATATATAAAAAGATATATATATATATATGCATATATATAGATATATAAAAAGATATATATATATATATGCATATATATATATCTTTTTATAAGGTTATTTATATCTATATAGACATAGTTTATATATAGATATATATCTAAATATATATATGAAAATACATAAAATCAAATACAATGTATTCCCTATATTATAAACACATATATATATATATACACATATCATATACACATACATATATCCAAAGGTCTTTCAGCAATAAAGAAATTCCATTGAAAAAAATTTACCCTTATAATTTGCATACAGTCAATAGACATTCGCTGACATGGCATTTATGAGTTAAATTCAGATTAAGTCATTTCAATTTTTATTACATGGGGATGTCTACATATAAATTCTATCCAACCCCTCCTTTGCTAATATAATTTCACTACTTTTCTGAAACAATCAATTGTGTTAAATATTTGCCCAACAACAGTGAATCTTTAGGTATTAAATGTTAATCTATTTTAATTAATACTGACAATGACAACATGATGCATTTCATTATAATGCAAAGCATTCTAAAGCAATACTATATTAAGTAAATGGGGAAAATTGTGTTTTTACTTCTTTTAATTTTACTTATAGGCTTCATACTACACAGTAAAACTATGCACAACAAATAGAATAAGTTTTTTAAAAACTTAGGGTTTTAATGAAACTGACCAGAATCCCTCCTTCCCCCACAAAAAAAATTCCACCAAGCTTCTTTTAAATTACAATCTTTCTTGCTAGTAATTAAATGTCAGGCCTCTGAAGAAGATAAGGAATAAATTCCTAAGCTCTGTCATATGAGGGAAAAGAATTTCTCTGTTAAATATTTTTTACTGACGCTAGAAATCTGAGCACCCCAAAATAGCTCAGGAGAATTTTGAATATGATTAAATAACAGGTACCAGCTACTGTGGAATCAAAACAGCCCGGCGTGAGGAAGGGAAGCACCCCCACCTTAAAGCTGGCCCTGTCTGGGATCGCAGCCTCGGAAGGCAGGACGCAAGGCAATTCTCCCCCCACCCCATGAGGCGCCCCAGTCCTCGGCGTGTCCCTTGCCTCACCTGGCACCAGGGCCTTGGGGCACCTGACTTCTGATCATCCACACATACTCAGAGTGGGGCAGGGGGACCATTTATTTGTCTTGCTGCCGCAGAGAGCTTTCTACAAGTAAGTTCCAGGCCACAACCCACCAGCCAGACTTTGGCCATTGGCCCCTTGGGCATTGGGGGCTGGTTTGGATACACTGTCCTTTCACAAAACACCTATTTTAAAACAGTTTATTTACTTACAGGATACTGTAAGTAAATGTACTGTTGTAATAATTTAATCTCTCTTGTTACCTAAAATTATGAAACATCTATGTATAAAATATTACAGAATCCGGAATTATGAACAAGGTCATGTTAAAATAGAACAGACTGCTACCTTAGATCTAATTTCCAAAGGGAAGAACCAACAGCACACTAGCATTGCTCTTCAAAACAATACTGAAGAAAAGAATAAACGATATTTAATGAGCTCTGTCCTTGAATAGAGTGATACTAGACCCTCCCAGCAACGTCTCTGCCTATAATCTAGCATTCAAAGAAGCCACTCTTACGTAACCATTTTCACAATTTCTGCGTTCTCAGATATGCTTTATCTGCCTTTCACTAGTTTTTCTTTCACTGTCCAACCAGTGCTGGGTTTTACCGTCTTGTAAATCAAATTTGTGCGAGACACTCAACTGTAAAAGATTTCAGGTGGGGAGAGCAACGATTAAGAAACACTAAGAAAGAGGCCTTATGAATGAGCTGAGGCATCTGAAACTAAGCAGGACACATAATCAGTTTGCAGAAGGAGTTCAGAGGAGAGTTCTGATGCCAGATACAAACTCGGTCCTCCTAGCCCGTGTCACTGGGAACAGAGGTCTCTAGCTGAAGAACCACGTGAAAAGGGAGGTTAAGTAGTGGAGCTGGGTGCCAGCAAACAGCACTTGGAATCCCTCTCCTTCCCCTTTGCTACCCACCCAATTCGTATGACATACTGTACTGATCACACATCCACTGGACTAACAGGCTTCTATTTTTTAAATGCAAATGCATCCTGGTGGGAAAAATTCTAATTTATACCCTAGTCCCAATTATTTATTTGCAGTTGATTAACACCTTCCAGAGACAGAACTCTGGGGATGTTGAGGAATATTTATTTATAAAATTTCTTTTTATTTTATTTAACAAACACACTGATTTCGTATGAGCTAGGCTCTGGTCTAACCACTTTACAAATATTAATGAGGGAACAGAACAAGGTCTGAAGGGGTCTGAAGGGTCTGAAGACAGCCTACCCAGAGAATGAGGCAATAGGCACATGCGTAGGTGGAGATGCTAGGAAGGTAGGAAAGAAAAAGCAGGAAGAAGGCCCAGTAAGGAGATGTTTAAATAAAAACCTGTCAGCTTTATAACTCTGCCTAAGACCCTACACAACTAGAGACAGTTGATCACAGAAAACCTTGTCCCAAGTTCTTGTCACTGCTGTAAATGGTACAGGGATGAATTCTAAAGTCCAAGACGCTTATCTTTTTTGATCCCAGTTTAGTGGTCACCTTAGATCCTAACAATGTCTCTACTTTGGTCCATATCTGACATTCCCACTGAAAAAGAGGAAGGAGTTGGAAAACTCATGAGCAAGTTCCTCTATTCTGGCCCTTCACAGCACTGTCAGCTCTGTTTACTGTTTTAATTTTCATTTCCTTCCCAAGGCAACTATCTCTTATAACATGGACAAGCCCTGTTTTGGCTGCCCTTGAGGAGGAGCCCTTCGCAAATAAGAAATTCCATTCTTTAGGTGCATGGCTGTGGCAAGGATGTATTCTCATCTCCGGCTGCTTTTAACAAGCTCTCTGGACACAATGACACTGCCTTTGTCTGGAACTCTGTGTCATCACTCCGAGCTCCAGCAACGAGAGCAGTATGCACACCTGTGGTATTTTTTCCTACATGGATCACCTTGTATGGGTTTCCACACAAAGGGAAACTCAATAAAGAGTGCTGAATGACTGGCTGAAAATAGTACACTGACCTCTTCATCAAAGGGTAAAGCTGGAGCAGTGAGGGCACAAATAAAGGGAAAGAGGGTCACGGCCAGTGCAAAATCACGGGTAAAATGAATTTACAAAAATGTGGTACAAATAGATTTAATTTATTGCTTTAGCTTAAAACTGTATCCAATATTTAGAAACAAATGCATTGTTCTATGAATGTCATCACGGCAACATGTAAAAATAAGATGAGTGATCTATCTAATAAGCTCAAACAACATACACATTGCTTGACCAAAAAGAGCCAATTAGTATCTGCCCCAAACATTCTTTTGACAATCTGGGTAGGGTCTGAAGGAGAGAGATGCAGCTCTCGCCAACGTCCCACTCCCCCAGGAGCTGTCCCTCCTCTTGTTGGCCAAATGGCTGCTTCCAGGCACCTTTGCACTGAGGGAGGGAAGGTCCCTCAAAGACAGAAGTGCCCTTTCCCTGCCGGGCTTCCAGTCTAATGGGAAAGCAGTATTTTCACAGGCGTTTCATGGGAGATATAATCTAAAATTGCCAATGCTGTTTGGTTACACATACACACACACACCTTTCTGTACACTAAGCATGTACTTATTATTTACATTGTTATTTCTAAAAAGTATTTGAGGCAGGACACTTACATTGTTTTGCTACAAAGTATAGTCATAACAAAACATTTTTTAAGTTACAGAAAAAAGGATACTTAAAATTTTCGGTATTTACTTGTTTACGAAGAGACAAATCATTTAATAACAAGATATCAACTTACGGAGACTTGAACGTAAATTTGCTATTACCTTTAAAGATTGTCTCTTAGTCACATAATTCTCAGATTGAAGCAATTTCTCATAGTCTTCAAAAATCTAATAGAAAGAAAATAAATGTTAGACTGTAAAACCAGCCGTGATTTCTGTGCGTTAGGTTTGCTTGCTCTCTTGCTTCAGAAGTCAACCCTGACCCTGGCGCACAGCCCAGCTGCTATGCTCCCTCTCTCTGCGCTTAACCCTAGGCGGAGCCACCATGCCAGGGGAGGCTTCCCCTTTTACTGTGCTCATTCATACACAGACACTGGGGGACATCAATGATGCAAGTGACATGCTTCTCCACTTTATTTTATAATCCAGGCTGGCCCCTCTGGAGCACTTCTCCTCTCCCCAGAAGCTGGGGGCCACTGGTGGTTAGGGCCCCTATTTTCTAACATGTCATCCATCATCACTTAGGTCCTTCACTACAACTCAGAGTGCCAGCGGCTGGGGAAGCTCAGCGTCAACCCGCCACCACGCGTGGACACTCTCAAAGGTCAGGAAGGTGGAAGGAGCAGGCCCAGCACAGAACCAGGGGCTACATGCTCCTGGTTTTTGAAGACTATAGTCTTCAAAAGCTACATGCTCAGGGGCTGAGGAGTGTGGGAAATAGCCATCGCCTCTAGAGGGCCAAGTGCGAGGTCTGTGTGCCCGTGTGCGACTGAGCCGAAGAGGTGCACATAGATGACAGTCACCCAAACTGAGAAAGTGACAAGTAAAAACAGAAACGTGTAGCTCCCATTAAAGTCACAGTAACCATGCTCTTCTCAATGAAGGACATACTATTTATTCTAATTGCCGTGAAATACAAGGAAGATCTTATTTATAGGTCACTAAATTTATCAGACGAACTTTGTGGTAAGTTTTAGTGGTAACTATAAAATGCAAATACATGCATAAGGTATGATTTGACTTCCCCAGCTGCCAGTTTTATTATTGTAGAGTCATATATCATGTGCTCCAGTTTCATGGTTTATTGTTAAAATACAGGAAACTCCAGAAGTATGAAATGTTTGAGGGAGTCTGAGTTCTCAGAGCTGGTGTTCAGGCAGCTGCCTCAGTGTGTGGGAAACCACTAACCCACACAAGAAGTGACAACAGATACAAAGACACATTTAGATAAACCAGGGATCAAGGAGAATGAGGGCATGGTCTCTCAAACTGCTGTGTGTTATCCCTGATGCCAAAGCATTATTATTTCACACAAAAATTACCTCACTCATTCTACAGAAAAGATTAGTGGATGATACCACATCTTAGCCTTCTTTTATTTTCAGTTATTATACATGTAACATCTACTGAGTCTTTCTTGAACATTCCATCTAACATCTATAGTTACTGAACAACCAAACTATAATAACAGTTCATTTCCTAGATTCAAAAATATGCATTTTATTTTAGTCTTAAAGCTTTTGGATGCCTCTCTGGCAATAAGAATTATTCTCCCTTCATGTTTTATACTTAGAACAAAGTATTCCAAGTGATCTGACGAATAATTTCTTGGTAATTTTAGGATATGAAAATTACTTTGATTTACATGATTATATTGTGAATTCTTTTTTTTTTATATTGTGAATTCTTAATCTTAAAAGGAGACTAGCAAACAATTTATGAATAAAATAGACATAGCTTAATTTCTGTGATTTGGGTGTGACTGTTAGGTAGGATATTCCATCCGTTTCCCTTTATTTTTTTGGTGACTAACTAGAAATGTTTAGATTACAGAGTGGCTTGCATTATATTTCAACCGAACAACCGAACAACTGGTCTAGAGCATCTGAACCAACAATGGAATAAATCCTGTAAAGTTTTGCTTGTAGTTTTTTGCTATATTCTACTTTAACATGCTGTTTCTACTGCTTATATATTTAGCAAAAGCATAGCCGCTCTTGGATGGATCTTTCAACATTCATTGAACACAACCAAAAGTATAGCATTGAGTTAGGTATTAAGAATACAAACAATAATGATAAAAATTAATAGGGAGAACTTACCACGATACTATCCTAAAAACTTTAAATCTTGTCAAATTCCTACTACAACCCAATGAGGTAGGTATTATTAGGTTGGTGCAAAAATAATTGCAGTTTTTGCAATGATTTTTAACCTTTTAAACTGCAATTACTTTTGCACCAACCTAATAATATCTTTATTTTGCAGTAGGTACTGTAAGTTGCCCAGGGTCACACAAATCGTAAGAGGCAGAACTGGGTATTGAAGCCAAACAAGCAGACTCTAAAGTCTGTACTGTACTCTGAACCCCTGTGTTCCACAGAGAAGGTTCCTGCCTCTTAGGGGGAACTCAGGCCCCAGCCAGGAAGATACAGACACAACATAGTCACACAATGTGAAAAATGAGAGATAAAGGGGTGGGGAGGGAGTGTGTGTGTGTATGTGTGTATGTGTAGGGGTGTGTAGGGGTGCGATTATGGAAATCTTCCTAGAAGACTCACATTTCAGCAGAATCTCAAAAGGATGAGGGGGATTCACCACTAGAGAAGGGAGTTGGAAGAAAGTAGTATTTTGGTATTTCTACTGGAAAGTAAAACTAATTATCGACCAGGTAAAATGATTTACTTTAGTAAGGGTGAGGTGCCCTTCCATTTGGAAAAGCCACCTACTGCCTCTGCAGGACAGCATGGATGCTCTTACGAGCAGAGTGAGCAGGTGCTCGTTGTTCCTTGGAGCACCAGAGCACAACAGGAAGAGATGTGAAAAACGAGAAAACCTTATCTCCTGCCATCCTCAATTTTCCATCAAGTTTCCTGATGAGCTGGCTTCCAGATAGTGGACAAACTGGGTGTATGAGTGGTTTTTATTGTGGGTCATAAATGGGAGTAAGTGCTTATAGATCTAAGAGGGAGGGAGGAGGAGAAAGACAGAATGAGGTAAAGACTTAAAAATAACTTTTACTTACAATGTCATAATTCTGTTCTAAGAAGTCTGCTACCAACACTTTATGTCTGGTTAGTAAATCCTAGGGAAAGAACAGTCAAGTGAAACAATATTATTATAGCTAATAAATTTTACAAATTTGTCTTTTCCTTCTAAGATTGAATAAGTCCATTAATTAGAAACAGAAAAGTTTCAGAAGAAAATTTTTGTTTACATCACAAAATTATTTCCATTCTTAGCTTAAGATGTGAGATATAAGTTTGTTTCATGTTCAAAACAAGTTTTTATTTTAAATTCATATCATGGTTAGATTATAGAAATAATTTCATTACTGAAACAAATGGCATTTTAGAGATGAATTTACAGTATATTTCTTCAAACCATAACTCTACATTGTGCATATGATATAATACTCAAATAAAGTTTACGATGATCTTTAAAAGTGTCACTAATAAACAATCATTTTTACAAAAAGAATTCTGAATGAACTAAAACCATATCTTACAAGTTAACAGATTTTCAAGGATTTTAACCTTTAGTGTGTGTTTTTTTTCTTAACCATTTTTAAAACAGGGGCCTAGGATACTGGGAAGAACAAGAATGACATTTCACAGGGCCGTCTCAGTATCGTCCTGCTCCAGGGTTAATGGGCTGTGAGGTGTTGTGCAGTTACTGAGTAGCACAATGCACTGTTTCAAAGTCAAAGACAAGCAGCCTGATCTTATTACAGACATAACTCTCAGAAAACTGGACAAAAGCATAAAGGAACGTTTGACTTTCTTCAAATCACACCTAAATCATATCCTTATTTCACCTTAATGTTGAAAGAAAACAAGCCTTACCTAATCCCTTTTATATGCTTAGAGACTAAATACCCTATCTAGATATTGTGCAGAATTTAATTAAAAACATAACAAGAATTTTAAAGTTTTCCAAAATAAATTCTTATATGTTAATACACATTTAATTAAAACTTCCTAAAAGCATATAGAAGACACACACATAACCTCACAGAGAAGAGAAGGCAGCAACAATGGTAAAACCTACCTATTTCTGTTTTAATAAGAAGTAAAATATGTAAAGCATTTTGCACTATAATTTTCAAGTTCAGAAACAATGAGACTGGCTATTAATTTCATTTTATATTACTTATCGTCACAACTTGATTGGCCTTTGGGCCTATCAGTGGAAATGTGGGACTTTTTTTTCAGTAGAACATTCAGTACTGTTCTGGAACTGGAATTTTAAAATGGTAATACCCTCTATAGGGGTTCATTCCTGGCCTGTCTGAAGTCAAAATTCAAACTAATCCTCTATCGGGGACCCCTGAGAGAGTAAGGTCGCTCCACAGAATCCTTTGGGGTCCCTAATCTTTTTCTAGGTGGATATTTGGGATACCAGTTTTCAGACACTCCCTTCCCTAAGCTCCTCACCAGTATCAGTGATTTTCTGAGCGACCCCAGGTCAGAAAGAGGCTGTCTCCCTGGGCTGTGGCAGACACTGTGCGTTGTCGCACCCATGGGAGTTTCCACCTGCTACCAGTCCTCAGCCTAAGTGTGAGGCCCACGCTCCCTCTGCCAGAGCAATGCAGAGCACTGTGCCAGTGAGTGCAGCCTTGGAAGGCTTTCCATTCACGCTCGTGTTACACCAAAGAAAGAGGAGTCAGGAGGGAGTTCTGTGTGTAGCAGCTCCTTCAAATTCCAACGGGAAAAAAACCTTGAAATAACTTAAAAAATTCAGTAATAGAAAAATATAATGGTAGGGTAGAATTCCTCCAGCACGTGTATATGATAGGTACAGTCAATAAATGATTCAACATTGAATGAAACAATCTTATTCAAGGACCTGCTATACATACACACATGCAGATACGCACAAAATACACAGACAAATACAGAGCGTACCAAAATAAATGCATACACATTTTAAGAAAGGAAAAACTGTATTAAAATTGTAATACTCAATATATACCGATAACACAAGATGAATACAAGTCATGTTTGACTTCTGCAATGACAAGAGGTGCTCAAAGTGGTTGCCATCAGTGTCCAGACACTTCTGATTATGACGAACTACTGCTTGAGCAACCCTGACCAAAGTGTCCACTTGTATACATTTTTTTGGCACCCCCAGTACAACTGCAGCATTATTATAAAGCATATAACTGAGTGGGAAAAAACTACCTAGAATTTCACCCAAAAAAGACAAAGCAGAAAATTGCAAAGAAAAATAAAGTTCAAATTTTAAAGAATTTAAAATTTAAAAAATTATTTGAAATAGTATATACTCTTTCATCCCACCTCCCAACAATTCTGTTTTGAAAGGACTAAGTTTTGCATAGTCTAAGTATCATGCTTTAAAAAATCTGATATTGATATTTTAGTGAATTGTGCACAGCTGGGGAGAAACGGGTGGAGTGTATCGAGTACTTTACACATGTTACATCTAATCTCCACGACAACTCCACAAAGCAGGAATTATTTTCTTCATCTCACAGATGAGGAAAATGAAACTCAAAGGTTAACTAACTTGCTCAAGGACAAACAGCTAGTCAGGTGGGAGAGAGATGGAATTCAAACCACCTCTAGTATGTTGATTCTTGGAGGAGGGATGAAAGATATTGTGGTTGAAAGAATCTTTTTGGGGAAAGGACAATTTGTAGACAATACCATGACAAAAACATAAATTAACAATGTTAAAACATTAATGACTAAGCTGGGCAACAGTCATCTTGGAGCTTAAAACAAAAAGCTTCACCTAAGATGTTAAAAACAAAAGCCCAAACCAATATAAAATCAAACCAAAAAAAGAACAAACAAAACCTCTTGAAACCAGCTACTTTAAAAAAAATAGTAACTTAAGGTCATCATTACATTATATTAGCCATAGTATTTTGGAAAAATATAGAAAACTGGTATTTCTAATATTGTTAGCACACTAGAAAACTTTTCTGGTTATTGTGATTTTTCAAGGATGTAAGTTCAATGGAAAGTATGCTGAAATACAAATCCAAACATTAGAATTTATTTTTGTGACTCACCATGGTGCTAAAAATTAAATTGGGCTGAACATATGATAGCAAGACATTACCAAGTATAGTTTAATCTATTTAATGTTGGAAAATCTTTGGGGAAATTTTCAAAAACACACATTAATCTGTACTTGCTTTTCTTTCCATTAAAATGTGTTCTGTGTTTATAATTATTAGTCAAGTCTTACTTAAGGTTTTTTCTTTTTTAACTAACTTGTTTCCATGACAGCAAAGAGTCATCAAATAGAAAAGGGGGGGAAATGGGACTATAGTATCTATTAATAGAAAACATCTCCTTAGTAGTTTAGGCACAGACATTTTGCTAGAAAGAAAGGGTATCATCCTTTGTGTTAAATGTCTTTCTTCATATCTGATGCACTAAGGTGTCTCTCACCATGGGCTCTAGATATACTCTTTTTGGGGGGTTCATCGGTAGTCACTGCACAAGTTTTGTTTTGCCCGGTGAGATGGTGGCTCGTGAAATGGAAAAGGCTCCTGGGTTTCACAGCTCACTGAGCACATGTCCTGTCTGCTGCTCCCCGCCCCCCGCCCCTTCTGGCCCCAGCCCTTTGCTCTCTTTTCCTTCCTTCCCCTCCCTCTTTGCTGTTCTTGCTAGTTTTCTTCTTCCTTTCTTTACATCTTTGTTTTCTTCATGCTCCCTAACTCCCCCTTCTCTTTCTTTCCCTTCCCTTTCCCACCTATCCCAGACTTCCAGGCACGGACTCTTCCTCTCCCCGTTTTCTCAGGGAGAATCTAGGGAGCAGGCAGGATGGATGGAGACATGTGGAAACCCTAAGCAGGCTGGTGACCATCCTCCCTTCAAACCCCAGTTCTAGATTGGTTGATATTTTATTTCAGACTTGGCTCAAGCATTTCGGGACGAAGGCACTGCAACTCCTTTGCTCTACTGTCTCGGGCAATTCAGGTCTGGTCCCCAAACTGCACACTGTTGTGAAAACAAAAGTACCACAGTAAAGTGTCATCCTCAGATAGGATTCTCCCTGACAGTTCATGTCAATTCAATTTTCCGCATCTCATTATATATCTGGAGATATCTTGGTTCCCTTTATAGATTGTGTCACAGGCAGCTTTCAGCCTTGCCTATCCCTTAACTAGGCTATCTTCAAGGTCAAGTCCACTCACCAGTGTTCTCTTTTCTTAGTCACAGGAAGCCCCTTTCACTGCCCAGCTGCAGGCCCTACTTCCGTGTGGACACAACTATATCCCTTTCCATTTGTCAGGTTTCTTCTTCTCCTGAGATCCCCCTTCCTCCTGCTCCACTGATCTCTGCCTTTTCTTGAGTCTTTCTGCTCTAACACTCCCTCACACTTCCTCCCACCACATGAGCTAATACAGTGTTTCCCCGAAAATAAGACCGGGTCTTATATTAATTTTGGCTCCAAAAGACACATTAGGGCTTATGTTCAGGGGATGTCCTCCTGAAAAATCATGCTAGGGCTTATTTTCCAGTTAGGTCTTATTTTTTCAAGGAAACACGGTATACCTTTTAATAGATTTAAGGAACTTTCTCAGAACAGACTGAGTAAATTCCTAGTCTATAGATAATACATAGTTTTCAGTACTGCAAACTACTGCTTTCACCTTTCCCTATCTCTGGGGAACTATTAAAAAGAACTATTTATCATCTTGGTCAACTTTCAAATCATTTATATACAGTAATAAGATTAAAGTATATATTAATATTAGTATATGAACGATGTCAGTATCGTTGAAATATTTATAACATATAAAAAAATAAAAGTCATACACAGATTACAATGAAGTAAAATATAGGGAGTGCCAAAAAAATGTACACAAGTGGATACTTCTGTCAACATTGCTCAAGCAGTAGTTCGCCATAATCAGAAGTGTCTGGACACTGATGATAACCACTTTGAGCACCTCTTGTAATTGCAGAAGTCAAATGTGACTTCCCGGTGGCTCAGGCGGTTAGAGCTCCATGATCCCAACTCTGAAGGCTGCCAGTTCGATTCCCACATGGGCCAGTGGGCTCTCAACCACAAGGTTGCCAGTTCAATTCTTCGAGTCCCGCAAGGGATGGTGGGCAGCCCCCCCTGCAACTAAGATTGAACACGGCACCTTAAGCTGAGATGCCGCTGAGCTCCTGGATGGCTCAGTTGGTTGGAAAGCGTCCTCTCAACCACAAGGTTGCCGGTTCAACTCCATGGCAACTGGACCTGGAGCTGAGCTGCGCCCTCCACAACTAAGATTGAAAGGACAACAACTTGACTTGGAAAAAAGTCCTGGAAATACACACTGTTCCCCAATAAAGTCCTGTTCCCCTTCCCCAATAAAATCTAAAAAACAAACAAAAAAAATGTGACTTGTATTCATCTTTTGTTATCGGTATATATTGAGTATTACAATTTTAATACAGTTTTCCTTTCTTAAAACGTGTGTACTTTTTTTGGCACCCTCTGTATATATTTATATCCTAAAAAAGTAGAAGTGAATTTGGAATTACGTAAATAGAACTAAATTGTTGAAATGCTTTTAAAGAAACAAATCTGAATATATACATTTAAATAAACCTTGTCTATTTTATAACAGACTTTAAAACTTATTTTTTTATGATGCTGTTATGTCATCAGCTTAAAATATTTTTGGCATACCTCTTGTAAAATGGCCTTCAGAGCCGATTTTATAGACACTGAAGAAAATCAGTCTCTACGTTACTTATTTTAAAATTTTATTTTATAAAATTTTATTTTATTTCATTTTATTATTACTAAAACCAGACAAAAAAAGTTCTAGCTAATTTGATTGCCCACTTTATCCACTAACCTGGATGTTAAATAGCTCTTCACTATTTCCAAAACTTTTACCTGCCCTCAAAGGATAAAGATTTGCCATTATTAAAAAATGAATTTGCCACAAACATACCAGTTTCCAAATATATTAAACAACGGCAGTATCATAAGAATAAGTACGTGGTTTTCTAAGATAGAAACCTTGAAGGGAACATCATTCATTGGATGTGTGAATGCTAGTATTTTAGTTTGCAAATTAGCTACACTATTTTCTAATATGCTCTCTGAACATGTTTTTGATGGTTGAATTCATAGAAATAGAAAATAGAAAGCAGTTGCAAGGGGCTGGAGGGAGAGGGAAATGGAGAGTTGTTTAATAGAGACTGATTACATGACAATATGAATATCCCTAACATAACTGAACTATACTCTAAACAATGGTTAAGATGGTAATTTTATGTTATGTGTATTTTACCACAATTAAAATTGTACGTAATTAAACTTAACTCATATAATAACAAAGTAGATAAAAAGTTTATAATATATGATTATGAAAAAAGCTACAATATAATTTATTAGTATTTTGTTTTACATGTGGAAATTTTAAATTATGCTGATAAAATAATGTGATGTCCTTCATATTCAAAGATGTAATTCTCCACTTCCCTTAGTTCCTTTCCTGGAGGGAAGCACAGTTACTGTTCCCCACATATCCTTCCAGAGGTATTCAGTGCATATGCACCTTAAGTGGAAGCTTATACCCTTTGTTTTTAACATAAATAAAAGCATGCTATACAGAGAGTACTACATTTCCGTTTTTCATTTACATATTGGAATTCATTCCTCATGAGCTTGGGACAAATATTTTGAGTTGTTTTTCCACAACGTGACAGACTGGCCTAGTAGACTGGATTCTATTTACTGACGCCTCTTATGATCGACGTCATACGCAGTTGGCTATGCTCATGCCTAAGGAACAGAATTTTCTGTTTTTTAAAATTAAAGTGCCTCTTCAGAGGCCAATTGACTTTAACGAAAGGCTGAAACTAAATGATCTAGCTGATTCAGGAAAGAAAAATTTACCTTAAAAGTAGCAAAAGCATCTGAAGCAATATCAAATGTTGACAATTCCACATACTTAAAGAAATCTCTGAATTGATTAGAAAAGAGGATGATTTTGGCAAGTGGTTCATGTCGAATACATTCTCTCAGCATAATTCCACAACGTAAGGCAATCTGTGGGGCTTCATATCTAAAGGATAAACAAGAGATAGAGAACTCTGTTATCTTATTAACAAAATAATATTAATGGTATCAAAAGAATCGTTTCAATACTGCTATTAATGAAAGCAGAGACGCCATTTGTCATAGTTCGTTCATACGCCCCTCATTCAATACCCAGTGAATATCTCTGATGTGTCTGGTACTATTCCAGATACTGGGGATACGACAGTAAGGGTGACAAGGACACTGGCTTCCTGGTGTTCATATTTTAGTGAGAGTATGTCTGGTGGGGGAATACGCAGGCTACAAACAACAAAAAGATAATTTCCTAGTCTGAGAAGTGCTATGAAACTGATGACAATAAAAAGGTATATTACAGAGTGTGACTATGACTTAGTTTATTTTACTTTAGATTGAGTGGTCAGGGAATGGTCAAAGCGTTCCGAGCAAAAAGAACTAACTGTGCAAAGACCCCAAGGCAAGAACCAGCTTGGTGAGTTAGAGAAGATGGAAGGTGTCTCGTTGGAATGCAGTGGGGAGAGCAGTGAGTGGTGTGACACAAAGCAGGAGTGGAGAGAAGGGCAGGTGCCAGATCGCGTACAACTCTGTAAGCTAAGGTAAAGCGTTTGTTTTTAAAGTGTAGTAGGAAGCCTTTGGAGAGTTTAAAGTAAGTAATTAACATGGCCT
Source organism: Rhinolophus hipposideros (assembly GCF_964194185.1). NCBI lineage: Eukaryota > Metazoa > Chordata > Mammalia > Chiroptera > Rhinolophidae > Rhinolophus > Rhinolophus hipposideros. The sequence continues at coordinate 18,722,821 of NC_138050.1, forward strand.
AATGTATGCTTTCAAAAGATCACTCTGGCTACCTGTGGAGAATCTATTGTAAAACACAGAGAATGGCTTGGGGAGCTAGAGTGGAAGCAGGGAGACAAGGTGGGAGGAGGAGCGAGGCCCAGCTAGAGACGCTGGTGGACTGGGGTCGTAGTAGAAGAACCCTGGACTGTGGGCAGATGTTTCCTGTTGTTTGGAGGGAGAGTCAACAGGACTTGCTGATGTTGCAGCCAGGACAGGGTGGGGAATAAATGTGGCTTGAGGGATATTGAGGGTTGAAGAATGATTCCTATGTTTTTGGCTTGAATATAATTGGGTAGACGGTGGTGCCTCTTATCAAGATGAATAAACTAGTTGAAAAACAGGTTAGAAATTAAGAAATTAAGAGATTGTTTTCGATCATGTTAACTTTGAGATGCATGATATCTAAGTAGAGATATCTCCTTGGCAGTAGAATATACCAATGTGAATTCAGAAAAAAGATAAGGGATAGATATACATATACATGATTTGCATATAATAGATGACCAAGAATTAATAGCTGATTCACTGAAATCATGAAGTGGAATTACACCTCACAGCAAAACCTGTACTAGAAAAAAACAATGTCTACTGTAGGAAAGCGTTCAGGACTGACATACTACATCTGTTTTATTTCTAACTTAATAATAATCTTTCGAGGGTCAAATTCAACATTGAAATAAATCTAGGTTTGAGTTACATTGCAGTGTATGATAAAGTTTCAAGAAAATGAATAATATTTAGCTCAAGTAAGACATGCCCAGTATTGAAATGATACAATTACAATTGTGTGGTAAATATTGGAATAGAATAAAAACCGATGTAAAAGACTAGGAACTGAGTAGAGTATAGCGTAAAGAAAAATCTCATATTATTTAACATTTCAGTTGAATACAGTACTAGTTTTAATGGTTCTAGTACAAAGCCTATTGGAAAAAAATAACTTTAAATATCTCAATTCTTGGAAAAAAGTGCTCGTATAATATTGAGAATAGGAAAAATGATTAATAAAGGACCTATGAATTCAAATGTGCCATGAATTCTGCAAGTTAGAAAATTCTGATAAAAATATTTTAAAAAGCAAGAAAGTCCACTAAATGATGAGAACTAAATAGGTGAGAATTGAACTGATGAGGACACTGAATAGTTGAGAAAAATCAAACATTGAAAACCAAACCCCCTTACACAAAACTTCAAGATACCAGTCACCACGTATAAGTGAAAATATTTTGTTGAACAATAAAGAATAATGAAGTATTCTTTATTAAACAGATAATACCAGGGGTGCCAAAACAATGTATACACATTTTAAGAGATATTATCTATGCTCAAGCAGTAGTTCGCTGTAATCAGAAGTGTCTGGACACTGATGGTAACCTCTTTGAGCTCCTCTTGTAATTGCAGGAGTCAAACGTGACTTGTATTCATCTTTTATTATCGGTATATATTGAGTATTACAATTAATACAGTTTTTCCTTTCTTAAGATGTGTATGCATTTTTTGGGCACCCTCTGTATTTACATGAAATTCAGATTCAAGAATAAAATTTCTTTTCCATAATTTAAGAAATAGGCTAATTTAGTTTATAAAATCAAATTTACAGATACAGTAGGGGAAATGGCAAACAAGGCTATTTGAGAGAATTCATTAAACCAGGGTGGCATTTATTCATATTGGTCTTGTTTTATGTTGAATACTTATAAATATCATTTCAATATCCCTTGAATAACTCATACTAACATTAAATACTAATCTATTCAGAAAGGCATGATTATTTGAAGACTATAAAAAATGCTCATGTATAGTGTTAGAAATTTCTCTTATCAGGAGAATTTGAGAATCAGCCTACTGGCACACATGGAAAACTTATAGATGGGGAAATATTAAAGTTGTTATAAAGAGGGGTACATTTTCTGAAATGTGAAGGAGAAAAACATTGTCATTTATTCAGAGAGGACTGAAGAGAATATAAATTAAAGACTGTTGGCTTAGAGAAAGAAACTAAGGGAGAGACGATTAAAATCCAGAATTACTAGTAAGATATTTATTGACTTTCATAATTTAGCCCTAAACTCAACTTTTCAATTTCATCTCCCATCACATTCCCTAACTCTTTGGAGTATGCCATTCTCTCAACCTAGCATGCCCTGCTCCTCACATTTCCACCTATATTATTCGTGCTCATCTTTCAAGGCTTAATTCAAATGCCAACTCCTCCTTTAAGTCTTTCCTGATCACCCACCATTCAGGATGATTCTCTACCTCCTTCACATTCTTACAGCTTGTCTGTAATTCCACTTAAACAGTATTTTTTTCATTTTGTGCTATGGCACATCACAATTAACTTGTTATAAATAAATCTGTTTTCTTCACCTCATTACAAACAACTTCATTGCCGGGGATAGGTTTTACTTATCTTGTTACCTTCCCCTCTCCTCCTTTACCCCATATCTCCTTCTAGTGTCTATATCTTATCACCTACCCCCATCCCCACCCCAATCTCCAAGAATGCCTAGCATGATGTTTTTCATAAAGTAGCCATATAATGAATTTCATGAATTTCAAACTGAGTAAAATTCTTGATACCAGAGGACTCTAATGAGTCCTCAAACTTTGGCTTATACAAAAATCTGTATGATCTGTAGCCAACATTTTCTCATTTCTTAATTCAATTTCCAAACTGAGACTATCTATAAAAATTTTTTTTTACTCCAACTTCTCTGTATAATTAGTTCTCTTTTTCTCTTCATTTGGCGAAGTTTATTGGAACCATCTGTGAGGTTGAGAACCATCTTGAGAACCAAGAGAACATAAAAAAAAAATACTTCTCTGTGTCAAACACTTGTCATTCCACCCCAGTAATTTGTTCCCAAGAGTGGAAGTGTCATTCTCTGAGATGACAACTTCTTAAAGTTAGTAATACATTAATATACATACAAGGAAATTCCTAATTTTCCTCACTATTCTTTAAGGGATCTGTAATGCACATATACAATATGATTTCATTCTGACTACACTCTAGGATGTTGGCTTTTGATAGTTTATTGCCTATTATATAAAAAAGCACTCCACATGTTAAGCCTATTTTAAGTTTCAAATCCCAATAACAATATCATTAGGTTTGGTAAAGAATAAATATTTATCTCATTTATTCTATTCTATTTATGGATAAGGTTCCCGAGGGCAGAAACCATTAGAAATCACTGGGTTCTCCACAATGACTAACTTATGGCAGGTCGCCAACAAAAGTTTATCCAATGAATGCTGACTCACTATTTTATAGAACTGAATCTTATCTTTTTCCCTAATTTGTAGTTTGGGTTATATATTGTGTACTATAAACAACTATGTTATTGTAGAGAATATATGCCTATTCAAATGACAGCATATAAGATCCCTTTCAAATTTAATGAAAGCCAAATGTAAGAGTAATTGTTTCATCTAGCAGTGAGCTACAGTAAACATTACACAGAAAATGGTTAGAAGAAAGATCTTGTGCAATAATATCTCAACTTAAGAACATATTATGTAAGGAAAAACAGACTTCTGTTATTACTGGAAGCAAACAACACCAGGCAGTATTTGGAAAAGTTTTATAAAATGTCATTCAACAAACACTTGGCTTCCTCAATATAGTCAAAAAGTTTTGCTTCTAATCTAGAAATATTTGCTTACTTTAAAAATAATGGAATAATTCTGTCCACTGAAAAGGCCTAGAAGCAATAACAATCCAAAATCAATGAGCATCCCTAACATCTAGATTATAGTCTCTAAGAACCATTCCTCACTAAAAGGAACAAAGGTCATAAGTAGATATGGCTGATTCCAGGTCTGTGTTAGGAAATGTACAAAATGGGCTGGTACATCTTGCGCCAGAAAGCAAGGAAACGCTCACAAACTAATGGTAGTGATATAAAAAGGACATATGTCAACTCGAAGGGGACATGGATGGACAACTGAGCATCAAAAAAAAAAGTACGTAAAATATGAGATGTATGGAAAACCATTAACACATTAAGTACACTAGTTCATAATGATACTAAAGAGATAGAGTGAGTGGCAGGGGTGGCGGAAAGAGGGGGGAGAAGTTGTGGATGTGGGGAGGGAGAGGGGGGAGATATGAAACTCATTAGACACCAATGTAGGTTCCCAGGGTAACAACTTACTATTCTCTAAATTGGTAACTGAAGGAAAATTAAATTGTTGAGGTGGATGAAGGAAAGTTATTGTTTATAAAACTACTCTAGTCAATAAATACACAAGAAATGCTAGAATTAGAATATCATCTTTGCGTAACCCCTAATGAAATGAGTGAATCAGGGAATGTTCTTCAATGAATGGCAAACCAATTAAGTGTAAGGTTGATAGGGTACTTTATAATGGATTAGGTTGTCACTCTGAACCCATTGCTCAACCTTAGCACTACTAAATGTATGTCTCCAGATGTGAGGAAATATGAATTATACAGAACCACCTACAAAATGTAACTGCCAAAATAAAATAAAATCTGAATCTAATCAAGCCTTTAAATATAATCTCCAGTCTAGAAATGTAGGGGATGATGGCACAAGTTAAATTACACCATTAGGAAGCAACTTGACAAACTCAGAATGGAGGAAATTCTGTAAAATAAGTGACTCAGCTTTTCAACAAGTCAAAGGCATAAAAAGGAGGGTACTATTCTAAATGAAAAGATTTAAGTGACAATACAGCCAAATACAGTAAGTGGACCTTGTTAGGATCCTTGTTTGAACAAACCAACTATAGAAATATTTTGGGGGGGACTATCAAGGAAATTTGAATATAGACTGGGTATTGGTTATTAAAGAATTATTGACAATTTTTAAGTGTAATAATTCTATTGTGGTTATGTAAAAATTGTATTTTTATTTTTGAGATGTATATTGAAGTGTTTAGGGTTGATATGATGATATTACACGAGGCTTTAAAATACTCCAGCCAAAAAAATAGCAAGGAGAGATGCTGAGGAGATAGAGGAAACAGACTCAAAAATATCGATGGTTGTTGAGGCTGAGTGATGGGTACATGGGGTTTCTTTGTACCTGCTACTTATGTATATGATTAAAAATTATTGTAATAAAACTTTATAAAATAGTATTATTGGGAGAAATTTATGATTTTAATATTAGACTCTGGAACATCTTCCCCTGGTCCTGATTCTTTGTGGATCACCGAGAGGAGTTTAGTGACCTCCTCCTCAAATTCTCTCAGTACCCTGGAATGTCACTCAACTGGGCCAGGAGAAACGTTCATTTTGAGTAAGTGTTCACTTACAGTCTTTTCACAAAATTTGGGCTCCAAATCCTTTACGCCATGGTTTATATCCCATATCCAGATGGTTCTCTTTGATGGACAAGTATCAATTTCTTTCTGTCTTACATTCTTTATGGTTAGACTTAGGTTGAATATAACATGTTACTATCACATCCCTAAATAACATCATGGTTGGTGTATAAATAAATGCACCAATCAAGTTATGTCCTAAGTTTTTAAACAACATTATAAGCAACCATACAGTACAAATGCTTACGTTTAAACAAAGGGCTAATTTCTCTAGCATTTCAAGCTAAACTAGAAAATGGTGACAAGTTAACTGGTGCAACTGTACCATTTAGGGCTTCTTGTTATCTACCTTGTGCTCAGGGTCTTCTATGATTCCCTCTCCCTTCACAGCTAAACGGTCCTCAAATCTTATTAACGTTATATTGATGGTAAAAGACACAGGATTTATAAACAGATCTGGATTGAAAATTTGGCTCTGTCACTTATTAGCTGTATAACCTTAAGCAATAGCCTTACTCTCTCTAAGTTTCAATTTCCTCATCTGTAAAATGGTGAGGATAATACCTAGTCCTCAGTATTATTAGAAGGATTAAATAAAATAACATAACTAAAGACACTGAATGCAACACCTGGCATGTAGCAAGCTCTCAATAAATGGTATCTACAAAACAGGATACGAAGGAATGGGTTTCAAGTTTGGGTTAAAACATAAAAGAAGAAGAATCATTATAATAGAGAATAATAACCAGAGAGGAGTCATCACCAAATTGTTGAAAATGGTTTCTTTGGGAGGCATACGGCATGCATTCCCTTCCTATATTACATTTCTAAAAGGTTTGAATTTTTAAATAATAAACATGTATTACTTTGAACCAGAAAAAAATGGAAATGTTTAAAAAGTATCAACTCTCTTCATTCCCAACATCACCGCAAAAGTTCTGGTCCTATTTATCGCTTGCTTGGACCATTCCAGGCTGGAATCTCAGCTCCTCCACCCTCCAAGCCACTTTCCTCATTGTTACTACAACTGATCGTGTCTAGTCCATGGATGATGGTTCCATGTTGCCTAGAGAATGGCATTCAGACTCCTTGGTATGGCATGGATGGCTCTTCATAATCTGGTCTCAGTCTTTCCAGCTTTATCCCCCCAAATCTCTCCCCCATTCACGGTGGACTCCAGCTGCACCAGAATTGTCATCTTCCAAACACACTGTACATTTTGATGCCTCTGTACCTTTGCATGGGAGGTCCCCAATCCTTTTATGCTTTGTACCTATTTGGCAGTTTTCTACTTTAAGATCTGCTTCATTTTTTACTTCCCAGGCAGAGATCATGGCTCTTTCATCTGTGCTCCCCTAGAATATACTTTACCAGTAAAAACAGTGAGTTGTAATGAATTTTCTTTCCTCATTGTAGATTCTTAGTGCTTAAGGACTGGAAAGCTGTATAGTGCAGTTCTGAGAGCACAGACTCTGGAGCCAGACTACACGGGTTTAAATCATACTACCTAGGTGCCTTTGGATAAGTTAGTTAACCTCTCTTGGCTGCAGTGTCCTCATCTATAAAATGGAAATAATAATAATGATAACAACAACAACAACAACAACAATAACTACAGGACTATTATATAAATACAAAGCAAGGCCTCTCATATAGTAAGTCATATGTTAACTACTACTGTCACTATTACTATCATCATCAATATTATTATTGTAGGCCTTTAATAAATGAACTTATTAAATAAACTTTAAAAAAAGCAGTTTTAGCCTTACAAACTAAATTAAATACTGACTTTTCAAAAGAAATAGAAAGATATTTTATAAAACTTTCCTAATGAATCAGATTTGAGTGAGTTTGCTTGAAGTAAACAACTCTTATTTTTCCATTGTGTGCTATAATTATACAAAAATGAAGTCTTAGAATAGAAATCTGTATAATAAAGTGGCTTTTTAATTAATCAATTTATTTTTCCCACATATTAGAAAAATAAATAAGAGCTATTTAAAAAATATTTTTAAAGTTTTTTCTTAAATACAGAAAAGTGACATATTTATTACAAATTATCCATTAAAATAGGATCACAGGTAACTACAAGTCATTGATTAATAATGGAAGAATTCATGTTTCAAATATAAGGAAGATTTCTACTTACATCAATTTAACATTTTGTTTAGAAACTGAATGACCTGTTGCATCAAATCATTTGTGCAAGAATAGTAGTCATTTTAATTTATCAGAAAATTCACCATCAAATAGGACACAGACATAATTTCAAATAAAGTTATAAAGATACACTGATTATTCACTCATTAAACTTTATATGTAATCCTACTTTTTTATTTTAATATCAGCTCTTTCTTTTTTAAACTTTTATTTATTTTAAGTGTGTTTTTCCAGGACCCATCAGCTCCAAGTCAAGTAGTTGTTTCGCAGCTCACAGTGGCCCATGTGGGGATCGAACCGGCAACCTTGTTGTTAAGAGCACCGCGCTTTAACTAACTGAGCTAACCAGCTGCCCCTGTAATCCTATCTTTTAATAAACCAAGTCCCCACAAGTTTTACAGAGACACATATAAATAAATACAGAGGGTGCCAAAAATATGTATACACATTTTAAGAAAGGAAAAAACTGTATTAATTGTAATACTCAATATATATCGCTAACAAAAGATAAATAAAAGTCACGTTTGACTTCCGCAATTACAAGAGGTGCTCAAAGTGGTTACCATCAGCGTCCAGACACTTCTGATTACAGCAAACTACTGCTTGAGTATAGATAACATCTCTTAAAATGTGTATACATTTCTTTTGTACCCCCGTTATATCCAGCAGTAAAAAGTTATTAAAAGACAGCCCAATCTTTATATGAGTCTCTATAAATTGATAAATATAGCAAACTCCCTGCACCACTTCACTGTGCAGCTACTCTGGAGCCTCCCACTATTAAACCTCCAAAACCCTCTCCTGATGATGGTGCGTTTTCCGTCTGATTCCTTCCTCTTCATCTCCAACTCTTGTTTGTGCAAATGGACTTAACATCTAACTTAGTCTAGTTCCCCTGCCTGGCTTCCCATCGCCAAGTCTTTTCTCAACTCTCTCCACTGACAGAGGGGTACAGGGTGGGAGAAATAGGGCACAATTACACAGTCATAAATCCCATGCACATCACAAATAAAAAAGGCTCACTCTTGATCTATAACAGATTAGCGCAGTTAAACATTTAATAAATAACAATTAGAATTAATTATCTTCTGTCTCATTACTTCCGGAAAGGGAAAATAAAGTTGTTTTCTTCAATATAAGTTATACTTCTTCACCAACTTAATTTTCAAAATAAATATTCAATTATGCTAAATTTCTATTCCACAAAGCATAAACAAGGTATAAATGTTTAATACATATATTTTATCATATACAAAAAGGAATGGAATTAATTTTAAATTACCCTGAAACCACACTTAGTAACTTACTAAATTGCCTTTCCTCTTCATTAATCCGAGTTTTTAAAACATAAGAGCATTAATTTTCCATTGTTTCTAATTCCCTCGGTAGGAACATACCAAATCTTTGTGCTTAGCCAGCCACTAGTATCGGGTGCAGCTCTATGCACAAAATAAATACAAGGTCGTTGCTGTCCCCTCACTGCTCAATGACAGGCCGTAAGAGGTCCTCCAAAGTAGTAACCCCCACTCCAGGGATGAAGCTCGTGGAGTTGCATGCGCCCCACACACGGTTACCACACCACGGAAGATACCGGTTTAGATCACCCACACCCCTACTGTTCCCTATCAGCCACCACGATTTCCAGGACATTTAGGATAATACATTTCAGCACGCTGGAGGGAACATTTATTTCTAAGCTAACTTTAAAACTGCTCTTAATTTATCTTCATTTCCTGAAACACAAATCTAAGATTCTTCTTTTCCCCCAAACTCTTCAGTGGCTCCCCACTTCCTCTAGGATAACGTCAAATAAATGCTTTAGCTTAACATTTTAGAATCTCCAGAAGTGGGTACAAACTGATCATTTTGGCCTCTCCACCAATGACCAGCCGTGAAGATCATACACTGCTGGGTCCATTAAACTTTACAAATCAACCTGAACTGGAAATGAGCACTTTATAAATACTATTCTGGCACTTATATATGGCCTCAATTATATTTGTTTACAATTGTACATATATTTCAACATGATTTGCAGCTCTTAAGAGAGATAGGGAAAAATTATTTCTTAGATTGATAGTTACTGAGGATCATGTTCTAGTGCTGTGCTTTGCTAGCTATCTCCTTGAAGATTCTTAACAACCTACTGAAGTAGGCATTATAATTGTCTCTACCTATATTGCAATGAGGAAACCAAGACTTGAGGATGTTCGATAACTTGCCCAGTATCTTACAGCAAGAAAGTGCAGACCCTAACTGAAAACACAGGTCTTTCTGGCAATGCATGTAATGCAACATCACTTTCGTGTGAATGTAATATTACAAATTTTATTATTATTTTACAAAGAAACTGAGGCTTAGAAAGGGGCAGTGACATACCCATAGTCACAGAACTAGGAAGTGCTAAGAGACCAGGAAAAGGAACACTCAGAGAACAGAGTTCTTCTAAATTAAAAATAGGGTAGCTGAATTAAAATTCAATAGTTTATCTTCAATGGAAGATAAAATGAACATCTTCCAAAAGTAAAACAAAGGGCAAGAAATAGAAAATAGAAGAGATAAGAAATAAATACCAGAGATTCAACTCTGACTAATAGGAGACCTAGAAAGTGAAAACAGAAAAATGAAAGGGAAGAAATTTTCAAAGAAACAATATGTGACAGAATGTTAGCAGTCCATCGAAATCCATTCTCCTCTTCTTCCTGGGCACTAAAGTACATTTCTCAGATTCCCTTAAGAATTAAGGGACCAAGTGACTATGGGCTCTCAAATGGAATGTGAATGGGAGAAAAAGGGCCATTTCCAGGCAGGCCTGGCTTATAAATTCTCCTATGTATTTTTGCCTTCCCGTGGGCTGAAATGGCAATGACCAAAGTGATTTGAGCCACCACATGTTAAAGAAGGCAGAATCCCCTGATGACCTAGACCATTTGCTCTGCACTATTTGGAAAATAAACTTAACTTGCTGTGACGCCACTCCATTTTGGGAGTCTTTTGGTTATCAAGTTTAATGTTTGTTATAAGTTTATCCTGCTCTAATTCATGATACTAGTATAGTTCCCTTTCCAGAATTGGAAGAAACAATTCTCCCGTAAAAACAATATTTCATACCAAAAAACAGAGTAATCATAATATACTACTTTGGTCAACAATGAATAATGATTACATAGCCATACTAATATAAATGTGATTTTTAATAAAATAAAATTATAAATAAAATTATAAATAAAATAAAATAAAAATTGTGATAAAGTATCTTGAGAGGATAAGGGGAAGGAAAATGGAATAATGGTGATGGTAGAAAAACTAAATTATCTAGCCTATTAAAAAGTCAAAAGATAGTTTTTAAAATCGATCAATCAAAATATTAGTGTAGGCCCATTATTTGAAATACAGCGGTAAATACCAGATGAACGAATAATAAAGATGAAAGTGATTGTCTCTGGGCAACAAGACTGAGGCATGGAGAAGGAAGAAGCAAAGAGCTGGTATGTGATGATATATCTGATTTTTAAACTATGTGTTATGCATTGCTTTGATACAATTAGATGTTTAAAAATGTACAAGACAGGAATTGGGAATTAAACACAGAGGAGCTGGACTAGGTATGAAACAACATAATACATAGATTTGAGATGGTGGAGTAGAAAGATAGGGAAAGGGAGGCAGAAGACAATCTGCTGCCCTAAGCCTTGCTACACCCAGTGCTCTGGTCTGTAGGAGTTAGAATAGTTTCAAAATGCCCAAGAAACTTCGTAAATAAGTATACATATAAAGAAAAATCTGGGATTCTATTATCTGGCTAGACTTCCGGGCTCCCCTGTGGTCCCATATACATATAGTAATATTTACTTTATCCCTGTGTGGAAGCATGTCACCTTGGCAGATGCTGGTCATTGGAAGAAGAGAGAGGGAGGGAGGGAGGGAGGGAGGAAGGGAGGGAGGGAGGAGAGGGAGGGAGGGAGTGTGTGTGTGTAAATGGGGATTAGGGTTAGGGGATTTGGTCTCATGAAATCAGGGAAAGGGTTAAGTGGGCAGCTAGGAAAAGGGCAGATTGGGAGGTGCAAGCAATAATAAAATAGGAAGAGACAAGAGCTAACAGGAAAGTGGAGGAAAAGAGAGGCCGTCAATGGAAGGAACCTGAGAAATATAAAGATGCAAAGAAAGGATTGTGCTGTGCCCTAAGTAATCAGGGAAATATAGATTTGGAGGGCTGACCTCAAGTATGGCAAAGATCTTTACTGTGATTCCAAAAGCGAACCCATCATATCCGAAATGAGGCTAATGCTATATACATTTAATAACTATTCTAAACTCAAACTTACTTTCAAGGAAACCATGTACCTACCCGTTGAGGAGCATAAACAGGATATGAGGATGAGCGCTAATGTACTCCACAGTAGGAAACCGAGTGCCTATCTGTCTTCTCAGGATGTTGTTAAATATCTGGGTCACATCTTTTTTGCCCTGTTAAAGAAACAACCAACCATTATATTGTACACTTGAAATCGGTGAACTGTATGGCATGTGAATGACATCTTAACGGCTGTTCACACACACACACAAATAGCACTATCCTTCCTAAGACGAAAACGTTAATTTACTCTTTAGTCAGCTGTGCTTTCAAACATTCAACACAGAGTCTGCAAAACAGATAAAGCTCCTTGCCACAGGATTTGCACTGTGGGAAATTTGGACAATTGGAAGACTATTTCTCACAGCAGTAAGTGAAACGCACAGATGAATATGAAATAGTAAATATGACATAACTGAATGCTTTTTTTTTTACCTTTTTACAAGAAAAATATTATGATTAGCATTTTTAAACCTTCATAAATAAGGAGGGAAAACAGATGAAGAAAATATTTTAGCAAATGTAGGTTGGAATCAAATTCCTTTTTCTTAGATATACTTTTTAGTAATTTTTCCCCTCCTTTTTATCCATTCCCCTCTCACCTTGCTGCATTAAAAAAAAAAAAAAAAAAAAAAGGACAAAAAAGTAAGCTTTCTATTAGGTGAACACACTTAACTTAGGTGATGATAAGAAGTCATATCTAACCTAGTCAAAAGAAGGGACCACTTAGTCCTAGCAAGTAGCCCGAGCCAGGGGAACTACAGCCAGTCTTGGACAGGGCTTCTTAGAGCATGCATGTGTAATAAGACTTCCACTCTCACACACCCCACAACCCCAGGATAGCCTGCCTGCTTCTCCAAGCGCCCATTGAACCGGAGTTTTTAATATGGAAAATAAGAACAAGAATGACATTCCATTCTCAACTGCTATGGCCCTGATTCTAGCTGGTCATCTCCCTACTGAACTAGTAAAGAGAGTCTTCCAGGTATGCCCTCTACTTCAAAGCATCCTTCACTTGGCAGAGTGAGCTAGCTAGAAATGCAAATTCCACCACACCATTCTCTTCTCTTTAGTGCTTTTGCTCAAAGAAACATCAAACAGCTTCGATGGCCTGGCCCTTGCCTGCCTCTCCAGTCACCTCTCATTTTCCATTCTTACTTCAAGTTCGATTAATACCAAATTGCTTTTCTACATATACTTATATGTAATCTTTCATGCTTCTATGCCTTGTTCATGCTCTTCTGTTTGTCCTGAATGCTTTTCCTTCCTTTGTTTTTCTAATTCTCAGTCATCCTTTAAGATTCAGTTCAGGAGTATTCGCCTCTGGGATAACTGCCCCCTCTGTATTACAAAACATCTTTGCTTCAATCAATCAGTACCTCCACTTCCTCACTACCCCCATTCTCCATCCTACCACCCTCACAGCAGCTAGATGTATTAAGTGCTTGCTCTGTGCCAGGCACTCATGCTAAGAACTTTACATGTATTATCCAATCCTTAAAACAACCTTACAATGTACATGCTATAAGGAAATTAAGGACCAGCGAGGTTACCTGACCCAGATTGGATGTGAGCCAGCACTCGATCCCAAGTCGATGGACTCCAGAGTCTGGGTTCTGAGCCATCACACCTCTTGCCTTTTCATAGCCACACTCGCCTCTCTTCCCCCATCACCACCCCACCCCTGATCTCTGGCAACCATTAATCTGTTCTTCATTTCTATAATTTTCTCATTTCAAGAATGTTATGTAAATGGAACCATACAAAGTGTAACCTTTTAGTATTGGCTTTTTTCACTCAGCATTAATTCCTCAAGATTCATCCAAGTTGTGGTGTGTATCAAAGTTTATTCCTTTTCATTGCTGAGTAGTTGCCCTGTTTCCCCGAAAATAAGACCTAGCCAGACAATGAGCTCTAATACGTCTTTTGGAGCAAAAATTAATATAAGACCCAGTATTATATTATATTTATATTATATTAATTATATTATATTATATTAATTATATTATACAAGACTGGGTCTTATAGTAAAATAAGACTGGGTCTTATATTAATTTTTGCTCCAAAAGATGCATTAGAGCTGACTGACTGGCTAGGTCTTATTTTCGGGGAAACATGGTAGTTCCTGGTGTAGATGTACCAAAGAGTTTGTTTAACCATTTAACGGCAGAAGGATTTCTAAGTTGTTTCCAGCATTTGGCTCTTATATATAAAGCTGCTGTGAACATTCATGACCAGGTTTCATTTCTCTGTGATAAATACCGGAAGTGCAATTTCTACTAGGGCAGTTGCATGTTCAGTTTTTAAAGAAACTGACAAATTGTTTTTCAGATTGGCCATACCATTTTACATTTCCATCAGCAATGTAATTCCTATGCATACTTGCCAGCATTTAGTGTTGTCATTAGTTTATTTTAGCTGTTCTGATAGGTATGTGGTAATTTCTCATGGTGGTCTTGATTTGTGTTTCCCTAATAGCTAGGGAACATGTTTAATGTGCTTGGAGCTACCTGTACATTCCTCTTTGGTGAAATTGTCTCTTTAAGCCTTTGCCCATTTTCAAATTGGTTTGTTTGTTTTTATACCGTTAAGTTTTGAAGGTTCTTCACATATTCTAGATACTAGTTTTTGTCACATACGTAGTTTGAAGTATTTTCTCCCAGTCTGTAGCTTGTCTTTTCATCCTATTAACAGGACCTTTTGCAGAGCAAAAGTTCTGAATTTTGATGAAATCCAATTTATCAATTTTTGTTTTATAGGTTGTGCTTTCAGTGTCAAGTTTAAGAATTTTTTTGCCTGACTCTAGATCCTGAAAGCTTTCCTCTATTTTTAAAAAAAGTTTTATAGTTTTATGTTTTACATTTACGTCTGTAATCCATTTGAGCCCGTTTTTAATAAGGTTAACAGTTTACAAGACTTCTCATTTCTCCACATCCTTCCTAGCATTTCTTATATCTTTTCTTTATGATACTAGACATCCTAACAGGTGTGAGGTTACATCTCATTATGGTTTTAATTTGCATTTCTCTGATGACTAAGGGGCAGGGTAGAATCAGAATGGGAACTGAGCCCATCAATATCCACCCTGGGAAAGAAGGCACCCCTTTGTCTCCCCTAAGCTAGTTACTCCCCAAGGGGAGGAGCTTACCCCATGTTTTCTTCTTGGAGTTCTATCATTCAGGTCATATGTTCAATCTGATTTTTGTGTATAGTATAAGATAAGGGTCCAGTTTAATTCCTTAGCATGTAGATATGCAGTTTTCCCAACACCATTTATTGAAGAGATTGTCCTTTCCCCATTGTATATTCTTGGCTCCTTTGTTGAAAATTAATTGAACATATATACATGGGTTTATTTCTGGGTTTATATTCTGTTTCATTAATCTATGTATTTGTTTTTATGCCCATACCACACTACCATAGCTTTGTAATATAGTTACAAATCAGGAAGTGTGATGCCTCCAGCTTTGTTCTTTCTCAAGATTGCATGGACTATTTGGGGTCTTTTGTGGTTCCATATGACTTTTAGGATTTGTTTTTTCTATTTCTGTGAAAATTTTTTGATAGGGATTGCATTGAATCTGTAGAATGCTTCGGGTAGTATGGACATTTTAACATTATTAATTCTTCCAATCCATGAAGATAAAATATTTTCCATTTATTTTTGCCTTCTTCAATTTTTCATTAATGTTTGCTAGTTTTCAATGTACAGATCTTTCACCTCCATGGTTAAATTTACTCCTAAATATTTCTTCTTGATGTTATTGTAAATGGGATTTTATTTTATTTTTTAAACTTTTATTTATTTAAGTGTGTTTTTCCAGGACTCATCAGCTCCAAGTCAAGTAGTTGTTTTAGTTTAGTTGTGGAGGGCGCAGCTCACAGTGGCCCAGGTGGGGATTGAACCAGCAACCTTATTGTTAAGAGCACCACGCTCTAACCATCTGAACTATCTGGCTGCCCTCTTAATTTATTTGTTGATAACTCATTGTTAGTATATAGAAACACAAGTGATTTTTTGTATATTGATTTTTTTATCTGCAACTTTACTGAATCTACTTGTTAGTTCAAATTTTTTTTGGTAGTCTTAGGGTTTTCTATATATAATATCATGTCATCTGCAAATAGAGACAGTTTTTCTTTCTGCTTTGGATGCCTATATACATATATATATATACACACACACACACACACACACACACACACACACATATACACATACATACATACATGGTTACATGGTATTGGTATTGACTTTTTTCACTCAGCATAATTCCTCAAGATTCATCCAAGTTGTTGTGTGTATCAAAGTTTATTCTTTTCAGTGCTGAGTTGTTACCCTGTTTCCCTGAAAATAAGACCTAGCTGGACAATGAGCTCTAATATAGTGTATGTATTTATCTGTTTATTCATTTAGTTGGTATTGCCCTGGCTAGGACTTTCAGTATGTTGAACACAAGTAGCAAGAGTGAGCACCCTTGTGTTGTTCCTGATCTTACAAGAAAAGTTTTCAGCTTTCTACCACTGAATAGCATGTTAGCTGTGGGATTGTCATAGATGGGCTTTATTATGTTAAGGTATATTTCCTCTATACACAATTTGTTCAAAGTTTTTATCATGAAAGGATGTTGAATTTTGTCAAATGCTTTTGGTTCACCTATTGAGATGATCATATGATTTTTATCCTTCATTTTAATAATGTGGTGTAACACACTTTTTTGTATATGTTGAACTATCCTTGTATTCCTGGAATAAATCCCACTTGATCATGGTGTATGATACTTTTAATGTAATGTTAAATTTAGCTTGCTAATATTTTGTCAAGGATTTTCACATCTGTGTTCATAAGGAATATTGGCCTGTAACTTTCTGTTTTTGTAGTGCCTCTGGCTTTGGTATCAGAGTAACACTGGCCTCATAAAGTTAGTTTGAAAGTATTTCTTCTTCTCCTTCTATATTTGGAAGAGTTTAAGGAGTAGCATTAATTCTTCTTTAAGTGTTTGGTAAAATTCACCAGTGAAACCATATGGGCCCACGCTTTTTTGTGTTGGAAGGTGTGTTTTTTTTTTAAAGATTTTATTGGGAAAGGGGAACAGGACTTTATTGGGGAACAGAGTGTACTTCCAGGACTTTTTTCCAAGTCAAGTTGTTGTCCTTTCAGTCTTAGTTGTGGAAGGTGCAGCTCAGCTCCAGGTCCAATTGCCATTGCGTTGCATGGGGGGCGGCCTACCATCTCTTGGGGGAGTCGAGGAATCGAACTGGCAACCTTGTGGTTGAGAGGATGCGCTCCAACAAACTGAGCCATCCAGGAGCTCAGTGGCAGTTCAGCTCAAGGTGCCATGTTCAATCTAAGTTGCAGGGGGTGGAGCCCACCATCCCTTGTGGGACTCGAGGAGTTGATCCGGCAACCTTGTGGTTGAGAGCCCACTGGCCCATGTGGGAATCGAACTGGCAGCCTTCGGAGTTAGGAGCACGGAGCTCCAATGGCCTTAGCCACTGGGCTGGCCCGTGTTGGAAGGTTTTTGATTACCGATCAACATCCTTATTGTCGATCCTGATCGTTATTGGTCTGTTCAGATTTTCTATTACTTCATAATTCAGTCTCAGTAGATTATATGTTTCTAGGAATTTGTCAACTTCTTGATTGTTCAATTTGTTGGCATTTAATTGTTCATAGCAGTTTCTTATGATCCTTAGTAATTCTGTATTACCAGTTGCTATATCTCCTCTTTCATTTCTGATTTTGAGTTTTCTGTTTTTCTCAGTTCAGCTAAAGTTTTGTCAATTTTCGGTTTTCAAAAAAACAGCTGTTAGTTTCATTGTTCTTTTCTATTATCTTTCTAGTTTCTATTTCATTTATTTCTATTGATCTTTGTTATTTCCTTCCTTCTAATAACCTAGTCTTAATTTGTTATTTTTCTAGTTACTTAAGGTATAAAGTTAGGTTATTTGAGATCATTCTTTTTTCTTAATATGGACATTTATCACTATAAACTTCCCTTTTAGATGTGCTTTTGCTGCATCCCATAAATTTTCGTACGTTGTTTCCATTTTCATTTGTCTCATAATGTTTTTTATTATTCTTTTGATTTCTTCTTGACCCATTGGTTATTCAGGAACATATGGTTTAATCTCCACATATTTGTGAATTTTCTAGTTTTCCTCTTGTAATTGATTTCTAGTTCATACTTTCATGGTTGGAAAAGATACTTGATATGATTTCAATCATCTTAAATTTATTAAAACTTGTTCTGTGGCCTAACATATGATCTATCCTGGAGAATGTTGTGTGAGCACTTGAGAAGAACGTATATTCTGCTACTGTTGGATGGAATGTTCTATATACTGTATTTTTCTGAAAATAAGACCTAGCTGGACCATCACCTCTAATGTATCTTTTGGGGCAAAAATTAATATAAGACTTGGTGTTACATTATATTATATAAGACTGGGTCTTATATTAAAATAAGATCAAGTCTTATGTTAATTTTTGCTCTAAAAGACACATTACAGTGGATGATCCGGCTATGTCTTCTTTTTAGGGAAACACTGTATATCTGTTCGGTCCATATGGTTTAATATGTAGTTTAAGTAAGTCCAATTGATTTTCTGTTTGCATGATCTAGCCATTGTTGAAAGTGGGGTATGAAAATCGCCTAGCATTATTGTATTGTTGTCCTTTTTCCCCTCCAGATGTATTAACACTTGCTTTATATATTTAGGTGCTTCAATGTTGGCTGAATAAATATTTACAATTGTTATAGACTCTTGAATAACTGACCCCATTACAGTCATGTGGTGCTTAACAATGGGGATATGGTCTGAAAAATGTGTCATTAGGTGATTTCATCATTGTAGAAACATCATAGAATGTACTTACACAAACCTGGATGGTAAGCCTACTACTATAATTATATGTGCTATACTTTTATACAACTGGCACTGCAGTGGGTTTGTTTAGACCAGCATCACCACAAACATGAGTACTGCATTTTGCTCAGCTATAACAGCTACCATGTCAGTAGGTGATAGGATTTTTTAGTTTTTATGGGACCATCATCTTATATTTATCTATTATGCAGTTTGTTGCTGACCAAAGCATTGTCATAAATAGCACATAACTTATTATATAATGACCTTCCTTGTCTCCTGTTATAGTTTTTGGCTTACTGTCTATTTTGTCTATTGTAAGTATAGGTACCCCTGCTTTCTTTTGGTATCCATTTTCACGGAATATTTTTTTCCATCCCTTCACATTCAGTCTATTGTGTTCTTAAATCTGTGTTCTTAAAGTGAGTCTCTGGTAGGCAGCATAGAACTAGGTCTTGTTTTGTTATCCATTCAGCCACTCTGTGTCTTTTGGCTGAAGAATTTAGTCCATTTACACTTAAAGTAATTATTGATAGGTATGGAATTACTACTGTCATTTTCTTCATTGTTTTCTGGCTGTTTGTATTCCTCTCTTCCTTGCTTTCTTCCTTTGTGATTTAATGATTTTTTTGTAGTGTTATGCGTCAATTCCTTTCTCTTTATCGTTTGTATACCCACAATGGGTTTTTGCCTTGTGGTTACTACGAGGCTTATATAAAATATCTTATATTTATAACAATCTAATGTAAGCTGATAATAATTTAACTTCAAATGCATATAAAAAGCTTTACATTTCACATTCCTCCCCCCAACACACACATTTCATGTTGTGATGTCACAATTCACATCTTTTCATATTATGTATTCACTAACAAACTATTGTAGTTATGGTTATTTTAAATACTTTTCTCTTTAAACCTTTATACTAGAGTTATAAGTGATTTACCCACCACCATTATAATATTAGATTATTCTAATTTAATTACTTTACCTTTACCATTGAATTTTTTACTTTCATGCTATTAATTAACATCCTTTCATTTCAGCTTGAAAAACACCCTTTAACATTTCTTGTGAGGCCAAGCTAGTGGTAATGGACACCTTCAGGTTTTGTTTGTCTATGAAACACTATTTCTCGTTTTGCTCTGCATGACAATTTTGCCGGGCATAAAATTTTTTGATTGGAAGTTCTTTTCTTTCACTAGTTTGAATATGCCATACCTCTCCCTTCTGTGCTCTAGGGTTTCTGCTGAAAAAAAAAAAAAAATCAGCTGATAGTCTTATGGGGAGTTCCTTTGTATATAACAAGTTGCTTTTATCTTGCTGCTTTTAAGATTCTCTCTTTGTCTTTAACTTTCACAATTTAATTATAGTAAGTCTTGGTGTGGATCTCTTTGGATTCATCTTCTTTGGAACCTTTTGGCTTCTGGGACCTGGATGGCTATTTCTTTCTCCAGGTTAGGAAGTTTTCAGTCATTATTTTTTTTGAACAAGCTTTCATCCCCTTTCTCTCTGTTTTCCTTTTGGGACCTTATAATACATATATTAGTCAACATGACAATGTCTCTTAAGTCTCTTAAGCTATCTTCACTCTTTCTTTTTAAATTCTTTTTTCTTTTTGCTCCTCTGGGTCATAAATTCCACTATCCTGTCTTCAAGTTCACTATCCTCACTTCTGCTTGATCTAATCTGCTGCTGAAGCCCACTACTGAAGCTTTCAATACAGTATTGTATTCTTCAGCTCTGTGATTTCTGTTTGGTACTTTTTAAAAATATTTTCTATCTTTCTGTTATTATCCCTTTGAAATTCTCACTTTGTTCATGAATTGCTCTCCTGACCTTAGTGAGCATCTTTATGACCTTTATTTTGAACTCTCTGTTAAGTAAATCACTTATTTCTATTTCATAAGCTTGGTTTTTGGAGATTTCTCATGTTCTTTTGTTTTGAACATAGTCCCTTGTTTCTTCATTTTCTTTGATCTCTGTGTTGGTTTCTGCACATTAGATGAAACAGCCACCTTTCCTAGTCTTCACAGACTAATTTCATGTAAGAAATGAACCCTGTCAATCAGCCTGGACTGAGCACCTTGTTCCCTATCAAAACTGTGATTTTCCAAGCCACCATCTTTGTTCTTAGTGACTCCCAGTAGTTGTGGGTGTGTCAAGCAAGAACTGTTAGTTCCAAAGGAGAGGATTGCAGTCAGTACCTAGAACTGATTAAAAACTGAACCCTCAGGCAGCAGCTGGTAAAGCATGCAGTCAAACCTTTTCCACAAAGAAACTGGGAGATGAGCATTTTTACCTATTTCTGCACTGAGCCTGGGTGTACAGCCACAGGGGATGGTCCTGTGCCCATTTAAAAACTGCTTCTTGTGGAATCTAAAGAACAAAATAAATAAACCAACAGAACAGAAACACACTCATAGATACAAAGAACATTTTGATGGTTACCAGATAGGAGGGAGGTTGAAGGGGTGGGTGAAAAATGGATAGGGACTAAAAAGTACAAATTGGTTGTTACAAAGTAGTCAGGGGGAATGTACGGTATATCACAAGGAATGTAGTCAATAATATTGTAATAACTATACATGGTTTCAGATGTGTACTAGATTTATTGGGTTGATAGATGGGAGGAGTTTGGGGGACAGGGTGAAAAAGGTGAAGGGATTAAGAGGTATAAATTGGTAGTTACAAAGTAGTCATGGAGATGTAAAGTAAAGCCTACAGAATATAGTCAATAATATGGTAATAACTATGTATAGTGCAGGTGGGTACCAGACTAGTCAGGGGTTCACTTCTTAAATTATACAAATGTCTAACCTCTATTCTGAACACCTGAAATTAATAATGTTGAATGTTAACTGTAATTGAAAAAATTTAAAGGGCGGGGAGGTGAAGGGGAATAAGAAGTTCAAACTTCCAGGTATAAAACAAAAGAGTCATGGGGTTGTAATGTACAGCATAGGGAATATAGTCAATAATATTGTGATAACATAGTACGGTGTCAGATGGTTGCTGGACTTATGATGATCAGTTCTTTAGGTATATAAATGTTGAACAACTATGGTGTACACCTGAAACTGATATAATGTTGTATGTTAGTTATATTTTTAAATAAAAATCTTTGAAAAAACTTAGCTTCTTTGTTTACTACAGTAATATGAGACTTTTGAATGCAAGCTCCATTAGCTATCAACACTAGCTTATTTGGGGGCCTGACCCTTGGGTGGAAGCCATAAAAGCTGGGAAGCTAGATATGTATACAAGCTCTTTCCAGAAAGATATTGGCAACTTGGTTTTCTTTTTGGTGCAAGTTGGAAGAAGAAAGCAGAAGTGCCCACTAGCACTTTTGACTTTTGGGCTCTTAGAAGAAACACTGCCAGCAACTAGGTGCATGTTAATTAGAAGCTGGAGCCTCAGGTACCATTTCTAAAGTATGCAGTCAAACCCCTTCTAGGGAAAGACTGGGAGATGCGTGTTTTTGCCTGTACTCCGTGCTAGCCCTGGGAGTGGGGTTGGGGAGAGAGGTGGAAACAGCTATAACAAGTGCTCCTGTGACTGTTAACAACTGCTTCTTTGTTTGCTATAGCTCCGTGGCACTCATGAATACAGGTCCCGTTAGCTTTCACAGACAGGTGATTTAGGTGCCTACCTCTCAGTTGGCAGCCTTAAAATTTGGAGCGCTAGATGTATGGTCCAAACCCTTTGCTTCTCAGGGAGAAGCTGGGAGTTGGGGGTTCCCTCCCAATTGTATGGTGCTATGCCAGGGGTGGGATTGATGGCAAGAGTGTGTCTCAGAGTTTCCTACCCATTTTGATGTGGGTATTTTCTCAGTTGCCCAATGAGTAGGAGTCACTCAGCTAGTTTTTGGATTTTCTCTTGGAGGAAATTTCTCCACGTGTAGCTGTACATTCTGTGCATCCACAGAAGGAGGGAAATTCAGAAGCCTCCTATGTTGCCATCTTGGCCCAGAGTCCCAGTCATTATTTTAAGGTTACATTTATTGGGGTAACATTGGTTATTAACACTATACAAATTTCAGGTATACAAGTTTATAATACAACATCTGTATACTCTATTGTGTGTGTGCTTACCACCCAGAGTCTAGTCTCCTTCCATCACTATATATTTGACCCCCTTTACGCTCCTCATCCTTCCCCTACCCTCCTTCTCCTCTGGTAACCACCATTCTATTATCCGTATCTGTGAGTTTAGGTATTTTTGTTTTGTCTTGTCTGTCCATTTGTTGCTTTTCATTTTATATCTCACATGAGTGAAATCATATGGTTCTTGTCCTTTTCTGTCTGACTTATTTCACTTAGCATAATAATCTCAAGATCCATCCATATTGTCACCAATAGCAATATTTCATCTTTTTTATGGCTAAGTAGTCTTCCAATGTATATATGTCCTCCTCCTCCTCCTCTTCCTCCTCCTCCTCCTCCTTCTTCTTCTTCACATATCTTCTTTATTCAATCATCCATCAAAGAACACTTAGGTTGTTTCCATGTCTTGGCTATTGTAAATAATGCTGCAATGAACATAGGGCACATATATCTTTACAAAAAGTGTTTTCAAATTTGGGGGGTGGGATCAAGCTTCTTCCCAGCAAAAGAAACCATCAACAAAACAAAAAGGCAACCACTGAGTGAGAGAAGATATCTGTAAACAATACCCCTGATAAGGGGCTAATGTCCAAAATATGTAAAGAGTTCAACTCAATAACAACAACAAAAACCAAACAATCCAATTTAAAAATAGGCAGAAGACCTGAATAGACATTTTGCCAAGGAAAACATATAAATGGCCAACAGATACATGAAAAGATATTCAACATCACTAGTTATAAGGGAAATGCAAATCAAAACCATAATGAGCCACTACTTCACACCTGTTAGAATGCTAGTATCAATAAGACAAGAAATAACTAGTGCTGGAGAAGATGTGGAGAAAAGGGAACCCTCACACATTGCTGGTTGGGATGTAAATTGATCCACAGTAATTTTTTAAATGGAAAAATTCAGTGCTGTTTCTCATACATTTGGTGAGGACATAAAGCAATCTAATAATACCTGACTGATGTCCTAGAATCCCACATTGGGAAATCGAGCCTGAGAAAATGACCTAACTATCTTAAGTACAGAAAAAAAAGTGTCAGGCACAGAGATCTTTATGGCCGCGGTGATAATAAAGAGTTAGAAACAACCAACAGACCCAGAATTAGGCCTGGTTAAATAAATTATGGTACATATAACTGGCAGAAATAAATGGAAACATCAAAATGTTGACAATGATTAAATATAAGAAACATGTAAGACCCATTTCTTTTACTTCATTTCATAGAGACAAGTAAAGAGAGGGGTGGAAGTAAGGGAGAAAGAGAGAGAAGGAGAGAGCAAGGAAGAAAAGACGGAAAGGGAGCCAGGAAGAAAGGAAGAAGGATTTAAAGGAAGGAGAGACAGAGAGATAAAAACAGATACATGAGGAAGCACATTATACCTTCCTTGAATTAAAAAAACACTATACAAAATTTTAATAGAAAATTAGTAGGTAAGTCTTCAATTCAAAACGATATTTTAGAATCAGCTGCTCTTATGATTTTAAAATACTAAAAAATGTCCATGTACTACATGAATTTCATTTATACACATGTGAAAGAATATATTTGTTGTATAAAAGAGATATAACTGTAAGTATAAATGAAATTTAAAATGAAAGAAGTCATCTGTTTTGTTTAAACCTTTCTAGACTCCACAGGAATAGTACAGAATATCACTCCTCTTTGAAATGTCATGAGAGTGTTTTTCATACTTCTCAGTAAAATGTCACAAGAATATTTCCATACAGCATTCCAGTGAACAGTAGAAATGAAGCTGCACAGAACTCTATCCAACTTTTACACAGAGGAAAACATTCTTCTAGTTCATTAGCAAATGTGTGCAAAGTCAAAGAAAGCCCCTGTGGATAACAAAAACAAGTTCTGCTACAAGGGACAGCTTCTCCAAACAGAGAAAGGGATCAGAATAGAAAGCATTAGAGAAAATTTAAACAGGTACAGATGATGAATGATGGTCTCTACATTATAGGTAACCTTCATAGGTACCCAAGCATCACACCGTATATAATTGGAATAAAACCTTAATTATTTCAAAACCAGTGTTCTGCAACCCTCAGACTGCCAGATCTCACTGCTCTGGAACTAGAAGTGGCCAGAAAAAGGAAAAAACTCTAAATACATCTTTGATGATAATGCTACAACATCTAGAAATGACCAAAATTGTCTGAAATTAGCCAGTAATTCTAAGATTACATATATTGTAGCTGATAAGATATCAAACTTGAAGAAGCACTTGTGTTAGCTGGCAAATTCAAAAAAGGTCAGCCCTGACATGAAATACTCAATGATTAGTTGCTGAAAGAATGATATTTATGGAAGTATCAATTGGAATCAAATAAGGTGAAAAGAGGGAAGAAAGAAGTGATGAAGAGTAGTCATAGTGATTAGAAGGAACTACTAATAAAGAGCATCTTTCACAGATTGATAACAGAAGTGAGAAAAGGCAAATGAGACAGTAAAAGAGGGTAGGGATTAGGGGGAAGAAAACCACCCACTTTAAAATTGTTGCCATTGACTTGTATACAGAATATATGAAGAATTCAAAATTCAACAATGAAATAAGAAGGTAAAAGATCTGAAATGACATTTAACAAAATAAGAGATATGGTGGCAAATAAACACTGGAAAAGATGTTCAACATCATTAGTCATTAGGGGAATGAAAATTAAAACCACAATGAGATACCACTAACACTTACTAGAAGGGCTAAAATTAAAAAACCAAAGACAAAACAAACAAAAATATCTGACACTACCCAACAATCCTATGCCTAGGTATTTATCCAAGTGAAATGAAAACCTACATTCACACCAAAAGAACAAAACAAAACAAAACACAACATGTAAATGGTTATAGGTTTTATTTATAACTGTTAAAAACTAAAAATTCCCCCAATATCCTTCAGTTAGGGAATGGATCAATGATGTCATACATCCATGCAATGGAATACAGGTCAGCAATAAAGAGGAACAAACTCCTGATACATGATAACAGCATGGATGAGTAGCAAATGCATTATGCTAAGTGAACATAGATAGACTCAAAAGGCTACATTCTGTATGGTTCCATTTACACATTTGCAAAGGCAAAAATACAGGGGCAGAAGATAGATCACTGGTCGCCAGAGGCTGGGGATAGGTGCAGAAGCTGGCTACAAAGGGGAATGGGAGAATTTTGGGGGTGATGGAATTATTCCACATCACAGAACTGTGCACTAAAAAGAGAGTGTCACTGTTTGTAAATTACACCTTAATTTTTAAAAATGAAACACAACTGTAGGCACTGAAGTCCCAGACTGCTCTGTTCGGCTCCTGTGTGTGTTGGCTTCAGGGAGGAGATCATGAGAGTGAGGTGGGCAGGGCAAACGTGTGGGCTGAATTTCAGCAGCAGAACTAATTAGGCAGAACAGTCTGCCAGGGGCAAAGGGTGGTGTTCACTGCGTGGATTAACAAGGACTCTTTTTCAGGGGACTAAAATTCAAAATAAACTAATTTACAGATACTGGGAAAGTTTCAGAGAACATAGGACAGCTCAGAATTTGTTGCTCTAAAAATTTTTAAACTTTAATTAAATTTACATATTACATGAATTCCATCAGGGAGCCCCCTACCTTCACCCCCATCTCTCTGCCTATTTTCTTCATTCTTTTCTCTGTGTTCTCTGCAGACTGGCTTCTCTATTTCTTTAGTCTACATGATAGGGAACCTGGCCACTGATGGAGAAACTGTATCTAATATTTTTAGCTTCTGGTTAGAGATTGGATTCTGTCTCTGTTCCACTTCCCGAATCCTGCAAATACTCTGGCCCTACTTTGGTCTGATATCCACTGCTGAGCCAATCAGCCCTGTGTTGGACAGGGCGTCACGTTGCACAAAATGGTTGTTCCCACTGTAACCACATGAGAGGGAAGGAAGGAGCATTTCCCAGAAAGCACAAGGACTAGGCAAAGTATTTTGTACATTATACATGACATGAGCAGTCTTTATCCTTATGGCAGGTTACCTTCCTTAAAAAGTATAGTAAGGTCAAATTACAATGGTCATTGTCTTATTTTTTACAGGGGAAATGCAAACAATGAACAGGTTATGCTTCTGATTAAGGACCTGAAGCCAAATACCATTCTTAATCACCCATAAATGATGTATCTTTACAGGTATAAATGCTTCTAAAGTTTATATTCATTAGTGTCAAGAAAATAATAGGATAACAATAATATAAAATTCCATTTAATATTATATAGTATTTCCCTCACCCAAGATAGTAAATTATTTAATTTAATCTGTCTAATGACAGGTGCAAAATATATAAACAACCAAACAGAATTAAGACCAAGTAGAATCAATGTCCTACACACATAGTAAGCATTTCAAATTGTTAAATGCATGAAGTACACTCAAATCTTAAGACTTTATGATTTCTTAGTTTTAGAGGAATAAAGCCAAAAGTTAAGGACCACTTTAATCAGTGTCAGGGAACAGAAAAGGATCTGCAGGGCATGGAAATTTTCAAACACTTAGGACCATAAAATTGCTTATAAATAAGCTGATCCTGGAACGCTGAACTTGAGTTTTTTAAATGTAGCAAAAAATAATCACTACAGATTAAATTAGCACAGTAGTAAATTTTCTGCTTCTTTGAGCTGCTTTCTAATTCAGTCTGAACAGTTGACTGCATCCACCCTAGTTATGCAAGGCACACCTGCCTTTAAAATGAATGCATCAACTCTTACATGCATCATCCTTTGATCTTTTCTCACTTTGTGTTTCAAAACATCAAAGATGTTTTGAATAGTGTCTTGAATAGTGTCCAAACCTCAAAAATACAGCTCTGAGTTTGATCCTGAGCCCACAAAATCAGAAGCCTTGCAATCTCAGCCACAACTCATTTTTTCTTAAACCTTGTTAGAAATATGCTGAAGAGTTTCTTTTATCTAAGCAATGTTAAGGCTTAGATAAAAATTTATGGCGATAAAGTAAATAAGATTTTCTTTTTAAACAATTTTAACCAAAGGTGGACCTCCTAACTAGCTCTTAGTCATATGATAGCAGTGCTTTCTCCGCACTTTCCTCACCTCGGTAGACCGCTTTCCTCTTGATACCTATCGGAGAAATAGATTTGTCACACAGATTCCCCAGTCTAAGCCAGCGGCCACCCAATCTAAGCCAGCACCATGGGCCATCATCACTGCTGTCAGCTCGGAGTTCACATCTGCTAGCTCCTCTCAACCCCAGTCCTTGTCTTGCTACAACTAGTTAGTTTCTCAACATTGTTTATACCAAGTGTAGAAAACCCCCACTCCTCCTTCACTCAACATATACTGTTAGCACAGAGTTCTTTTATTAAAGGTTTAAATGTAACAAAAGGTAGCACAGTGCGGAAACATTATTAAATATTATAATATAATTATTATATATTATTATATAATTAATATATATTAAATATTATAACATAATTATTAAATAATATAAAATATTATTAAAACATTATTATTCCTCAGCACTCCTGATCATCTTTTTCCTTAAGCCCCTTCCTCTGTCATGGATCTAGAGCCTTCTCTCTCCCTCACTCCAAACCCTTCTCCTATCTCTCTTCTATTTCCTACTCCTATCAAACTTAGCCCAAGAGAGGGCAGTTCTCAAATTTCTGTTACTTTACTCTCAAGGGAAACTAAACTCTTTTCTTTCAATCTTTTCCTTCCAAACTGCCTAGAGACCTCACCTTTCACAACTAACAAAAAGCCCATCTAGGTGTCTTCTTAACTAAAGTTCACTTTTTTGTCTGTAAGGAATGCAACATTCTTTTATGTTTTCTAAAGCAATAAATTTTCCTTCCTGTGATAAAAACATACCAGAAAATTTATAATCAATAAAATTTGATTCAAAACAACAATTTGACAACAATTTGACTGTTTTTCTTTTCAAAGAAGCCCCAGGAGAGGTTATTCACTTACTGAAATGACTTTATCATTACTCGAATCACCTCCCACACACTTTACTAAGTAAAATGGCTTACTGTTGTACCTCAGGAAATCTTCCTTTGGTCCAAGGACCTCTGGTTCTATCTCTCATTCTCATTCCTACATCCATTCATTCAACTAACCATTGGACGTAACACTAGGTATGGGAAATACATCCTAGTACCTAATCCAGAAGGGGCCGTACCGCTACCTATAAACCAAGAGACGAGGGCAGTGGGGTTCTGTGTGATTAGACTGAGGTTGGAGTTAGGAGAAATTTTATCAAGCTGTCACTAGCTTATATGGAAACTTTAGGATTGAGAAGGGAAGTTGCTGCCTGTGGGATCAGTATCAGCCCCCACGCCTCCAGTCCAGAGAGACACATAGCACATTCCTACAGGCAGGCTAATACTGCTAGTAATGCTGCCCCTTCCTGAAAATACTATACATGCATAGTTAGTGTTATGCTTAATACTGAACTCTCCTACATCTTAACTGTTTTTCATTCATTCATTCAACCAAGAAGTATTTATAAGTATTTATTTTCTATGGACTTGAGGAGAACAGCTTTGTCTACTGAAAATCGCATTCATTTATAATTATGTTCTCGGCATTGTGTTAGAACTGAATGAACAAAGTCAACAACTGTCTGGTTAATTGTACCTAAATAAAGTTGAGGGGAAAAAGAACTCTCTACTATTATCACAATGACAGATCTTCATAATAATAGTTTTGATTCATTAGTAAAAAATTATTATATATAGTACATTATTAAGGAGCGGGGGCAAATATATAATGCATTTTATAAAGAAAATGTAAAGTAACCCACAAAAGTAATCTATTTTACTCTCTGCATTTGAAGAGTTAATCTTTAGCTACATGGAAAATTCAAATATTCAGAAAGATAGTTCTTTTCCCCAAGGATTCCAGAAAAAAAAGTATATTCCACTAGATAACACAGAAGTCAATTTTCAGACAACTGAATCTCTTAATCCCAAAATAATTTTTAAGTAAATGTCCCCTATAAATTTATTTATTTACAGTATACCATGTAAAATAAGGAAAATTTGCATGTTTATTGTTCCTCTTCTGTTATCTAACCTAATACTGAACAAAGTTGGGAGATACCCAAAGTGTTTCTTTGGTGTGTGCCTATTTCCCCAGTTACTGGACAGCACTGTAAGCCTATGTTACTCTTTGGCTGCTCCAGTCTTCCCTAGGTCACTGCACTCAGCCTGACAACATCTTTTCCCTGACTCGGTCTGCAAAACATAATCATCCTTGATCATATTCCTTCTGGCTTCCAACTGCAAATTGGGCTAATTTCATAAACTAACTCAAGCTAACATTAATTAATGATGATAATAGCTTCATACATTGCTGCTTTCAGGGAAATGTGAAGAAAATAGATGTATAGAAATATAATACTATAATCCAAGAGCATGGGTCTTTTTCCCATTTATGGTAACCGACCAACGAACTCTCAAACTAACATAACAAACAAAGCAAACAAACCTCAAGGGTTATAACAAAAAAAACTGACTTACATTTAACTTTAGTTTGAAAAAGAGAAGAAATGAGAATATACTACTTTACATTTGTATATAATGTTATTTCATAACATATATGTATATATGTTTTATTTACTTTAATATTTAAAAGAATGTTGTAAGTTCATATTATTCCTATTTTATAGATGAGAAAATTTAGTCTCAAAGAGGTTATGCTACTATCGAATGGTAGATCAGGGACTCTAAACAATTCTAAGTCAAGTATATTTTCGCTATACACAGCACCTATACATGTTCAAAATGTCTCATTTTAAACTAAATAAAAGAAACATGAAAGTATATAAACACAATGGTAAAACTACACTTAAATTCAACACATGGCCACTTTAAAAAGAAAATGGGAAGTAAGATAGGAGGGAGAGTGAGCAAGTCTGGCAAGAGGAAAAAGCAGGAAAAGAGATTGGGCAGAAAATGTCAAAGAGAGAAATAGATACGAGAGAGAAATCAAAAAAAGACAGGTGGGTCTGTCTAAAAGGAAGGATGAGTTGAAGTCTGGGCCGGGTGGGTTTCTGAGTCAGTGCTGCTTCCAGCCAACACAGCTGGCTTCACGTTTCCCGAGGAGTCTTTCTCTTCATTCCTCATCCTGCGTCCTGTCCTGCGTCCTGTTCTAGTCAGTCAAACATCTGCCCCAATCTAAACAGTCCAGAGAGCCTGGGGCTAGTATTTCCACAGATCCCCAGAGCCCTGATGTTATCTTAGTCAGATCACTGTAATTAGTTTTCTTTTCACTTCCTCAGTGACAAAACTAAAAGCAATTTACTTCAGAAATCTCCATTGTCTTCTATCTCTAAGGATTAGTGGAGACCCAAGCATTTACCTGATAGTATCAAAAGTCTGATAGTAGTAACAAAACAACAAGCAAATCAAGATTTCTACTGTTGAAATAGTCAGTACCCAAACCTGACTTATTTGTGTATTTTTTTTTTTTACTAAAATATCACTGTTCGGGCCGGCCCAGTGGCTCAGGCGGTTAGAGCTCCGTGCTCCTAACTCCGAAGTTCTGTCAGTTCGATTCCCACATGGGCCAGTGGGCTTTCAACCACAAGGTTGCCAGTTCGATTCCTCGAGTCTGGCAAGGGATGGTGGGCTCCGCCCCCTGCAACTAAGATTGAACACAGCACCTTGAGCTGAGCTGCCTCCCGGATGGTTCAGTTGGTTGGAGCACATCCTCTCAACTGCAAGGTTGCCGGTTTTGACTCCCGCAAGGGATGGTGGGCTGTGCCCCCTGCAACTAGCAACGGCAACTGGACCTGGAACTGAGCTGTACCCTCCACAACTAAGATGGAAAGGACAACAACTTGACTTGGAAAAAAGGCCTGGAAGTACACACTGTTCCCCAATAAAGTCCTGTTCCCCTTCCCCAATAAAATCTTTAAAAAAAAAAAAATCACTGTTCTCAGTTACATATAGAATAGATAAGAAAATGCCTATACATATTCACTACTTAGCTTTCTAGGTTTTGGGTTTATTTAGTTTAATTGAATATTTAGGTAAATTAGGTATAACTTTTTAAAATGAGATAAGTATCCTAGCATTAAATATCCTAGCTAGTAATATCATAGCATTACTAGCATTTAATAAGCTTCTTAAATCACTGATATAATATTTTAATAGGCAAAATATTTTATAATATTTTAATTAAAAAAACAGGTTTGGGAGACACTGAGGTTGCATCCCAGCTTAGGCTCTTAGTAACTGAGTGACTTTTGGACAAATTACTTAATATATTTGAACTTTAGGTTCTTCATCTATAAAATGGGGCTAATAATATAATACTAATCACAAAGGTTGTTTTGAGAATTAAATGAGATAAGGACTTAAAACTGTTCAACATGCAGCAACCACTCAACAAATATTACCTATTATCTATTATTATTATTAGCCACTAACCTTGCGACCTAGCTGCACCACTACAGTATACCCTTTTGCTTTATTTAAAAAAGTTAAAGTTCCCAGACAAAAAAATTAAATTTCATTACCACTAAACCAATATTACAAGACATGCTAAAGGGACTTCTTGAAGAAGAAAAGATAAAAACCATGAATAAGAAAATACAGGAAAGAAAAAAATTCTGTGACAAAGGCAAACACATGATAAAAGCAGTGTATCAATCAACTACAACGATAAATTAAGGGGACACAAAAATACACATACACACAAAAGAAGTAAAAAACAATGACAAAAACATAAACATGGAGGGGGTGATTTTAGAATATGTTCAAACTTAAACAACCAACTTTAAATAGACTGCTATAAATATACTGTGGTATATAGGAAACACACGGTAACCACAAACCAAAAATCTACAAGAGATATACAAGAAATAAAGAGAAAGGAATCTAAACACAATACTGTAAAATCCTGAACACAAAAGAAAAGAGAGGAAGGGAATAAGAAAGGAACAGAGAAGAACTACAAAAACAGTTAGAAAACAACAACTACCTACTTTTATACACCAATGGCAATAACTACCTATCAATAATTACTTTAAATGTAAATAGACTAAATGCTCCAATCAAAAGCGAAGCTGAATGGATTAAAAAAAAAAAAACAAGACTCATACAGATGTTGCATACAAGAGACCCACTTCACATAGAAGGACATAAACAAACTGAAAGTAAAGGGATAAAAAAAGATATTTCATGCAAATAGAAATGAATAAAAAAGCTGGGGAAGCAATATTTATACCAGACAAAATAGACTTTAAAACAAGGGTTCTATCAAGAGACAATGAAAGGCATTTCATAATGACAGAGGAATCAATCCAACAAGAGGATATAACCCTTGTGAACAACTATGCACCCAACGTAGGAGCACCTAAATATATAAAGCAAATACTGATGTACCTAAAGGGAGAAATTGACACTAATACAGTCACAGTAGAGACTTTAACACCCCATTGACACCAATGGATAGATTGTCCAGACAGAAAATCAACAAGGAAACAGTGGTCTCAAATGAGAGGCTACAAAACAAAAACAAACAGACAAAAACACAGTAGAGCAGATGGACTTAGTTGATATTGTTAGGACATTTCAACCCCAAACAGCAGAATTACATTTTTCTCAAGTGCACATGGGACATTTTCCAGAATAGAACATATATTAGGCCACAAAACAAGTCTCAATTAATTTAAGAAGACTGAAATCAGAGCAAGTATCTTCTCTGATCACAATGGTATAAAACTAGAAATCAATTACAAAAAAACCCCTGAAAATCACACACATAGAGGCCAACTAACATGCTACTAAAAACTGAATGCGTTAATAATGAGATCAAGGAAGAAATCAAAAGATACCTTGAGACAAATGAAAATGAAAACACAACGACCCCAAATCTATGGGACACTGCCAACGCAATTCTAAGAGGAAAATTTATGGCAATATACTTCTATTTCAAGAAACAAGAAAAATCTCAGTAGACAATGTCACTAAAGCTAACGGAACTAGAAAAGAAGAACAAACATAGCCCAAAATGAGTAGAAGGAAGGAAATAATAAAGATCAGAGTGGAAATAAATAAAATAGAGTCTAAAAAAAAAGATTAAAGTGTTTTTAGAAGTTTTAGAAAACAGTGTGTTTTTAAATAATAAACAGTAATAAAAAATTAAAGTCAAATATTGATAGCCATGTATACTTAAAATTGAAGAGCAGAGATATAATACTTTTATAGTTTACCTCAAAGTCTATCAGCTGGAGGTCAGCTATCAGTGTCACCAGCAGGCCACTGGTGTAGAGTTCCTGTGCCAGCTGTGCCACAGCCTCCGTTGGGGGTTCCTTGTCATTTGTACCACACAGAATTTCTTTCATCGCTTGCAGTGATTTCGACACTTCTTCTGAAGCCTAGTGACCAAAAAGTATGCTAAGATTTAAGAGGATAAAAATTTTCAGGCTATAAACAAACAAACAAATAAACAAACACCACTTCTTAGGCCCTGTTTATGATCAAAGAACACTGTACTGTTATAAACAAACAAAAAACATTTAGTAGGCACTCCTTTTTTATTTTAAAAAGCTACTAGAATTTATTTATATATAAAAAAACTCTAGTATTTCTACTTAGTCCACGTAATTGAAATAATCTTCCCTTAAACCATACTCAGTCAACTTTGTTAGTAATTAATTCTAAATTTAACTCTTGAAAATTAAATTGACTCCATTTCAAAGACTTATCAGTAGCTACTAGTTTTTATTTAAAGCATTTTCTAAGGTTTTTCAATAAAACCCTATTCTTCTGATTTTTAATGGACTAGGTATAAAATCATAAGGTCAAAACCCATAAACTTTCTTTGTCAATCCACTTTTCCCTCACATATAGTCATTACCATTTTTTCTATCTATGAAACTTAAAAAAACAAAACAAAAAAAAAAACACCCCACCTCACTACATTTAAAGAATAACAGGAAAATCCACAGCAGTAGAAAGTAGACTAGTGATAGGACCTCGGCAGGGGAGAATAAGGAATGACTGCTAACAGGTACAGGGTTTCTTTTTGGGGTGATGAAAATGTTCTGGAATTCGATAGTGGTGATGGTTGCACAACTTCATGAGTACACTAAAAACCACCAAATCATACACTTTAAAATGGTGGATTATATGGTATGTGAATTATATCTCTACAAAAAAATTTTTAAATTAACACTGGTGAGGAGAGGAGAACAGGCCAATTAGTTTAACGATTTGATTTGTTGACTATTTTAAAAAATATATACCATAGTTTTATTTTAAGTAGAGTACTCTAATCATTATAATTGAAGAAGGGAATAAGAATAAAGCAAAATAATTAAAAATAATTCATAGTTGCGGACACTTCTTTAAAAAATAATTTCCAGATACATTTTATGATCTGAGAAGCAAAACCTTAATTTATTAAGGGTTGGAAGTTTCTTAACTTACCCACAGAAGAGTACTTTAAACATATATATGGAGAGAGTCAAAAATAATTATAAAGCAAACACCTGTGTGGCCATAACACAGGTGAAGAAATAAAACATTTTTAGCATCCCAGAAGTTACCTGAATGACCCTTCTTCAGGCTATAAACAAACAAACAAATAAACAAACACCACTTCTTAGGCTCTGTTTATGATGAAAAAACACTGTACAATTATAAACAAACAAAAAACATTCAGTAGGCACTCCTTTTTTATTTTAGAAAGCTAATTTTAAATTTATTTTAATTTTACTTTTAATTAAATTTTACTTTTAATTAAATTTTAAATTTTAATTAAAATAAAATTTTAATTTTATTTTAAAAAGCTAAAAGTAAATAATTTTATGTCTTAGATGACATTTATTTACTTTTCTTTGTAGTTTTCTTACCTATGTTTGCATACCAAAACAATATAGTCTAGTTCTGCTGATTTGGAATAATAGCACCTTTTTATAGCAACCCTTTTATAATTTGCTTCTTTCACTCAACACTATATTTGTGATATTCATCCATGCTGCTGCATGTAGGCAGCAGGTCTTTAATTTTCATTGCTTTACAGTATTCCATTGACGGCGGGACATTTGGGTTGTTTCCACTGGGGGTTTATTATGAACAATACAATGCTTTGAACATTCTTGTACATGCCTCCTGGGCACATGTTCAAGTACATCTCTAGAGTTTATATCTAGCAGTGGAACTGCAGGATTTTAGAATATGCATACCCTCCTATCTAACAGATAACATACTAAATTGGTTTCAAAAAGCCAACAGTGAAAGTTCTTATTGCTTTCCATACTCGTCAACACTTAATATCATCAGACATTTTTCATTTTTGCCATGGTAGATCATGTGTAATATGAATATAATGTGGGTTTAATTGGTTAGCCTTTTCCTGATTACTAATAACAATGACTCTTATTATTTTTTTAAAACTTTTTCATTTTTTTGTCATTCAGACTTACTCTTTGATGAAGGTCATTTCTTTTTTTATTTGGATCAATATTTGGCTTGTTATTACAAAATACACTAGAATTAAAAATATATTTCATTATTATAAGACGTAGGATGAGAAATATATCTCTATATCCTCACAAGAATATAAGATTGCATCATACACTGGGACAGAAATATACTGTGCACTCAAAGGTATTTATTTTATAGATTTCTTGAATCTTGCCATAAACTAGTCACTTTAGAGAGAAATCAAATATATAGCATTCAACATCCCTTCAAGGAAATAACTAAAATACCAAAAAGACCTTCCTATGAGGAAGCTCTGCT
Organism: Rhinolophus hipposideros; assembly: GCF_964194185.1. Lineage (NCBI taxonomy): Eukaryota > Metazoa > Chordata > Mammalia > Chiroptera > Rhinolophidae > Rhinolophus > Rhinolophus hipposideros. The sequence goes on from NC_138050.1 coordinate 18,759,387, forward strand.
TGCTCATATAACGTTAAATAATGTTAAAATGAGGTTGCACTGCAGTAGAAACTATCAGTTGATCTTTAAATAAAAACTGTTTACCTTTCTTGCCAGTGTAACATTATATACCAATATAACACCTTAGACTTTTAAGCTATGGAGTCCAGAGGGATTCGAGGTTGCTCAGAGGCTCCAGGTAGTAGTTCAAGACAACAGGCTTAACAATTATCAGCTTCATAAAACCTGAAATCAATTTAAATGTATTTATAGAGACCCTATGTGCCCCATCACAGACGTTGGTTTTTGGTCTTGGAATACATATATTTTAATAATAATGTGATTGTTTTAGCTCATACCTTGTCTGTCTTTTTGTCTTGCTTTTCCAAAATGGCTAAGTTGTCTTTCAGAATTTTCACGATTTCTGCTGGGTTTTTGTGTGATTTACTAAACAAAGGCATTTTTTTCCACCTATGGAAATCTCTTCTTCCAATATGGAATGCTAAAAACAAACAAATAAGCAAACAAAAATCATGAATGTAACTCTTAACATGATTAAATTGTTACACTAAAATGTCTTATAAGTTTTCGACAACCCCAGTTCAGTAATATGAAACTTTAAAATCGATCAAACTAAAATGAGTTTCATGCCAAATTTAAATGCATACAAAATATTGTTAAAAGTTTACCTAAAAGTTTTTCCTCCAAGTTTAAATTTTTTTCTATAACAGAAATAAAAGGATTATGCAAGCATGGGAAACGGAGTACTTTTGGAGAACAAGCTGATACTTAAAACTAGGTGTTTTGACTGAAAAAAGTAATGATGATGGTGATGATCGATAAAACATGTAAAACTAAAGTGGCATTAAGATCCACATAAAGCAATATTTAAAAGCATGCTACCCCACAGCAATCACAAAATTGCAATGTAAAATTATTTAGAATCTGTTCTTTGTTTACTTACAATATTCAGCCGACCATACTCACTGATGAAATGAGGACCACCATGACTGAGGATGAGGAGGGTGGGGAAAAGAGCATCAATCCTTGTATCCTTGGGTTTTTTTTGGGGGGGGTTTTCCTGGGTTTTGTTTTTGTTTGTTTTTTTTTGAGCCACAGGGCCAGCCCCCTCAATCCTTGTTTTGAGAACATCTATTTACATAGAGCAGAGAAAGCCAAACAGGGCTGTCATGGCCCTATTTATACTAAAAATGTAAGTAGTAGGGAGAAAATCTTCCAATTAAAGGCTCCAGTTAGTGGAGGCATATTCATTTACTTTACATTTAGGAGCAAAAATATTTCAAGCATTACAGAAATATGATGTAATAAATCAAAAGGCTCCCATTAACCAACTACCCAGAGATGACAACTATGATGAATGCGGTATCTATTCCTCCTGAATGTTTTCCACACATATAAAAATAAATATATTTTAAAACAAAAATAGAATAGTACAAAATATAGTATTTTGAAAATGTTCCCCACTTGTTAATTCTTGAATATCGTTCTATAAGTGCATGTTTAAATCTACAATATTTTTATACAGATACATTATGTAATCATTACTTGGCAAGTTCTTATTAAATTATTCTAATTTATTTTACCAATGCCTTATTGATGGACAGTTGGGTTAATTCCATCTCTTCTAATATTTTTGTTATTAATAATGACGCAATTACTCAATGAAGAACATTACACATGAACGTGTACACACAAACATATGCACCAGCTGATAGGAGCGCTTCAACCAGATGTGATTCTGCCACTACGGTTCTCAAGTCCTCGTCCCCCGAGATTCCTACTTCCTAAATCTGCTTCCCTAGGATTTCTGTTAGATCTATGAGTGACCTTGTATCTCTCCAATAAATTCCTTCAGTATGTTTGTGGTCAAGAAGTCCAATGGGATACATATATGTTATGAAGTGGAAATCAAAACTGTTGGTATAAATCTTGATGATAAACAGACTTAAAAACTGTTTTACGTTTCTAGGAGGGATGCTGTTTTCAGTAGGGATGGCTCAACTTCCCAATGTGGGGAGTGTGAAGGGGAACTGGTCCACTTTCAGGGCAAGGATAAGTTGCAAAGCATGTGAAAGGACCCCGGTCAGCCTCTAAAGCTGATTCTGAAAGTTGACAGAACACTCAAAGGTAAAGTAGGTGAAGAGAAGACTGTGAACGTCACTGGATGGTGGAAGGTACCAAAACCAGAAAGCACTGGAAGAACATTGTGTGTTGTCCCTTTATGAAAAATAAAGTTATAAAGATGCATTGGGTTTTTCTTTAATAATCAGGCCTAAACATAAATATAAAGGCAGAGTGTATTTAAAAGTTTATGTAATGTGGAGGTGGAGTGGGTGCTTAAAACAATCATTGGCTACTTGGGCAGAGCAAGCAATCTGTTGCTTCGTACCTGGGTGAACTTGGGTACAGTGTGTGCTCTGGCTAAGGCTCGGGTCCTTATCTGTGAATGAGGACAATGACATCTCCCTTTTAGGGTTGTTATGAGGGTTAACAGTATGCAGAATACCTTGCACAGGGCCTAGTGTAAGTGAGATACTCTATAATGTTTAGCTGCTATTATCACAAAAGTTCCATGTTAGTTAATGAATTATTTCACTATAAAGGCATAGTAATTGACATATAATTTTTTTCTTAATTAAGTGTCCTAGAAACTTCTGGCTCCTTGAGTCATTTACATATATTTTTTAAATATGTGAATTTCTTCGAATGTTCAATATTCAATGTTCAAATATTTAGCATTAAAAAAATTTTAAAGGATAAATGTATTTGTGTAATTGCTATTTTTCTCCATGTAGTTCTACTGCACTGAGGAAAAGATAGTCAACTGTAGGAATTTCAACTAAATACGTACTCCCTGACATCAAAACAGAGTACAAATCACGGCATGGTATCATATATGATATGACACGTCCATTATCTATTGCTCTTAGTTCTTACCGTAACATGCTAATTCTAATGCTAATTCTATTAAAATTACAAATGTTTTCAGGATATCCATGTTAATATAATAGTCATCAGCATTTCCTGATTCATTATCTCATTTGCTGATGGTTTGTTCATTTATTCATTCCCTTACTTACTCAACAAACAATGTGCGTAAGTACTAAGCACAGGCACCTTCCTGAGTACTATCTGTTCTATCTGAGTGCTAGGGATAGAGCCATGAAAACACAATCCCTGCTCATTGGAGCTGATTATTAAGTGGAGAAAGCAAACATTTTAGGAGCAATGGGATTATGTAACAGAAGGAATTAACACACAATATATATAATACCTTTAATTCAGTATTCCTTTTTTTGAATTTGTTATTTTCAAATTTTAAGTGTACCTACTTACTGTAATAACTATAGCATTAGTTTGATAATGTTTTAAAATTCATAGGATCATTATTCTTCAATTCTGGGACCTATATTTTGAGGGAAATCAAAACCCATACTCTCACACTATGCAGTTCCAGATCCCCTACCAATTAATGAGAAACCCTACTGCCTGCGCTGTTCTCTTCAGACCATGGCCAGCCCCACTCCACACCCAGACTGAACACCTGCCCCCATAACCTTCAAACTCTGGGCTACCTTTTCTACCATTTGGGCAACTGGGCTGGTCACTGCATGTAAACCCACACTAATCATTTACCCCACCTATCATATAAGAAATGAGGCAACTGGCACTCAACACTACCTGCTAAACAAACACATGGCACTCAAAGCCCCATCTGGTTCTGAGTTGGTAACTGATCACTATTATTCAGAAGTGATCACCCTTATCTGGGTGTCATTTGTTCTATCTGTAAATTGAGGGTTGTGTGTGTGTTTGTTTTTAGTTTAACTAACTGTGAATTCACTCAGTCATTATCATGTAACACATATTTTTCCATTTCATTCATGAAGGTATCAAGAAAAATTTTGTCAAATGCTTTGGCAAAGCCAAGATACATTATACTTATTTGTTAATGCTTATTTTATTTATTATTACATCTCTATGATGTGTTAATTTTATAACTGGAAGTTTGTACCTTTTGACCCCTTCCACCCATTTCATCCATTCCCACCCCCTGCTTCTGGCAACCATCAATCTGTTCTCTTTATCTATAAACTTAGTGTGTTTTCGTATTTCAGATTCTAGATATAAGTGAGATCATATGGTATTTGTCTTTGTCTGACTTATTTCACTTAATATAATGCCCTAAATGTCCCTCCATGTTTTTGCAAATGGCAAGATTTCATTCTTTTTTATGGCTGAATAGTATTCCATTCTGCACGCATGTGTGTGTACACATTCATCCATCAATGGACACTTAAGTTGTTTTCATATCTTCACTATTATAAATATTATAATGCTGCAATGAATATATATATATATATATATATATATATATATATATATATATATACTTTTTTTTTGAATTAGTGTTTTCATTTCCTTCAGATAAATACCCAGAAGTGGAATTGCTAATTCTATTCTAAAGATAGAGTTAGAATTGATAATTCTATTTTTAATTTTTTGAGGAACCTCTATACCAAATAGGGGGTTCTTAAAGAAAGATGGAACATCATATTTTTAAATTGATAGGCTATATACAGTGGGCTCTAGGTTATTCATCACTTGTCCATAGTCATTCTGAGTCTTTAATTCCTCGTATCCATTATGGTCAAACCTAAATTGCTTAAGGTAGAGACAAAAGGAATGAAGGAGTCCTAAAAATGTTATCTTCTGGAGATAAAATGGTAGTACTGATTTTTACATAAAAGCTACTTCCGAGTTTTTAAAACATACATTATCTTTCAGCAAAGCAGGAAGCATCGACAGGAGAAGATACCATGTTTTCCCAACAGACTGACAATGGATGAATACCTCTTGGGTACCGAGAACTGTGTGGGGCCTCACACGTCCGCCTGCCTGCCCTCTAGCACTCGTGCTGACAGGGAGTCCTGCAGCACACAAATGTCCGGGACTGACGCCGGCCCTGTTGTACTTTTCCACTTTTAAGAGTGAATAAACAGAATAAACAAAATAAAATGTAGGTTCTATTTAAAGAAATAAAAAGACAGCACAAGAAAAGGGAGAAATGCCCTGTGGACTTGGACAGGAAAGGTTGCTTCCAAAATTAAAATTAATTCTCTGTAGGAGATAGAATAGACGTAATTGAAAAAAATAAAAGGATTTAGACAAAAAGAGAGCTGGCCAAGATAAAATATCAAAAATACATACATATTATATACACACATATACCCCCCCACACACAATGTAGCATGATAATCCAAATCTGTTTAGAGCAGAAATTACCCATAGAAAATTGACTGAGGACAACAAAAAGGTACAAAATTAAGCAGTCTACATTTATTCATTCAGAAAATATTTACCGAGCACCTGTAATGTGCCAAGCATTGAACTAGGAAATGCAAAATGAAGAAGTCTCAGAGGGTTCATAGACAAAAGTTTTAGTCAGAATGCCAGAAAAGGTCAAAGAAACTAAAATGATGAAGAAAAGATAGTGTGTGTGTGTGTGTGTGTGTGTGTGTGTGTAGAGAGAAAGAGAACAAGAGAGAGATGGATATATTATATATAACATATGTATTAGTATTATTGAGATAAAGTGTTATCCCATAAAAACAGATATTACAACAACAGGGGGAGGTGAAGAAAGCCAACAACAAGAACAAAAGAAACTAAAAAGTGGAGTGGAAGCAACAAAGATGTAACAGCTTAAGTAGAAAAAAAGATCTAAACCTGGTCATTTAAGGAATTTTTCTCATTGAGATTAGTGATGAGAACCCTAAATTCAGTGTCTTGTAGTTTTTAAAACAAACAAACATTCCTCTTTCAAAGCTCATTCCTACAAAATGAACTTAACAAAAAAGGGATAAAAATTAAGTTGTCTTTGGACTTCTATAAAACTAAATGCCATGGAGAAAGGCTACAGGATTCTGAGAGGGAAAGTCTACAACCGTTAATTAAATGTCTAGCCAACATATTTATATGTTAACACACTGTGTACACTTATTAGAAATTCTACAAAAAGATGATATAGAGTCAAGCCCGCAAGAGTTCAACTATATAAATGCTAAAAATCAGAAATTGTTCTTGAAACAGAGCCTTGATATTGTTGGCAGGACATGTGGGAGGATGAGAATCTACAATTATAATTCATTCATGTTGGAAGAAAAATAAATAAGAATTTAACTAAATAAATTAAAAAGGAAACTGCCCCCAAAATCTCCAAGAAAAGAAGAATGGAAACAATAACAGAAGTAGAAACAACTGAATGAGAAAAGTAGAAGAAAAATAAAATCTCTGGTAACTCTTTGGTCCCCATTTCTTTTGGTGATAGACTGGCCTGCTCTACCTCCCACCCCCCCCCTCCAAAAGGGTGGGAACGTGACCCGGTGGGGTGTGGCCAGAGTATTTCTTTCACTGCCCTGACTACCGCAATTGGCTCACAAATGGACTGTGAAACAATTAAAACAATCAAAATACTTCAACACAACTTTTCCCCTAGGTATTTTAATTTAATTTAGTTTAAATAATATATTTGGGGCATATAGAAGAAACAGAGGACAATGTAACACGTTTCTCTATATTTTCCACCCAGCCTAAAAAACTAAAAGCAACCAAAGCAACCCCCTTGGTACAGCTCCCTGTCCTATTCCCCTCTGGCTCATACTGAGCTTATGTATCATTTATCCTTCTATCCATGTTCTCACTCTTTTACTAACATCTAGAGACAATATATGATATTGCTGTGTATGCTTTAACTTTATAGAAATGGTTATCACACCATCAGTTCCTTTTTCCCGTCTCAACACTATGTTTATTAGATTTATTTGTGTTAATACATGAAATCTCTAGTTTATTCATTTTAACTGCTGTATAGCATCCCATTGTTTATTTACCAATTCTCTGAGTTCTAATTGTTTTCAGCTGTTTACTATTAGAAGCATGATTGCAATACAGATTCTTTTGTATTTGTACTTGTACATTTGTATGAGAATTTCTCTAGGGCAGTGATTTCAACCTTTTATTAGAGTGACTTATAGTATGGAATGTATTTTTTCACTGTGACCCGAACAAAGTAATGTATAAAAGGATTATATAATTGTTTCATGAAACAATACCTGCTGTCTGGATATTTTCTATTCTATTCTAACCATTCTATTCTACATTATTAAAGAGAAAAGTGCTGATCTTTATCTATAAAATCAATTTTACTACTTGGTAATGAGTTACAAGCTCAGGTTTAAAAATCACTGCTCTAAAATGGATTTAAAGGGGACACACAGTTTGCTCATCTTTACTAGATACGGCCATATTGCTTTCCCAAGTTGTTATACTGATTATACTTTCACTGGTATGACTCCCAATTGTGCTTCATCCTTTCCACAGTTGAGGCTGGTCAGAATTTAAAATTCTTGCCAATATGACAGTTGTAAAAGATTACCCCATTATTCTCTTAATTTGTATTTCCAAAATGACTAACAAGAATGAGCACATTTTCATATACTTACTGGCTTTTAAACTTTCTTTTTCTATAAATTTCCTATCTCTCTACTTTGCTCATTTCTTTAGGTAGTTGTAGAAAGCCATACCAGCTACTGATACTAATTAATAGAGTCCTTTTAAAAAATATATAAAACAAAATCAAGAATCACCAGGTATTTGAGGAAAGTCAAGAAAATGAAAGCGAAACATACAGATAAACAGAGCAAACCCATAGGAGGAAGGGGGAGAAGGACATTAAAACAAAAAAATATATATTTGTTTATTTAATATCCCTCCCCCCAAAAATATGATGTTATCATGTCCATAAAATAAGAACAGGCTGCTATGAGAAAAAAGTAAACAGTGAACAAGAAAACATTCTTAGAACGAAAACATGCATGACTAAATAAAAATGCAGTAGAATGGCTAACTGGTAGAATGGTATATAATTGAAAAACAAATAAGCAATTGAATACCAAGCCATGGAAATCTCCTGGAATAGAGAGCAAAATACAAACAAAAACAAAGAAGAACCTATTCAGAGAAAGGTCGGAAATACAGAATAGCTCTGCAGAGCCAATATTGATTGAATGGGAATACTTAAAGGAAAAAAACAACAGATAATTGACAAAGAGATAGTAACAAATAAATCAACACAGAAAAATAATGGAAGAAAATTTCCTGTAGCTGAACAAAGGCACATGTCTTCAGATTTATGTAAGCTAATGGATATACAAGGGGAATGCAAAAGGCCCACTCCAAGAACATTCTAAAATTTCTGAACTCTAAGACTAAGGAGAAATTCTACAAACTTCCAAAGAGGTGGTAAATCCAGAATAGCACCTTAGAACCAAAACACACACACACACACACACACACACATACACACACACACATCACACACACACACATTGGGTAGACATTGTATTATCTAATTATTATTGTAATAGGACATATATTTATAGATTACATATAATATATAAACATATATGTCAATCTCCTTTATAAACTGAAAAACATTTTATATATGTTGGGTAAAATAAAGATTATATTACATATCTATTTTTATTTTGTGACCTTGATTTTCTCTGCTAAGTAGAAGAACAAGTCACTGCTGGACAGAGATGAAGAACAGAGTATGATAGGGATTTTAAGGAAAGAAATAAGTTTAGAATAGCTACTGACAGAAATGGGAACAAGAGTTACTAGGGAAGTAATTTAAATTATTCTCAGTTAAAATATGTTTAATGCAGATCCTAAGTACGTACAATGCTTGTCAATAAAAATCAAAGACTATGTTTATAGAGTAATATATCAAATCAGATTATTTAATATTAGGAAATTAGTGTATCTAATTAATTCCATAAATAAGTCAAATAAAAATTATTTCAGTTGATGACAAAAAGTCATCCTATAGAGATACGCATATATATATATATATATATATATATATATATATATCAGCTCAATAAAAAAAACATTGTTAATGGAGGTATTATCACTAAAAAGAGGTGCAAACAAAGACCACTATTATCATACCACCATTATTTTATGTTCTGATCAATGCATCAAAATATAAAACAGAAATCAGTACAAAATTTGGGAAAGATATGACAATCTGTAATTCACAGTCAATATTATTATATAAATCAAAAACCTAAGATGAACAACTTTAAAAAACTATGGACTTAATAGGAGCTGAATATTCAAATATATGATAAATATACATAAACTACTAACTTTCATACTTAAGCAATAACTAGTTAGAAAATATAATGAAAAACATATCCCATTCTACATACAATATCTACAACCAGATCTACACTTGAAAAAAACTACAAAACTTTAATTTTAAAAAGTTAAATATAAAAGTACATTATTATAGCATATTTAAAACCCACATAACCAACACATATCCAGTAAAGAACCTGTAACTAGAATATCTAAAGAATTCTCAAAACTAAGTAGTAAAATAACTAAAAATCCAACAAACATTTCACCAAAAAGGATATGCAGATGGCAAATAAGCTTGTGAAAAGTTGTTCAACATTATTAACCAGTCGGAAAATGCAAATTGAAACCACAATGAGATATTATAACACACATATCAAAATGACTAACATGAAAAAGCAGTGATAACACACCCAATGCTGGTGAGGACGCAAAAAAACTGGGTTACTCATACATTGCTACTGGGAATGTAAAATGGTACAACTGTTCTAAAAAAGAATGCGGCAGCTTCTTACAAAACGACACATATGATGACCATACAACCTACTGTACTCTAAGACTTCCATCACAAGAGAAATGAAAACTTATTTTCACACAAAAACCTGTACACAAATTTTCACAGCACCATTATTTGTAATAGCAAAAATTTGGAAACAACCCAGACGTACTTCAATGGGCAAATGATTAAACTGTAATACATCCATACCATAGACTACTACTCAGAAATAAAAAGAAACAAACTATTGATATACTCAACAACTTGGATCTCCAGGGAATTATGATGAGTGAAAACAGTCAACCTGAAGAAGTTACATATTGAATGATTCCATTCCATATTTCTAAAATGTTAAAATTATGAAGATGGAGAACAGTGGTTGTCAAGGGTCATGGAGGGCTGAGGGTGGGAGGTGGCTTGTCCACACTATAAAAAGTGTAGACAAGATCCTTGCAATGGAACTGTTCTGTGTTTTGATTGTAGTAAAGTTCACATGAAACTAATTATATGATATAACTGCAAAGAATTAAATATATACATATACACATGGAAAAAGAATGCATGTGAAACCAGTGAAATCTAAATAAAGTCTGTAAATAGTTATCAGTGTCAATTTTCTCATTGTGATAGTGGACTATAGTTAAGCAAGATGTCATTATAGGGGGAAACTGGATGAAGGGTATTATTTCTTAAAACTGCATGTGAATCTATAGTTATTTCAAAATAAAAACTTAAAAATAAAGAACATATCATTATGGAAAACTGACAGTGATAATCCAAAATAAGGTGAAGTACTGTTCCTAAAGTAGAAAACTTAACAAATCAAAGTTGTAGTTGATATACAAAATGTGTCATTTTATCTATTTGATCCTTCAGCAAGCCATCCTTTTAATTGTATATAACCACAGAACGATTTCTAAAATGTGGCTCAGCTAATGTTAATGGTATTATCTGAGTTATGAGATTTGTAATACATTTAAAATTTTTCCATCTTGGTGTTTTTCTGCTTCATTTGTTATAAGCACATTTCTTCTTTCCTGAAACAATAAAGAAATTGCGTGGGAAAACCCACATAACTAAGGTAGAAAAGGTCTGAGTAGAAAAACCGATCTTGTTTTTTAATAGAAAAACTGAATATTATTAAAATGTCGATTATTCCAAAAGTTCTTGATCTGAAACAATTCCAGTCACAAGTCCAAAAATTTTTGGTAACTAAATTAAGAATACCGAAAATGCATGGACAACAAATTATAAAAAGGAAGATTACTCAAGAGGTAATGGAATTAAAAGTGTTATAATGTACTATAAGTAAAACAGGGGCACAAGAAAAACAGACCAATGGAACAAAAGAACCCAGATATAGATATTAACATGTGACTTTCAAACTTCTGTATGTAAAATAATTTCTCTAATATTAGAAGTGATGAAATAAATCTCAGAGAAAAAGACTGACAAATCAGAGTTAATATAAATATGCTACAAATCTAATAACATTTTTAATTTTTATGGATGAAATAATAAAATTACAGGCAAACAATAAATAAGAGAATTCTGTGATATAAATACAAGAAACAGAGGGCTAATATCATTATAAAAGGATATTTCTTAAGATGAATTAAGAAAACTATTAAGGAAATAATATGTAGATAATGGAAAACAAGAAAGGAAAAAATAGCTAAATACATAAAATATTTATTTATTATCTATAATAAAAAAATGCAAACTCAAAGTGAAAAACTACTTTGCCTCATATACAAAGTTTTTTTGTTGTTGTTTTGAGAAAATTCAATTCTATTGATAATGAGATGCAACAGGCCCTTTCTTTTCTTACTGGTGGGAAAATAAATTGGACAATAATAATAAAATAAATTGGACAATAAATTGGCAAGATGGATCTAGAAACTTTAAATGTTTACAACTTCTAACTTAGTACTAATTCTACTTCTTACAATTAATGGGAACTTATAGTAACTGGCAGTTTTGTTTTTCTTTCTTTGTGGTACATAAAGTATATGCCTTAAACCAAAGGCTTTTTGGTTTGATGAAATACAGTGTATGGCTATGAAAATGTTTATAAATAATCTGAAAAAAAAGTGGTAATGTTAAAAACAGCATCCCATATTACAGAGAATAACTACAATTATGTAAAACACACATGCACACACAAATGGACAAAACCTATGAATAGAAAAAATGATTTAAAAAAGTTAACAGTAATTGCCTCTGGGTCGTTGGCTGAGGATAGTTTTCGTCTTCCTTCAAATTTTCTGTTTTTTCCAAACTTTATTTAATAGATCATGCAAATGCTTTTATAATGGAAAGACCTTCTCATAAATATTTTTAATGACTAAACAACCATTTTTAAAAATTCAAACTGTGAAATATCTGATCATCATGCCTTTTCAAAGCATTAGTCAGACAAATATGATTTCTGTTACTTTGGCTATGAAATTTCATAAAGAGTATTACTTGGCTCAGATTCTGGAGGAAAAGCCAAAAAAGGTTATTCAGTTCTGCTCCCTGGGAACTCAGTCCCTGTAGATTTTGTAGTAGATTTTGGCAGCATTCCCTTTCCTAATACACAGTAAAATATTTCATGTTTTTAACTTATGTGTGAATATCATTAAAGACGGCCCAAATCAATCGCTTGAGTCAGTCATTGGAATATCTTCAGTGACATATGTGGAGAGGAGTGTTTCAAGCGGGAGAGAAATGGGGAAGCTAGGGGAAGAGGTCATTTTGGCATTAAATGCCCTTATGTTATCCCTTAAAATGTTTTAAAGGGGAATAAATAAATATCCATCTGTAGGAGGCTAATGAGTATTTCTAGGCCTTTGTGTCTAACCTCCAACTGTGCTGTCCAATAAAAGTTCTAATTTCAAAGATTTCCATTAAAGTGTAGGTGAGTGAGAAATTTATCTCTGAAGCCAAGAAAAATTTCAAGATTTCCATAGGTAAAACCATAAAAAGTATAACCAAACTGCTAACTCACTGTAAGAAAGCCAACTCAAAAATTAGCCTTCTTCCCTTCATGAAAGTTTATTTTACAATCAACAATGAGTGAGCGAGAAACATTTCAAAAATTGTTTCTTTGAGCTTGCTAATTTAAACTTAAGAACAAGGTACATGCTCTTAAACTAAAAATAATGAAATAAAACTACTACCACATTTAAAAAATTTCGGAAAAATCCAGGAATTACCATTCTTTTATCTGTATTCCAAATAGGACTCACAGATAAAAATAATGTAATCAAAAGAGCATTCAGTTGGTTAGAGTGTGAGCTCTGAATAACAGGGTTGCTGGTTTGATTCCCACATGGGCCAGTTAGCTGCGCCCTCCATAACTAGATTGAAGACAACGAGCTGCCACTAAGCTTCTAGAGGGGCGGCTGGATGGCTCAGTTGGTTAGAGCACCTGCTGTCAACAAGATTGCCAGTTCAATTCCCCCATGGGATGGTGGGCTCTGCCCCCTGCAACTAATGATTGAAAATGGCGACTGGACTTGGAGCTGAGCTGCGCCCTCCACAACTAGATTGAAGGACAATGATTTGGAACTGATGGGCCCTGGAGAAACACACTATTCCCCAATATTCCCCAATAAAATTTAAAACAAAAGAGCGTTTATGGCAAATAGGGCTATAAGATTCATTTTTAAAACGGGATGGAAGGTTCCATGAGTGTATGCATTTGCCAATATTCATTGAACTCTTCTCTTAAAATGAGTACATTTGATTGAATATAAATTTTAAAATAAAAAAAGTATACCTAAACGTTCTACTGCATTTGCTGTATTCACATAGGCCTCTCCGCATCCCTCCACAAATTCATAATTTGGAATTGCCATCACAGAGATAATAAATTACAAAGCATATCATTATAGTTTTATATATATTTTTTATATATACATATGATACCAAATCCATTATAAAGCACATTATATATTCAAAGTATCTTGCAATCAATGTCTTCTACCCTTCAACTAATGCATCCTAATTGTAATTAGAAGGCATCACAATTGAATTTTGTACTTATGTAGCTATAGAAAGAAGTGGAAATCAAAAGACAGTGAAGTATAAATGAAGACTTTCACTGATCATCCTTTTTCTCAGTTCAAAATGACTATGAATTATTTTGTTTTTATGTTTTATTAATAGAATTTGAAGGACAGACATTTTCTAAATATGGACAATTTATATAGAAATGGAAAACTTGTGAGAAGTTTTTTTTATACATCCTCATTCATCAGGAAGCCTTGATTAGACTTATATCAGAATAAAATCTATTTTTTAAACTTATTTTACTAAATTTATTGGAGTGACAATGGTTAGTAAAATTATATAGGTTTCAAATGTACAATTCTAAGAGAAACATATGTCCTTGGAAAATGCTCCTTAATTATATTTTAACCACTGAAATAATTTAAAAATAGAATTAATATATGAAGTTAGTAAGACATACAATAACTTGTTATAAATAATAACCTACTAGATTACTGTTCCAGGAAAAACAACCAGTACCTTCATTCATTAGGCTCATGGTAAGTTTCTGTTGACAACTCCAGTCATTTGTTGGAGCTAAAATTTTCTACATCTATTAGCTATTAATGATTGTCAATGAATGATAATTTCATATTAGAATTTCACAATCTCAATTTATAGCAGAGATCCAAAGTTAGGTCAGTATTTTCAAAACCTAGTAACTACAGTCAAACTTCAGATCTCTGAAATTCACAGTGGTTATTCTTCATAACAGAATTATCAAGGGAAACTCAAAATTCAGTTTTTTAGTCTTTCCTTTAAACACATACATAATAGCCATAAAAATCATCAAATTTTTATTCATACTGTTATTGGTATTAAGACAGGTTTATAGTCTACAGTGAAATATAACTATTTCATAGCTTCAGTAAGCCCCTGTACCTATGAACGGTCAATCTATAAAAAGATTTATATGGGAGAGTAGAAATGAATGTAATTTAGCAGAAGATAGCTCGTATCCGATAGACTTCCAGGTTTGCACAGTTTTTCTAGGTGTGTAGGTTAACATAACCTTTCATCCTCCCAAATTTGGAAGAGACTTAGATGAGTTTCTGCTAGAAATTTAAGACATATAAATTACAAAACTGAAAAGTATACTAACTCATTTACAAGCAGTAAAGATTTCAGTTTAAGCCAATTTTTAACATTACCGATGGAATACTAAGAAACATAATTAAAAAGCATGCTAATATAGTTTTAATAGCCTTTTTCCTTGCTAAATATCAGTAAATATTATCTTTAAGCTATATTTTAAATATGTGTACATGTACATGTAAACAGACATCTATATCTCAGAAATGAAAAACTGTCCGAACTATTTTACCTTATTTCATTCAATCAACAAATATTTATTAAGCACCTATCATATGCCATCTAGGACTACTCATAATCATTACTTTTTAAATATGATTTGCCACATAAAAGAATGGTAATTCCTGAACTTTTCTGATTTTTTTTAATGTGGTGGTAGGTTTATTATTATTTTTTAAATAAACAAAGAAAGTGTTTTTGATCAAATGGAAAAGATTTTCTGCGACTAAAAATCATCCAAGAAAGGTGCATTCATTGTATTGTTTATTTCATCATTAATTATTTTACTACATCTGTTTATTGCATTACTAACTTTTAAATTTTATATCTTGGCACTTTAGAGGAACTCAGAGGGCCAGTGTAACTAACCTTAATTTGTATCAACCTAATTTGAGATTTCAAAATAGGCCACATCTTAGTATGGGTCCTAGTACACATATGCAAATACATTTCTTCTGAATTAAAGTTGATACTTTTCTTCAGAATGTCTCCTGTACTCAGGATACCTAGCTTCTTAGTATGCCTCCCTCATCACCATGCCTACTCATTCAGGATTGCCAAGTTATATATGGTCATTTCTTTTTCTCCTAATATGCCTACTCTGTATTACTATTGCTTTGTTCGCATCTCACAATTAAATCAATTCTTGTCAGGCCATTTCTCTCATTATGAAAACTGTGTGCCCCTAAATCCCTTTTCTTTTTTGGAATACCTTCGAAAAATTACTCAGTTCCATTTTCATGAACTAGAAAAAGACTTTGGTCCTTATCTAGTAGCTATTTATTAGGTACCTACTTATGTGCCAGACACTGGGCTAGACCTCAGAAATGGCTAATAAGCATAAAAGCAATGGCTAGAAATACTCCTGTAGTGAGGAAAAGAAAAGCACTGATTTTAACATGTGACTAGGTCTCAGATACAGTGCAACCAACCTTGAAAGCTCTTAAAAGTAACTAGAAATCCTATTTATAGCATCCTTCCAAATACATATCCATCTCTTATTAAACTTGCTTTTCTTCAAGCATTAATATTTAAGATAAAGATAATTATTTATTGAATGTAATTGTTTTTATATGTAGTTTCATCACTAGAATTGATTTTCTAAAGTTTTTCAGGATGGTGATGGTTTTGCTACTGTGAGTAAAATATATTCTTGGGCTATAATAAAAGCCAAACAATCATTTGTAAAATTGTTTCCCAGGGAAATAGGTCTCGAATTCCCAACAACCCACTCACAAACAAACTTCCCAAGTACAAAACATTTGTAAACTGCAGATGACTTATTCTTTATTTCTACATTTATGTCCCTAAGGGTTTAAAAAATGGTGCCACCAGCTAAGGCAATACCAATGAATTACTAGATTAAAATAAAAGAATATGTTGAAGATTGTCAAGCTGTGTACAATCCTCCGTCAGTCCAAGAAAGACTGAATGTGGGAAATTCTTTAAAGAAGTAAAAGTTGGTTTGTGATATTATCACGATTGTATTTATTTTTGACTTCAAGTGCAAGATACTGGTCCAGAAAAGCAGCTGAGTTTCTTCTTATACATAGATCAACAGGCTGAAAAAAAAGAAGAAAAAAAAAAAAAACCCACAAAACAAAACCTGTTCTACAGGCTCTGCACACATAAAGGAAGCATTAGAGAAAGTACAGCCATTTTATGTTATGTCTAGGGTACAAATCTTTTTCACATACTTGCTGACACTTTGCTAAGTTCTTCTGTCTTAAAGGACTCACTTGAATCAATAAGGGCACATTTTTTGAGGCTGGTAAAGAGTCGAATAGAAACTTTGCTTAGAAATGGTTCATCTTTATGCAATGACTCAGTTTAGCAGCTAACAATATACATACTTCCTGCCTCCCACAAAGGAATGACTACATGCCTTCCACTGATGCCTTTAAAAAGACAGGTATAAAATTAGCATATAATTTCCTATTTTAAATTTGTATTGGAATGTGAATGCATATTTTAAGAGTTTATTTTTATATTTTCTGCTCTGTTGTTTTCATATGCATCTGGTTATACTAGTTCATCAGCAGACCAACATTATATGAGAGCTTGGTTATCAGCTATAAGAACAAAATTAACTGCTTTAGTCCTTAATTTAAAATCCATGTGCATTTGCATTGTATCCAATGGTAAATTTGATATGCAAATTGTCTAATTTTCATTTTCATTACAGAACTTTGAAAAAAATCGTGTGTTACTGGATCTAACAGAAGCATTCAAATATTTAAATTATATATCCTTTTAATTAATGGTATCATTAACATTTCTATTGAATCATTAGGGAATGTTGTAATTTATGATAATTGATATTACCAAACATCAAAACAATAATTTTAAACTTACTGACACTAGACAGAGATAACTTTTGAATTTTCATACAGTTGAAAGAGAAACATGAAAAATGATATACTGCCATTCTTTTTATTTTTGGAAACTCTTTGTAAATAAAAACCCATTTCTAAAATAAGATATTTCATGGACACAGAATAGTTGGTAGTGGTTCAAGTGCCGTAGGCAACAGAGAAGTATTGTTTTGTAGTTGTTTTTTTAAACCTCTCCTAGTAACAGCAGTTTATCATGCACAAAGAAACAAGGTATCAACACGATTTAAAATAAATATATAAACAATAACTATAAAACCTCAACAAAAACTAAAGTTTACCATGTTAACTCCATTTCTATAACCTGGTTGATACTCACCAAATGTTATAGAAATGTCCAGGCTTGTCTAAGCAACAAAAAGTAGACACATGGTGAGGTGCTGAAGACAGCTCTCTCTTGGGCTCAAAGCACTTTAGATGAAGTAGCCTTTATCTTCCATTCAATAGAGGGTGCTTCCTATTACCAAAGCATGGCAGAGAAAAGAGTTTCCACAATCCCCTTTTGACTTTCTGTCTCTCTTTGAAAAGTAACAGTTACCACCGGAAAAACGTTAGCAGAAAATGATCACTTGAACACTCACACAGGGCAGCTGTAAATTTCCACTCTCTTTGCTTGCTCTCAGATTCCAAGCCTTGCTTGTCTCTTAATCTGTCACAGGCAGTTCTGTTTCTGGTCAAACCAGCTTGCTTATGCGTTCTCTTCTCCCTCCTCTAACACACTCTTTTAGATACATACCACACAGTCCTAGCTCCCTCTTTTTCTTCCTGTCTCCCAGTTGTACAACGTCACAAGAATGTGTGTAAAGCAATTAAGCTGAGGCAAATTTCATTCTTGGCCAAAAAAAGAGTCTAGGGATAAACAAAACAGTTTTCCTCATCACATCCTTTTCCTTTAAATCCTGTATTTGTTTATGCATGGGGTTTTGTCAACAGATTAAACTGGCCTGACCATCTTGTCTTAAAAAATGTAAATAAAGGTTTCCAACAAAGGCATGTTGATAGTGGTAATAACACATTCATCTGCTAATATGACAGTTCCTCAGGGAAGATGCTATTCCCAATCATAATAAGAAAGTGTAGCAAGTAAATACTCAAATAATTTTATCCTGAGATTTTAAGACTCAAAAAATTTAATCTTGCGCTTTCAAAAGCAAGGAAGATTTTAGAATTATTCCCAATTTAATTTTAAGTGTAATTTTGTGAAATTTTAATGTATGTTTCAATAGGGTATATTTTGAAACTTAGAACTAACATCTGCAATTATAAAAGGTAAAGTATAAAAAACATAGAAAAGCACTGATACCACAAATGATAAATAGAGCATCACATAACATTCATGGGCAAACCAAATGTAATTACTTATTTAGAAAGTCCCCTCTCCTCTCACACATACAAGCATTATTATCAAAATGCAAAATATTTCTTCAACGAAAATTTAGAAGGCTAAAGGCTACAAAAGCACACACTTTTTAAAGTATTAAACATGTATAATTACAGAATAAAATACTTTAAAATTATGGATCTTTCTGCAAGGTTTGGGAATGAAGAATTAAGTAGAAAGCTGAGTGGGATGGTTGGTGACAGGTTTAGGTGGCATTTGCAGGAGTCTGGAATTATGAGGCAATGTATTCAGCTTGGAATACATGCTGGTTCTGCGAAAATGCTAGTCAGAGCCTGTTCTGGAATTTTCTGTTCCAGTTCCTTAGCTTCAAAGATTTTCAGGTTCTCTGTCTCCTACTATGTGTTACAAATCAAAATTCTTATGCTCTTCTGATGACAGATCTCACAGAGCTGCCAGAAGTAGTTATTAGACCTATTATTATTTTCATCTTACTCTCTGCAGAACTAAAATATCTCTAAGACTGTGAACTTAAATAAAGTGAAAGGTAAATATCTTTAAACAGTTGTTTATAACCCTTAAGAAAAATAAGCAAATAAAGCTTGGCTTTATTTCTTAATCTGTATATCATTTATTTAATATATATTTTCATATACATATATTTATTTAAAAATGTATTATCTTAATCGGGTTCATTTAAAGCAGACTTTAACATTTTAAATATATTATAAGTGAATTTGTATTTTAACACCTAAGAAATAGGCATCAAAGAAGACTAGAGATTAGTTTGCTGATTATTCAATTAGTTTGTAAAATTCAGAGTTTTATTTCCTATTTTTAAAGAAATGTTAAATAAAAATTATCCCAAATCACTAAAAGGAATTAAGTGCCTAGTATCTTACTGAGTCTAAGATTATACCGAAAGAGTTCTGGTACAACTGAAGAAATTCAGATTTTTATGGGGGCGGGGGTCACTTAGAATAATTACAAGGTTAATTTTTTCTAAGTTGCTTTAAAATTGGGATATGTCATAGCAATTTATGACTAAGCCAGAAAATAATGGTAAGGTATTTAAAATATAAATAAGACTGAGTACTTATGATAGTGTGTATGTTTATATTTGATTTCTATTAAACACCATTTTTTAAAGATGCACACAAAAAAATCATATGACCTCATATTAGGCCATGAATAAATCAATAAATTTCCAAAAGAGAAATTGTACAAGCTTCATCCTCTGAAAACAAGATGATAGAAGAACTAGAAGTTACTTTAAAATTTTTCAACAGATAAGCAAATGTTCCTTTAAAAACCCTCTTAATACTTGAAAATAAAATAAAAAAAACACTTCTAAAGATTATTTGAACAAAGAATTAAAAGTACAATTATAGTGGCTTCTGTTTCAGGATATCATAGAGTAACAGGACTGAATTTACTCTTCTGCCTTACATAACTAAAAACCAGAATAAAATATATAAAACAATCGTTTTCAGATACTAGACACCAGGCAGCCCAGCCCAGTAATTGCTGAGAAAAGGGAAACAAAGTAAGACAACTGCCCCAGGCTGCAGAGCAGGAAGGAACCCAAACAGTATGGCTGTCTCCATAGTTGAAGAAGCAGAGATGAGAATTTAAGAAGGCTAACGTGACTAAAATTCACAGTGCAGAATCACCAGAGAGGAGAAAGCTGTAAAGAGAGCCCAGAGATCTGCAGAGGGCTCCCCACAAATCTTCATCTGAGAACTGGTCAGTGAATGTCTGTGAGAAAACTCTCCATGGCCAAGGAAAGAACCCCTGGAAAGAAGCAAGCTGAAGCATTCTCGGTACTCGCACAGGTCTGGGAATAATTCATGTTCCCAACAGCCAGAGTGAAGATCTCATAATAGATGAGAAACTGAATTGGGTAATACTTAGGATATTGCCTCAGTAGTGGCAACAAATTAATTAAAAGATGTTATTATGGTCCCTCCTAATAGAGCTTACAAGTAAGCCTTAAAAGGATCAAATTCTTTCCAAATAAATCAACTGCATACTAGAAAAAAATTCAAAATATTTAAATAAATTTTTATATATCTAGCACACAACACAAAATTAACAATGTCTGGCATCCAGTCAAAAACTAGCAGGCCTGCAAAATGCAGGAAAATACGATGCATGATAAGGAGAAAAAAAAAATCAATCAATAGGAACTGACTCAGAAATGACACAGATAATAGAATTAGTACACAAACAATTGAAATATTATATTTGTAATAGTGATTACAAATATACTCCATAGGTTCAAGAAGGTATTAGATAGCACAAGTATGTTAAGAAGAGACGTGGAATATGTTAAAAAGACCCAAATCAAATTTCTAGAGATTAAAACTAAAGTTTCTGAAATGAAAATTACACCAAATAAGATGAACAGATGGAACACTGCAGAAGAAAGGTGGGTAAACTTGAAGATTAACAAAACTTAACAAAATAAAACACTGAGGGGAAAAAAAGGCCAAAAAATGAACAAAAATGAACAGAGCAACCCTAAACTATGGGAAAACATCAAGCAACCTAACATACATATCATTTATGTCCTACAAGGAGAGGAGAAAACAGGAGAAACAGAAAATGATGACTGAAAAATTTTCAAATTTAATAAAAATCAAAAACCCACATATCTAGGAGCAATGAACCCCAAACATAAGAAACAAAGAAAACTATACCAAGGCACAGTATAATGAAATTGCTTAAAATTAGTGGTAAGACGATATCCTAAAAACAGTCTAAAAAGATACATTATACACAGAGAAAAAAAGAAAAAACGAAAGCAGATTCCTCATCAACAACAATGTAAGTCAGAAGGCATTGGAGCAACATTTTTCAAACTACTGAAAAAAACCTCTCTATCTTTCAGAAATGAAGACACAAAAAAGCTGAATTAATCACTAGGTAACAAATGAGAGCTAAAAAAATGTTAAAGGAGGTCCTTTCTTGAAGCAGAAAAAAGATTATATTAAATGGAAATCTTCACAAAGTAATGAATAGCATCAAAAATAATAAATAGGGGCTGGCCCGGTGGCTCAGGCAGTTAGAGCTCTATGTTCCTAACTCCGAAGGCTGCCGGTTCGATTCTGACACGGGCCAGTGGGCTCTCAACCACAAGGTTGCCAGTTCAATTCCTCGAGTCCTGCAAGGGATGGTGGACTCTGCCCCCTGCAACTAAGATTGAACACAGCACCTTGAGCTGAGTTGCCGCTGAGCTCCTGGATGGCTCAGTTGGTTGGAGCACATCCTCTCAACCACAAGGTTGCTGGTTCGACCCCCCCCAAGGGATGGTGGCTGCGCCCCCTGCAACTAGCAACTGGCAACTGGACCTGGAGCTGAGCTGCGCCCTCCACAACTAAGACTGAAAGGACAACAACTTGAAGCTGAACAGCACCCTCCACAACTAAGATTGACAGTCAACAACTTGACTTGGAAAAAAATCCTGGAAGTACACACTCTTCCCCCAATAAAGTCCTGTTCCCCTTCCCCAATAAAATCTTTAAAAAATAATAATAATAATAAATATGTAGGTAAACATAAAAGAATTTTTTTCTTATTTTAAAAATCCATCTCAAAGAGAATTTACTTTTGATATCAAAACAATAACAGTGAATGGAGTTTAAAGAATTCTTTGCAGTTAACGTCTAATATAACTTAACATAGGTGTAGGTATACGTGACTACCTTTAGAGATTTCAAAATGTTGAATTAGTTTACCTGTTGTAAAATCAAAATTTCTATTTTACATTGTTAATTCACAACTGGGAGCAATTTCATAGAATGAGATTTTAATTTTTTTTATTACTAAATAGAGACTTTAAGAAGCTACTATAAATGATGTAGTTCCATGGAGTTGTCTCAACTATTAAGAAAAGCATAGATGAAGAGTTAAAAATATAAGTGATGCCTATAGATCAGGTTATGGTCAAATGACATCATAGTATGTTAACTAAGCAACAATTCTACAATTATTTAAATAAAAAAATGCGGTGGGAAAAATGATTTATCACTATAGGTGATGGTATGATTAAGCAAAATTCCAAATTACCTCCTCCATCTTAGCAGTCACATTCACATTATTGAGTGTTATAAGGTTATACAACTGAGATTCCATCTTGGTGTATATCTACTGCAATATTTCACTAGTTATAAATGTTCTAACTAGTAATAGAAATTTTAAAGGCACATTATTAAATTGATCACTCCATCAAAATAACACATTGGTGGTTAAAAAAAAGTTTACTGTCAATAATAATAACGGACACAAAAACTAAGTTTGTGATGTTAAAAAAAATCAAGACTAACACGTAAAATGCTAAACATATAAATACATATTTTTATGATTGCTGTATCTGCAATTTAGTGCTGTTAAATTATTGTTAATTTTACTTTATTGGTTTTAGAGTTGTTTATGTTTAATTAATACATTTATTTTTATTTACATATAAAAGCTGTACGAAAAAGTGTATTAACTAAAACAACTGGACTGCAAGTGACAGACCCAATGCTATTAAGTTTAGCAAAAAGGGAAATTAAGGATCTTGTAACCAAAAAGACTAGGATTAGAGTCGAGGTTCTCAGATGGAGAAGCATCTGGTGAGTAGAGCCCAGAGATGCTGCTACACATCCTGCAATCCATGAATGTCCTCTTCCCCATGAAAAAATTATCCAGCCCCTAATGTCAACAGTGCCAAAATGTCAGCAGTGCCTAAATTAAGGCTAACTTCAGCCCAAGCTTGAACAATGTCATTGGAGATCATTCTCTTTGCATTTTCTTGTGTGTTGTCTTCATTCACAGTTGGGATTTCTCTACATGTTGCAAAAACAGCCTCTGATAGATTACATGGCCTTGGTCCCCATGATCTCAAAAAGAAAGAAGCCCTGGGCCTCTCTTTTAGTAGCCATATCAATCCCTGAGAAATGACTGGTCCTGCTAGCTCAGGTAACCAACTGTTAATAACCATATCCATAGAATGGGGTGCTCTTATTGACCATCTGGGCTATGGACTGTATTAGCATGAATGCTAAGTGATTGACAGGCCTAGGAGGTAAGAGAAAGGCACACTGAGAGGTCCACTGTGAAAGAGCTACTTCGAGTCTTTGATCAAGCTTCCTTAAGACTCATTAAGCGAGATGTTGGGTGAGATTATCTGCACTATGATTTAATTGCAAAGCATGTATAGTTGGAGTCACTCAGTCACGTGTCTGCATCATATATGTAATATAATACGGTCCAACCTGGTTGCTAAACACCCACACCTACCCTTTCCCCACATCTGTACTTTTTAACAGTGGTCCTGCCTAACACTGGACAAGTTTTCCAATGTGACTAACAGTCACCCTTGTTCAAACTTGTGACTGTATCCAGCTCCAACATCTCTGTTGGTTGTATGCTTCTGAATCAAGTTTGAAGCAGTAGCTCCTTATGGTCCAGCATGCTATAGCTCAGTTATAAATTAAATCTCCACCCCCATCAACACATCAAATAAACAAGGCAAAGGGAAAACAGGACACGGGCCATAAATAACTCCTGCATGAAAAAGGGAGGGAAGAAACACCCATCCCTAATATATATGATATTTTGCTGGACTGGAAGGGCGTGCTTCCCTGAACAGGAAGGTGAATGAGTTCCTTAGTTACCAAACTGGTTGCCTTTGGTTTTGATCTCTCTAATCTCTGGGAGAATCTCCCTTCTCAGTTATCCTCCAAAACCACACCTGAGAAGGCCGTTGTGGATGGTTCCTGGCTGGGAGTTTTCCTGCTAAAGTAGTCCACTTGTTTTGGGGTCAGATTTAGGGGTCTGAAAGTTGCCAGAACACGGGAAACCACAGGCCTTTACTTCTCTGGCTTGAATTCCTTTGACAATATAACTGCATAAAAATTTCAATTGGCTTTTAATCACTTTGCCTTTTGTCTTCTAATTTAAGCCAGAAATTCTTGAATCTGGGCCTGCTATTGTGATTTTTATCTCTAACAGGCTTCATTGCTCTGCCTTTTATTCAAACCCCCACGTTAAATTGCTTCCATCTTGGCCTCTTCTTCCAAACAATGGGGAAAACATGTTCCTTACACCCAGGCTGCATCCCACTAGATTTCTCTGTATTTCAGTATTCACTGTTATCTTTGCCCAACAAGAGAGAAGTAACAGATGTTTGGGTCTTCAAGCTCCTCCTAGGTTCTAGTGTTTTCTTTCTAATCATATCTTTCCTATCTTCTAATCATATCTCCTAGGTTCTTTCATAACTTTCTCACACTTTCTGCCTCCCTGCTTTTGCTCATACTGATTTAGCTCAGGGTTGTGATCACACTGGAGAGACAAACAGGCAGGTAATAATAATGTTTAAGAAGTTCTTTAGCTCTCAGATTCTGTATATGCCCTTTTAGTTATCCTTTCCCATAGAGCTCATTCTTTGTCTTTTACTTAAAATCCTTTGACTCAAATTCTACCAGGTAGAGCTCTACAAAACCATATATTGTCCCACTTCTGATTATGACTCATTTCATTTACCTGTGACTTTACTCATTTACAATATCACTATCATTATGAAGGTGTCTTAAAATCTGGCAATTGGAAGCGATGGCTGGAGAATCTAAAGACTTCCATTCCTTTTGAGTAGCTTTCACTTGTATCACTAGGTCATTCAGCATTTTTGCAAGGCAGAAATTTTACAGACACCGTTTGCACTTCATCTTTTATAAAACCTCTAGTCAAAGCATATTCATTTATTACTTAAAATAATAAATTCTCATTTATCAGTTCTATCTATCACTCCACTTCTTATTGTATATATCCTTCTGTATTTAACTCCCCGTAGAAAGGGATCAGCCTCTATATTTTCCCTACATTCTTCTCGTCTGATTAACACAACATTATCTAAACAGATAGTAGTTTGCTTTATGTTTGTTTTAATTATACTTCTAAGGTTGGTGAGGGTACACTGAAATAATAACACTAGTCCTTTCACATAAAGGGTAAATTAACATAATTTTTCTGCAGAGATATTAATGATAAATGGCAAAAACCTTAAAGTATTTATATACCTTTTTACTTAGTAATTCAATGCTTACAAATTTATTCTAAGAATTATAAATACGCAAGAAAGCACACATAGGAATGCTTATCACACTACTACTTATAGCAAAAACAAAAGCAAAAAAAACCCAGAAACAATTTAAAAGTCCAAAAGTATGGGATTGGTTATATTTAATCAGTTACATGTGGAATGAGCATTGACCAATCAGAGTAGACGTCCAAACCACCACCACAGTCACAGGGCATTCAGCACACCTGCTAAACACTGAGTATAGTTCAGTCATCCATACAGAATATCATGCTCATGTTCTTTAAAATATTTCAAGAAATGAGCATATTATACAATATCACTTATTATATAATATCAAGTTATAAAAACCCAAGATGCAAGTAAAGAATATGTGTCCCAAATTTTTATCCTATTTTTTACATAAACATTTCCTTCCAAATGAACATGGAAAGATTACCAAAATGTTAACATTAATTGGATCATTGGTGATTATTTTCTCGTATGTTTTTCAAATGTTCTTTAATTAACATCTACAGTCAGTTCTGCTACAACATGACATAAGTGTCCTAAAAATCACCATGCCATACAAAATCATGCAAGTAGAATCACAGGAATAATCAGGAATATAAGGTTGGAGCTCAATACTCAAAAACTTTGTCAGAGGGGCCGGCCCAGTGGCTCAGGCAGTTGGAGCTCCAGGCTCCTAGCTATGAGGGCTGCCAGTTCGATTCCGACATGGGCCAGTGGGCTCTCAACCACAAGGTTGTCAGTTCGATTCCTCGAGTCCCCCAAGGGATGGTGGGCTCTGCCCCCTGCAACTAAGATTGAACACGGCACCTTGAGCTGAGCTGCCTCCCGGATGGCTCAGTTGGTTGGAGCGCGTCCTCTCAACCACAAGGTTGCCGGTTCGACTCCTTCAAGGGATGGTGGGCTGCACCCTCTGTAACTAGCAATGGCAACTGGACCTGGAGCTGAGCTGCGCCCTCCACAACTAAGACTGAAAGAACAACAACTTGACTTGGGGAAAAAATAAAGTTCTGGGAGTACACACTGTTCCCCAATAAACTCCTGTTCCCCTTCCCCAATAAAATCTTTAAAAAACAAAAACCTTTGTCAGAGACATTAATAAAAAAGGTAGGAACCTAATAAAAAGAGTAGCAAAGTTTACAAGTGCTAAATGGTTAGAAATATATAAATACTACAATAAATATGGCACTCTTTCTTTAAAAATACCTGACATTTGTCTGTGTAGGTGGGTGTTAAAAAGTTGTAGCTTGTGAGTTATTTTGAAAAAGAAATGGGTTATCTAAAATCAGCTAAAAGTTGTAACATCAAATATGGATGGATGTGACTCATATAACATGTGGTACCGTGAGATCTCTGCTAGATATCTGAGGTGTGTGCATGTGTGCACTTTGTGTATTCCATCGTGGCTTGGTTTAGCTGGGTGGTTTTCTGTGTCCACATGGTGTTTCTCACAAAAGAAACTACACAAAAACAAATGAGAAATCTGCATTACACTCAAATTGTTCCCTCATACGTATATCAATCATGTTGGAATAAATTTGTGTTTTCAAAGCAAGTGTTATAGCACAAATGACTATTACTTTTACTATCAAAATACATGTACATATTTACGTACATGTACATGCATATGTATATGTTAGAGTGTGCTAACAAGTATTGTGGACCTATTGTAATTCTGTTAATTTGGGTAACTGGAAATCCTTATTTTTTTAAAATGGTATTTACATCTCTCTTATTCCCGCTGCCTTTATTTCTTCACATCTCATTTGTGCTTTTGTTCCTCTGTTTTTCTCTACTTCTAATGACTGCAGTGTAGATATCAAACATCTGATTTATTCTTCAAAAGCCTTTGCCAACAAGGGGTCCCAAAGCAAAGAACCTTTTTTGTTTACTGTCTTAGGAGTTTGTCATGTCACCCATGTACCATAGATATCCCTAGTTCTTCCTTCTCATAATTTGTGTTTCCGACAGAGTTAACACTGTGTCCCTGGAAATTGCTTAAAGATATGGAAATTGCTTTAATAAAAGCAGAATACAAAGAAATGCTTTAGAGGTGTCCAAGTTGCACAGAAATTTAGGTTAATTGATAAAATGAAAAACTCATTTCCAATTATCCATTAATTGCTATCCTTGGACAAATTTGGAAATCTTTAAAAGGGCTTATAGTTAATTTCAACAAGATAACAAAGCTTAATTATTCTTGTTTCTCTCTTAAGTTGCTTTGCTTCTCATCTCCTTTTTGTTGTTTCTTTTAGGAAGTTGAATAGCAAAAATTAGGTGACACCCCCTACTCCCATTTACTATATTTGCAAAACTCCAGAGTAGTCCCTGAAAGCCAAGAATATCATTCTTTTTCTCACTTTCCAGCACTACTCTGGTCCCCTGCTGGCTCAGAGCTTCAGTGGCAGTGGCATTATTTAGCAATAAGCTTTACTAGGTCAGCCTTGTTTCCCTATTGCCAAGGTAGTATATATGTATATCTATTTATTATTAAATAGATATTATTAAATAGATATAGATTATAGTCACTGAAGACCTTATGTGATAACCTGTTCTGAACATTCTTCACATATCAAGTGGCAAGTTTCATGGGCCATAGACTCTTAAAACCTTAGTAGATTCAAAGTACTATACTAGGTATGTCAGAGATACACACAACCACACACCAACAAACATTAACTATGTGTTTAGGATTTTTTTGTCTTATATACCAGTCAGACCAAAATAATCCCATTAAAAGTATATTGGATGCCCTCAGGTAGGAGAAGCAAAGGAAAAATAAACAAATGGGACTACATCAAACCAAAAAGGTTTTTGTAGCAAAGGACACCATCAACAAAGCAAAAATACTTGCCAATGATACATCTGATAAGGGGTTAATATCCAAAATGTATAAAGAACTCATGCAACTCAACACCAAAGAGACAAATCACCCAACAGAGGAATGGGCAGAGGACATAAAGAGACATTTCTCTAAAGAGGACAGATGGCTAACAGACACATTGAAAAATGCTCAACACCACTGATCATCAGAGAAATGCAAATAAAAACCACAATGAGATACCACCTGACCCCAGACAGAATGGCCATCATCAATAAAGCAACAAACAAGTGCTGGCGCGGATGTGGAGAAAAAGGAACCCTCGTGCACTGTTGGTGGGACTGCAGATTGGTGCAGCCACTGTGGAAGACAGCATGGACATTCCTCAAAGGACTGGACATGGAACTGCCTCATGACCCAGCAATTCCACTCCTGCATATCTATCCAAAGAAATCCAAAACACTAATTTGAAAAACTATATACACCCCTATGTTTATTGTAGAGCTATTCACAATAGCCACAATATGGAAACAACCAAAATGCCCATCAATAGACGACCGGATAAAGAAATTGTGGTACATTTATACAATGGAATATTACTCTGTCATAAAAAGGAATGAAATCTCACCATTGGCAACAACATGGATGGACCTAGAGAACATTATGGTCAGTGAAATAAGTCAGATGGAGAAAGACAAATACCATATGGTCTCACTTATATGTAGGATCTAAGGAACAGAATACATGAGCAAACAAAACAGAAATAGACTCAGAGATACAGACAAAAAGTGATGGTTGCTAGATGGGAGGGGGATGGGGAAGAAAGTGAAAAGATTAGAAAGTACAAATTGGCAGTCACAAAATAGTCACAGGGATATGAAATACAGTATGGGGAATATAATCAATAAGGTTGTATAGATTATGTAGGGTGCCAGCTGGGCACTGGACTTATTGGGGAGATCATGTCATAGATTTTGTAGATGCCTGACCACTGCACTATACACGTGAAGGTGATGTAGAGTAATATTGAATGTCACCTATAATTTATATATGTATAAATTATATATATATATGGTCATTCGATGTGAAGTACAGCCTGGGGAATGTAGACAATGGTATAGTGACAGCTGTGTACGATGTTGGAGGCGTAGTGGACTGTGAGGGGGGTTTTCACTTTGTGAGGGACGTAGATATCTGATCATTGTGTTCTTCTGTACACCTGAAACTATTTAAAAACCTGGAAAAAAAATCACCGGATGCAGCAATTTAAAAAAGCATAGGATAGCAATAGAGAAACCCTGGCTTTCAGTCTAGCATCATCATTTGCTTGCCTTGTACCCAACTCAATTAATCTCTCTAACCTTTGGTCTCTGTACTATATTTAAGGAGGAATACTATCTATCTTTCAAAGTATTATGAAAATTTTACCTCACACACATGTAACTATACAAATTAGTAAACTAGAAAACTAGTAAAATGGAATGGGTTTAAAAAATAAACATATTCTTTTTCTCTATGACTTAACCCTAAGTCAAACTAGAAAAACTTCCAGAAGCTATTGTCATTGGATCCACTATAATGGAGCTGAAGGGACAAGACAACAAACAAATACATTTACTTCATATCAGATTACCCTAACCAAAAGGTAGAGTTAAGGTGGGAGCAAGGGAAGTACGAATATTCACCATTTGAGCTAAGTGAAAAATTACAAGTAATCTCAAAAGTTCTAGAAGCGACACATGGATTCCACGATATTTGTGGATTTGAAATTAATAGCAAATATCAAGGAGATGGTTCGATAATAATGCTTTATTTTACTTGATTAATCCATATCTTTCATTCCTAAAACCTAAAACAAATAGGTTTTAGCTAGTTTCTATGTGACACAAAGTAGTTCTCATAATGAACTTCAATTAGTACTGTCAGTATGTACAGGGTTACTACTAGCTTCTATGGGATGGGAGCTGGATTTGAGGCCCCACTCACTCCCCTGGCCGGGTGGGAGCCTTCGTGGGGGACACAAGCTACACAACTAAATGCAATGACCCTGAACATGTTTACAACGGCAAGGCTCTGTTACACTTGTCCTTCAACTTTGGGATTCATTCACCCAAAACAGCTGAGGGCAATCTGCTCTTGGGGACACAGAGACATTAAAGGCAATTGCAGTAGACCACCATGACGGTGACGGTAGCTAGGTGGGAATGAGAAGACTGTGCGTAGCAGCGGACAGTAGGTCTGGCAACTGAATAAATGTGGACTGTAAGTGAAAGAAGAGTCCAGACGACAACGAGTTTCCATGCTTGTGTGAAAGAGTAGATGGCATTAAAATAAATAAGAACCAAAGGAGGAAAAACAAATTTTACAAAAGAACCAGTTGCTTCATATATAACAAGTTTGAGGTGCCAGCCAGACTTCTGAACCAGATGCCTACAGGCAGTTGAACACACAGAACTAGGACTTGGAGAGAAAACTGAGCCAGAGCAATATGTATCTGGCAATTCTGCCAATGGAATACAAGACAGACCAAAATGAGAGCCAAGGACAGAACGTTAGGGAACACCTACAGGTGGTGGTAGAAAAAAAAGTTACTAAAGAAACAGTGGTGAGAGAAGGAAAAAAGAACCAGAAAAACAAAACAAACACAAGAACTTCAAGAATGACAAGTATTCAACAACACTGCATGCTGTAGAGAGCAGCGATGAGCAGCCTGCCGAAACCTACATCTAAAGTCTAAGGCCCTCCTTTAATTCTCACAAAGCAAAAGGAGGCGATCTTCAGAGGGGGTCTTCAGAGAACCACTTAGGACAAGGAAAGGGACCTTATAAGATTTCATATTCCCCTCACATCGTAAAGACATAGTTCTGATAGAGAAACCAAAGCCAGGCTGAGCTCACAAGGACATCTCGCAGCATATAGCAAAGCATGAATCAGGCGGAGGACTCCATGCCCGTCCTCTGGGAAACTGGCAGCATTGGCTCTGATCCGGGTAGCAGGGCTCAGCTGCCCTGCGTAGAACCCTGGCTGAGAGGTCGGAGTCTTAGCAGCACGTGACGTACAGCAAGTAGACAAGGGCACAGTGAGGGTTATCAGAGGTTGAGGATGAGGTCATGGAGGTGCCAGCATGTATTACTGTTTCCAAGTGCTTGATAAGGAATGGAAGGAGAGCCTGAAGGGCTCATGAAAGGGGGTTGTGTTTGCTTTTTTTTTTTTTTTTTAACTTAGAACTCACAGTAGATTGAGTGGGACAGATATAAGGAAGATGCAAGATGAGAAAATGAGAAGGGGATACCTAATGGGGCAAGATTCTTGAGCCCACAAGGAAGGAAGGGATCAAGAACACAAGCGGAAAGTTTAACCTCCAAGAATAAAGATACGTATCTTTCTAAAGGAAAGGAAAGTGTGAGTAAAGTGACAGTCCGGGTACAGAGGAATGAAGTTAGGAAGTACATGACTGCTACAACTTTTTCAGAAAAGAAGGACTCAGGGTCATCTAAAGAGAATGACGGTGGAGTAACAGTGTACATTTGAGCAGAGTGAAACTGATCTTATAAAAAAAACCATATAAATATAGTAAAAAAAATAAAGGTGATATGGGAGAGCTCCCTCACTACAAAAGTTTTAAGCCTCCCTTACTATAGAAATTTTGTCCTTTCCCCTAGTTTCTTAGCTCCTTAGCCCTGGCCTTTGATTACTTACTCTCTTAATCAGTTTCTGAATCCTAGACTAAAGATTGCTGTAGCCTGAATCACAGGATGTTTCTCACCCCTGCCTCAGATAATTACTTAAAAGCTGGTGACTTCCCAACATCCCCCACGCCATTCCGGACCTAACTCTTGGCCATCCCACAAACCAAATAGGTTTTAACATTCCCCCAGTATACTTGTTGATTGTAATCATTGAAGCCTAGCGTTCTTTCCAACCCATTCTGGGCCCAGTTCCGGGACAACTGACACCACCTGAATGACTGGTTGAATGGCCACAGGCTCTATAGAGCTAACGGATTTATTAATTAAAATCTATTTTTCTTCATTTAGAGGCCTTGGGGATACAGATGATTCCCCACCAAGATTACCAGTCACAACCAGAGAAGCCAGCACAGTCTTCCAGGCAGATCTCGAGACCCCTTCCTCTCATCTAAGAACAGACAGGGCAAGAGTTCCGTGAATCCCCCAATAGGTAGGGATAGCTCTACGGCCCTGCCCAGCAGGAAGCAGATACAGAAGAACAGATCTCCTGTCCCTCAGCTTCCCATAGAGATTTTATGGGGATCACGTCTCTCAAGGGAAAAACAAGGCAGGCAGTTAGAGAGAGACAATCAGGTCTCTGCATTACCACCCAGAAGACTTCCCCTCTCCGTCTGAAACTTTCCCTTTCCATTGTAAACAAATGGGTACAAGATACCCAATTAGATCAAACCAGCCACTCACACCTGCAGTTTTTAAAAGATGAGGTAATAGCTTCTTGTCAATCACAGAGGAACAGCCTATTTCAGAGAAAAAGATAAAAACCACCAAGGCCTCGTTAGTTGGGGCCCTTGAGCCATTCTCTACTGCTGGGGTCTGTTTCTATTTCTTTGAAGTGTACTATCTCTTCCAATAAACTACTCTTTCACCACTTTATTTCTGTGTCTCGTTCAATTCTGTGCTCGAGACCCCAAGAACCTGGACATCGAGCCAAGAAGGACTCACTCTCCGGTAACAAAGGCTACAACTCATGTGCACCAAACTTTAATAGTTACAGTTCTACTTCTTTCCAAACAATGTAACAAATCTAAATGAAATATATGCTATGGTTTTACTCCAACTTCCCAAATTAAGGAATAACAGAGGGTGAGGTAAGAAATGGAATCCTGAGATACAATATATAACTAGCATCATAACCAACAAAATGGGCTTAGTGCTATAACCACAGTCAAATGGTAATAATTCTCATATTTTCCTGCCCTTCTATGCTGGGTCCATTTTGTTTTCTTTTCACAGTTGATGATTTTATGAAATGTTCTTGCTTGAATCAGTTAAGAACACAACATACCTTTTAATAAAAGAACAACTTCTATCCTATTGATAAACTTTCACTTTTCAACAAATTATTGAAATCAGAACTATACAAAAAATTTTGTCAGAAAATCATATTATTAGTGCTATACATCTTTAAAAGTACAATTTTTGAGTTGCTGCTCTGGAGCCAAGAAGAAAAACAGGATCTAAAAAGAACACAGAAAGGACGAAGAAAGAAGTAGTCTGAGTTAAGGGACAGAAAACCTTGAGTTATAATATAAATTACTTGGTTTAAAATGTCAAAAGGAAACTAATCTCAAAGTATGTCTTTCTATGTGGTTATAAAGCTTGTTAATAATGAAAAGCACTTTTAGACAAAATATTTAATTTTCAGATTCAAACAAAGCCACTTATGGCAAACAAACACAGCATTTATAATACAATATATTCAGATAACTTATTGAATGAAAAAATCTCTATAGAATTAGTTCAGTAACTATAGTTGGATTCCATTATCTTTACAAAACACATTTTACCGTAACTGAAGATTTATAAAACATGATCTAGAGTAGAGAGATATGATTATAATCTATTAATAACTATTAACCACAGAAAATATCTTTTAAAAATGCACAGAATGGTATCTTGTTTACAAATAAAATACAAACTAGTGTACTTTTCTTGCTATATTGATTCTTTTAAAATACATCTTTTTGAACTTTGACTTCAAAATAAATGGCCATTGTAAAAAACAAAACTTTTTATTTTATATGCTTCTCTATTGCTTAAAAATTTCCTGACTTCTTCTCTAATTATACTCCCCAAAGTTGTCCACTGTTAACAAGTTAGTTCTATTTTTCCTGACATTTTTTTCCAGGCTTACATGGATATATGAGAGTTTGTTTAAATAAACACACAATTTTTAAAAATGGGATCATACCACACATGCTGTGTTGTAAATTATGTTTGTTTCTAAAAAGTAGGTCCTGATTTCTTTACATGCCAGATTGAGTAGATAGACCTCATTCTTTTTAAAGAGGCACATTAGTATTCCTTAATATTGGTTTACCACAATATATTTAACTACTTCTCTATATGTAGACATTCAGGTTGCTTCTGCTTCTTTTTTCCTTATTTTACAATCTGTCTTTAACTTATTCACAGATAACAGAAGCATAAATTAAGATTAAAAATCATGCTGGTTTTCCTTTGAAAGAAGCTATAAAATGATCACCTAATAGTAATGGACTTTTTTCATTTTAAATATGTTGGCTTTTCCTAGTTGATATGCAAAAGTTGTCATTGTTTTCAAAACAATGTTATCAATATTTCTGAAGACTTACACTGATTTTCAAATTAACCACACATTGTAGCCTAATTCTCCACTATTGGTCAATTACATTTTAACAACTCTTTATTGATATTTTTACAAACTACTGTAGTACTAGGTTCTCTAAGAAATTTGAAAGAAGTCTGTGACAAAGAACATGCCTTCAAGGAACTTACAACTTTTGGGAAAAGAACTTAGTTATCTATATGAGAAAATTGCACCAGAATATAAAGATTGAACAAAGTATAACAGGAAGAAGAAATAGTCAACATACAGGGAAACATAAGGGAAAAGTTTTTCAAGTGGAGTAGGCAGGGAGGATTGTTGGTTTCTAAGGTACATGCATTTTTTGTCAAAGGAAGAAACCTGTAGAGAGGTAAAATCAAAATATCCTAATGAGAACGGAAGTCAGTGGTAAAAGAAAATATCAGAAATACGAGTATGGTCAGAGTCAATGATGTTATTGTAATGTTATTTATAGTAGGAAAGCCTGGAATATCTACACAAAATAAATGGTTGAATAAATTATGCTGTGCTACCATCTTATAATAGAATATTATAGAGCTATCAAAATTTTTTTATTTTTTATTTTTTGCAAAATTTACAAGGTTTTATTAAGTGCCAGACTTTGCATTATACCTCACACACATTGATATTTATATTTGAACCCAAAATTTGTTTTATTAAGAATTTCTCAGGGGGATCAAATATATGGTGATGGAAGAAGAACTGACTCTGGGTGGTGAACATACAATGGGATTTATAGATGATGTAATACAGAATTGTACACCTGAAATCTATGTAATTTCACTAACAACTGTCACCCCAATAAATTAAAAAAAAATTTCTCCCCCAAAGCTCTAATGCAGTTTTTAGTTGCTCCTCCAGGTAGAACAATTAAGATTTTAATGCTTCTTTAGGTATATAAATGTTGAACAACTATGGTGTACACCTGAAACTGATACAATGTTGTCTGTTAGCTATAGTTTTTAAAATCTTTAAAAAAAAGATTTTAATGGAGAAATCCATTTCAAAAATAGTATTTTAAACAACATATATTCGTTTAAGAAAATTAATGTTAAATAAAACTCAATAGAACTAATATACATATTTCAGATTCATTTTTAAATCATGTGCATGCATATATGTATATATATATACACACACACACACAAACATACACACCCATTTGTGTGTATGTACATAAACACATAAATTTATATAGATAAAATTAGAAGATGAGATGAGGAAGGGAACATTATCACTTGGAAACTATTGCAATAAGACACACACGTTGCTCCACCATTGTGGCTCTAAGGCCTGCCACCTTCAGAAGTCAACCTGTGGCAAATGTGGCTACCCTGCCAAGAACAAGAGAGAGCACTGGAGTGCCACAGCTAAAAGATAAAATACCACTGGGAGTAATTGAATAAGCACCTAAAAATTGTATACCTCAGACTCAGGCATAGATTCCCTGAAGAACAGCACCGAAACCCAAGAGGGCAGCTGTATCAGCATCCAGTTCATCTTAAGGATTTCAACGATTAGTCACTCAATAAATGTTCTCATTGAAAAAGAAAAAAAATCGTATTTTCTACCACAGCATTTGTAAGAGAAAAAAAAATGTTTTTAAAGCAACAGTTATATTTCTCTATAAATAGGCATTTTTTTAAAAAAGTGGGCTCTGACCTGGCTATAATGTGCACACTCTACACTTTTATCATATGTATATTGGGAAAGTCTGCAGACTTCTGAGTTTCCATGTGACCCATGTTGAGAAAGCTATGAGTGCAAAGGAAAGGAAGAGGTTTGCTGTTGCTCCGATATTTACTTCACAGCTGACAACTTAATGACACTAGAATGTAAGCTCTGTGAAAGCAGGGTCCTTTTGTGTACGCTTTATCTTCAGCATATAGAGGCACTCAACAAATATTTATAAATAAATCTCCAATCAATTTTTTTAAATTATAAATCATTTTCCTGTTCTGCTACTATATTCTTTGTCTTGAATCAAAAGGAAAGACACAGAGGAAGTGCTGGCTTTTAAGTGATGAAAGGGTGAACTCATTAAAAACAAAATCAGTTGGTGTTTTTTTTTTCCCCTGCACCTACAAAGGGAATAATGTTTTCTCTATAAAAAAAATTTCACCTTAGGCTTACTCTGAGGTGTTCTTTAGTACTAGCTTTCCTCATAACCAAAGAGCATTTATGCTGAACCCCGCCTTCTGGAAAGCCCTGCTTTCACCCTGGCTGTCTCACTATTCATGGATGAGTAGGTGCTTCGAACCTGGGTTTTAGTGAGGACAGAACATGCCACTCCCTGTTACTGGGTTCAGAACCATTAGAGACTGGTGCCTTAAGATTCCAAGTGAGAAGAGCTGTGGCCCGTCTAGAGGATGTGCTTTCAAACTTTAACCATGACTCACAATAAAAAATACACCTGACATGAAAACCCAAGTAACAAACTAACATACATACAATTATCGTAAAAGTTTCACAAAACATTTGCTCTTATCACATGCAATGCACTCTAGCCAAAGGACCATGAAAGGGTTAAGACAGAAAACTTAGAGAACAAAAGTCTGCTCTACTCCAGACAAACACCAAAAGTGAGACCCTCTTCTACCCCCACCAAAAAAGACCAAATGGAAGGCCTAGACTTCCATCCCTGACTAGCTGTAGTGATTCACCCCACATCTTCCCCTAAACCAGGAACAAGCGGAAGTTGGGACATTCATCCCCCTTGAGCATTAGCCAATACCCACATCTTCTGTGCCTGTGGAGACCATTTGGGGATCCTGTACTTCCACTATACCTATCATTCAATCACCAAATGTCCCTCCCCCTCTTGGAGGGAATGTACCAGAAGAGGACTTGTAGAGTCAGGACTCTTACCACAACTCAGCAGAACCAAGGAAGCCCCTCCACATGTTGTCAGTGGAGGTCACATGGGAGCAGCAATGAGGCACTTCTCTACTTCCCAGCCAGGGTGGTATCAGCGGAGGCCGAGCAGAGAGACTGAACTCCCTCCCCTCCCCTGCAGTAACAAGGAGACCCTCATACCAGGGTGTCAACAAAGGACAAGTGGAGAACCTGGATTTCCAATCCCACCTGGTGGTAACGAGGCAGTACCCCTCTTCACTCAGGGAGGAGTGTCAGAAGAGGCCTGCTAAAAAACAGATTTAAATAAGATCTAGAGTATTAAACATAACGTCTAGGTTTCAGTCAAAAATCACTATCAAGAACCAGTAAGATCTCAAACTGAATGACTAAAGATAATTAACAGATACTAACACCCAGATAACACAGATGTTTGAATTATCTTAACAGGAATTTAAAACAGCATTCATGAAAATACTTCAATGAGCAATTACAAATATGTTTGAAACAAATGAAAACATAGGAAGTTTCAGCAAAGGAACAGAAGATATAACGATCCAAATGGAAATTACAGTAACCATCATAAAAAAAGCACAATAACCATCATAAAAAGCCCAGTGGATGGGCTAGTAGCAGAATGTGAGAGATGGAGTAAAGAATCAATGATCTTGAATATAGTACAATAGAAATTGCCCAATCTGAACAGAGAGAAAATAGGCTGGGAAAAAAAATGAATGCAGACTCGAGGTCATGTGGGACTGTAACAAAAGATCTAACACTTGCGCCATCAGAGTCCCAGCAAGATAGGAGAGAGTGGAGCTGAAAAAGTATCTGAAAAAATAACAGCCAAACGTTTCCCAAATTTGGCAGAAAACATAGACCCATATATTCAAAAAGCTGAGCCAACCCTAAACAGCATAAACCCAAAGAAATCCATACCAAGATACACGATAGTCACATGTATGAAAACTAAAGAAAAAATCTTGAAAGTAGCCAGAGCAAAATAAGATTAATTACAATCAAAAACCAATTCTAATTACCGTACATTTCTCATCAGAAAATGTGGAGACCTAAAGATCTACTATCAATGAGGCCTTACTAATATGAATGATTGAATAACAGATAAGTAGGAGAGAAGAGACAAATCTCTAGTGCAGAAGAGTTCCTCAAAATTAGCAGGTGAAACACCATTTCCCCACTCCTTAAGTGTGAACTGTACACAGTGACTTCCCTCCAGAGAGTACAGGATGAAAAGGGGGTTGGTGGTAACTTGATAGTGGAGAAACCTGACAAACACTACCTCACCCAGGTGATCACAGCCAACATGAACAGTATAAGTCACATTGAAAGTATGTGATAAAAACGGCAATTTACCTTTGATCTTCCTCCCCAAAACACATGCCAGTCTACTCTAGAGAAAAACATTAACCAAATCCAAATTGAGGACCATTCTACAAAATACCTGACCAGTTCTCCTGAAAACTGTCAAAGTCATCAAAAACAAGAAAAACCTGAGAAACTGTCACATCCAAGGAGAGGCTAAGGAAACATGAAAAGTAAATGTAATGTGGTATCCTGGAACAGAAAAAGCACTTTAGGTAAAAACAGAAAATCTGAATAAAGTATGGACTTTAGTTAATAATAACAAATCAATATTGGTTCATTAATTGTAACAGTTAATAACCTTGTTGCAGGATATATAAAAATCCTTTGTACTATCTTTGCAATTTTTCTGTAAATATTGTGGACGAGAAAGGAGCTCTACAGAAAAATAACCTCACAGGGTGATCTGATCACAAATTCCTAACTGGACAGGTCATGATGGGTAGTCACACCCCAGGCACATAACTTTTTTTCTTGGCCGTAAG
This sequence comes from Rhinolophus hipposideros, assembly GCF_964194185.1. NCBI lineage: Eukaryota > Metazoa > Chordata > Mammalia > Chiroptera > Rhinolophidae > Rhinolophus > Rhinolophus hipposideros. Next base: position 18,799,166 of record NC_138050.1, read on the forward strand.
CAAGCCATATCCACTGTTTCTGTGCATGTAAGTTAACACACCGTTGAAATGCCTTCTTCAAAGTAACCACCTTCAAGAGAGCACATAATTTTAATCCTGCAGTCAAATCCCTGCCTTGCTTTCTCCCACCTTCGCGTAATCTTATTTACATTCCCTTCTTAATTTCAAATGCATAAAAGAAACTGCAAATTGCCATTCTCTAAAGCATCTCGAGATCTTGCTTCCAGGAGAATTCTGTTTGGTTCAAATACATTTTTATCAAAATTCTCTATTGGTTTGGACATTCTTACATCAACAATCTAAAACTGTTTTTAAAAATAAAGTTTATCGACTTCCGGTCAAGATGGCAGACTAGGTAAATGCTGTGCTTGCCTCTTCTCACGACCACATCAAAATTACAACTGAATTATGGAACCACCCTTGAGAATCACTTGAAGACTACCTAAAAAGAACCTATAACTAAGGATATAAAAAAGAAGCCACAACAAGAATGGTAGGGTAGGAGGAGATGTGAAACGGGCTGGTACCACACCTACATGTGGAGGTTAGAAATTGGGAGGGACATCTCCGCTGCAGAGGTCTCTCCTGAGGAGTGAGGGGTCCCAGCCCCACACCAGCACACCAGCCCAAAGAAGCAGTGCAGGTAAGACGAGTCCCCACAACAGCTGGCTGTTAAAATCAGCAGGGACTCCATCCAGGTGAGACAGAGGGCTGCTAGAGATCCAGAGGTCCTCGTAAAGGGCTCGCACATGAACTTACTTGCTGACAGACACACTCGCTTTGAGCTCCAGCCCTAGGGCAGCAGCTTGAAAAGCACCGGAGACATGCGGGGAGGAACCAAATTGTCTGGCCTCAGTGTGAGGACTGGAGGGGCAGCTCTGTGCTGTACTAAAGTGCCTGCAGGAGCCATTGTTCCTTTGTTGAGCCCTCCCTTCACCCAGACTGCAGTTTCAGGCAAGCACCAAGTCTGAGTCTCCATTAACCAGGCTAACACTGCTCTCGACTTACCCTGTAGATTGAGACTCCGTCTGAACCTCTTTCAGACAATCATCCACACAAGCTGCCAGCCTGGGTCCATGCTATGGACTTTCCTAAAATCTCTCAAATGATCACAAATCCCAAACAAGCAGTGGCTGGCTTTGGTATGCCCTGTATCTCTTGCTAAGTGGCTCCAAAATTGGTGCTAGTGTCAGCCGGCCTTGGTTCATAGCATAACCACTCTCAGGTACCCTAAAGCCCAGAAAAGGCAGCTACCAACCATAGATCACTTTGTAGCTCTTACCATGTGGCCCTGGGCCAGACATAGACAGCAGCTGACCTTGGCCTGCACCAGAACCCCTCCAAACAGGCCCCAGAACCAACACCAGAGCACCACCCAATTAGTGCCACAAATGACACACCCAAAGAGTGGACTCAACAGGCACCAGATCCCCACTAAAGCAAATCCCGTTCAACACACTCAGTCCCACCCAACAGCTTGTCTGCTGCAGTCACAGCCAGGCCTCACAGCTGTCAGCCTGAGTGTCAGTCCCAATCATTGACATGCGAACAGCAAGCAAGGCTCCACTACAACAGCAGAGCACACACAACCCACATAAAGGACATCCCTGGAGCTCAGGTTACCAGGGAGACTACGCCAATGGGCCCCCCAGGACACCTACTACATAAGGCCACTCTACCAAGACTGGGAGACATAGCTGATCTACCTAATACATAAAAACAAACACAGCCAGAATGAGAAAACAAAGAAACATGTCCTAAATGAAAGAACAGGATAAAACTCCAGAAAAAGAACTAAACAAAATGGAGGCAATCAACCTACCAGATGCAGAGTTCTAAACACTGGTTATAAGGATGTTTGATGAACTTAGGGGAGGAGTGAGAACTTCAACAAAGAGATAGGAAACATAGGAAAGGAGATAGAAACTTTTAAAAAGAACCAGTCAGAAATGAAGAACACAACAAGTGAAATGAAGAATGCATTAGATGGCATCAACAGCAGATGAGATGAAGCGGAGGATCAAATCAGTGATTTGGAAGACAAGGTAGCATAAAATACCCAATCAGAACAGTAAAAAGAAAAAAAGAATTTAAAAAGTAATTATAGTTTAGGAGACTTCTGGGAGAATATCAAGCGTACCAACATTCACATCATAGGGGTATCAGAAGAAGAGAGAAAGCAAAGAATTAAAAACCTATTTGAAGAAATACTGATGGAAAACTTCTCTAATCTGGTGAAGGAAATAGACATACAAGCCCAAGAAGCTCAAAGAGTCCCAAACAAGATGAACCCAAATAGACCCACACCAAGACACATCATAATTAAAATATCAAAGGATAAAGACAAAGAGGATCCCAAAAGTAGCAACACAAAAGTAGTTAGTTACTTACAAGGGAGCTCTCATAAGACTGTCAACTGATTTCTCAAGAGAAACTTTGCAGGCCAGAAGGGATTGGCACAAAATATCCAAAGTGATGAAAAGCAAGGACCTACAACCAAGATTATTCTACTCTACAAGGCTATCATTTAGAAGGACAGAAAAAGAACTTCCAAGACAAGAAAAAACTGAATTAGTTTATCACCAGTATTACAAGAAAGAAAAAAAATAAAGAAGGAAAAAATAATAAACAATATAAATAAGAAAATATCACAAAGAAAAAATTCTCACCGACAAAGGCAAACACATAATAAAAGCAGTGGATCAACAAACACTTAAACTAGATTAAAGGTTAAAAGGGAAAAATAGGAATGTCATGTATAATTACACCAATAAATTAAGGGACACACACACAAGAAGTAAAAAATAATGACAAAAATATAAACATGCAGGGGGTGAGTAAAAATGGTAGTGATTATATAAAGTGTTTGATCTTAAGGACCATCAACTTAAAATAGACTGCCATAAACATAGCTTGGTATATATGAAGTATATGGTAACCACAGACACAAAATCTACAAGAGATATACAAGAATTGGAGAGAAAGGACTCCAAACACGACACTACAGGAAGTCATCAACATACAAGAGAAGAGAGCAAGAGAATAGGAAAGATACAGAGAACTATCAAAACAATCAGAAAATAATTAATAAAATGCAATAACTACATGCCTATCAACAAGTGCTTTAAATGTAAATGGATTAAATGCTCCAATCAAATGATGAACAGATAAAGAAGATGTGGTATATACACAGTGGAATATTACTCAGCCATAAAAAAGAATGAAGTCTCACCATTTGTGACAACATGGATGGACCTGTTATGCTAAGTGAAATAGGTTAAACAGAGAAAGACAAATGCCATATGATTTTACTTATAAGTGGAATCTAAAAACAAAATAAATGAACTAGCAAGATAGAAGCAAACTCACAGATACAAAGAATATAAACTGATAGTTAGGAGATGTAAGGAAGGTTGAGGGGCTGGGTTAAAAAGGTGAAGTGATTAAGAAGTACAAATTGGCAGTTACAAAATAGTCATGGGGATATAAAGTACAGCTTCAGGAATAGAGTCAATAATACTGCAATTTGTAATTATTGTACATGGTGTCAGGTGGGTGCATGACTTACCAGAGGGATCACTTTATAAGTTATGTAAATGTCTAACCACTATGCTGTACTCCTGAAACTAATATGGAATGTCAATTGTAATTGAAAAATGAAAATTAATAAAAGCGTTTAATACATAAAAAATTAATAAAGAAACCATTAAACATTTTAGAGGGCCCTTTATCTGACTGAAAAGTACTATGAAGGGGTACCTTAGATCTTTCTTAAATAATAACCAAAAATTTTGCAGCTATATCCTCAACATCATCTTTAGACCAAGTTTTACTGACAATGCTATGGTTTTGATCTTCCCTAAGAAGCCATTTCTTAATTTCAGCATCAATGGCTGTCTGGAGAAGCTGGCAATAGTCAAAATATCCCAGCTCCTTTATGTTTAACAGACCTTTCTTTAGCATACTTGTTCCTCTCCTATCTTACTATTAGCAGCAAGAATAAACCATGTGGCATCTTCATTTCTGTAGTTGGAAATCTCCTTAGCTACATCACCCAGTTCATTATGTACATATTCTAGTTTCTACATTACCACATGTGGCAGTGTTGCTAAAATTTTTGTTACTACTGTGTTTCCCCGAAAATAAGACCTAGCCAGACCCCCAGCTCTAATGTGTCTTTTGGAGCAAAAATTAATATAAGACCCAGTCTTATATAATATAATATATTATAATTATATATTATATCAATATATATTAACATATAATAATATATATAATAAATATAATATAATAAATATAATATAATATAATATAATATAATATAATATAATATAATACCTCATCTTACGTTATAGTAAAATAAGACCGGGTCTTATATTAATTTTTGCTCCAAAAGGCACATTAGTTTAGAGCTGGTTGTGCGGCTAGGTCTTATTTTTGGGGAAACACAGTATGTTAGAAGGATCCCCTTTCCTAGAGTCTCCAAAAAGTTTCTCCATACTTTCCTTTAAGTTCTCACTGGCAACTTCTTTAAAGCTCATAATGCGTCTACTTTAGGTTTTCACTAACACTATCCTCAAGTTTCATCTACCTTTGACAAGTTCCCACTGACAAGTTCCCACTGACAAGTTCCAAAGCCACACCCACATTAAAAAAGTATTTATGACATCATACAACTTCTGGTACCAATATCTGTATTAGTTACCTATTGCATAACAACTATCCAAAATTTATAAACTTAAAACAATCATTTATTACCTCATACACTTTCTGAGTCAGGAATCCAAATAGTTGGCTAGATGGTTCTGGCTCAGATGCCAGCTTCAGGCAGCACTGAAGGTTTGAGTGGGTCTGGAAGAGCTGCTTCCAGGAAGTCACATGGCTCTAGCTGGAGGCTTCAATTCAGTTCGTTGCTACATGGGCGTCTCCACAGGGATGCTTACAATATGGCTAACTTACCCAGAGTAAAGAATCAGAAAGACGGAATGTGATAAAGATAGAAACTGCAATGTCTTTTATAACCTAATCTAAAAGTAATATCCTGCTTTTTCTACTGGTCACACAGATGAATCCTGGTACAATGTGGAAGAACACTGGACATGAATACCACGACATAGGAGGGGACATCTTGGAAGCTGGTTATTGCAATGGGTTGGCAATTCCAGGCATCCCATTCTCATTTAACAGCATCCAAATAAGGATGGAAGAAATGGGTGAAGAAAGCAGGATTCTTTTCACATGCTCCTTTTTTATTAGGAAAAAAACCCCACATTGTTCTGAAATCCTCCAACAAACTTCTACATCTCATGGACCTAAACAGGATAAAATGGCCACCCCTAAGTGCAAAGGAGCCTAGAAAAATAAGTATCTGGCATTTTCAACCTCAATCATGCAAAGAAGGTAAGAAGTAGGAGGCTTGGTATGACTTTTTACATAGACAATTAATGGTTGGCCAAAAGTTAAGTAAAAAGCATAAAAGATATACAAATTGGTGATTACAACTATACTTTTTGAATATATATTCCTACATTCCAGAAATTAAATGGTTTTGCTCACAGATGTTTAAAAAGTTGTTTTTAAGTTAATACAAATTTAAACAAAAAATCCTAAATTAATAGTCATCATTATAATCTATGTAGCATTTATAATACTAAAGAAAGTTCATATATCTGTTCTTTACAAAAGCCTTGAAAGGAACATAAAGCAAATATTATTACAGTAGCTCCACTTTACAGATTAGAAACATGAAGGGAATATTATTATAGCAGCCTCAGTTAAGGAAATTAAAGGCTCAGAGAGGCTTAAAGGCTTGATCTAGATGACAACTTGTAAGTGGGGTTCAAATGGGATTCAAATGCTATGGCATTTCTACTGACATCAGCTATTTTGGTTTTGTACAGTATTATATTTGAAACACTTGATTAATTATAATTTACAACTTTGTAATTTGATCTTTTATACTTAAAAACCTCTCCTCATTAGAAAAGATTCTTTTGTGAAGTCATGTGTGCCACAAAAATATTTTCTGAATAGACGGGTTTATGAATAACTTAAATGCATTTTTGGTCAACTCCCACAAATCAAGAAATCACAAGAATTTTGGCATAAATATGGCTTTAAAAGTTATTTTTAATAACTATTTCTATGACTACAAAAGGGAATTCTTTGCCTTCTATAAATCAAAGTAAGCTCTTTATTCAGACTTCTTTTTCATTTTCATTGTTATTCGTTAAATTCTATGTTCACAGTTGCTTCTGAACAATGCTAATTGTGCGCTCTTACAAAATGACATCCTCACAATTTCTCAAATATATTTTGAATATGTTTTCTTTTATTTCTTAACATTTCTTTCATGGTTACTTAGTGAATTAGATGTAAATGGTATTTCTACAAGATTGCAACATCTTTGATTCAATTAAAAGGGATAGAAGAGAGCCTTGGACATTTAATTGGAAAAAAACATTTTTTACAAATTTTTCCTCCCCAAACTATTCCTGTTTCTATTGATACATATAGGGATACAAATAATATCTCTAAATGCTCCTTGTGACTTGTTAGATATGGGTAGGCAATAATACTAAATAACCCATAAATTATTCATGTCAAATACATATAAAGAATTAAAAAATAAGCTCAAATAACAAAAATACTTTAAATAATATTTATTGATATTCATGTTATCTTGATCTGATGTTTAATTTAAACTTAGTTACAAAGGAGAAACGTGTACCTTTCTCATCCTGCTAATTGATATGAAACAAGATAGATTTCTTTATGGTGTAGATATATGGAGACAAGGTGAGTAAGATAACTCCAATAATGTGGAATTACTATAAAAAATATGAATACTGTGAATTTAACTCTAAAATTTGCCATAGAAAATGAGTAGGCATGTACAGTAATACCCCCTTATCTGAAGGAGATATGTTCCAAGACCCCCAGTGGATGCCTGAAACTGTGGATAGTACTGAACCCTATATGTACTGTTTTTTCCTAGACATACATGCCTATGATAAAGTTTAATTTATAAATTGGACATAGTAAGAGATTAATAACAATAACTAATAATAGAATAGAACAATTATAATAATATACTGTAATAAAAGTTATGTGAATGTGGTCTCTCTCTCACTCTCTCAGCAAAGTAACACAAATTTCATTTTCCTTCTTCACAACTTCACAGATAGATTCGTTCTTACCTTAGATCTTAACAACCTCAGCATATGATGTTTTTTTCTTTCCTTATTGAGAACTTTCACCTTTCCACTTAAAAGAAGCACTATACAGCTTCTCTTTGGCATGTCTGAATTGCGAACGTCACTACTCTTGCAATTTGGGGCCAATAATAAGTAAAATAAGGGTTACTTGAACAAAAACACTGCAATACCAGGACAGCCCATCTAATAATGAAGACAGCTACTAAGTGACTAATGAGCAGATAGCTTATGCAACTTGGAGACAAAACTGAGGACGGTGAGAGATTTCATCATGCTACTCTGAATAGCATGCAATTTAAAATTTATAAAGCGTTTATTTCTGGAATTTTCCATTTAATATTTTCAGACCTCAGTTGACCATGGGTGATTGAAATCTTGGGAACTAATACTATGGATAAGGGTGGGGGCTACTGTACAACATTACCTAAAAGACACAAAATGACTCCCAGACCCATAAAACTTGGCTATAACCCTACTGAAAATGTTAACATATCTATTTTAAAAGACAGACAGGTCATTCAGAAGAGGTGCTGGTCAGCCACTAGAGCATATGGTGGGATAAAAATGTTAAATTTGGCCAGGCCCATTCAAGCTCGTACACGCTAGGAGAGTTGTCTGTTCCAGGGCCCAGTATATTCCTGGTACAAAGAAGAGACAAGTAAGCCTTGTGCTGCATAATGATGTTTCGGTCAATGACGAACCACAACATATACGACAGTGGTTTTGTATGATTCTAATGGAGCTGAAAAGTTCCTATAGCCTAGTAATGTCATAACCATCCTAAGGTTGTAACGCAACACATTACCCAAATACTTCGCAATGCATCACAATTGCCTATAATATTCAGTACAGAAATATGCTTTGCAGGTTTGTAGCCTAGGAGGAGCTGTAGGGGAACAGAATTTGTCACTCCAAAATATCTCTCTCTCTGGCATAAGAATGCTTTTAGGCTGGTTAATTTTAAGAAACAGCAAGCATTGGAGAAGTTACCAAAACCAAGTAGAAGTTACCCTTTGTAAAATACACTTACGTGTGTAAGGGAAATCTCATTTTATAAATAAGGGCTTCTTCCCTGCTCTACCAGAAAAGGCACGATGACCTTATCTTTGGAAATTCTCAATGCAAGGACTAAAATTTGCATAACAACCTATTTACCCTTGTTTGCTGTGCTTTTCTTGGTCACCTCCCATAAATGACTCCCCCAACATCTTTTGTCTTCAGCTGAAGATGCTGTTTAAGGTAGTGGCTTCAACTACTTTGAGTTACTCAGTTTCCTGGGTCTCCACCATGTATACAAGAAGTATATATCTCATTAAGCTTTGTTTGTTTTTCTCCTGTTAATCTGTCTTTTAATACAGGAATGGCTCAGCCAAGAACTCAGAAGGGTAGAGGGAAAATTATTTTTCTTCCCCCACAGAGCAAGAGGCTATACCATGCAGCCTGGGTGTGTATGTAGTAGGCTACACCATCTAAGTTCATGTAAATTAGCATGCTAATTAAGTTCATTAGCATGCTAATTAAGTTCATTAGCAACAACGAAATTGCTTAACGATGTTTCTCAGAATGTATCTGCATAGTTTAGCGGTACATAACTGGAAAGAGATGGCTGCCTAAGGCTATTTGCCTGGTGTTATTAAAATCTGAATCTTAATAATTCCTGCTGTTTTATATTTACAATGTCATATCTGCTCCTTTCATATTTTCATAGAAATCTTTGCTGCATCCGCCACATTTCATATGCATTCTGTCACTATAAGTTAGTTGCATTTTCTAGAAGTTTTATAAGTGGAATCAAATAGTATGTGTTATTTTTTTGTCTGGTTTCATTTATGTAGCATAATTGTTGAACCACTTTGATTAATCCACTGAGATTTATCCACTTTGTTACAAAAACTCTTGAGTAGTATACCATGGTATAGAGATACCATCATTTGCTTAGTCATTTTCCTGTTGATAACCACTTTGAAAAAGTCTGGCAGCTTCTTAAAAAGTCAAACCTCCACCTATCATATGATATAACTATTCCACTTCAAGCTATTTATCCAAGAGAAAAGAAAGCATCAGGCCCGTATAAAAACTTACACCTGAATATTCATGGTATCTTTACCTGTACTAGCAAAAAACTGGAAACAACCTGTTTCTATCCATATGCGAATGGATACATGAATGAGGTATACGCATAAAATGACATTATTATTCAGCAATAAAAAGGAATAAACTATTGATATACAGAACGACATGGATGAATCTCAAAATAACTAAGCTGGTAAAAGAGGGGAAAAAATAAGTACTTATTTCTTTCCTTCTACTGTGTATTCCCCTCACATCATTATTTTCCTTTTCTGGTTTAAGAAAAACAATTTATTTGTCTTCTTTTAGTGATTACATTTGAAACATGTCTACCTTCAGTTCACACAGTACATGGACCTTAGAATACTGAAATTCCAACCAACCCCGATAGCTTACATGCCACTCACGCCAGTACCGTATTGTGGTTCTGCCTTGTTTGACAAAGTTGACATTATTATTACTGTTCCCTTCTACCAATGTTGGCTTAGATTTATTCATGTTTTCTTCACTCCCTATTTCTTCTTTCATTTCATATGTTCGTTTTAGTACCATTTTCCTTCTTCTAGAAGTATACCATTGTAGACCCTGAGAAGGAAGATACCTACTGAGAAGGCCTCCCGGTGGCTAACTGGGCTCAAATTAAAAAACAACAACAACCTAGCAGTAATTTCTACATAGGGGCCTTTCCCAGGAACTGCACCTCAGGGAGAAGCTTGTACTGACCTGCCTGCCTGCACAGTGTTCCTGCCACCTGAGCTAGCTCTTATGAAGGAGTTCCTGGAAATCTATTTCAACCAAAAGGACTGAGGCTTATCCCTGTCTAATCAAAGCTGCACAGCTATCTCCCCCATCAGCATCTTCACTGATCAATCAGGACAATGCCTTTTGGACCAATTAAACTGTGAGGATTTGGAGTCCTCATTTACATGAGGACAGACCAATGAGAGACCATGGACGGGGACCTCTGTCTATATAAGTCAGCTCCCCTCTGGCTGGGTGAGCATACTTTTCCTTTCCACTGAAGACAGAAGACTGCGTCCCCCCTGCTGTAGCTGAAACACTCCGGAGTAGGGTGGAGCAGACCAGTGCAGAACAGATCTGTTTAGCCAGAGAGGGACCTCGCCCCAGGGCCGCCTTGCCCCAGGGCCACCTCACAGCCTTGCTTCATAATTGAGCTGTAACACTAGGTTCCACAGCCACCATTGAGCTGTTTGCACTAAATAAAGTTTCCTTTTTCACTGCACCTCAAACTGGGGATTCCTGTTGGCGTTGAATTGGCACCAACAACCATCAGTTGACATCATTTAGAATAGTATTTTTTTAAATGTGGGTTGTGACCTACTGGTTACTCTGCACTTGGCATTCTGCAGCTTGACAACAGTAAATTGAGTGTTTCTTGTTATTTACCCTACTTAGTAGTCACTGGATTCCTTAAATGTGAGGATTTGTGTTTTTCATCAATTCTGGAAAATTTTTAATGGCAACTACAGATATTGCCTCATTCCTATTCCATGCTTTCTTTGTGGAACTCTGATTGGATCATCTCATAATCGCTTCTATTATTTTTTATATCTTTTTTCTCTGTGTATGGCCTTCTACGTATTTTCTATTTTTAACAGTTTTTCACATGCTGGTTTAACATACCATTTCATTTTTAAGTTCCATAATTATATTTTCATTTCTGATATTCTATTAGGTTCTTATTTGAATGTGCCCAGTCACTTCTATAGTCTATTACTCTTTATTTATATTTTAAAATCCCTTTTTTTAATTTATTAAACATGTTAAACATTTATTTTATGTATGGGATAATTCTAATAGGTAAAATCTCTATAGATCTGTGTTAGTTGTTTTTGGTTTCTGCTGACTCCAGCTCAAAAACGTTTTGATTTGTTTCCCCTTATGTTTTGTGATTTTTATATGTATATGAGCTTATTTGTTAGAATTTCAATTATGATTATTTGATAATGGGATGATAACTCCCTCCGTGGAGGATTTGTGATTGTTTCTGCCAGGTACCAAAAAGCATTACAGACCCAAGTCCATTTTTAATTAAAACTCTCTATTTGTGGAGTTTTAGGGACCATTAAAATAGTGTATTTTAAATCCAAGTGAATGTGAGCTGGTAATCAGGACTTATTAAGGGAGTTTTTAACTCTACCCAGAGCTATACACTTCTCCAAAATGGTCTCTGATTAGGCCCCCTACACTTTGCAGAAGTCAAGGAATTTTCCCCAGTCCCCATTCCTCTCCTTGCACCAGTTTCTCTGGCAGCACAAATCCATGGACTCTCCCAAAGTATTCAGTGACTTTAGCACTTGCTGACCTCATAGAATGTACTTGTTTTGTTTCTAGCCCCAGAAAGTTTCCCTTCTTCTTTTGCTTTTATAAGTTTGTCCACTCATTTTAAAGGGATTTCTTTTTTTTAAATACAGAATCTAATATTTTACATATTTGTACTCTATCATATTGCCAGAAATGGAAGTCTATTTAATACTTCTGCTATTACTTTGTAAAATTTAAATTAGGGTATTGCATTTATTACTGATAAATTTTATTTTAGTGTGTTACTGTGGTCTGCAAGTCTGTCAAAAACACTTACAGTCTTGATTGAGTTAGCTTACCTCAGAAGTTCTGTATCATCTGCAAATTTATTTCAACTTTCTTAGCCTTCACCAAAGTCACTGATCAACCCAGCTTCTGAAGAAAAAGAAAGGCTTCAAAGTTAATTTTGAAAATTCAACACATTTTCTTATGGTTATCAGGTATATAGAATTGTAAATTAAATTTCCATCATAATTATATACAGACAAATCAAATTAAAATAGGAAAATCCCCCTACCCTAACTACTTCAAGTAATAGATCTTTTAAAAAGTAGTATTGAACTGAATGAAAATATTTTGTCATCAGGGGAAACCAGCAGAAGTGTTAAGGGCTGGCTTGGCTGAGGGAAACTCTAGCACAGGGGTGTCCAAACTTTTTTCAATGTTTTTTACCAAGGGCCATATGCGGTAAAATACACAAACAGTCGGGCCACTCACTCGATGTGAAGTAAGTATTGCCTCACCTGGTTTATTTAAATAAACTAAATATATTTTTGGAATTTGCTGCGGGCCAATTAACAATGGATTGCGGGCCGAAGTTTGGACACCCCTGCCTAGCACCTCTGAAATCTCATCAGCCCTCATCTTCCACAGGTAGAAATACAACTTATTTAAACTAGCATCTTAAAGGCCAATGGTTACAAAAAAGCTGTGCAAAGCTTAGAAGACGTTTCAAGTGTCACACAGGGAAACTTTGAAGGGTTTTGCTTTTAATGACATGTTGCAAACTCATGCCCACTAGTTTTCTGTTTGTTTTCTGCTTTGTCATATTTAGTTCGCATCTTTTACTAATTTCAGTCATCAATGAAACTTGTAAAGTTTGTATCTCCAACGTCAATATAACGGTGTGTATGTGCGTGTGTTTACATTTTCCCATCAGAAATGAGAAAACTTACAATTCTCTCCTTTAATACATTGCTCTAGCATGAAGAACATATAAATCACTAACTTTGGATGTGCCTTTTTATTTTCTGAGTAGCAACTACTGATTTAAATAGAACATTTAGCTCCTAATGTTCTTTCTTCTCAATTTTTGATACATATCCTGCAATAATGTAGTAGAAAAAGAACAGGCTTTGGAGTCACATAGGGCTGGTTTTAAATCTCAACCTCTCTGAACCTCTTAGGAAAATAATATCACGAGTTTCAAAGAGCCAAAGACACGCATGCGAAGTCTGACAATTAAGTTCGCAAACTTGTTGCAAAGATGTTTGTGGGGACAAAGCCCCCAAAAGCAGTTTCCAGGCTCTCGGCCTCACATAGAAAGGTGCTGGCTCGGGTAGTAAATGGCCATCAACTGTGATCAGATGGCCATCAGCTGTGGCTAGTTGGCCGTCAGCTGTAACCCGTAAGCCATTGGCCACTAGTATAACGGCTGTGGCTACGCCAGCAGAGAGGAATGGGGGCTAGCAAGAAGATGGTGGCTGGCAAGCACGGACTGCTGTTAGGACGGCGGGTTGCAGATTATGTAGATCCTGCTTCCTGTGTCTCCAGCCCAGCCGCCAGCGAGAATATATTGGTGTGACTCCCCTATCTATGGCTCCGTGGGTGTTCCTTTTTGGCCTCTCCATGTCCTGCGTTCTTATGTGGGGAGCGGGAGCAGAGACCCTGCCTGACAGCCTGCATGACAATGTTGCTAACCTTTTTTGATATCAGAGGGATTATTCATTATGAATTTGGACCAACTGGACAAACAGTTAACCAAGTTTACTATTTGGAAGTGCTGAAAAGGCTGCGTGAAAAAGTTAGACGACTTGAACTTTTCACCAACAATTCCTGGCTCTTGCATCACGACAGTGCACCAGCTCACACGGCACTGTCTGTGAGGGACTTTTTAGCCAGTAAACAAATAACTGGATTGGAACACCCTTCCTATTCATCTGATCTGGCCCCAAATGACTTCTTTCTTTATCCAAAGATAAAAGAAATACTGAAAGGAAGACATTTTGATGACATTCAGGACATCAAGGGTAATACGATGACAGCCATGATGGCCATTCCAGAAAGAGTTCCAAAATTGCTTTGAAGGGTGGACTAGGAGCTGGCATCAGTGCATAGCTTCCCAAGGGGAGTACTTCGAAGGTGACCATAGTGATATTCAGCAATGAGGTATGCAGCACTTTTTCTAGGATGAGTTCACAAACTTAATTATCTGACCTCGTATATGGCCTAGAACAGTTCTTGACATATAACGTGTACTCTATTATGTTAGTTGTCTTTCTGTGCAATTTTGTGCTTAATTTCCACTTTACTTAATCTATTGATGGACTTTCCAGACTAAATTTAAGTTATAAGAAAGTTAATGTATCAAATATAAAGTTGATAGACTTCTAAGGTTTTGTTCAACATTTTGCAACACTTATTTTATCCAAAAATATACATAAAATACTTTTAAAATAGCAATACAACAATAATAATACTGAATATACTCCATTAAGAAGGCACAATCCTATGGAACACAAAATCCTATAGAACACAAAATCTATGTTCTAACGTCACTAGAAATGTTCCTTTTCTTTTGTGGTATATCGCCAAAACGCTATAGAGTTATGTAAATGTGTTTCAGTTCCGTTTTACATTTTTCTTTTCTTTCTACCTTTCTATATAATTTTATTTTTGAACCTGTAAACATAAGCATACATGATTCTAAGATTAAAACTATATAATCAGGTTATATTTAGAGAAATCTCTTTTCCATCACTGGCACCTTTTCCCTACATATAGATTACTCTGTTTACTGTTATGTGCCTTTGGGTTTTTTCCACTTAATAATATATTCTGCATCTCGTTGTATATTGGTACATGGAAACTTTCTACATCTCTTTATGACTTCTGGGGGAAAAGGTGATTTAAAAGGGACACCATCTACCTAAAGATTGTTCCATTGTTGCATATACTTTAATAAGTTCCGTTAAGTCATTTTGATTGTTTCCAAGCTTTTGCTAATACATAATGCTGTTGTAACTAATCTTATACAAATGCCCATTTATATTTTATGCCAGTGTCTTTAGAACAAATTCCTAGAAGTTAGATGCTGGATTGAAGGATAAATGCATAGGCAATTTTGCTGGATATTGCGAAATTCTCTCCTGAGCTTTGTGTTTTTGTATCTCTATCTGCAATGTATCAAAGTGCCTGTTTCCCAGGATTTATAGAGTATGTATTATAACTTTGCATTTTGGTGAGAAGCTTAGTGTAACTTTTAGTTTAGCTTTTATTTGTATTTCTCTTTGTATGACTAAAGTTGAACATATTTTATATGTTTGTCATCTGCATATCTTTTTCTGTGAACTGTTTTCATCTCTATCACATTTTTCTACTGGGTTGTTGGTCATTTCCCTTGATTCTTAAGCAGTTTTGCTCTTTGTGGTATAAAATTAAATATCTCTTCTCACATTGTCACTTTTTCAACTTTGTTCATCGTGTAATTTTTTTTTAATACACTGGGATTTATCATTGTTTTTATTTTTTTTCTGGGATTGAGTCATAGTTATAAAATCCTTGGCTTACAATTTCATAGCCATTAATTTGTACCATAGTTGTTTTGATTTGTATTTTGCCGTTGAGAAGTTTGTTGCTAACTTCTTTCTGCCTGGAAACCCAGAGGAATCTTTCATTATCTTCAAAGACCAATAGTTTTACTGGGACATGACTCAGAGTTAACCATTCTAGATAAATTTTCCCAGAACACAATAAGGCTTCTCAATAAGTAGATTTAAGCCTTCTGTTATTTCCAGAATGTTTTCATGGATTGAAGTTTAAATATTAGCTCTATTATTGTTTTTTCTTCTTAGGAAATCTAATTTTACATATTGTCTATATCAATCACCTTTTCTCTCTTTTCACCTTTCTTCATTCAATTTTAATTCTTTTGGCTATCTTTATGTCTTTCCTCAATGTCCCTTATATTCAGTCAAATTCATTCTCCATCAGTTACCTTGAATGTTAACTTCATTTTAAAAGATAGCTTTTCTTTTTCTTCATTTTATTTCCTGAGTTCAGTAAATTCCCTTTTTATATCTTCCATTTTTAGTACATTTGTTTGGGGGTTCTGAATTTGTATTTGAGACTTTTCCTCTGAAAAGTCTTGTTTAACGATTTGTAATTCAGGTAAGAGTATTGTGCTCTAGAGTTCTTAAAGCTCTGTAGGTGAATGTTCTGGGAGAGGCTTTTCATCATCTGAAATATTTTGACTCACTTTATGTTTTCTACTTACAGTAACTTTATATGGATGCTGTCTACCATTTTTTGTTCATTTTGAAGTGTTTTGATTTTGCTGAACTAGGTAACTATAGTAAATAAACAGGAATGAGGGATTTGGAAGAATGACTGGATTTTTTAGTTCAACAGCACCTCCTGTTGGTATAATAAAGAACAGTTTTTAAATCAATGACTCCTTTTTGAATGGGGGAAAAAGGTTGATCTATCCTCTATTCTGTTTCACCAAGATCCTTAATTTCTACTACCTCTTCGTTCTCGTTACCACCAAGCCTCAAGGTAAATGGTGCCCCATGGTGCCCCTTAAAGTCACCTTCTTTTCCCAGAAGCAGGGCCTTTCTCAGACTGCCTCTTTGGTCCCTCACACTTTCAGTTTCCCTCCTTTTGCCTAACAGTTCTCAAACCTCCAGTATGTCCTTCCTGAGGATGGGGCTTTCTCTTTCTAGTTATTTAATCTGCATCCTACTAACCCTCGGTCCTGCTTACTTGTCATCTGTTCTGAACAGTCTCAACCTCACTTGCCACTTCAGTGTAGGTTCCAGGGCTGGCTCTTCTACATTTCAGTGTTTATTTTGCTACATGCCCATAATTTGAAATTGAGACAAGGGTAGTGGGGTTTCATTTGCTCACTTTATAGATCTGTATGGGTTTTTGTTTGTTTTCGTTGTGTTTTTTTTTTTTTTAAGGTGTCTGGAGAGATCTGAATTTAGAGAGTTGTCATCATCCTATGGAAAGCTGGAGTTAGGTTTTCATTTTTCTTTTCTTTTTTTAAAAAGATTTTTTTATTGGGGAGGGGGAACAGGACTTTATTGGGGAATTGGGGAACTGTGTGTACTTCCAGGACTTTTTGCCAAGTCTTGTCCTTTCAATCTTAGTTGTGGAGGGCGCAGCTCAGCTCCAGGTCCAGTTGCCATTGCTAGTTGCAGGGGGCGCAGCCCACCATCCCTTGCGGTCGTCGAACTGGCAACCTTGTGGGTTGAGAGGACGCTTTCCAACCAACTGAGCCATCCGGGAGGCAGCTCAGCTCAACGTGTTGTGTTCAATCTTAGTTGCAGGGGGCAGAGCCCACCATCCCTTGTGGGACTCGAGGAATTGAACTGGCAACCTGTGGTTGCGAGCCCACTGGCCCATGTGGGAATCAAACTGGCAGCCTTCGGAGTAAGGAGCATGGAGCTCCAACCACCTGAGCCACCGGGCCGGCAAGGTTTTCATTTTTTAATTTTTAAATTATTTTCTAGTTTTATTGCATGTGGTCAGAATTTTGACTTTTAAGTTTTTGGAACTGAAGTTTTGTGTTCTAATATATAGTAAATTTTTATAACTGTCCCATGTGCACTTGAAAATATGTGTTCTCAATTTGTGGATCTAGACTGATACAAATCTGTAAGAGCTACCTTGCTGATTATGTATTATTATTTTTTAAATTTACTGGGGTGACAATTGTTAGTGAAATTACATAATTTCAGGTGTACAATTCTGTATTACATCATCTATAAATCCCATTGCGTGTTCACCACCCAGAGTCAGTTCTCCTTCCATCACCATATATTTGATCCCCTTTACCCTCATCTCCCTCCCCCCAGCCCCCTTAGCCTCTGTGATTATGTATTATGATTAATTTTTTCTGTCCACCCTACCTTTATTTTGAGAGGTATGTTAAATTCCCCTATTATTAGTAGGTTTCTATTTCTCCTTACATCTCTTGTAGTTTTTATTTTATGAAAACTGTTGATGTGTCATTTGATAGACATTTCAAAAAATGTTCATTGTGAATGTAGCCCTTACCTTATACAATTATCTTTTATCATAATGCTTTTTGAACTAAATTTTGTCTTGTCTGATACCAAGATGATGAACTGTTTTTTTAAAACTTTGCATTTATTTGATATATCTTTGCCCTTCCCTATATTATGATTGTTTTAAAATTATTCTTTATTAATTCCGTTTATTACTCTTACTTTTTACAGCTGTACGTTTTGTATGCTACAATCATTAAGTAAGTTGAGACCATATAATTTATTAATACACTTGATATTTTTGGTGTGATGTTTCATGTCTGATTCATTTTTTTGTCTGTGTACACAAAAATACATATATACAGAATGTGTGTGTATTACTATGTGGTCTGCTTTATTTGATCTTTTTGAGAGAGGTATTTCTTTTAGTACTTAAGAGAGGTTTTGTGTATTTTGTTCTTGGGGTTAATTCTATAGTAATATCTTTATATAATACTGTTCATTCCCCTTCCCTCTTTTTAAGATACTGTTATTTCCCTGCTATTAGCAGTAACAAAATTAGTAATTTCCTCTTCCTTTCCTTCTCCCGTCATCTTGTATTGTCATTGGTATCATTTTTATTAGTGTTTTGTCTTTATATATCTAAGTATGTATACTTACTTACAGTATGTTTAAGCTTTCATCAGTCAGCTTTAAGTGGTGCTATCCTTTTCCTCTCAGCTAATTCCTAAGAGGCAAACAACCACCTTAATCTACTTTCCGTTTATTCTCGCCTTCTCTGCCCAATTTTTTTGTGGGTTATAATATTTCTACATTGTCAGCCTATATAACATGTACATATCATTCCATCACTATTATTTCCATATTTTAATCTTAGTGCTACAAAAAAAAATATTTTCAATGCTAACCACCTGACTTAGTATTGAAGATTCTCCAATCATTTCTTCTCTAATCATTGTCTGAAATTTGTTCTCTCGTATGTTCTTTAGGAAAGATTCATAGGAACAATATTCCTTGAGTTGTTTCATGTTTATAAATGCTTGTTGATGTCCTAAATTCTTGAAAGATAGTTTGGTGAAATATGAAATATTTATTTCCTTGAGTATTTAAAAAATGTTTTATTATCTGGCATAGGTGTTGCTGCCAAAAATCTAATCAAATCTGATTTTCTTTCCAAGTTGAATTGATCTTTTTTTACATGGATACAAAAAGGTATTTGTGTGTGTGCGTGTGTGTGTTAATTTTTAAAATCCAACAATTCTATAAGAATATATATCTCAGTGTTAACTATTCTGGGTTGAATTTCCTAGATTCGCTGTGTGTCTTTCAACATATATAGATTTAAACATTCTTTAATGTCAGGTGTTCTTGAACTATAATCCTAATAGCTGTTCTGTCCCATTGCTTTGGTTTACATTTCATTGTGATAAACAACATAAAATTTGCCATTTTAACCATTTTTAAGTACACAATCCAGTGGCATTAAGTATATTCACATTATGGCATTAGTGGCATTATGTAACTATCACCATGGTGCTTTGATACACTTGGGGAACTCCTAATACAGATATTTTGGCTCCTTTTGCCTGTCTTGTCACTTTCTTTTCACTTCTTAAAAAAAGAAATCTTTGACTTTATTCTATTTTCCCCTTTCTATTCTCTATTTCTCTATTGTGCTTTCTGTGATGTATACTCACTGTTTTTTTCTCTAACCAACATCACTTTTTCCTAATTCTTTCTTGAGTTCTGTTAGCTCTCATCTCACATCCTTCTATAACCTCGTCATCTCATTTCTGAGTTTCTTTTATTTGATTTGTGTAGTTCTTTCAAAGGTTTCATCTTTTCCTTAATTTCTCAGTGCTTACATTGAAATGTTTAGATTATCATTTTCATCTACTGTATGGTCACATTTTTTGATGTTTTCATTATATATGTTTTACGGCTCATTTTTAAGTTTTTTTTCTTACAATAACTTAGTATATATAATTATAGTCCCTTGCCCCATATATTTTTGTGTTATCCTAGACTAAGAAGAGGTTCATTCCTGTATTACATTGTATGGACGTATGTCAGTTTTTAAAAATCCATTCCTCAGTTGAGGTGTAACTGGGTTACTTCCAGTTTTTGGTGATTACAACTGCTATAAATATTTGTAGAGAGGTAATTATAGATGTTCATTTCACATTCATGAGAAAAACATACAAAAGTCATTAGGAAAATGCAAATTAAAACCATAATGAGATGTCACTACACATCTCATATGATGGCTAAAAAAATTTTGAAAACTGATAATGCCAAGTGCTGGCAAGAAAGAGAAGTTAACGGAGCTCTCATATCTTGCTGGTAAATTTCAACCTAGGAGTGGGATTGCTAGGTCGTATAAGAAGGGTATTTTGATTTTAGGAGAAACTATCAGTTTTCCAAACGTCTGTAGTATTTACAGTCCCACCAGCAAGATTTCAATACCATTTCTTTGCATCCTTGCTGCCACTTGGTATTTTTCCCGTTTCTTTATTTGGAGAGTGTGTAGTGGGATTTGAAATTTGAAGATAGTGTAGTGTTATCTCATTGTGGTTTTAGTTTGCTTTCCTTCAATAACTATTGTATATTTTTCTCATTTAACACAAAATAGTGATCATTTTCCTATGTCATTACATCAGCTATGTCACAAAACACCCTTTGAAAATATTGCTTTCAAAAGGTTGAAATATAGCGTATCACGAAATGTAGCCTATCGTGGGTGTTATTTAACAAAACTATTCTACCACTGGGTATTTTTTATTTCCAATTTTTCACAAGTATGAAATTACATTGTGATCATAAAACTTTAACTCCATCTCCATTTCCATATATGTTTCCTAGAAGGAGTAAAAGAGTATATATATTTTTGTGTCTTGATGTATGACAAATTGCTTTGTTTAAAATATTTCTTTAATTACAAGTTAAATGTTTTATATGTAAGCCATTTATGATTGTTCTCATGTGATTATGAGTTCATGTCCTTTACTCATTTTCTGTCAGGGTATTGACATTACATATTTTCTGATTTGTAAGAGATGAATACACTCCCCAAAGGCCCCTAACATACTACACATATGAAGCAAGATAGGCCTACTTCTGATCTCCTCACTCAATTCTTTATTCTATTTGAAATATGAAACACACTTCAAATGAGGAAACATTTATCCAATCATCAACTACATGCAAACATGTGTTCACCAGACTCATGATGGACTCTTGCCTTCCAAGAGTTATTTGGTTTCTCACAAAGTAATATACAAATGAAGAATTTGAGTAGAGGAGATTGTGATTGAATAAAACCTGTCTATACTTCGAGAGGAAAGAAGTTGAGCTATTCTTCAATTACTTTAAAAAGAAAGTAATTTTAGACAGTGGGAACCATTTTTACAGAGAGAAAGGGAAAGCATATAGTAATCCCCAGGTCTGCAAGTGATCATATGGGCAGGCCATTAGCATAGTATTGAAGCGTCATAAGCTACCCACTTTTTTCCTCCCAAATATAAGTCTAACAGAACCATCAAAAGTTCATGAAATTGTAATAGAAAAGACAAAATTGTTCCTTAAAACATAACACATATAAAAATAACTTTCTTAAGCCGCTTTACAGCTGTGGCCTAGGGAAGAGGCTGGGAAGAGTGTGACACTACTGAGCTGGGAGTCAGAAGACACCTCCCTTCCCAACCCCTGCCTTTTCTGGGCTGCAGCACAGGACAATCACAGCTACAAAGGCACACGCAGAGGTCAACAGCAGGTGGCAGAGGCAGCTCTGGGCTTTCAGCAGCTCGGAAATCTTGCGCCCTCCACACCCCCCAACGGAAGAAGTGCCCTAAGACTCAGGAGACCTGGGCACAGGGAATAAACCCACCTCCCAGTGGCTGGCTGTGGTACTCTCAGAGCCTCCACTCTGTTACGTGCAGGCAAGAGCAGAAACTGCACCGACTTGGTGAAAATTACCATCCACAACCCATAGCCCCACTCATCTAGAACTGCAGTGCCAGGGACACTCTGGGCGCCAGGTGGTCAGCTCTGCCTCCACAACATGCAAAGGATTCTTTGTACAGAAGAGGACAACCTAGAGATTGTTTAGTGGGTTTAAGCTAAGACGGGCGCTGCTTTTTTTTTTTTTTTTGTATTTGTGATATTTCTACCTATATTGAGTATGAGTTATCAGTTGTTTTTACATGTGAGTGTATCTGTTTTTTACTTTGTTGTTGTTGTTGCTGTTGTGTTTCTTGATTTGTTTTGTTCTGAAATTGCCCTACACCAGGGCCCATGTCAAGCGGCACAAGATTCAACACACCCAGTGGCCAATTCCAGACCAAACCAGAGTATTAATGGGTCTGACCCACAAGTGACACACACAGAGGGAATTCTCTACAGACACAATGGCCACAGAGGCCAAGCCTCATTTAAGTGGTCAACCCTCACATAGCAGATCATCCACTGTGGGCATACCCAAGTCTCACAACTAGTCAGTCTAGGAATCAATCCCATCTACTGACAAGCCAAAAGCAATTAAAGCTCAACTTTAACAGGACAATATACACAACACAAGGGTCACCTTTGGAGCACACACACAGGAGAATAGGGAAGTGGTGCAAGTCAAATATAAAGGACACATTCTACATAAGATCACCCAGCAAAGACCAAGAACCCTAGGGGATCTACCTAATACATCGAAATAAACACAGAGAGTCAGCCATAATGGGGAAACAAAGAAACATGTCCCAAATAAAAGAACAGAAGAAATCTCCAGAATTAGAACCAAATGAAATAGAGATAACCAACCTATCAGAGACAGAGCTCAGAACACTGATGATAAGAATGTTTAAGGAGCTTAGTGACGACATAAAGAAGGATAAATTATAAAGGACAACCAGTTAGAACTAAAGAATACAGTAACTGAAATACAGAACACACTTGAAGGAATTACCAGCAGGTTAAATGAAGTAGAGGATCAAATCAGCACTTTATTAGACAAGTTAGCAGAGATCATCCAAGCAGAACAATAAAAGGAAAAAGAATTAAGAACAATGAAAATAGTTTAAGAGACCTCTGGGATAACATCAAGTGCAACAACCTGAGCATCAGAGGAATACCAGAAGGTGAAGAGAGAGAGCAAGGAATCGAGAATATATTTGAAGTAATAATGACCAAAAACTTCCCTAACCTGGTGAAGGAAACCGACATAAAAGTCCAGGAAGTTCCAACCAGCACAGAGTTCCAACCAAGATGAACCCAAACAGGCCCACACCAAGATGTATCATAGTTAAAATGGCAAAGGTTAAATTAAGACAAAGAGAGAATCCTAAAAGAAGCAAGAGAAAGACAGCGGGTTACATACAAGAGAACTCCTGTAAGACTATCAAATGACTTTTCTACAGAAACTTTGCAGGCCAGAAGGGAGTGGCAGGAGGTATTCAAAGTGATGAGAAACAAAGGCCTACAACCTAGATTGCTTTATCCAGCAAGGCAATTATTTAAAATTGAAGGAGAAATAAAGAGCTTCCCAGAAAAGAACAAGCTACAGGAATTCATTACCACCAAGCCAGCAATGCAGGAAATGTTAAAAGGGCTTCTGTAAACAGAAGAAAGATGCAAACAATCTAACTAATGAAGACAAGAAATACAAATAACAAAATGGCAATGACTATGTACCTATCAATAATCACTTTAAATGTAAATGAATTAAATGCTCCAATCAAAAGATATAGGGTGGCTGAGTAGATACGAAAACAAGACCTTTGCATATGCTGTATACAAGAGACTCACCTCAGATCAAAAACACACACAGGCTGAAAGTGAAGAGTTGCAGTAAGATATTTCATGCAAATGGAAATGAGAAAAAAGTTGGAGTAGCAATACTTATATTGGACAAAATAGACTTTAAAATAAAGAATACATCTAAAGACAAAGATGGGCACTATATAATAATAAAGGGATCGATCCGACAAGAGGACATAACCTTAGTAAACATCTATGCACCCAACATAGGAGCACCTAAATATATAAAACGGATATTGACTGACATAAAGACAGAGATTAACAGTAATACTATCATAGTAGGGGAATTCAACACACCACTGACAACAAGGGACAGGTCCTGCAGACGGAAAATGAACATAAGTGCAAAAATCCTCAACAAAATATTAGTGAACAGAATTCAGCAATACATTAAAAAGATCATACACCATGATCAAGTGGGATTCATTCCTGGTATACAAGGTTGGTTCAACATCCTCAAATCAATTAATGTGATATACCACATTAACAAAATGAAAAATAAAAATCATATGATCATATTAATAGATGCAGAAAAAGCATTTGACAAAATCCAGCAGCCATTTATGATAAAAACTCTTAAGAAAGTGGGAATAGAGGGGCCATATCTCAACATAATAAAGGCCATATATGATAAACCCACAGCTAACATCATACTCAATGGGGAAAAGCTAAAATCATTCCACTTAAGATCAGGAACAAGGCAAGGTTGCCCACTTTCTCCACTTTTATTAAACACAGTTCTGGAAGTTCTAGCCACAGCAATTAGACAAGAAAAACAAATAAAAGGCATCCAAATTGGTAAGGAGGAAGTAAAATTGTCATTATATGCAGATGAGATGATACTATATACAGAGAACCCCAAAGACTCCACCAAAAAACTATTAGAACTGATAAATGAATTCAGTAAAGTAGCAGGATACAAAATTAATATTCAGAAATCAGTTGCATTTGTACATACCAATAATAAAATACCAGAAGGAGAAATTAAGAAAATAGTCCCATTTACAATTGCTTCAAAGACTATAAAATATCTAGGAATAAATTTAACCAAAGAAATAAAAGACCTGTACTCAGAAAATTATAAGATACTGAAGAAGATACAAATAGATGGAAACACATACCATGCTCAGGGATAGGAAGAATTAATATCATTAAAATGTCCATATAGCCTAAGGCAATATACAGATTCAATGCAATTCCTATCAAACTACCAAGGATATTTTTCACAGAAATAGAACATATATTCCTAAAATTTATATGGAATCATAAATGACCCCGGATAGCCTTGGCAATCTTGAGAAATAAGAACAAAGTGGGAGGTATCATGATACCTGACATCAAATTATGCTAGAAGCCTATAGTAATCAAAACAGCATGGTACTGACAAAAAAACAGACACGTAGATTAATGGAACAGAATAGAGAACCCAGAGATAAATCCAAGCCTATACGGTCATTTAATCTACGATAGTGGAAGCAAGAATTTACAATGGGGTAAAGATAGTCTATTCAATAAATGGTGCTGGGAAACCGGGACAGACACATGCAAAAAAAAATGCAGCTGGACCACCTCCTTACACCATATACAAGAATAAGTTCAAAATAGACTAAAGACTTAAATGTAAGATCTGAAACCATAAAACTCCTAGAAGAAAATATAGGAAGAAAGTTTACAGACATTACCCAGAGTAATATTTTAACTGATATATCCCCTAGGGCAAGGGAAGAGAAAAAATAACATATGAGATTATGTCAAACTGAAAAGTTTTTTCACAGCTAAGGAAACCATCAATAAAACAAAAATGGAGCCTACTGAATGGGAGAAGATGTTTGTCAATGATATATTTGACAAGGGGTTGATAGCCAAAATTTATAAAAAAACTCAGTCAACTCAACACCAAAAAAGCAAACAATCCAATTAAAAAATGGGCAGAGGACATGAAGAGACATTTTTCTAAAGAAGACATACAGATGGCAAAAAGACATCTGGAAAAATGCTCAACCTCACTAATCATTAGGGAAATGCAAACAAAAACCACAATGAAATACCACCTGACTCCAGTCAGAATGGCTGTCATCAATAAATCAACAAACAAGTGCTGGCGAGGATGTGGAGAAAAGGGAAGCTTCGTGCACTGTAGGTGGGATTGCAGATTGGTGCAACCACTATGGAAAACAGTATGGGGATATCTGAAAAAATTGAAAATGGAACTACCTTATGACCCAGCAACTCCACTCTTGGGTATCTATCCAGAGAATTCCAAAATGCTAATTCAAAAAATATCTATGCACCCCTATGTTTACTGCAGCACTATTCAAAATAGACACGTCATGGAAACACCCAAAATGTCCATCAGTAGACAACTGGATTAAGAAACTGTGGTACATTTATACAATGGAGTATTGCGCAACCATAAAGAAGAGCAAAATTTTACCATTTGCAATGATGGATGGACCTAGAGAACATTATGCTAAGTGAAATAAGTCAGATAGAGAAATACAAATACCATATGATCTCATATGTGGAATCTAAAGAATAGAATAAATGAACAAACTAATCAGAAACAGTCTCAGAGACAGAGAGGAAAAACTGAGGGTCGCTATATGGGGGGGTGGGGATAAAGGGGAAGGTGAGGGGATTAGAAAGCACAATCTCTAACCACAAGATTGCCACGGGGATATGAAAGTCAATTTGGGGAATACAATCAATAATGTTGTAAAGATTTTGTAGGGTATCCGATGGACACTTGTCTTATTAGGGAGACCACTTCAGGGATGGTGTAGATAGATGTCTGATCACTGTGCTGTACACCTGAAGCTGAAGCTGAAGAATAATGAATGTCAACCATAATTTAATACATATAGTCACAAAAAGTGGAGTACAGCATAAGGAATAGAGATAGTGGAAATGTAATGGCTGTATGCGATGTCAGAGGAGTAGTAGATTGGGGGAGGGTAACCATCACTTTGTGAGGGGTAATAATGATAAATGTCTAACTATTACAGTGTTTTGTACACATGAAATAAAAAAATCACAATTTCAAAAAAATATGAATAAAATGGGAATAACTACAAAAAAATAACTTTCTTAAAATTAAGGTAGAGAAAAAAATCCTATCAACTGCCACTTACAAATACCATTCTATGTGTGCCCTACCACAATACCTTTTAACCTTTTATGTAAGCATGTGGCAATACAATGGTGAAGTGAAGCAGGTCCACAAGATAGAACTGCGTGATGAGGATGGTAGAGGAACAGGTTAGAAGGAACCTGGGTCCCTCACAACTTTTTGTAGCAAAGTTACCTTATCAGTTCATACTTTTCCATAAGTAAGAAATAAACTTTTTATTTTACATTTAAAAAGTTTTAGGCCACAATTATTTTTCAGTTTCTTTGTCACAGCAGCCAAATCTGTAGCTTAACTAATACAAATTTCAAGTTGAAGAGTGTGGGTTTTGTCAATAATACAATAGCATATAAATGCTTCATTAAAAAACGCATTAGAAAAAGAAAAGGGCCTAAATTAGTGCAGTGGCAGTGAGAGCTGAAAATTGAAAAAGAAAAGGCATTTTGGAGGTTGAAGCAAGATTATACAGGTAGGCAAAAGGGAGAGGTAAGAATTGCAAGTTTTAAATCTGAGCTACTCAAGAAACATAAAAGAGGGAGAGTTGTATATCAATTGAGTAGATTTAACTGTCTAAAAAGCTTTGAATAATGTGTGTTAAGTACTCAAGAGAGCAGAACTTCACATACATTTAGGGATCATTTGCACATAAATAGTTTAAGTAGCAGGAACAAATGAGATTACAAAGGGGGAAGTCAAAGTAAAGGCAAAATTTTAGTGTTTCAATTCCTCCATCTTAAAAAAATATATATATAATACTTCAAATGTCTTCTCCTTGAAGTGAAATAATCTGAATGTCCCATGTGTTTATCTCACAAGCATCTCAGTAGTTAATGCACATCCTCATAATTCAGGCAGGCAGGGGTCATTTTGATCTTTACATTGTTTCAAATCATTTTATTTTTAGTCACATTGTTTAATTTAACCCCATAATGGACCATATTGGGTAAAGGCCAGAAAAATGATGGCAAAATGCATTATATTACTGAGGAATAGAGAAATATTTCTGAAAATTAGTCTCAAAATGGTCCCCAAAAGTAATTTATATGATCAAAAATACAGCACAGTATTTCTAGTACATACTTCAAAAATAATTTTTGAAAGAATCAATATTATTTGCAATTTGTTTTTTCAGTTACTGAGGGGGAAACCTATCATATTTTAAATGTGTTTTTTAATAAAGTGCTTATAATCACTCTGAAATCTTCACTCATGAAAACATTTAGATTTTAAAGTATCAAATGCAAGAATTAAAACCAGGTACTGAGAGCAGTTTTTATTATTCTTTTTTATGCTGATTTAGATAAATAGATCTTAATCTACATTCTGTCACAAAACACATTCATTTAAAGGGTGTTATCAAGTTTTTTTCTTTTATAATTAAACATCACTTGATAATGGGAAAAAAACCTAAACTTGTATATATTATGAGATTGCAATGAAAAATAATCTCTAATGTACCAATCTAAGTTAAATCATTTTTACTTGAAGTCATTTAACATTGTTCATACAAAGGTGATATTTTTAAAAAATCTCTAAGAATCTTCTGAATATATATTGAGTCTAGAGAACTGTATTATTCTAAGAAAAATTTGAAGATACTAAATAATTTAAAATTGCTTACCTATTTAAAATTACAGAACACATTTATGCAACATAGTAAATTTAAAGTTGCAGTATGTTGACTTTTAGTAGTATTAAAAAAACTAGAAAAGCAATAAATTTTCTTCAGCAGAAGAGATCTTATGACACTGATAAATTTGGTCTTCATTTACTGAGATTGTACGCGTTCAAGAAAAAGTGGTAAATGGGGCATTATCACTTAAGGCTCATCTTCGTTATCTAAATTTCTCTATAATAAGATAAATAGACCTCACAAAAAAGTATGAACCTAGCCGTAATATTATGTGTATGTACAAATTGGAAGCAACAAATACATTTAGTTCAAACGAACTGGAAGTCAAATTTTCCAGAGTGAAGGTTAAAAAATTATTTTTCAGTTAGGCCCCCGAAAATGTATATACATAACTCCCAATTTCTGCATTATTTTATTCATTTAACAATTATACTGTTGAATACTGGAGGTGCCCAAAAAATGTATACAAGTAGAAACTTTGTTCAACGTTACTCAAGCAGTTGTTGGCCATAATCAGAAACGTCTGGATGCTGATGTAAGCACTTTGAGCACCTCCAGTAATTGTGTAAGTCGAATGTGATTTGTATTCATCTTTTGCTATCGGTATATACAGAGGGTGCCAAATAAAATGTATACACATTTTAAGAAAGGAAAAAAAACTGTATTAAAATTATAATACAAAGAATGACGCTAGCATTCATTTGAATAACACCATCTTTTGAGTGCATGTCATATGCTACACATTGCTACGGTAATTCAACTGCAGAAAGTAATACATAGATAACATCTCTTAAAATGAGTAATTTTTTTGGCAATCCCCCGTACTACTACAATTTCAATAATTTTTTTCCTTTCTTAAAATATGAGTACATTTTTTTGGCACCTTCTGTATATACTAGGTACCATTATATGTGAACACTATACAAAAGTTTTAGCAAACATTTGCTGAGCAGCTATATGTGCAATTGGCATTTCTTAGCCATTGATCTCTTGATACGTGAACTCTGGCAAGTTACGTTTTATAAGACTCAAGGATTAAAAAGCAAATTTTTAAATGAAAATCAACATTTAGTTATCCAGTTATTTGACTGTTTTCTTTGGTATTCTTGCCACAAAATACATGGTTCTGTTGACTCTATCTGGTTATCAGTTAACCCTGAATAACTGAAAACTAAACTTAAGGCAAGATAAGTATCTTTGTTTTCTTCTCATGCTGTCAAAACTGCTAAAGCTCATCACAAAATATTAGCCTTTTATCAGTTCGGTTTTCGGGTCCGATAAATTTCCCCCTCATTTGAAAAGAAAATGCGTGCTTTCTGCTTTGATTTTTTGGAAAAAAAAATAACAATGAGGAAAAGGAGGTACTACTTGCCTCGTTTCTCCCAATCCCCAAAGAGCTCAGAAGTTACGATGCTTTCTCTCACAAAAGCTTCCCCCCAGCTCCATGACAAAGCATCCAAGCATGTCAAGGCAGACCCAGGGAGTTTTAATTCTACAGATCGCATTTAGGGAAAGCAAGATTTGACAAAATTCTTCCTTCACTTCCACTGTTCCACCACTTTCCAGCTTTTAAAAAAAGACCACTGCAGGAATGCTAGCTGCAGGCTAATGAACAAAACTGCCCAGACGTATAACTGACGCCCACTACTACCAAATGATGGCCTCAGTCAGAGGATACCTTACAGAGCAAACACTTTAGCAGCCGCTCCCTCCCAATCAACAGAAAATGAAGACGTCTCTTTCGAACGTGAGGATTAATGGTAAGGCATCTCCCTCTCTCTCCCGGTTCCACTAATTACTAGCCTTGTTCCTTTCTGAACCAAGCAGTCCATCAGCCAACCTCCCTTGTCAGTCAAGGAGGCTGATGCTCAGAATCTTTCTGAGACAAAGATTATTGGAATTGCTCCCTAAATTCAAGGAGTCCGTGTTAAGGCATCAGAGCCCCCGCCAAGCCTTCACAATGACGAACAAACCGGAGCCTGGGATCCCCACCACTACCACCACCATTCATCACTCTCTCTACCCAGGGCTGAGAATCAGGCCAGGAAGACTTTTCCCTTTCAGGTAACTGAGAAGACCTTCAGGCCCCTCCTCTCCTCCACAGCTCCCTCAGGACCCCTCTACACCTTGAACCACTAAACAAGCTTTCAAACACCAAGAAGCCCAGCCTCAGCCACACACAAGATGGCAGCCCAACACCTACCGGAGGAAACAGCTGCGCCACCACTCCAGCGATGCCGGCTCTGGACTGCAGGTAGCCCCATTGGCCCATCCAGAAAGCGCGAGACAACCCGAGAACTCTGACAGCCAATTGGGAGGCGGCGCGCTCCGGCGCCGCCGCGTTACGAGCGATACAGGCACGGAGCTCTAGGGCGTGGACCCAATGGGGTGTGCAACCAATGGGCACCGGGCCAAGCGGTGGGATCCGTTAGTGTCCGACTCCTCCCCTTTAGGGTTCGCCTTTTGTAGACCCGGGTGTTACCGCTTGGGCGGCTCTCCCTCCTGGGCGGAGGCGAGGAGGGACAGTTGTTGCCGAGGCGAAAGCTAGTAGATGGTGAAGGGGACACCAGGGCCGTGGAGCCTTGGTGGCGTGGTGTCGGAGAGGAGCCTGACCAGCTGGGGAATCCAGCCTCGCTAACGGAGCGGGCGGAGTACAGCCCTCAGGTCTGGCGGGCGGCGTGGAAAACGCAGTGGAGCCAGTGCAGCGCAGGCACAGCCGTGGGTGGCCCGCGACAGGACCTGGGAACGCGGTGGAGCTCAGCCGCGTGGATCCTAGCCCTTGCTGCCTCCCACCTCCTTCCACCCACTTGCAGCCCCGGGCTGGAGAGGGGACTGCGTGCGCACTGAGTTCTCAACTCGGATTTCAGTGTTCCTCACGTTGTACACCTTAATGTGATTTCTAAACAGCTGGGAACCCGAGGCTGTAAAAGGGGCTGCAGGAAATGGACTGCAGTATAAAATCCAGAAGCAGAACTTGAAGGTTTAACCACTCACCCATTTCACAGGTAAGACTACACAAACCCTGAGTAAGTAAAACCATTTATCCAAGATCCCAGAGTTGAGATCAGATCCTCAGAGCACCAGACTCGCATTAACCGCAACCCACTAAGTGATGACCCAGTGCGTAATTAAAATAAGGAACAGTAATTAACGGTGGTCTTTGGCATGTGGAAACCTGGAATGAGTTCTGTATGTATTAATGAGTATGAACAAGAAAAGAGATAACAGACGGTAGAGTGGAGTAATCAAAACACATGGGCTCTGAAACCATCCTGCCTGTTTATATTATTTCTGCCACTTACGTTGTCATGCTTTAATTTCCTCACTTGGAAAACAGGCATGCTAATTTATCTGATTGTTATGCAGAATAAGAACAAGTGAAGTATTTAGAAGTGTGCCAGACAGGGTTTACATTCAATAAATGCTCATTACAGTCGTAATTAAAACATAAGGAACGGAGAGGAAATGCACAGTTTCGTAAGAGCCTGTTTTTAAAAACGAAAGTGAGTGAAAATTGACGTGAAACTGACCGACTACTTTTCTGCCAGAATGAAAAAGTGAGAAGGGAATAGAAAGATGTGAACAAATTTTAAAATCCCTGTTACCCTCCAATATATTAACACTAGTTGTATCAGGAGGATGCGATTATGAGTAATTTAATTTTCTTCTTTATGCTTGACTACATTTTTTACGAAACTTTCTGTAGTAAACATGTCTGACTTTTGTAAGTTGAGTTTTTAAAATTTTTAGAAGGTATGAACAACACTGGTGAGAGCTTTCTTTAAAAAGAAGCTTTTACTGAGTAGAAATTGGTAGAACCTTTCTTGGAAAGCAGTTTGGCAACATGCTCCAGAAAGCTTTAAAATGCACAATCCCCTTTTGAAATTATATACTTAATTTTTAAATTAAGTACCCTTTTACAAAATTAGAACCTTGCTGATAAAGAGAACAATCCACAATCCCTGAATTCCCTCTGGCTGCCCTCACTCCACAGCAAAGAGTGGTGCAGTCTTCAAGTCATTGTTTTATACTTACTGGTACAATAGGTGTATATATGCATTTGTGATATTTTAAAAGGGAAACAGTACCATGCTATATAATTCTAATAATTCTTCACTTGACAGTGTTTTTGCAGTGTATGCATGTTATTTACAGCTTATTATATTATTTATGGCTCAGTTCTCATACTGCTGGCTAGTGTTCCAGTGTATGACTGAATTAAAATATATGAGGTGTGATCAGAAAATACGGTGAATGTTTAAATGAAAAAAACTTACTACAGTAAAAGAAACATTGCCATTAATCCCCCTTAAAATACTCCCCCTTGCTTCAAACACACTTATCCCATTGTTCTCGCCACTTTCTGAAGCAGTTCTGGAAGTCCTCTTTTGTTAGTGTTTTTAGTTGTGCTAAAACTCGTGCTAAAAGTCATGGCTACCTCAATGTCCTGAATCATTTTGACTTTGGGGAAGAGCCTCATGGTGCCAGATCTGGTGAGTAAGGTGGATGAGGACACACCACAATGATTTTATTGGACAGAAGTTGCCAAATACCAGAAGCAATATATGACTGGGAGTGTGGTCATGATGGGAGATGATTTATGGGATACTTTAAAACACACCTCTCAACCATAGCTCACACCTGATTGACAGCACGGAAGGAGTTGAAACTTGTCACACGCTGTTACTAAAGTTCGCTGTGCCACTTCCTGTATTAAAGATCCCTTCCTTTCTGTTAGATGGCACTTAGCGGCAGCAGCAGCATTCACCATATGTTTTGATTACAACAGAAAGGTTCTGTGTCACCCATCGTTTCTGGTACAGCAATTTCTGTCAAATAAAAACATTACTGTATGTCCTCATTTACCTTATTCACCCCATGCAACTTCTGGCTCTTCTCAAAGGCAAAATGACCATGAAAGGTAAATGGTTTGAATTAATTCAGAACATGAAGGCTGAATTAACAGTGCAACCAAAGACACTCACGAAAGAGGACTTCCAGAAGTGCTTCAGAAAGTGGCAAAAACTGTGGGATAGGTGTGCGCAAAGCAAGGGGGGAGTATTTTGAGAGGGATTAATGGCAATGAGTCTTATGGTAATATACATATTTTTAATTTAAACATTCACCGTATTTTTTGATCACACCTCATATATCTTACTTGTTTTCATATGAAATTCTGTTTTTGATGTGTACTGTACATCCCTTTTTATTTGGCATTCTCCTCTTGATGGACATTAGGTTTCCAGTTTTTCATCTTACAAACAATGCTGCAGGGAAATCCTTGATATGTGTTTTCTTGGACACAAGTGCTATTTCTTAAGAAATATACCTAAAAGTGGAATTACTTGGTTTTGAGTTACGAACATTTTTAATCTTAATAGATTTGCCAAATTTGCCTTCAAAATACTCCTACTAATTTACATGTCCACAGGTAGTTGTTAGAGTTCAGTTTTCCTATAATCTATATCAACACAAGATATTATCATCTTTTTGTTCATCTTATGGATGAAAATGATACTCATTTTTAAAGTTTATCGGATTACTGTAATAGTATCTATTCATGTTTATTAAACTATATTTTATGTAAATTTCTATAATTTCTTTTTTAAAGTACCCATTTTTCTATTTAGTCATCTTTTTCTTAATTATTTAAGGAGTTCTTTATGTGTCCTGGATACAGTGTTTCTTATATAATTTTTAAAAATTTCTTCAGTTTCTATGACTATGTCCTTTTTTGGTTACTACTGTTAAAATGTTAAATTTGCTCCCCACGCTTGGCTTAGTTTTGTTTTTATTTATTTATCCTACAAGGTTTTTCTCTTCTTTACAATCTTTAGGTCTCTTTGTTTTGTTGCATTTCTCTAGGACTGCCAGTACAATATTCAATAAGAGTAATGAATAGTGGTGGCAAATGTCCTCGTCCTGTGTCAGACTTCTCATGAAAATGCTTCTCATATTTCATCATAATGTTTGGTGCAAGGTTTTAGTAGATAGTCTTTATCAGGTTAAAGAAGTTCTCTTTTATTGCTAGTTTGCTAAGAGTATGCCTTCTTCCCTCTTCTCCCTAATAGTTTTTCATTGAACTTTTTACATATTATTTCTCTGCATCTGAGACGATAGTTTTCCTCCGTTTGTCTATTAACATAGGAATTTACATTGAGAAACTTTCCAATGTTAAACTTTTGGGATATTCCGGGGCTAAACCCTCCATTAGTAATATACTTTTAGTCTACTGCTGCATATTTTTACTTTACTATTTTTGCTTTCATACCTGGAGTTTGCTTTTGGCCTTGTGTTTCTTTTTTTACATGTCAAGGTTATACTAATCTCAAAAAAAAAAAAAAGTTGAATAGCTTCCCATATTTTTCTTGCTCTGGAACTGTTTGTATACTATACAAATTACCTTGAAAGTATACTATAGAATTCCCTTGAAAGTTTTATAGAATTCATCATACAACTTTATGGACTTGGTATGCTGGTAGTAAGAGGTGGGGATGTGTGGCATGCAGCTTTGGTAAGATCTTCAACTGTTCTTTTAAAATTTCTCTTTATACTTATTCCTCTAATTGGGATTTTTACTTCTTGAGCCTATTTGGTATTAAGTCTATAATTTCAATTAGATATTGTGGTAAATATTTCTATCAGTACAAAATATTTCTCTTTGTCTCTTACTGGTTTTCATATTAAATTCTATTTTGTTCCATATGAATGTTTCTTATATTTGCTCGTATGTCTTCTTACATCCCTTCAACCTTTCAATGATATTTTGTGTGATTTAAGTCGGTCTCATATTTAAAAAAATTATAGCTAGGTTTTGCTTGTTATCCAGTCTGAGAGTCTCTTTTAATAAGATTAACACAGTCACCTTTTTTTGTGATTTTTAATGTATTTGGTCTTGTTGTTACCTTACTAACTTTGTTTCTCTTCGTATCTTTCAGGTCTTATTTTTCCATTTTTCTTTTTAATTGAAGCTAGCACCAAGCTTTCTTTGTTCTACCTGTTTTCTTTTTAATAGCGTACCTTTACAGTTTTAACACAGTTCTTAAATTTGTTTTTTTAACAGCTTAAATTTAATTAGTATTGATATCCTCCCTACGAAGAACTTAGTTTGCTTCTACTTTACTTTCTTTGATCTTGCAGCAATCCCTCACATCTCCCCTTCAGAAAAAGAATATAATTTTCAATGGTTTTATCTTCTAGCATTTTTGTTTCATTTGTTATTAGCATACATTTTTAATCTGTTTGTCTAGCATTAATGTATTTTACTCATTTATTTGCTCACTATTGCTTCTTGTACCTCAGTACTTCTTTCTAGGTTAGTTCTTACTAGGAAGTACTTCTTTATTTCTTTTAGAGTCTCTGAGTGGCTCTTTGAATGTCTGTAAATCTCTCTTTTTAATCCTCACTGTTGAAAGGTAGCTAGGCTGAAGTAATATTCTGGGTTCAAACTTATTTTCCCTTAACATGTTGCATCTGGCATTTTTGATGAGACATTCAATTATCAGTCTGATATACACTCCTTTCAGATAATTAGATTTTTCTGGAAGCTTCTTGATTTTCTGAAGTTTGTCCACAGTTTGTTTAGTGGTGTGTATTAAGAATTTTATCCTGCTTGTTATTTGTTACTCAGTGGACCCTTAGTGGGCTTATTTGTTTTCCAGATCTGAGAAGTTCTTGGTCATTATTGCCTCTTCATTCTATTTTATCCCTCCTTTTATTATTTCTTTGCTCTTTGCTTTGAGTGAAATTATTCAACTAGGTCTTCCAACTTACTAACTGGCTCTTCATCAGAGTCTGTGCTGTCATTCAGTCATCTGTTGAGTTTCTTCAACAACTGTTTTTGGATTCTAGATGGTTATTTCTCAAAATTCTGTGTTGTTCATGGATGAGGTTTCCTTTTGCTCTTTGAGGATGTTAAATACAATAACATTTGTTTTAAAATTATTTTCAGGATGCTCTATTAATTCTCCTCTTGAATTTAAGTCCATCAGTTTGGGTTTGTTAAATCTCTTTCATGGTGTAGCTTTACTCAAATGTTTGATGACTCTCGGTTGTGCACTCATCTCCTCTGAGAGGATTTGCTCTTCCATTTGCCACGTTATGATGGTGGTTGGCAATATTTCTGCGGCATCCCATCTGTTTCCTTTCCCCAGAGAAGTCCCACAGGTTTGGTTCATAGAGAATTCCCTTTTTGTTTTCAGCATTACTATATACATTGTTAATTTTTTAAAAATACTCTAACATTTCTGTGGGTTTGGTGAGGGAGTAGGAGAAGAATTTATCATATGTTGACTGACATCTTGACATTGAAAATTGTTGATCTTTTTTTGACCTATTAGATCCACCTGTAAGTGTATAATTTAAGGAATACTGTGTTTCTCTGAAAGTAAGACCTAGCTGGACAATCAGTTCTAATGCGTCTTTTGGAGCAAAAATTAACGTAAGACCCGGTCTTATTTAATTTTTGCTCTAAAGGACGCATTAGAAGTGATTGTCCGGCTAAGTCTCATTTTCGGGGAAACACGGTACGCATAAAGCATTATTATACTGAAAAAATAGAAACAATCTAAATATTCAATATAGAGGTTTATTTATAGTACTAATTAATAATTTATTAAAGTTTAATTATTAAAATTCTTTAGTGTATTTTTAATTTATGAATTATTGACCAAAGTGTTTCATACAGTCACTTAAAAGTCATATTACTGAAAGATATTAATGATGGGGGAAAATGCGTGATATGTTATCAAAATATGTATACTAAAATCCATATTTTATTTTAAAAGTCTACTTACTGAAAGAATAATAATTATTGCTAGCATTTCTTGTGTCCTTTGTATGTGCCAGGCACTGTGTGAAGTAAGTCTTATCCTCACTGCAACCTTATGAGGTAGTTAGCATTATTATCCTCATTTTAAAAGTTTTTATCAAGTATTTGTAAAGTGGGTGTAGTTCATGTTAATTAAAAATATATTAAATATGATTGAGTCTTAATTTCTGTAATTTTCCTAATTCTGATATTTTGTGTGGGGAGCCATGATTTCTTGTTTCTCAGAAACCTTGTGAGCTGGCTAGTATATAGTTAACTTGTTTCGGCTCTTAAAGCATTATCTCTGCAAAGAACCTTGAGAATGTTTGCAAGTTGCTGGGGAATGAGATGGAACGGGCCGGTTTCCCGGACACAGATAACTGGTGGCTATCAGGACATTTGGTAGTCTCTTTCATATAATAATTATGTCTGGGGAACTTTGTGATGATTCTGTAGTTTCTGTGTAAAAGTTAAAAATTTATTTTCTGTGAGGTAATGCACCCATGTGATTGTTAAACTGCACGTACCCATAGGGTATATATTGGTGAAGGTGATTAAATCAGGCGCTTCAGGCTTCAGACTTCAGGCTTCAGGCTTCAGCATCACTGGAGACCGGCAGCATTATTCTGTGTGTGTGTGTCTCTTTTTTCATTCCCACTCCCCCTTTTGGGAACCGTTCGACTCGTGGCGGCTGGGCCGCCACAATTTTGCACATTTTTTCCAACTAATAAGTGTTCTTTTTCCATAATAGTTCGTGCTGTTTTAAAAATAGAGCTCTTATTATATAAGTACCTCTTCTTAAATATTTTTACAAATATGAACCATTCTTTATTGTTTGTGTTTTTGTGTTTTTGGTTTGTTTTACAGAATGTTTCATGACTTCATGGACCAAAAGATGGAGTTGGTATTTATTTTTAAAAAGATATTGTCAGTGATCTGATACAAATATAAATACTTAATTGATGAAGATTCATGGACTTTTCATTATGTTGGACTAGTCATTTCTGAAAGTTTCTTCAACCACAATTTCTATTTGAAAATTCAAGTATCAAAGAATGTTCGATTTAGAATGATACGATGATGTGCTTACTCTGAGGACTACAAATTTCATAGAGACCAAGGGTGGATTCCAGTTCCATTCTTCAATCGAAGTGATTCAGTCCTTTGATAAAGTTAATTTTGAAGAGTTTTATGTTAATAAACGACACCAAAAGATGGGAGAAAAAAATGGTACGTTGAAAAACCATTGTTAAACTTTATGTTTAAAAGTATATAGACTACTTAATGAAGCTGAATTGTGGAATTTTCCTGGTATTTTATTGCAAGTGACTTTTCTGAATTAGGAGGAATTAAGGGTTTATTCATAAATAAAGTCCATAGCTTATAGCCATTTCCTTAGTTTTTACCTGATGTCTTTTTCTGTTCCAGGATCTCATTCAGAATACCACGTTACATTAACTTGTCGTGTCTCCTTAGGGTCCTTTTGGATACAACAGTTTATCAGACTTCCTTGTTAAAAGTGTTTTTTTTATCGAAGTTATTTATTAGAATGCCCCCCTGTTGGAATTATTAACTGACTTCTTTTCCTCATGATTACACTGAGATTATAGGATTTGGGGAGGAAGACCATAGAAGTAAAGTGCCATTTGTACCTCATTGTATCTCTGGTACATGTTATCAGCATGATTTATCACTTGTTGATACCGAGCTTGATCACCTAGCTGACGTAGTGTTATCTGATTTCTCCACTGTAAATGACTTTTTTTTCCCCTCTTCCCTGATATACTCTTTGACAGGAAATTACTATGTGCAGCTCACACTTAAGTGGGGATTTATTCTCCCCCCCTTATTTTCTCTCCCTTTTTAAGAACAGAATATCTACATTAATTATTTGAAATTCATCCGTAAGGGAGATTTGTCTTCTTTCCCCCACCTGGGTATTTATTCAGTGATTTATGTATATTAGTATGGAGTCATAGGTACTTATTTTATACTTTGGGTTTAATCCAGTATAGTTTTATTTTGTTACTCAAATTGTCTCAAGATTGGCCACTGGGAGATCTTTCAGTTGGCTCTGTGTCCCTTTGACATACCCCCATCAATGTCGATGGGTTTTGTTTCGTTTTGTTTGTTTTTGTTCTTTAGCACTTCCTTATTTTTTTAAATTAGAGGATGCTCCAAGCTCATTTTGTATATTTCCTGCTCTGTTCCTAGAATCAGCCATTTCTTGAATGAGCCCTGGTTCCTTTTATTGGAGAATGGTAGTAGAAACTATGATCTGGGCAATAGGTGTGCTCGTTATTACTGGGGTGTCGTTGCTTTAGGCCCTCTCAGTTGAAAGCATGGAAATATACGTGTATTCTAATTTATATATACACATACCTATACATATTTTTATATGAAACCATGTATATCTATATTAAGCTAACCATGAGTTTATATTGATGTCTCCAACTCTAATACGTTACAACATGGATCATTCTAGCCTACTCTCTCCTTGCTTATCTATGAACTCTTACTCCAGGAATGAGACATGTGGCTTCCACCATCTGTTATCCATTTACTTAATTGCTCAATTCCAGTATACATGCACTCCTCAGAGATATTGTGGGTTTGGTTCCAGACCACCACAAAAAGTAAGTATCAAAGCAAGTCATAAGTTTTTGGCTAGTGGAGGCTCTTGCCTTCAATTTGTAAATGTAACATCTGTGAAGCCCCATAAAAAGAAGCTCAATAAAACGGAGGTATGCTTATATACATATAGCAGTATCAGAAATGTAAATTACTCCCAGGTGGGAAACTATAGTACTTGTGCACAGTTCCTTTTACCTTTAGTCTTAGATAGACTCCACTTATTTCCAGTTATTTAGGTCAATACCTTTTACAGATAGCCCTTCAGTGAGATTGTGTATACATTTTTAATACAGGTACATTCTTTTGTCACAGTCTGTATTCCTTCCTGGGATCCCTGATCTCTTAAATGATAATGTGGTTTAAATAGTTAAAAATAATTACAAAAACTGCAATTACTTTCACACCAATCTAATGTTTTAAAATTTGCATACATTATGGCTTACTCTTTGTACTTTGAAGTTTTTTGTGTTTTGACAAATGCATAATGTCATGTATCTACCATTATAGTATTATGCAGAATAATTTTAATGCCCTTTAACGTACTTGTAATATATGGGTTATTTTACAGGTCATAGTACTAATTTCACTGGGCTGTTATCTAGGCCAGTGGTTCTCAAACTTTCTTTTGGTCTTGGGACTGCTTTATACTCTTTAAAGTTTTAAAACCCCTAACAGCTTTTGTTTATGTGAATAATATATGTTCGTATTTACTGTGTTAGAAATTGAAACTGAGAAGCTTTGAAAATGTTATTGGCTCATTTAAAAATAATAGTAAACCCACCATGTTAACAAATTACATTTTTGTGAGAAATAACTATTTTCTAAAACAAAAATGAGTGAGAACATTGTTTTACATTTTTACAAATCTCTTTAATAGTTGGCTTAATAGAAGGGAGATTCTCATATCTACTTCTGCATTTAATCTGTTGTGATATGTTGCTTTAGCTGAAATATATAAAGAAAATGAAGCTTCACACAGATAAGAAATTGGAAAAAAGGAGGAATATTTTAATAGACTTTCAAATAATTGGATATTTTTCTTTGATACAACTACGGAATTCAACAAGTAGTCGTTCCTTCAAGGTTAGTTATAGTGTGGAATCTGAACTCATATCAGTGAGATTTTACACTGTTACATTAAAATTCATTGGTCTGTTTTACACTTTTTTTTTAAATTTATTGGGGTGACAATTGTTAATGAAATTACATAATTTCAGGTGTACAATTCTGTATTACATCATCTATAAATCACATTGTGTGTTCACCACCCAGAGTCAGTTCTCCTTCCATCACCATATATTTGATCCCCCTTACCCTCATCTCTCACCCCCCAACCCCCTTATCCTCTGGTAACCACTAAACTATTGTCTGTGTCTATGAGTTTTTGTTTCTCATTTGTTAGTCTTGTTCTTTTGTTGTTTTTGGTTTATATACCACGTATCAGTGAAATCATAGGGTTCTCTGCTTTTTCTGTCTGACTTATTTCGCTTAGCATTATAATCTCAAGATCCATTCATGTTGTCACAAATGTTCCTATATCATCTTTCCTTAATGCCGAATAGTATTCCATTGTGTGTATATACCACAACTTCTTTATCCATTCATCTGTCAAAGGACATTTTGGTTGTTTCCATGTCTTGGCCACCGTAAACAAAGCTGCAATGAACATTGGAGCACACGTGTCTTTATGTATAAATGATTTCAAATTCTTTGGGTAGATATCCAGGAGAGGGATTGCTGGGTCATATGGTAATTCTATTTGTAATTTTTTGAGGAACCTCCACACTGCCTTCCATAGCAGCTGCACCAGTCTGCATTCCCACCAACAGTGTATGAGGGTTCCTTTTTCTCCACAGCCTCTCCAACACTTGTGCACTTTTCTTTTATACATGTATGATTTTATAACATCATGCATTGGCCACTTAGAAAATACTGGTTTAGTGAATTATGCAGATTTTTTCAAATGTTTACATATTTCATCACACACTATTTAAAAATCACATTTGTTAATATTGCTACCAGTCTCATCAAAGAGTGATTAATTATTGAGAAGCTGTCAAGCTTATCATAGCAAAATACAAAGTTTCCAAATTTCCCATATCACCTTGGTAGCTTGAATTTTATTATTAGTAACAAATGCTGTCAGTTTTGTCCTTCAAATGATATTCTAACTTTGTCCATTTTCAAGAAAATGTGTGCCAAACACCCAAATGTGAAAACCCATCATTTTTATTAGTGGTTCTTTTAAGTAAAAATAATTTTCCCTGAAAAAAAAGCAGTTAAATTAACTTATAATTCAAACAATCTCACTAGTGCTTTTTTCGAAACAGCCACTGTACTGTGGTAATCATTTAGGTTCTTTATCAAGGACATCCTTAAGTGAAATTGATGGTGAAGAATACAATGACTTACTGGTAGTTTGGTGCCCCTGCCTTGGTTTAAACTAAGACACCAGCACTTTTTACTCATCATTTCTTTTGTATCATCAATGTCAATACAGAAAAAAAAAAGACAACTAATGTTTTAGTTTTACTGTTAAAATAGTTTGATCTAGCATATTCTCTGAAAGTATTTTGGGGACCCCCCCAGAGTTCATAGACCACACTTTGCTGATTGATCACAGGCTCAGAGAAGTCTTAGAGATCCTCTAGACCAATGCCCTGAAGCTCCTTAAGGAAGATATAGATATATACTTTTTAAAAAGAAATGTACACATATTTCTGTGTTCCTGGTTCATTATCAATGTATTTGGTAAGCACTCCATAAATATTCATCTAGTAAATGAACTCAGATCAGTATGATTCATGAGCATTGCCTATTTACAAAGACAGTCTATCTCAAGTGACTTTCAAATAATTGAAAGTTGAGAGACATATAGTGTAACTACAATTTGTCTTCATTCTTTACAAAACTGCTATATTTATGATTATGTTCTTGCAATAAATAGTCATATCTAGCTAAGAGAACAAATTGGACAGATAGTATTTATCAGATAGCACCCTTCATTTCTGGAGGCAAGTAGCCCCAATATTAGTATACTAATTTGATTTTCAATTCAAGTGCCTGCTCCTGTGTTCCTTGTAACTGTCTTCTAGTGAAACATACTGAAGTATTTACAGTCTTAGATTATAACTCTCAGCATGCGGACAGTGTGCAAGGAAGTAAAGGAGCAAGAAACAAATTGTTTACATTGTCGTAATCATCTATACAGTCTATAGTTGAAATGTTTCTTCTTAAAAGTATGATACTCATTTAGTGTTGTTATTCAAACAGTTATTAACTGAATCTCGTAATCTCATTTATCAGATAGGTTACCTCTTTGTTACTGTGGTTAGAAGTTTCCATGGCAAAAAGACAAAAACGATCAAGAAGGAAGACATGAGGAACAAGTACTATTGAAATATGAGAATTAAACCTAGAGCAGTATGAGATAATAAAGATGTCATAAGGAACAATATATTAAAAACCCAGGACAAATAGTTACATTCATTTATTCTGCAAGCAGATAGTTTCAGTATTTTCTGATTGGCTTTATTTCCTTATATTGCCAGTGTCCTCTTTATTAGTCCATTCCAAGACTTTCTAACTAATTCGTTTTAAGTATTTCCTATCAAAATAATTTGGTATCGTGTACTGACATTTCTAACACAATTTTAAATAATAGTCACTGTAAAACAAAAATTCACTGAAGTCCTGATTGCTGTCTTTCAGCATCACTGCTTATTTTCCCAGGCCAGGAGAGAGTTGTACATGATTCCAGAAGACTATAATGCTACAAAAATCTATTTCTAAATACCTTTCAAAATCCTTCCTGTGTAGATGTCCATCTCAAATAAAGATAAATCCCTAGTATGAAGTATTGACTCATAGTCATGAAAATAAATGGTAACAATAATCAATTAAGTGCTTGGACAAATAGTTTTGCCTAAAAGCAGTGATTTTTGTTGGTTATCCGTCAATGAAAAGTGGAATGATTTTAAGGATTCTGAGAAAGCCCTGCTTCACAAAATATTTTCCCCACTTAGCTGAACGATCTCTAAAATTCCACAATTAAAGAGTAATTCCTTTTGTTACATTGTATACAGTAATTTCTTGCTAACTGCCCCGTGCCTCCCTGCACATCTACTCTGTAAGGTAACTGCCATTATTCCAATTTTATAGAGATAGTCACACAGCTTCTATGTTTCCCCGAACATAAGACCTAACCAGACCATCAGCTCGAATGCGTCCTTTGGAGCAAAAATGAATGTAAGACCCGGTATATTATATCATATGTTATATTATTAAAAAAAAACACTGGGTCTTATATTAACTTTTGCTCCAATAGACGCATTAGAGCTGATGGTCTGGCTAGGTCTTATTTTCAGGGGAAATATGGTAATAAGTGGCAATGCTGGGATTCAAACCTGAATGCATCTGAACTGCAAAGCCCAGAGAGTTAGTCACCACTCCTGTTCTTCCGCTGATTCCTGGGATGCTGCTCCTGGAGTTTCCTTCCACCTGTGTGCTGCTGTCCCCATGATTCCTTTTTCTTGTACTCATCCCTTATGTGTTGATGTTCTACAGAAGACCCTCTGATTTTCTACACGTTCTCTCTAATCACATCTATTCTGTGGCTTCAGCAAGTATTTGTGTGCTATTGACTCCAAAGTTTGTATATCTGGACCAGATCTTACTCTG
Source organism: Rhinolophus hipposideros (assembly GCF_964194185.1). Classification (NCBI taxonomy): domain Eukaryota; kingdom Metazoa; phylum Chordata; class Mammalia; order Chiroptera; family Rhinolophidae; genus Rhinolophus; species Rhinolophus hipposideros. Next base: position 18,843,699 of record NC_138050.1, read on the forward strand.
GAACCTGTGTATCCAGTTTACTTGCCCTACTTGAATTTCTTTTTTTGTTGTTAAAATTTTTATTTCATTTTATTTTATTGGGGAATGTTGGGGAACAGTGTGTTTTTCCAGGACCCATCAGCTCTAAGTCCCGTCGTTTTCAATCTAGTTGTGGAGGGTGCAGCTCAATGGCCCATGTGGGAATCGAACCAGCGATCTTGGTGTTACGAGTGCCGTGCTCTAACCAACTGAGCCAACCGGCCTCCCCATACTTAAATTTCTTATATGTGCCTCTACCTTTATTCCCTATCTCAATGCATACCATTCCTATACATATGGTTGCCTGAGTCAGAAACTTAGAAATCATTCTTGACTCCTCCCTGTTTACTGCCACATGAGTGGTCTTTCTAAGAAACAAATCTAATCACATAAGATGCTTAACCCTCTTGAGTGGCTCCCCATCGCCTTCCATTTAAAAATGAAGTTGTTTAGCATGGCACACAAGGCCGTTCATGTCATGGCCCCTACCTACCTCTAAAGTATTATTTCTCATTCCTTTTGTCCTCACATTGCGTTTGTTTCAAATGCTGAAACCTTGTCTGGCTGTGCTATGGGGAATTAAAAGTAGGCTTAGAGTCTTGTGTAGTATACATCAGCCAGAATGGTAATAGGGAAACGGTACCTCTCCTGAGGCTGCTTTGGTGGCAGCACCTCTAATTAGCCAGAGATCCCTTTTGGATAAGGTAACTGCCAGGGAGAGTTGGCACTCTGAGAGGCCTAAACCTCTGACAAAGAGTCTCACTCCATTGCCAATCTTACAGGTTCTAGGTTTAAGTTTTATTGAGAAAAATATTTTCTGTAAACTTACTAGGCTCTCTGCCCATTAATCCTCCTAATGGTTTCAAAAGTGACCTTTTTAAAGTGAAATTATTACGTTCCTCCTTTGCTTAAGTCCCTGTTACTTTTAAATATTTTATACATTAATTTTAACATTTTATATATAAATTGTGTTTAACCTTTTAGATATTTTTGTGACTTTTAAACCTGGTGTGAGATTTGGCTTTTGCCAATTTATTTTCATTATCTTTCTCATATATCAGTTTTTAGCTTTAAAAGGATTATTTCTCTAGGAAGTTTTTAAGGTGTTAGATTGGTGGGTGTCTGAAATGTTGGCTCATCTATATAACTCTAAAAAATTAAAATATTTTGTTTCATGTACCCTGTTTCCCCGAAAACAAGACCTAGCCGGACAATCAGTTCTAATGCATCTTTTGGAGCAAAAATTTATATAAGACCGCGACGTATAGTAAAATAAGACCAGGTCTTATAATAATGTAAACCGAGTCTTACATTAATTTTTGCTCCAAAAGACGCATTAGAGCTGATTGTCCGGCTAGGTCTTATTTTCAGGGAAACACGGTAATTATTTAAAAGTTAATATAAAAGGCATTTTAGAAAGCATTAGTTTTGGACGTTTAATTATTTCAGCAATTGTTGAAATATTTCATTCAAAACCATCCACTCCCATACTCAGTGCAAGTCGTATTCCTAAAACTTTTAAAATGAATGTGTGTCTATATATACGTGCACTCCCACTCTGCAATGAAGTCATTTTTCTGTTTTCCAGTTAAGAAATAGTGTCACTAATGTTTTCAACATGTTTTTTAAATTAGCAGAAATAAGTGAGATAGGTCATATTCCTAGTTTCTAGTTATTTGTAAAGAAATAATGACCAAAATTTTTTTCTTCAAAGGAAGTGAAAGACCATTTAAATTTGATTTTATTTAGAAACCAAGTGGATTTCCTATAACATGTACTGTGGGGAAATTAGTCTATTTCTGTTGAGATCTTATGCTACTCACTGATTTATATTTTAGGTGATGCAAAGACTTTCTGGATGGAGCTGGAAGATGATGGAAAAGTGGACATCATATTTGAGCAAGTGCAGAATGTGCTACAGTCATTGAAACAAAAAATCAAAGATGGGTCCGCCACGAATAAAGGTATGAAGCAATAAAAACTTTCAGTACATTTAATGCTAAATGTAACCCACTGGCATGTAGTATAATTCTATTTCCAGTATTATTTGTTTTAAAAGTCAAATAATTTCTTTGTTTTCTAAGAACATAATATCAGTACTATTTGTTTTTTTGTGTGTACATGCTCTGTTTCTATAAAAACTTGCTGTTACCATACCATTAATATTTTTTTAATTAATTTTATTGGGGTGACAATTGTTAGTAAATTTACATAGATTTCAGGTGTACAATTCTGTATTACATCGTCTATAAATCCCATTGTGTGTTCACCACCCAGAGTCAGTTCTCCTTCCATCACCATATATTTGATCCCCTTTACCCTCATCACCCACCCCCCACCCCCTTACCCTCTGGTAACCACTAAATTATTGTCTGTGTCTATGAGTTTTTGTTTCTCATTTGTTTGTCTTGTTCTTTTTGGTTTATATACCACATATCAGTGAAATCATAGGGTTCTCTGCTTTTTCTGTCTGACTTGTTTCACTTAGCATTATTCTCTCGAGATCCATCTATGTTGTTACAAATGCTCCTATATCATCTTTCCTTAACGCCGAATAGTATTCCATTGTGTATATGTACCACAACTTCTTTATCCATTCATCTATCAAAGGACATTTTGGTTGTTTCCATGTCTTGGCCACCGTAAACAAAGCTGCAATGAACATTGGAGTACACGTGTCTCTATAGAGAAATGCTTTTATATTTTTGGGGTAGATACCCAGGAGAGCGATTGCTGGGTCATACATACCATTAATATTTTGTAAAAGTGGGTGAAGATGCTGGCTTTGAATAATAGCTACTGAATTTATCTCTTTTTATCTCAGTCTACCTTTTATCCCCCATTTTATTTTTCCTTTTCATCTTTTTTTTGGGGGGGGGGTGGAATATTGCAAAAGTAGTATATGCTCATTGTACAACTTTTGGTACATATAGATAATATAACAAAAATTACCCATGACCGCATCATTCAGAGACAACTAGTGTTTTTTTAAACACAGAAGTACACATAACTATATTTTGCCTGCTTTAGACAGAACTTGCCTTACTAGTAGTCTTCCAAAAGCAAAACTTTTCGTTCTATGTAGGCAGTCAGTTCAGTCATCCAAGTTTTTATTTTTTCTATTTCTTTGTCTTCAACCCTGGTTGGTTGTAGAACATAAGACTTTAATGTGGAAACCTCCTTGATTCCATCACGATGTAAGATTTTCAAGTGAATTTTCCCCCAGACTATTCTTCATTTTTCCTCAGACAATTCTGAATACCTTCTGGGTGTTCTTAATGCATTAGTGTATTATGTGCTTATCCCAAAAATTAGTACTGTTTTTCATTTTAATATTCCTTCTCATTCCTTCATGAATCAGATATACCTAGGTTTGAATCCAGTTCTACTACTTCCTAACCGAATGTTGTAGAATAAATAGCTTAATCTCTAAGCCTCAATTACTTTGTCTCGAATGCAGATAATCATAAGAACTGTTTTGTCTTTGGATACCCCTGGTCATTTGCAGAATATGAAAGAATTCACAAGGCACAAAGGAATAGAAGTTAGAAAGTTTATTTAAAAAGAAAACGGCTGGCAGAGAAGCTGCCAGTCTTAAGCAGACAACTGCACTGATCTTTAAATGAGCTTTTTCTTATATAGGAAAGAGTAGATAAATTTCCTTATAATAAAGGATATGATATCTAAACTCAGGATGTTTTACATATAGACTAAAATCATTTGATTGGCATATGCTGGTTATATAACTAGTTTCTTTCTGTGCATGCTCTTACCCATAATGCATATAGAAAAACCCATGGGGCGGGAGGATGGGGGGCAGCCATAATGTTTAATTATATTGTATTATAATGAGGCTGGAGTTCAAGTTATTGGCAGGCTCCAGCAGTCTGCACAAGCTGGAAAGCAATATCGTCTGGTTATCTCCTTTCTAAGGGTGTTTGGACAGCTTAATTTATCTTGTGTGACACACTCCTGGGTGGTCCCTGGGGAGTAAACACAGGCGTGGGCGGTCTCTAGGGAGTGGATGCAAAGTACTGATCACTTTTTGGTAACTCTTTCTTCCTCATCAAGAACGTCTCAGAGGAGTTGTGAAGATTAAAATGTATAAATGAGATAAAGTGTGTAAATTGTTTGACACAGTAGCTGGCACCTTGAATAAAGGTGATACTGCTGATGATTGTTTTTATTCTTTTTTCCTTCCTGAACAGAATATATCCAAGCAATGAGTCTAGTGAAGGAAGCAACCATAAGTAACAATTCAACATTAGTAAAGGGTATGTACATTTCTAAACCCAATCTAGAGTGTTCTCTGGTATTTTCTTGATCAGAAGCAGGCCTGCCTTAATTATGTCAGGTAACTAAATATAATTTAGAATAAAATTATAAGACCTATATTGGTAAATTATATAAATCAGTTTCCCTATTAAATGAAAATTCCTACCCATCCAGAGATAGGAAATGCAAAGCCTCCTAGGGAAAGAATGAACAAATATATCTCTTCTTCAGAAAAGCTTTCCCTGTAAGGGCAAATAGAATTCTAAGACTAGAAACTACTATAACCCTGCTTTGTGTGAAGAACAATACTAGAAAGGTGTATTCTGGAATAGATAAATTGGTGGGAAATTTTTTCATTGTTAGATTATTATTAGACAGTCTTCCAAACTCTAAACAAATTTGTTTTAGAAGGTACGTCAAAGATAATGTGGACTAGAAATGGACTAGATAATGGACTAGAAAAATAGAAAGTTGCTTTATTGGAATCACTATCTGATAAATCTTAGTCACTACTAATTTGCTAAAGTGTTAAGGAAGTACATTTACTGGATTTTAATTACTGCTGCTAAGTATTATCAACAAATTGTAATAATTTTAACTGTTATAATTTGACACCTTAAGGTTTTAAATCTCTGAAAACACACCCTAGCATCATCAGTGTATTTTAAAGAAATCTTTTCTTATTCCAAAGTATTCTCAATTTCAGTAGCTAACATATTTTTAGAATAGTGGATTTTTTAAGAAAACAGCCTTTTGCAGTATCCGTTAGTAAGTAGCACCTGGAATCAACACACCCTTAAGGGATTGCGTTAGTTTTGTAAGAAAGAGGCTTTTAAATGCAGGAATGCAGGAAGTGGTCAGAGGAACTAATTCTAAACAATGTTTTGTTTTTTTGGTTGGGTTCTTTTAAAGTAATTTCATCAATAGAAATGCTAAATATTATTTCACATTTTTATATAATTCATCTGAAATGTAATGAATTTATCAAAATAAGTATGTGCTTGCCAGTGGTAGGTAGAGCAATGTTTGTCAGTAAGTAATTGGAGAGTTATGTGATTGACGTTTTTGGCAAATACAAGAATTAACAACTTTCTATTAATGCAGTTTCATGTTAGTATTTAAAAAGAATACTGAGACTGGGAGAAATAAAAAGATTTGGTGTTGAGGTCAAAACAAACCATCCCAGATCCAGCCTAGACACCACAAACCACTAATTACTTTTATTTTTCTTGCTTATATATAACAAGCTGTAAATATTTGTTGTGTCCCCATACAAGAGATTGGATATATCCATTTTCTTGAGAGGAATTACAACTTTTTCTGTTAAATCCACAGTTTATTTCTATATTGTAGTCATGTTAGAGAGTAAGAATAGGTGAGTAGAAAAAGAAAGAGAGAAGAAATGAAATTAGTGCGGAATGATATAGGAGAGATTAAAAGAAGAACTTTTTAATCTCTTTAAAAATAGATTACCCAAAAAAAAGAGGTACCCAAATATCCTACCTCACCCCCTTCATAAAAGTAGGTAACAGTAGAACAGTGAGAAAACAAAAGATATATAAACTTTCCATTAGTGACCGTTTTATAGAGCCTTTAAGAGTTATGTTATTTTTCTATAAAATACAAGCAGAAATAGGGATACTTGATGTTCACCTTAAAGGTTGATAGTTCAGACCAAACTAGAGTTTCTGCATTAGAATTCTCTTCCATCCTAAGTTTTTATTTTCATCCTATCTCATGTTTTTAAAATATTGACACAATTTTTTTACTCCATCTTGAAATTTTAGTATGTTTACACATTTAAGGGCTCCTTATATCTCTAGTCAATAAAGATATTATTTAGATATTACAGTGAGGGATTTTTTAACTTGGAGTACTTATTTACTTTTGTACTTTTCCCATATAGATCATGAGCCTGTGACCCAGAAAGAACAGGAAAACAAATCAAGTTCATTGCCCTCTACATCATATGAAGACTCCTTTCCAGAAGACTGTACAGTTCTGTATGTTTATAAATTAAATTCGTTTACATTGTTAATGCTTTTGTTCCAAGAAATCATTTGACAGGTAGAATATATATATAAAACAATTCTTTCCCATCAAATGCTTTAAAAGTTTTAAATTTTAGTATTTTATGTAGGATAAAGGTTCATGAGTCCCTTACTAGGTTATTTATTTGTTAATATCCCTAGGTAGTCAAGTCTTTTAATTAAAATTTAGCTTGTCTTTGTGTATATTATTAACATACTGAAACCTACCAAGTTGGTTATTTTTTTAACTAAAAAGTATTTTTCCTGATTATTTCTTTTAAAATAGAGTAGTATTAAAAACGATCAAAGTATCTCTTTCAGTATTAGTTCAGTTTTTTAAATGCTGAATAGGTCTAAATTAGTATCAGAAACTATGAGAATAGGTGAAATTTTTCTGATATTTTCTTTCTTCTTTTACCATTGATTTCAGTAAAGATTTCTTAGCATAAAGTAGAATTGTATAAGAGGAAATCTGGTACTCTCACATTTGATCTTTATTTTTAGTAGATAATGCCTGCACTAAAACTTTCAAGTACTAGTTAAAGTTTCTGAAAATGTTTTCTGCTAGGGCAAGGAACAGAATTTCAAAAAACAAAAAGTGTCTTTAGAAAGAAAGTTACCAAGTTGATTGTCCTTTTAGCTGCATATTAAAATGACCAAAAAAAAAGTCAACTTAGAATTCTTTTTTTTTCTTGTCAGTGTAGAGTTGTGAATTGGCACTATTATATGTGATTTGCATTTGTAAATATTAGAGATGTCATTGTAGTTTGAGTCTGAAAGACTCATAAAACTTATTTTAAAATGCCCTCAGAGAAAGCTAAGTACAGTTTTAAAACTCTTTATCTGGTCATTTCAGTAGCTAAATTCTGACCTTCTGATATACAATATGATATATGTACAACATAAAATTTCATTACCTTTTAAAAAACAAATTCAATTACTCTAAATCACTAAAATATAAGATTCTTTTTCATATAAATTACCACCACACTATCCCCCATCTTATATTTAGATAATTTTAAGCCTACATGCAGGAACTTAGTTTATTCTTGTTAAGTGCCTCCCTCTTTGGTTTTAAGTTCATTATTCTAGCTTATCAGAGTCCTCTGGAATTTTGAATCTCTTATCTGTTATATTTTCTATCTAGCTTTCCATCTTGCACAAATATATTAAATAGGTTTTCTAGTCTTTATTATAGCTCACTACTAGAGATCTCTTTTCATTACTCTTCAGAAAGAATTGTTCAACCAACTGTGAATTTATTTACCTCTTTCATTGTCTCACCTACATTACTGTTTTACAAGCCTATCACGAGAAGTCAAGGTTCACTACTATAGCATTCTATGTCGTTACCAAACTTTTAGCAAACCTTATCAAAAAAGAGAATTAGGTTAATTTGAACTTTTTCTTACCTAGTCCATGATGGCTTTTCAAATCGTAAGTATTTAAAAGTCATGTGCTTGATTCTCTTTTCTAGAATTGCTTAGGGATCCGAATAAGCTACCCATTCTGTACTGTGTGGAATGTTACCTGTATAAAAAAAAATCATGGCAGAATTTTTGCATTTTTCATTTGTATTTGAAACTTTTTTCAAGATCTTGAGATTTAATTTCTTGGGGCCTGGAATCTTAAATATGTTTAAATAAACTAGCATTCTAGGACCGACCCTTTTTAACTATCACAGACTTCAGTTTCTTCTTTTCAGCTCACTATACTATAGATAGAAAAGACAAAGGCAAATTGTTTTTGAGCTTGTCGTTTTCTCTCTTATCAGTTAACCTTATACAGTCTTCCCCTAACAGATTGTCTTCTTGTTCAAACATAGCTTTAAAAATTTTGTTGTTTTGTTAACATTTTTGGAAACCTTAGTTCTTCGTAGGCTTGAGCCTTTGTGACACTTTTTTTTTTTTTAAGATTTTTTTTTTTTTTTTTTTATTGGGGAACACTGTGTACTTTCAGGCCTTTTTTCTAAGTCAAGTTGTTGTCCTTTCAATCTTAGTTGTGGAGGATGCCGTTCAGTTTCAAGTTGTTGTCCTTTCAATCTTAGTTGTGGAGGATGCCGTTCAGTTTCAAGTTGTTGTCCTTTCAGTCTTAGTTGTGGAGGATGTCCCTCGGGGGAGTCAAACCGGCAACCATGTGGTTGAGAGGACGCACTCCAACCAACTGAGCCATCCGGGAGCTCAGCGGCAGCTTAGCTCAAGGTGCCGTGTTCAATCTTAGTTTCAGGGGCCGCTGCCCACCATCCCTTGTGGGACTCAAGCAATTGAACTGGCAACCTTGTGGTTGAGAGCCTATGCTCCAACCAACTGAGCCCTCCGGGAGGCAGTTCAGCCATTCGGGAGGCATGCTGTGTTCAATCTTAGTTGCAGGGAGTGGAGCCCACCATCCCTTGCGGGACTCAAGGAGTTGAACCGGCAGCCTTGTGGTTGAGAGCCCACTGGCCCATGTGGGAATCTAACCAGCAGACTTTGGAGTTAGGAGCATGGAGCTCTAACCGCCTGAGCCACCAGGCCGGCCCCTGTGACACTTTTCTTATAGTTTTACACCAATATTTTATATCCATAATTGGTCTTCTCTCTTTATTTTGTACATATTCTTTTAAAAACCTGAGCTTGCTAGAGAAACTAAGTTGGCTTCTCTGCTTTCCCATGTCATTAGGATTATTTGTAATTGCATAATCAGAATCTGGTTTCCTTAGAACCTACAATTCTTATTACTATATTCCCACTCAGAGACTTTGTTCATGAGATCATACCTAACTTTGAGTTGAACTTTCTGAGATCGTCTCATATGAAGCGACATGTCTTGTTAGGCTCAGGATTTTCTTCCATAGCCATTACGAATTCCAAGACCACATTTCATTCTTGACCAGAATTATGTTTAAATGATCTTTTTTTGTATTTCCCTATGAAGATCATGAAGGCCAGTAGTCACATAAACTGGCAACTAAATGGTGACTAAGCCACAGATTCTCAAACTCCAGCTGAATTTGCTCTATGTAGTACAATTTGTCAATGGCAAACCAGAGTGAAAATCTTAGGTCTGACAGGAAACTGGCTTTATGTATTTTATTCTTGAGTTTAATTTAATTTTACTCCATATAAGTGAGCTACGACATAGGTACATGTAAACACAAATTTATTCCAGTGGTGCTTCTTCGACAAAGATAGGTACTTTTGTGATGTTAGGAACCCTGGCTTAATTCTTTTTCTTAGCCAAGTACTTTGGATTGTCAGGAACACACATTTATCTACTCAAGTCAGCTTAAGGTAGTGGAAGTTATTAGAAATATACCAGGTGTGCAGCTTTGGCTAACACACAAGGTGAAAATGGGCTTGCCCCACTGCTAAAAGACACAGGTGTGTATTTAAGCCATTTGGCTTTTCGTATGACATGCACACTGACACCCAAAAGGGATTATTTTTTTTAAACACACACATACACATAAATAAAATAGGTGTTCAAGAACAGAAAAATGTAACACAGCAGGCCGTATAGGGACTAGAACTGAAACTAGAAAGTCAGTACCTGAAGTCAAAGTGCACATTGCTTAGCTCTACTTCTCTCTGTGTGTTATAAATTAGTTCTTCTGTTCCCACATGGTCTGACATAGGCTGCCCCAGCTGAACAGTACATGATCTTCTTGTTTGGGTGTTACCTCATGATATTCTTTATATATCTTAGTATAAATTTTTGAGAGGTTATACATCACCCAATATGAATACATGATAAGACAGATTTGTGTACTCTGAAATTAAAATGGCCACCTTTCAGAAGATGACCAAAGATGTGTCTACTATAGCCTTCACATTCGTTTTTGAAAGTATGCCCTTTCAGAGGTCATAAAGGGTAAAATGACTGTATACCTCAGACTTGCTAAAAGCTGGGAAATCAATTGGCAGTCTCTGAAGCCATGCTCTTCCTTGTAGCTCAAGGTGTCTAATGACAAAACAGTTCTCAAGCCACATACAAACTGAGAGGCTCCTACCAGAAGCTGGCAAACAGGTGCAGATAATACCAGATCACCGTACTTACCTACCTATTCTTTGTTTACCTCCAGTATTTTGGGGGGCGGGGTCAGTAACTAGGTTGGTAACACTATGCATAAGATTGGTTTCCTTTACATTTGTTTTTTCCAGTAATATATCTTCATCCATATAAGAAAGTAAACCTTTGTCCCCATAAAATGGGATGGAAATTAGGTTACTTTACACCTGAGATTTTTGTAGTAACTTGGTTTTCTTTCATTTGTTTTATGAAACGAGGCATAAATAAGAAAAGAATCATTTCTGAGGTCCATATCAGTGTTTCATTTCCATGTTTTATTGTTTATTTTCTAACTCTTCTTAAATATAAAAACATACTTCTCCCTTAATTTTTATTAAATTAGTCACCAGGAAACCACTTTTAAGCCAGGTTGGCTAACTTTGTTGAAATCCTAAATTCCAAATTACAGATTTTACTGAATTTATTGCAAATTTTAGTTCAAATTGTTCTAATGGTACACAGAGGGTACCGGAAAAAAAAAAAAAAGAAAAAACACTGTGTGCACAGTTTAAGAAAGGAAACAACTGTATTAAAATTACACTGATGGTAACTATTTTGAGCACCTCTTGTAATTGCAAAAGTCAAATGTGGTTTGTATTCATCTTTTGTTATCCATTTATATTAAGTATTACAATTTTAATATAGTTGTTTCCTTTCGTAAAATGTGTATACATTTTTTGACACCCTTGTATTGTTCTACTAATAACTACCATATTTTACCATGTGTAATGCACTCCTGTGTATAATGCGCACCCATGTTTTTAGCCCAAACTTTCAGGGGGAAAAATCTTTTCATTTTAATTTTTTAATTCAAATTTTTACTTATTTACATTTAGGTATTTGTTTTTTGTATTATAAAGGAATTTTAGCATTTTTAACATATATGGTACAAGAAATTTTATGTAACAAATAATTACAAAACACAAGAACAGACACAAAGTACAAGAAATTTTATGTACCACGGTAACAAATTTGTTATTGCAAGTTTGTCGTAAGTTCAACAATACCAGTTATCATATTCCAGGGTATTATTTTGCATACGGATATCGTTATTGATTTCTAGAGTTACACTATCTAACTCATAAATAAAAGAATTAAAAACATTTATATAGATATGGAATTAATACAACCCATATATAATGTGCATCCTTATTTTTTCCTCACAAATTTGGGCAAAAAAGTGCTCATCACACATGGCAAACTATGGTAACTTGGGGCTGTACTTACTGTCACATGAGGAAATTGTATGAAAGTATACTGTAAACTACTGTAGAATTATTATTGTTTAAGAACTAAGAGTAACCCAGATACTTTTCTCTCTTGTATACTGTGGATTAATCCCTTCATTTTCAGAGAAGATATATATACACCACACTCTGAGCCACTGGATTGTAAATGTGAGTCATTACATTGGTATTTTATATTCCTCTCCCCCCAGAAAAGCAAAATGGGAACAAAAAAAGATCATAGTTAAAAAAGAGGAAATCACATGATGAGATCTGGAGAAGAGGATGCCACAGAAATCAGTGTGAAACAATTTATTTTGTTAAGGCAAGTTGAAAAGGGAAATGAAGCAGTTAGTGGTTATACAATACTGTAGCTGTATAACTCACGTTACAGTGAGTAGCCTATATCAGAACAAAAAACAAAACTCCGTAAGAGCCTAAGAGAATTTATTACAGTAAAAACAGAATGAAACAAAATAAAGGGGAGGTATATCTCAAGTAGACAAGTAAGTAGAAGTGCCCAGAGTTCAGAGTACACTGTGATGCTTTATAAGAAAAAGTGGTAGGAAGGAACCTGGCACTTTATCAATAGGGGAAATGGCAGTGGGGAAATCATCTAAGTGTGGAGGTAATTATAATAAAAGAGTCCTTACGCTAGGAGCTGTGCAGCCCCTTCAGTGGTATGCAAATTTTTATGTTAAAAGTATATTTCTAGGGAGAGAGTTCATAGCTTTCATCAGATTGTCAAAATGGCTCATGGCCCTAAAACGTTTAAATATCACTATTACAGATACAGAGATTCTAAATAAAACTGTAGCGATTCTAATCAAGAAAAATAAAAGAATGAGATCACCAAATAGAGTTTATATTAGTCAAACAAGAATGATTTAGTATTAGGAAATCTGTTATTTTACAGAAGTAGACCTTAGGAGAAAAAGCTTATCTTAAGAAATTCTCAAAGATTTAAAAAAGTCAATACCATCTATGAGAAAATAAAGAACTCTTTTTTTAATGTGATAGAGAAGGTATTTCTCTAACTAACATCCGCATCCTCTATATTGATGAAATTTTAGAGGCCATTCCCTTAAATAAAGATTAACAGAGGAATGAATGCCTGCTGTCATAATTGTTATTCAGTATTTTTCTAGAAATTCTAGATAGTACAATATAATATCAAAGAAAATACGATTATTGAAATGTACAAAGTAAAATTATTTGTAGGTAATCTACATAACAACATCTATGATTCAAGTGTAAAATTACTAAGCTAAAAAGAGGGTATAGGAACACAGTCACATAAAATAAAAATATGGAAGTTTATACCATTAGAAAATACAGAATAAAGTCCTAACTCACAATACCAAAAGTAAAATAAATGGGACTAATCACAAGAAATACACAAGAAATATATGTGAAGAAAATTAAAACTGAAGATTTTAATGGGTAAACAACCATGTTCCTGGATGGGAGAATTGCATATTATAAAAGTGTAAATTCTTCCCAAATGTACAGATTTAATTTTATATGAAATATAGACACTTGGATTTTTTTTTTTACTTGGCAAGCTATTATAAATTTAATCTCAAAAGATAAAAAAGGTTGGAAAACAGAACATGTTTAAAAGGAAAAATTGTGAGGGAGAATTTGCCCTAACAGATATCAAAATGTTCCATCAACCAATGGAAAAAAATGATTATTTTTTCTATATATTAGGATTGGTATAGAATTAACAGTTGGATCAAGAGACAGAATAAGCCTAGGACATAAGAAAATATTTTTATGTATTTGTATGAGATATGATTAAGTTAGTAAGTCAGAAGTCCCTAGGTAAAAGAAGGACTTGTTATTTAATAAATGACCTTGGAACAAGTGGATATCATTTGGAAAATTTAAGTTAGATCTTTATGGTACATCAAAATCCCAGATGGTTTGGACTCCCAAACCATAGAAAAATTAATTTAGAACCCTAAAAAACAGAAAAATAATAATGATTAGCTATCTTTCCATGACGTTATGTATCATGGCTTTACTCGTAACATTATCTATACTTTATTATAAATACTTAGTTTTCTGCCTAGAATGTAAACTTCTTGAGATCACGGAGCTCACGTTGTTTCCGTAGCACCTGGCACATAGCCAGTGAATGACCCCCCAATAGGAGAATGGACAAAGCATATGAATAGACAGTTCACCAAAGGAAAAATAAAAGTCCAATAAACATGAAATTATGTTCAAACTGCCTATTATTTAAAGAAAACCAAATTAAGGCGCTAATGAAATACTACTTTTTATCTATCAATTTGATCAAAATATTAAAAATAATGTTCAATTAGATCAGCATTCATACATGCTTCTAAGAGTGTAAATTGGCCCAGCCTTCTTGGAAAGCAATTTGGCAGTCTGTGTTGATTAAAAAATATGTGTACTTCCTCGCACCGTGATTGTGATCTCTGAATGTCATTTCTCATTAAATGGAATCATAGTCCCTTTAGAGAAATGGCTGATTCCAAACCTGAGACATCTTGTGACAGAAAGCAAAAACCCTATCCAAGACTAATTCTGTTTGAAAGATAAAGGAGCAAACTTGAAGGAACTCCCACTGAACAAAAAGGGCACAATTTGAACATCAAAAGAAATAATCATTGTGATTGATTTAAATACATTAAATATATAAAAACCCATGGGTTCATAACAACATTTTAAAAAATCGGTCATTCTGGTAGTTGCTAGGATACAATTCATTCTGAATACTAGTAAACAAAGAGAAAGAATTAAGCATTTATCCTGCCTTTCCTGTACTAGCCGTATTTCAGGTTAACCTAAGAGTTGATGACGAAATTTCTTCTTTATAAAAGAATTCCATCCGAAAAATTCTAGAAATGATAGAGTAAGATTGTTATTTTTACAACACTCCACCCCCGAAGAAACAGTGGCCTTAGGCAATGCTCTCGAACTAACTGGTAAGAACAGGTGTTTTGTTTTAAACTTCCATTTTACTGAGCGATACTCTTGTGAAGTGCAAAAAATATTGTGGCAATGTTAAATTGCTGTAAAAGTTTCTAAACTTTTGCAACTTTCGATTTTTGTACTTATCATGAATTGGTAGCAAACCAGTTGGGCCACCCCACACCTTAAATAGCACCGGCCTAGACATGAGTAAATGACAAAACTGTCATGTGATGAAAGATTCATAAGGCGCTTTCAGTTGGGTGGACTTGGCTGAAGACACTCAAACCCATTTATAAAGCTTAGCATCACTAAAAGCGAATATTCAAACATTGTGAGTCACATTATTTGACTCGATGGGAAATTCATAGCACCACCTGTGAATTATTACGGTCAGCCCCCACCATCATCAAAACTGAACCTGAATCTAGTTAAGCTTCTAGAACTGACTACTGATTTACTGGAAATAGAAGAGATAGAGGAATGCATAAATGACAACACCACAAGGAAAGCATCAGCCAAATTCCAGAATGTGTGAAATGCTACAGGACAAACAACACAATTTACTGAACTTCAACAAACAAATGTCATAAAGTGAAGGGGGGCACTGTTATAAGGTTAAAGAGACATAAAAGACATCTGAATCAAATATAATCTGTGGGATTTGTTTGAATTCTGATTAAAACACATTTTAAGGTAATAAAGGAAAGGTGAAAATGGGCCATTTGAGATTATATATTTTTAAAACATTTGTTAGGAATGCATTTGCTTTAAAACAGTGTGTTTCAAGATGGGGTAAGAGCTGGGGAGAGTAAATGAAATAAAATAGGCAAAATGTTGATAATTATCAAAACTTGGTAATAAGTGTCAAAGATAAACACATTGGTTAAAGCAATGAAAACAGATTATTCAGTAGCTACTGACAGTAGGGAAAAGAACTGAGTTCTATTCCAATTTGTGCAGAGCTGACTGGCATCTTAAAGGGGAATGAGGGAGGGAGAGAGATCAGGGGCTCAAGTGAAAAGTGGCAGTGCGTTGGTGAGTATGCATATCCGTGAGGTCAGCTGTGTGCTAGCGGGCAATTTTCCAAGTTAGGATTCTGTCCTCCCACAGAGAGTGGAAGACAGAGGCCTTATCCTTCCTGATGATTGCCTTGCGAAGGAATGGCTTTTACGTCCTTGAGAAAGACATCCGAGTTGTAGGAGATACATGTATCCCTCAGAGGGACTGAGGAATGATTCACAATTTTAAGCCCCTTTTTAGTAAATGTTCTAAGAAAGGGAGTTCAGGGATTTATCTTCAGGTGTTGGTTAGAAGAAACAGTAAATTCTCCTGGCAGCCTTGAATTTTCTCAGGAAGGCATTTTATTGAGGTGCCGGGGTCATCCTAGAGACATGGCCTTGGGCTGCTCGAAGCCTTGCTAGAGTTTGGTTGTCTCTTAGGCCAGAGGTTAGGCCGGAGTCATTATGTGCCGAGAATTCTGCAGTTCTCACAAGTACATGAGGATCCAACATATCAGTCTTTTTTATGAGAAAAACACACGCTTATGTGTATTTTGGAAGTTTCATTAATAAAAAGGTATTTTTAATACATATTCCTGTTGACCTAGTCATTCCTCTTAAAGGAATAGTCAGGAATTTGGTCAAGCGTTTATGTATGAGGATATTCATCAAAGTAGTAACAGAAAAACAATGGAAAAAAAACTTTCCAACATCAAAAGACTTATAAATAAACTTAGTATCTTTATGTATGAGGCTATTTATCAAAGTAGTAACAGAGAGAAACAATGGAAACAATTTCCAACATCAAAAGACATAAATAAACTTAATATCTTTAATTTATTAGATTGTCAGAAATCCAAAAGCATCAAGAGCCATTGATTGATGAGTCTCCATCAAAGCAGGTCTCTCATAAATTGCAATAGGGGCTGATCCTATGGAGAACAATTTGGCAATTGTAACGAATTTACTAATCCATTCATTCTGTGACCAAGTACTTTCACTTCTAGAAATGTATTCTGCAGCAATATCTGTACACGTATGAAATTGTTGTGTACAAGGTTATTCATTACATCATGATTTATAATAGCAAAAGGTTGGAAATGATAGAAGACTAGTTAAATTGTGGAATTTATGCAGAGGCTTACTGTACAGCTGGGAAAAGAACGAGGAACCTCTTATCTGCGTTCAGTGTGATAGCTATTAGCTACATGTGGCTATTTAAATTTGAGTTAATTAAAAATAAAATTTAGAATTCAGTTCTCATTAATGTGGTTGTACTAGCCACATGTAAAAGTGTTCAGTCGTCACATGGCTGGCAGCTACCCATGCCCACGTTGGGCAGCACCGATACAGAGCGGTTTCCATCAATGCAGAGAGTACTTTTGGACAGTGCTGCTCTATATAGTGAGTGTCAGAAGGTCTCTAAAATACCTAACTTACTTTTATAATAAAGACACCTAAAGATAGAAAATACTATGTAAAACAAAACTGAGGTTCTTTATGAAAGATTAAAACTTGAGTTCCAAACACATAATGAAATCTTTTCACAGATTTTTTTTTCCCTTAAAATCAATAACCTCCCCATTTTCTCCTGTCATTTTACCATTTTCAGATGTATCAGTATGATGCTAGGTGGATTACATACCATGGGAAAAATTCAGTTGGTGCAGTTGTTGAAGGCAAACACAGTGTGAAGAATTCTTGATGAATTCACTATTTTTTAGCTAGCCTTTACTGTTTTTTGCAGGCAAAAGGGTAGAATCAGGCATGCCTGAAAATGTCACTTTCCTCACCCACTCACTGAGTGCATGTTCTAAATGAACTCTAAATTTGCTAGGTGCTGTAGCAAAATGTTACCTCTGTAATCACAGCTTTCCGGAATATTTTGAAATTGGGTTGTGCTATAATAAGAAAGATTCTTGGTCTTTGTCCCGGTGACATAGCTTCTAAAATCTTTGGGGCCTCCAGAGTGACAGGAGTATCTTAGGTGTGCTAATGAAATGACTCTTGGTGAGGGGCTCCTAGTTAGCTTCAGGATGGCGGCTGGTCGCCAGAAAGACTTGATTAGAAGCTTAGAACTTTCAGTTCTACCTTCCAACTCCAGGGAGGAAAAAAGGGCTAGAGATTGAAATAATCACCAGTGGCCAGTGATTTAATCAGTCATGCTTATGTAATGAAACCTCCATAAAAATCTCAAAACCGCAGAGTTCTGGGAGCTTCCTGGTTGGTGAAAACTTAGGGGGGCTGGGAAGGTGGTGCATATGGAGAAGGCATGCATGCCCCTTCCCACTTTCCTTCCTATGCATTTCTTCCATTCAGCTATTCCTGCATCCTATCATGTTTTATAAACTGGTAATAGTAGTTAATTAAAGTGCTTTCCTGAGCTCTGTGAGTCTTTCTAGCAAGTTGTCAAACCCGAGGAGGGGGTTGTGGGTACCTCAGGGTTGGTCAGGACTATGGGTACCTAGGACTTGTATTTTGTATCAGAAGTAGAGACAATCTTGTGGGACTGAGCCCTTTCACTTGTGGGATCTCATGCACACTCCAGGTAGATAGGGTCAGAATTGAACTGAATTATTGGCCACCCAGTTGGAGAGGTGGTGCTGAAAAAAACACCACATATTGGATGTCTGCAGGGAAAAAAAAATCCCTTGGGGCATACCTTTATATGGTTGCAGAACATAGTAAAATGTTTATTTTAGAATCTGGCTTATTTTAGTGTTATCTAAGAAGAAAATAATGGGAAGCAATACCACCTTAGTGTCCAGTGTTTTTTACAGATAGGGAATTGTACTATAAATTCAAGATACTAATAAGTAATGAATTTTAAACAGATCTACAAAAAATAAGGACATTCACTCTCTGGAAAATAAAGCTGCAGACTTTAGAGAAAAAGAATCATCTCTGAATTTATCTTACCAAAGTCATGACTGCTCTGATGCCTGTCTAATGAAAAAGCCACAAACCTTCAAGGGAGAAAACCCTCTACAGCTACCAATCAAATGCCACTTCCAAAGACGACATGCGAAGACTAACTCTCACTCTTCAGCGCTCCACGTGAGTTATAAAACCCCTTGTGGAAGGAGTCTACGAAACATGGAGGAAGTTTTTCGTTACCTGCTTGAGACAGAGTGTAACTTTTTATTTACAGATAACTTTTCTTTCAATACCTATGTTCAGTTGACTCGGAATTACCCAAAGCAAGAAGAAATTGTTTCTGGTGTGGATATTAGCAATGGAGTGGAATCGGTGCCCATTTCTTTCTGTAATGAAATTGACAATAGAAAGCTTCCATATTTTAAGTACAGAAAGACTATGTGGCCACGAGCGTATTGTCTAAACAGCTTTTCCAACATGTTTACTGATTCATGTGACTGTTCTGAGGGCTGCATAGACATGTGAGTAGAAAAACATGGCATTTCAAAAAAAATCTTCTGAATGTAGGAGTATTTCTGGAGGAGTCCTGCTGTGTATTAATTTGTCTGTCTGTCTGTCTAAAACTCGGTTCACCACGAGTCTAAAATGGAAAAATTCACTCTCTCACTAGCAATGGGAAAGAAAACTCTTCTTCAGTTATTACAGTAATTTGAAAATTGTTTCTTCAAAGGATGAGTGTTTCCTTTAAGCTAGTACCACAATCTTAATAGCAATAATTACAGCTAATGCCATGAACAGTGCCAGACACTGTGACACGTGCTTTACATACATTTTCCTATTTAATTCTCACAAAACTCCATGAGGTAGTAAGTAATATACTTTCCTATTACAAATGAGGAAATTGAGAAGCCAACTCAATAGGTCATAGGGCAAACAAAGAGTCAGGATTTGAATCCATGCTCTTAACCACTATGTTATATGTTGTATTTTACTTTTACAAATTATTTTCTTGCAACGTTTTTAGAAAGTTAATGGTGCTTATAATTAGTGTTCTCTTGATCATAATTATTGACATTCCATAAAAAAAGGGAAAACATGTTCTAATGTATTAGAACTTTTAAACCATTTTGTTTTAAGGGTGTGTAATATACATGTTTTTGTAGGTATATGTACACGTATATAGAATGGAGTTGCATTATATGTACGTTTAATTTAATGCAAGTTTAGCTTCTCATACTAGACAAAGTAATGAGAGATAAAGAAATACATTTAAATAGTATAGATAGTAGTTTTCACCATCCTCTGAGTTGGAGTATGAAGTGAGATATATATAAATCTGCTGTTACCTCAGTTTGGCTCAGTTTAGGCCTGTCATAGAGGACAACTGTCACTGTGCCAAGTTTAATTCTGTTTAAAAATAAGGTTTTTTTTAAACATTGCCTCTAAATATAACCGATTATATCTGACCAAGCTCGATCTCTTTCAGTGCTGGAGAAGAAAATTGACTGTTGGACAGTGTTTACTCTACTTTATGATTAGTTTAAGGGATTTTTTTAAAAGAATAACTTGACTATGTATAATTGGAACACACAGGAGTAAACCCACCGAAAGGTATGATTTCAGTCACAGCACACAAAGTGTGTAGGACCATGAAGGCAACTAGAGTCCCAACGAATGGGAACATTCACACCCGAAGAGTCAGTGATAAATGTAGAATCTGATTGAAAGAGACTTTACAGTAGGTATGTTTAAAATGCCCAAGGAGATTAACATCCATAAAACAAGAAAATAAGATTATTTTTTAAAGGGCATATGTGAAAAAGAACCATTTGGAAATATAGGAAATAATACATATGTTCGTTGGTATAGCTGGAGAAAGAATAAGTGAACTGCAAAGTAAAACAGATCTCTCAGAATGCAGAAAGAAAGGTATGGGGAAAATAACTTAATAGATTTAAAAATATGCAGAATAAAATAAGAAACTGCAGCGTACATCTGCAATGTAGAAAAGAGCAACATTCAAAGTGATAATAGCTGAATTGAAGAAAGACAGAAGTCCTCAGAGTGAAAAAGCCTACTGTGTAGTAGGAAGGGCAAAGAAGAAAAATGTGTATCTATCACAATGCAACTTAAATAGTATCTAGGGGAAAGAGTAAATTTCAAACACTATCAGGAAAGAGGAGAAATACACTGACAACACACTTTTCATCAGAAATTATAGAACAAAAAAGAGGCATATTAGCTTAAAATCCTGAAGGAAAATGTAAAAGTAGAATTCTGTACCAAGCCAGTGAGTCATTTGACAGGAGTGGGGCGTTCAAAACAATTAGATAGCAATTGAACATGTGCATACCTACTTTCAAGCAGTAGTACTTTTAAGTACACATAGATCTAGAGCATTGTTTTCCAAGCTATAGGTTTAGTGGGATGTAAAATAATTTACAGGGTTATAACTAGCATTTTTTCAATTAAATAGTACAAAAAAAACAATACCCGTGTATCGCACACAATATGGATAAAGTTTCATGCCGCTATTGTTTCAGTTTATAGATATACACACATGTAAATATGTATGCTTGTATAGGATTGTGAAGAAAATATTTTTCTTACTGTAGGTCATAGTCAAAAGTATTTGAAAGCTACCTAGAAGTAACTTAATTGTATATCAAGCAACTTAATTAAGCAACATAATTGCATGCATTATCTAAATGCTCTGGAAAAGTTCAAAGGAATTAACTAGATTTGTATATAACACAGACTGGGCCTAAAAAACAATATTGAATGAGAAAAGCACGTTGTAGGATAATAATAACTATACTAAGTTTTTTTAAGTAGTACAATATATTGTTTGTAGATACATATGTATTTAAAAATATAAAGGATAAAGCACCAAATGTTTTGAGAGTTTAGTTTTATCTGTAATGTTTAATTTTTTAAAGATTATATGTTTTAAATTATACATAAGAAAAAGAAGAACTAGACAAAATGATGACAGCTAATTTACTATATCATTTACACTTTAATCAAGACAGTCTCTTAATTTGGTGCTTTTGTAGCCTAACTTCTCCATTCATTGCCTTCCTTTTAGAACAAAATGTGCATGTCTTCAAATGACAGCAAGGAATGCTAAGACTTGCCCCTTGTCAAGTGATAAAATAGCCTTTGGATATAAACATAAAAGATTACAGACACACATACCTACTGGGTAAGATATCTTGAGGATTTGTCACAGGGTTTTTGTGTCTTTGAATGTGGGTACTTTATTATTGTGGCCTCTAGTCTTATAGATGTTGTTAAATCTTAAATTTTTATACCAAAATATAAATTAAGGAATTACAAAAACCAAACCTGTATATTGTTTTTGGAAATAGAAGTCAGAGAGTAGACATGTAGGATGCAGAATATACTCAGACACTCATCGGCTTTGAGTCTGGCTCTTTCGCCTCTTGCATTAGCCTTGCATTTGAGCAGCCGTTTCTGCATTAAAAAATATCCTGTGCAGAGCTTATCTAAGAATTGGGAATTTTCAACCTTTCATGGTTGTTATTAAAAAATAAACAACATTTTTCTTCCTAGACATTCCCCTCTCACACATTTCCTTCTTAGACATTCCTTGACATTTGAAAGAGCTAATATTGACTATGCGCCAAGCATTGTCTCAAGCACCTTGTAAATGTTGAGTCACTTATTCTTCATGAAACAACCCTGTGAGGTAGGCACTATCATATAATCCCCATTTTAAAAAGGGAAAACTGAAGCACAAAGAGCTTAAACAACTCATCCAGGATCACACAGCTTATAAATGTTGGAGCTGTGATGGGAACCCAGGCAGTCCAGCTCTAGGAGACTTTCTTCAGACTTAGTCAGCCTCCCTCAGTAATTATTAGTGAGGTAGCAATATAAACTTTCGGTTTTAATTTAGGATGCCTGATTCATTTTCTTTTGCATGTATTATTGGCAGCATTTATGAATGCAGCCTGTTGTGCAAGTGTAATCGACGAATGTGTCAAAACCGAGTTGTCCAGCATGGACCTCAAGTGAGGCTGCAGGTGTTTAAAACTGAGAAGAAAGGATGGGGAGTGCGCTGCCTAGATGACATCGACAAAGGGACATTTGTTTGCATTTATTCAGGTAAAGCGCAGGTTTATTTTCAAATTACTGTATTACAGTTAAGATCTACATTTCTGAATCTCCATTTTACTAGCCAGGGCCATTGAGACCTTAGAGCAAGGACAAGAGCAACAATATACAGGAAAGCATCAGAGGAAGGAACGTGACTGGGAAGTGGAGTACTGACGGGATGAGATGCCCAGAAGGTACCAGACAGAGGTTCCAGAAAAGAAAAGCCCAGAGATAAAATGGGTTATTTTGTGAGGAACATTGTTCTTTTTTTTTTTTTTTTTTTTTTTTTTGTCTTCATGGCTACAGGAGCTTTGGGTAAGATAAGAAAACTTTTTAAATAGGAAAACTAAATGACCGACTTACTAAGGTAAAGATTATCAGTCAGAGACTACTTTGTTTACTGTTTGGAGCTATTAGAATTTAATATGTTAATTTTGTAATAAATACCTGCATGTACTGATTCAGGCAGTGACTTTAGACAGCTCACTCCATTTCAAAGACTCTAGAGAGTTTCCCACATTCTGAGCAAAACTTCCCAATCAGTGTGTTACACTCGTAGTTACTGATTCTTTGGGGCCACAGCCCCCAGTCCAGATACATCATTCTCCAGTAGTCTTGACCACTTACCCTAGAGTAGCAGGCAAAAAGCTTCATTCTCTGTGTGCACCTGGAAATGAGAAAGGTTGGGGAACATGGCTCTGGAGCTGGTCTCAAGGAAATGTACTGGACTGAGTCTGCAGTGAGGCAGCTGGGACCACAGGAACCCTTCTGAATTGCCAGAAGGGTTCACTTCAGTTAGGGCAAGAATGATCAGAATTCAGAACAGTCACTAGGATCCCTGCCACATACCACTTACAGACACACATACTACACAACTTACCTTGACATTTTTCTCATTTCTCAAAATAACTCTCTGATGAAAGTCAGCTGCCTGTAAAATGCCAAATAGTGTCCAGCAAGTATCATTGGCTTTATCTGTATGGCTAGAAATTGCAACTAAGGTATCTCTGACCCAGCTGGTAACTTTGACCTGGTAATTGTAATTTTGAGTCCCTTAAAAAAAAAGCATAAACTTTAAACTAAGATTTTAATGTTACACAAGCACTTAATATGAGAACAATAGGCACATACCACCACAGATTTAAATAGGTCACTTTATAAAAAGTATTGGTTTTAAATAAAGCATTTTTAACTAGACACAAAAGCTGCAATTGTAAGGCTCTAGAGTTCACCTCTCTAATTTTCTAGATTGCTTTCTGATCTATACTTTTATTTTATATTATAGCTAAATCTCTTCTCTTTTACATTATACCAAAAACAGAAGAGAGCTTTTTTTAAGTGCCATGTATTTTTTCATATACTGGAAGATATGAAATCTCTTACTGGTCTTTATTTTTTTCCTTGCAGTAGTTTCTAGGATGAGTTAATGTGTTTGTCTTCATCCTAGAAGAAGGTACACCTCACACGGTTCTTTAGTAACACAGCAGAACAGAGACACCCTTCTGTTGGATAGCAATTACTATATTATCTTTTGTCTCATTAAACTTTTTTGCTTTTTTCTGTTAGGAAGATTACTAAGCAGATCTAAAACCAAGAAACCTGATGCTGTTGATGAAAATAGAAAAGCAGGAGATATTATGAAAAATGCGTTTTCAAAAAAGAGAAAAATAGAAGTTGCAGATTGTGAGGTTGAAGTTATCCCATTAGAATTGGAAACAAATGCTAGAAGTGCTAAGACTGAAGAGTGTCCACCTAAGTTCAATAAAAATCCAAAAGATCCTGTTATGTAAGTAAGATCTTAGGAACCCAGTCAAGATGCATCTGTGTTATTGGTCAAGAGTGATTCTTTCTCTTTCCTCTCTTTCTTACTCCCCGCCACACCTCTCCCACTCCTTTACATCTTCTGTGTAGAAACTTGGTTCACAGTTTAAGTTTAACACTGAGAAATCTAGAACACTTACATTTTAAAATCTAGCCAACATGCTTTATTTCCTCAGTGCTCCATTTCTGGAGTTTTACCTTTAAAGATTTTATGACTCTAATCAGGTTCTTTATAGATGTCACACTTTGCAGTTCTTTTTATTTTCTATCATCATTCTATTTCCAGAGTATTTCATAGATTTTCTTCATTTTTTTTAACATACTTCAAAATATAATTGACTTTAAAATATGATTGTATTTCCTTCTATTGGTAAGGGGTAAGCATAGATGTTATTGTTTAGATTAATTTCTAATGGATATTTCCGTAAGATTGATATTGTCTGTATTTCAAGGTCTAATAAAGAGAATAACTTTTTTTTTCCTTTTCAGAGAAATGAAATGTAACACTATTTCAAGAATTCAGTATCATTCAGTTATTAGAAGTCCGAAAGCCAAGATAGCCATTATTCAACCCAATGGGAAAAAGATGGTAAAAACTGCAAAATGGAGATGGGGCCCTTCTGAGAACATTAATCCTTCTGAGAACATCTCACATTTCTGTTTTACTTAGTTCATATTGTTTGTGTTACTTAATAATTTGTGATACTTAATTTCTTTTACTATTTTGAGATGGCTGTACTGTAAGTGTTAAGGACCAGGTTTTATTGACTTCGTCTCCTCAATAGTGGTTGGATAGTCCCAACTGGATATTCTTTTTTGGATATTTTTTTTTCTTATATATCTCCTCAAGAAAACATATCACTATTGAGTGACTACTGTATCCTATGGAGAACTTCAGTCTTTGGTCACAGCGTTAAGAACTCCTGGTTTTCATCCCACAAGCCAACTTAGATTCTTAAGGAGAATGTTGGTCATGATCTGACAGTGGGTTCCACTGAGAGTGAGAGCTATACAGTTCTGAGAATTTGTAGAAGCTAAAGTGTTTGAATTTATAATAATAAGAAAAAGGATGGAGTACTTTAGGCTAAGGAGATAAGGTCGTGAGATGTATGAAAAAGAAGAGATGCAAGCTAATGAAATAACATCGAGAAAGCAATATGATAGCCTTTGAAGGTACATTTTTCACTCTCAACTGAGAAGAATAACTAGTCAGAGACTGTAACTTAGAAGCAGAGAAAGATGCAGGAAAAAGAACAGAGGCAGACGTAAGAGTAGTTCACATTAGGGCTTCTTGATGAAAAATAAAAACTCTGCCTACTAAGCTGCAGTAGGAACCTCCTTAGTATTGCATAATTACGAAAAGATTGGGACTTGGGATCACATAGACCTGGGTTTGACCTCCACCTCTGCTTAGTAGCTGGGTGACATCTCCCTGTCTTCAATTTCTTTATCTGTAAAATGAGGATAAGAGTATCTGTATCAGTTAAAGGGATTAAAGGAGATAACCATCAGAAACATTGTGTAGCTTCATGCTTGACATTCAACTAAGTGCTCAATAAATGTTGACCATTTATGTAGTACTTGAGTAATAATAACGGTCAGCATTTACTGAGCAGTTAGTTGAGTGCCATGCATTGTGCTAAGCAAATGCTTAGCACAAAAAAACATTTTTAAAAGTTGTTTAAAGTGACTGCAGTGTCTACAATACATAAAGATAGGCAACTCCTTTAACCTTTTTTTGGAAGTAGAAACTAGCCAAAGAGTATTTTTATCTTTGCACATCTTAAAGTTGAAGCCAAATTTATCATCTGATATCAGAATTGAGGGGTACAAACAAATATATTTGAATTTTAATGCCTAAAAAATGTCTTGACAGTCTTTATAGTCTTTATGGCTGGACTTACTGACGCCCACTAGGGCTCCATCACTCCGAAGGTTCTTTATGACAGACAGCAGCTTGGAGGCTTTCAAAACTAATGTATAGCTACAGCCTAGGAAGACTGACTCTTGATGAAAGAGGCCTAACTGCTAAATTCTTTTTCCTAGCCTAGAAAGTAAAGACATCTTCCTTGTTTTCTTTTAAGGGATTTGCTTCCTCGGAATATGTCACCTCTGAAGAAGATGGATTGAAGCCAACCCAAGTACATCTGAACTCTAAAGCCAAGGAAACAAAAAGTAGGCTTTGTTTCACTGTGCCTTCTTCCTCTGCCTTTTTGTCTCTCTTGCTCAATAACTGTGGCTCATTTTCTCAGACTCCAAAACAAACATGCTACATTCATCACAAAAGTTTCTGCTTATTTAAAACAGAGGTTGGCAAACTATGTATGGTTTGTAGGCCCAATCCGTCCTACCACCTGTTTATGTATGGCCCATGAGCTAAGATGATTTTTACCTTTTTAAATAACTGAAAAGAATTGAGAAGATGAACAGTATTTCATGACACTTACAAATGATATGAAATTATAATTCAGTGTCCATAAAGTTGTATTGGAATAGAGCTGCACTCATTCATTTACATGTTATCTCCAACTGCTTTCATGCTATAGCAACAGAGCTGAATAATCATGACAGAGACCATGTGGCGTCAAAAAGCCTAAAATATTTATCATTTGTCCGCTTAAGAAGTTTGCCGACCCCTTGTCTAGATACCACGAGTGACCTAATTATGGCAGGAAAGAGTGGGGTTGACAACTTCATCTACATGGACCACAGTGTTATCTGTGACTTAGGAAGCATTTCCGCAGCAGCGATTTCCTAACTTTTTGTTTGAGGCTCCTTTAAAAATAAAGACAGCATTCTCCTGCAACTCCAGTAGCGCTGTTGCAGGGGATGCTGTGATGCAGGGTCTCTGGTCCTGCTCCCCGCACAAGAACGCAGGACATGGTGAGGCCAAAAAGGAACACCCACGGAGTCATGGATAGGGGAGTCATACCACTATAGTCTCACTGGCGGCTGGGTTGGAGACACAGGGAGCAGGCCGCTGGCCTCTTCTCTGCCAACCCACCTCACTTGCTAACTGCAATCCGCACTTGCTAGCCACCATCCGCTGCTAGCGTAGCCATGGCAGTTATATTAGTGGCCAATGGCTCACTGGTTACAGCTGACGGCCAACTAGCCACAGCTGACAGCCATTTACTACCTGAGCCAGCACCTTTCCACGTGAGGCCGAGAGCCTGGAAACTGCACTCCTGGCTCTGTCCCCACAGATGCTCAGCAAACAGTGAAAATATTGCTACCCTGAGTGCTGGTATTTCAGCATTAGCAGTCTTGCCATAGTTAATATTACAACTTGACAAAACTGGATTTTGGTACCTCTGAATTTCAGTATATTCCTCAGTGGGGAGACATTGCTGAGAGATGACCCTTTCAGAAGAACTGATCAGCCATTACCTCTTCTTTTTTTGAGTTTCCTTGTATCTGCACTCCCAATTACCCCCCTGGTCTTGGGGGTGGAGATTAAGGGAGGCAAGGCACCTCCTCGATAGAAAAGGTCTATGAATAAAGAGCATTTATGTATTATAATTATTTCACCATTGTAGGGAAGGAAAATCTCTTCCCCTACCCATCTTAAGTTGTCTGGTTGGGGCCCTGTAAATTAGGCTGACTAAAGCCAGACTGACAAGACAAAAACAGAAGTTTATTACCATGTACATGTAACACAGAGACGTACAGTAGTCCCCCTTATCCACTGTTTCGCTTTCCGCGGTTTCAGTTATCACTGTTAACCACAGCCCAGAAATATTAAATGGAAAATTCCAGAAATAAAATATTCATAAGTTTTCAATTGCATGCCATTCTGAGTAGCGTGATAAAATCTCACACAGTCCCACTCCATACCACCCGGGACACGAATCACCCTTTGCCTCGGGAATCCACACTATCTGTAATACCCACCCATTACTCACTTGGTAGCCATCTCGGTGGTCAGATTGACTGTCTGGTATTGGCAGTAATTGTGTCCGAGTAAAGCTTACGGTAGCCTAATGTTACGGCACAGTGTCCACGTCACTCACCTCACTTCATCTCATCAAACAGGTGTTGTATCATTTCACATCATCACAAGTAGGGTGAGTACAGTACAATAAGTTATTTTGAGAGACCACATTCACAGAATTTTTATTATAGCATATGGTTGTAATTGTTCTATTTTATTATTAGTTATTGTTGTTAATCTCTATACCTAATTTATAAATTAAACTTTATCATAGGTATATACATAACTATGGAAAAAACAGTATTTTTAGGGTTCAATACTATCCATAGTTTCAGGTATCCACTGGGGATCTTTGAATGTATCCCCCAAGGATAAGGGGGGGCTGCTCTACTCAGAGATGATCACTGCAAGAAGTAGCTTAGAATTCCAGCTTATCTAGAATCTTAGCCAAAGAACAATAAATTTTTAAAGGAATCACAAGGCAAGGAGAAAAGACCATTGAGTCTCTAGGAGTGGCAAATTGTGGGAAGACAAATATATTGGAAACCAATGGGAGATACAGACTACTTAGTAAAGTGTGTTATGTAGCTTCCTCTGGTTCAGTCTCCAGGATGATAAAGGACAAAAGTTGTCTCTGGTGATGAACTTTTGTCCTTCCTGATAGGCGGAGAGACACCTTTGTACATTTATGTCCTGCTGTTAGGCCAATAGGGGGAGGCAGAGAGCTTTTCCTGCATTTGCTGCTTAGTTGCCTTTAGTTCAAAAGAATTCTTATGTCAAAGAAGCATATTTTAGGATGACATATTATGGTTTCCTTCACCGTTTGATACATGTGAATCATAATGAGTGCTATCACTTTTGGTTCTTTTTGTCATTTTCATTGACCACTACAATGTATATAGCAGGCATTGAAAAAAATCAGTTGTGTACTGTTAGGGCTCACAAGTAATCGATGATTAAAGTATGATTACATGTACTGTGTTTCCCCAAAAATAAGACCTAACCGGAAAATAAGCCCTAGCATGATTTTTCAGGATGACATCCTCTGAACATAAGCCCTAATGTGTCTTTTGGAGCAAAAATTAATATAAGACCCAGTCTTATTTTCGGGGAAACACGGTAGGAACAGCAGCCAGCAATAGTAATGATTAAATCAAGAACATTAAATTTAGAGAGATACAATTTATTTTTGCCACTGAGGTGGCATAAGTGGCTTTCTAAAATAAATTATTTATTTGACATTCATTCATACTTTTGAGTACTCTCAAAAATTATTTTCATTATTGGAAGAAAAATGATTAAGTAGTTCATCTTCTAAAGTATTATTGTTTGTAAAAGTATAGCTGTTGAATGGTCATCTAGCAGAAACACCAAACACTAATGTGTACAAAGCCCACGATAATACTGTTACTGTAGAGGGTGACTTCAGGGTCTTCTCAGGCCTTTCATAGGTATGTGAAAGGCCTGGCATGGTCCTTAAACATCCACTGTAAGAGCTGTTTAGAATATACTTAAATGCAGATTCCAAAGTTGAAGAGAGGTCAGTCAGTTTGTAAGGAGTAGAGATTAAATGTAGTAACAGGAAGAAGCAACATGTAGATTCATAAAAAGGCACTGATACAGTAGAAGGAAGGCAGACTTTGGAGCCAGACATTTCTGGGTTTGTGACCACACCTCATTATTATTGTGGGTCAGGTGAATCCCCTAACCCCTTAGAAGCTCAAAGTTTCCATTTATAAAATTGGAGTACTCTCAACCTTAACACATTGTAAGAATTAGTGATAATTAAAACAACTAGCATTTTTTTAGTATTGTTAATTTCAGCACTGTTGCTCAGCCAGGTATATTTCCTGACAATTCCTTCCAAAATGTTTATTAGTGGACTCAAGCTCAAACCAAGTTGAAGATTCTGAAGACAATCTGCTGATTGAATCAGATGTGATAGATATAACTAAATGTAGAGAAGAAACTCCACCAGAAGGCAGATACAACCAAGCAACCACATCAGATAATCAGAGTGCTGTCAAGGAGTTTCAGGTTCAAATACTAAAACCCCAGGAGAAAAACTCTCCAGCATGTCAAAGCCAGCAGGTCTTTTGTGATAAACAGTTGCCAAGTGAAACCAAGACTACTTCATCTGATTCTCTGAAGAAGTTCAGTAAAGGAAATGTGTTTTTATTGGATGCCACAAAAGAAGGGAATGTGGGCCGCTTCCTTAATGTGAGTATGGGCTGAGATTCATATTTCTGAACAACTGTTTTCTATGCTTAACAAAATCACAAAGCAATTAAGATTAACAGATTCTAAAGCCAGACTACCTGGATTAGAACGCCTATTTCCCACTGTATGACCTTGGGCATGGTATTTGACCTCTCATGCCTCATTTCTCACCTCTAATATGGGGATAAAAATAACTGACTCATAGGATTAAATGAATTATACATACCATATAAAATGCTTAAATAGTACCTAACACATAGCAAACATTTGCTTAAGAAAATGATAAGAAATGGTATGTGAGAAAATCATTTATGTTTATTGATTTTTCAAGATTTGTTACTTCCCAAAATCACAGTGGAATACATAGAATAAGTTTCTCTTTTGAGTCTTATATAATAGGTTTTATTCAGAAATGCCTCTAACAGTTCAAAAAAATCAATTGGAGGTATTTGTGTTTTACTTACTCTCGGTAAGTTTTGAGTGATTTAGTGGGTTAGTGTAGAAAACAAGTACATTTATCAGAATGTTGCATTTAACTATCCTATTCCTTTTTTTATTCCCAAGCCACAATCATTTTCTGTGTATGTTTGTGTATGTGTATGTTGTGTATGTTTGGGATATATGTAATGAGATTTATTTTCATTTATATAAAGAAATATTTATGATTCCTCTGATTTTCAAGTTAATTGATACTGACGACTCCTGTCATCTTCATGATAAGCAGAGTGATTTGTATTATTGGTCATATCTCCTGTGTAGGGTGGAATTGGAGTTACCTTGTGGCTTTCCCATTAGACTTTTAGCCTATCCTGCTTCCTGTCATACACGGTTATCAAAGAATGTATAGTTCCAGGAATCCTACAGGGTGGAAAAGTCTCTGTCAACCTCTAGTCCCAATGTCATTATACTAGTTCCTCCTGTCTTTGGGGAACTGGACCATGTGGAAGCCCTGACCCACCCGATGGAGAGCTGAGCCGGGCCCTGCTGCATGCCTCACTGATCGCTGGGCTCCCTGTCCTTGCTGATCATACCCAGGAGAACGAAGAGGAGCCATGGAAGGAGGACGAGGACACTAATCCCTCCTCCCACAGGTCCTTTGGAGAGGTCTGCTCTAGCACACTGCCCGCTGGATGCGGCCTTAACTCTTCTCTTTGACCTGTGTCAGAGCTCTTTTTCCTTCCTGTGGGGTGAACATTAGTGGGATGGGCAGCCTTGACTTTGCTCTTAAAATCAAGGTGAAGGAAGGGCAGCATGCATGGCCCATGATTCTTGTAGGCATTCCCTGTGACACCTTTAAGATAAGCTCAATGCCTCTTTAAAATGTGACAATTGAATCATTTGAAATTTATGTGAAATGATAATTTTATGTGTAATTCCACTGCCACCAGAAGAGAAAATATTTTTAAGACAAAAAAATCATTAAAACCAAAGAACTTTTTTCTTGCTAGGTGAATCTGCTAATTTAGCTTGTTTCTTTTTCTCTCTTCTAGAGATAGGAGAATACTTGGTAAACAGGGAATAGAATTCCCTCTTCCTTTCCTCTATCCCCCAGCTGCTGTTCTCTGTTCCACTTTAACTTCTACACTATTGCCAAGCATGTCAGGAGATCCATTAAAGAGGAACCCCAGCAAAGGACTGTCGAGGCTTTATTTCCCATCAGTTATGTTGAATGGTGGCTGCACCAGAATGATTGGGTTGGTTTCAACTGTCCCAATCAGCACACCAGCCAGGTCCCTCCCCTGTTTGTAGGAGAAAAACCAGGTTTTCTTCCCTTCCTTCTCTCCCTTCCTCCCTCCCTCTTTTCCCTCCTTCCTTCCTTTTCTTTCTTTTATTCTCTTTTTCTTTCTTTTTTTCAGTTTAATTTTCTACATAGATAATACATTTACATGATTTAAAAATTGAAAGAAAATAAAAAGCCATGCATAATACATACATACAGCTAAACAATTGTTTCAAGGTAGCTCTGAGCCTGCCGAGTAGGCACCATAAGTAAAGCCTATCAGCCCAAATTTTAATATGTATGAACAGGAAGTTATCATTGAAATGAAATGGTGGCAGACGTGTCCAAGGAGTATTATGGGAATTTGATTCTTTTATGAACCTGGTAATAGATGAATGTGAGATGGCCACAAGTAGCCAACAGAACAATATTAGAATGCCGATAATAGAAGGAAATAATATCAGTGTTTAGAAGCCTTGGAACAAGGATAAATAATGGTTGTGTTCAGCAGAAAAAGAAATATAAGCAATTTTCCCTTTCCAAAGGGCCCGTTTAACTATGATGTAAAACTCAGGTTGTATACAGTCTTCATAGTAAACTTCTTTGTTAAAGAAACATACCTTGAGAAGTACTCTGCCCCCATTTACCCTGCCCCCACTCCACCCTCTATAATAAAATCATTTTTATTAGTGTTTCTTTATGCAAATATTATATAAATATGTGTTCTTATTTCTCCCCCTTTCTTACATAAAAGATAGCATAGGGTATTCACTGTCCTGTACCATATTTTTTAAACTAACAATATATACCCTGGAGATCTTTCCATGTCAGTACACAGTGAGAGCTCCTAATTCTTTTGTTTTTGTTTTAGCTGCATTGAATTCCGTTGTATGCATATAGCAGAGTTTATTTAACCAATTCTCTTTAGATAGGCATTTAGGTTGTTTCTAAACTTTTTCTGTTAAAAACTGCTCAGTGTATCTTATACATAGATACATGTGCAGATATTTCTGTAGAACACATTGTCAGATATGAGATTGCTGAATCAAAGGATAAATGCATTTATAATAAAGGTTAATATTGACAAATTATCTTCTGTAGGGGTTTATACCATTTTGCATTTCTACCAGCAAGATACGAGTGTCGGAACAGGCTTTTCTGAATGGGTTCCTACTATTAACAGGATTGTAGTGACTGTGATGTTTTACACATTAAATGATATTTTACATATTAGTCAAAAAAAGGAAACAAAAATAAGTGAGCTGTGTTAGACACAGAAGATAGTCTAATGCTTCAAAGAACACGTCATGAAACTTCATGCTATATCTAACCTGTTTTAATTGTGTTGTTTTTTTTTTGTAACAGCATAGTTGTTGTCCAAATCTTTTGGTACAGAATGTTTTTGTAGAAACACATGACAGGAATTTTCCATTGGTGGCATTCTTCAGCAACAGGTTTGAAATTTTTAAATATAATTTAATTTGGAAATTGTTACTTTAAAAATAACAATAGAAGAAACAAACTGGATATTGGAATAGGGATAGGAGAAAAAAAAAAAAAAGATATGTGCTATAGTCCCTAATACCTGGTACCCTAGAATATTCAATTTTCCCAAACTTCCTAATCAACATAATTTTAAACAGAAATTTTAATTCTCATTTCCTCTTAGAATTAATTCCTGAAAGGGCTAAGGATGGCAGGTCTCACACTCAGTTCAATTCAGGAGATAAACACACTGCAGTCCTTATTACGTCACTGGGTTCTAGTGTGTGCAAAACACATTTCATTCCTCTTGGATGTTGACAGGTTGCTTCTTACTTAGGATATTAGTAGATTTGGAATAAAACTCAAATGACTGTTCTTAATAAAAGAGCATTCCTAATTGGTGGGTTTCAGAGAGAATAAATCACATGTTTAGGATGGTTAATGTTAATATGAAAATTGATATAATCAAGTTTGGTTTATTGGTAGTTATTCAGGGTAATTTATGACTTTTTTAATTTCTACTTTCTAGGTATGTGAAAGCAAGAACAGAACTAACATGGGATTATGGTTATGAAGCTGGGACTATGCCTGAGAAAGAAATTCTCTGTCAATGTGGGGTTAATAAGTGTAGAAAAAAAATATTATAAATCTGTAGCAATTGCCTGTTCATGAAATTAGCTTATCAAGTTGAAATTAGAGCCATGCAAAAGAACCCTCAATCATCGGTGGAATTTCAGTTGTGATCCATCAAGAGAATTCCTTTGTGTACCCTTGTGGGGGCAGGGGGTTCATTTGTGTGACTGAAACATGCTAGGATCAAAATGATGACATTTTCATACGCATAGGTATCTCTTTATGCTGTTCAACTTTACACAAGTAGGATGGAAGTGTATATTTTATATGAAATGCTACTATACAGTTTGTAACTTATTTGTAAATTATATATTAAGAGAAACATATCACAATATAATTCAGCTGTTCTTGTTGTTTTTGTTATTATTATCTTTGAGTTCATGCCCGTAAAGGGCGAAATTTCACGTCTTTACCTTCAAAATTTATTTATGTTTAATTTCTGGCAAATTTACCATTATGAGCCAGAAGGTGGGCAAAAGAGCCTGAGGAATACAGCTCTGTGAACAGCTCCATGAAGCACTGTCCCATCAAGCTATTTGAATGAGAAAGAAAGAGAAGCTTCTCGATGGGGAAGGTTTTGGCAAACTCTTCCAGGTGAAACTTTGTTTCCACAGATTCTTTTTACTCCTTCAATACAAATACAGACTGGAGGGAATAGAAACCTGAAGGAGTTGGAAGACTTTTTTTCTAGTTATGAGTGGAGCCATAAGAAAAGGAAACCTAGAAAGTAGGTAGACTTGGCTTATTCAGACCAGAAGAAATTGTGCTGGGCAAGAATTTAATTTGAAAAACAAAACAAAACAAAACTGAGCTGCAAAGTCTGAAACAGCCCCTTGGATTCTCCTGGGCATGATGGGCAAACTGTTTTTTCTAGAGAAAAAGGGAGTTAACTTTGATATGGGTTATCTAGCCCTGATCATCTATTTGGTGGAAAGGGGGCTGGGAGTCTCCAAGAGTGAAAACTAATTTTATCCTTAACAAAGGTATACATTCGGCTGCCAAGGGGAGGGGAGGCCTTGGAACCAAGATGGGAATACTAGCTCTAAAAGGAGTAATTAAAAATAGTTCTAGTTTTTGAGAGATTTTTTTTTTCCTGAACTCAATTCTGAGTTTCGTGTGGTTACCTTTCAAACAAAAATGTACTCTAAGTTTAGACCCAATTTAATTTCTTAAAAATATTGAACTAGATGAAAATTTGAAAATTTAATTTGAAATTGGTTTAGAGTGTGGAAAAACCAAAGAACTAGGAAAAGGGACAAAAAATTATAACCCAATAGCCTATAGACAGATGAGGAAAGTTGAGAAGTCCATTTATTTACAGTAAAGATGGAGGAATTTTAGGCAGTACACTAAAATAAAGTGACGACACTTGATCAATATAGGAAATATTTTTGTGCAGAAATCCTGACATCTTGATCTGCTTTAATCTGTACTGGTTCATAGCTATTATCTTCCATCAGTGTCCTAGAGATTCTCTTTGTCTCTTCTGTCAGATCTGTTTCCAGTTAAGTCCCATTATTTCCGTTTTCATGGGTTTACTGCCACATATTGGTGAAGCACATCCTCTCAAGTAGCTTTTGAAAAGGAAAGATGAGAGGTAAATATTTTGAGACCTTGCATGTTTGAAAATGTTATTGTACCCTTACACTCGATTACTATTTGACAGGGTATAGGATTCCTGAGTAGCCTCCGGGCCCAATTTTGAAGGCATTAAGCTTCTAGTGTTGCTGCTGGGAAGTCTGAAAAACGTTCTCGCTTATAACTTCCAGGCTGACTATTGGAAGTCAGATACCATCCTGTTCTTTTTGTGTATACAACTTGTATCTTTCATGAAGCTATAGCATTACTTTGTCCCAATGCTTTGTTCCTAGTAAGAGTCTATTTTCATCCCTTGTACCAGGTGCTGGGAGGGATCTTTCAATTTGAAAACCTTGTGCTTTAGTTCAGGGAAGTTTTCTTGAACTGTTTCTTTAATGATTTCTTATCTGTTCTCTTTCTAGAATTCCTGTTATCCAGATGTTAGGTTCTCCAGGACTGGTTCTCTAATTTTCTTACCTTTTCTTGTAATTTCCCGCTCTGTCGTCTTGCTGTACTTTCTGGAAGATTTCCTCAACTTAATCTTCCAATTTGTCTAATGTGTTTTATTTTTCTGGTCCCAGATTTTAAATTTCAACAGTTCTCTCTTCTTTGAATGTTCTCTGATAGCATTCTGGTTTTGGTTCATTGTATCTTAGATCTTTGAAAGTACCGTTTGTGTGCTATTGTGCGGGGCGGCCTGCGGGGCCTCTAGTGCCACTCCCCACGTAAGAACGCGGCTAGACCAAAAAGGAGCCATAGGTAGGGGAGTCATACCACTATAGTCTTACTGGAGGCTGGAGTCACACGACCTGCAACCTGCTGTCCGCTTCTCTGTCAACCAACCAACTGACCAGCGCAGCAGCAGTTATATCAGGGGCTAATTGGCTAACTGGTAACAGCTGACGGCCATCGACTACCCGAGCCAGCACCTTTCTACATGAGGCCGAGAGTCTGGAAACTGCTCTCTGGGGCTCTGTCCCCACGTGCGTATATACATACCTACATACATATATACATATGTATTTTCTTCACATATTCTATGACCTCCAAGTTTCTTTTCTTTTTCTCTGTATGTTTCCTTTGGTCAATGTTTTCATGTTCTATAGGCTTTCCTCAGTTAATGATCTTGGTGTTCTACTCTTAAGAATAGAACACTAAAAAAGCTGAAATTACAAACAGTGGGGGCAGGGGTTATTCAACTGCTTCATCATGACCTAATTGAGCTGTTCAGTCTCTAATTCAGTCTCTTTTTGGTCTGGCAAAGAATACAGGCATACCTCTGAGATACTACAGTTCAGTTCCAGATCACCATGATGAAGCAAGCTGCACAGTACAGCAAGCTGTAATGTCTTTGCTGGTGGAGCGTCTTGCCTTCTATTTGTAAAAATGCAACTCCTGTTAAGTGCAATAAAGCCAAGCGCAATAAAAGGAGGTACACCTGTAGTCTCCCATCCACCTGCTTGAAATGTAGAAAACTTGGCTGTCAGTCTGCTTTTCTCTCATTGGCAATCCTGCACTCTTGTGTCTGTAATCTGTCAAGACTAGCCAAGTTACCTTTTTAATATTGTCTGTCTTTTCTGCTTTCCCCAACTTGCCTTCTCTTTTAAAACCTGCTTAAATTGCAAGATCTCCAGTTTTCCTTTAATTCCTCAGCAAACCACCAATATATGGTTCTTTTCCAAAACAACTTAGTTTTCAACTGTAATACAATTACATGCATTTTTATGTTCTCTACATGGATATGTAACATGCCCTGAAAACCTCCTCTTGTATGGTGCTTTGTAGCCCATGGGTGCTAAATAAAGGCTTGCGACTGGCAACTGGAATTAAGATCAGTTAATTCTGTGTCCATTTATGATACACTTATTTAGGCCAAACTAGGTGAAACAAAGTTTAGAAGACACGGACAACCCCTCCGAAGAGCAGCGGTTTCTCCAGCTGAATCCAGAGGCTTTGGCCACCCACCTAACCTCCAACCATCGGTCGAGGAAAGGGCGGTGGCAGGTGGGGGCGCGTGTGGCGTGTTTTTGTTTTGTTTTTTTTTAAAAATGGCAGTTCCAATTCAGGCTCGGCTCTAGAAAAGACGCGAGTTCCTGTTTGAGTGAGAACCCCATTTGCAAACCCGACGCGTCTCTTCTCGCTCGGGACTTTTTCCCGGGCAGGGGAAATAAGTCATCACAGATTTTACGAAAACGAAAGGCAGCTTTTGAACTTCCGGAAGCGCTGGCGCAGCGCACAGCGGCCGCGGCCGGGAGGGCAGAGCCATGGACCCTCCGCCGCCGCCTTTGTCCAGGGCGGCCGTGGGCGCCGCCTGCCCCGCGGCGTGGGACGCACAGCTCCTCCCCACCGGTAGGTAGCTCGCGGGGGGCGGGGGCCGGCCGGGCGGGGGGGGGCGGGGGCCGGCGGGGCGGGGGGTTGGGGCGGGGGGGGGGCGGGGGCCGGCGGGGCGGGGGGTTGGGGCGGGGGGGGGGCGGGGGCCGGCGGGGCGGGGGTGGGGCGGGGGCCGGCGGGGCGGGGGGGGGGGGCGGGGGCCGGCGGGGCGGGGGGGGGCGGGGGGGGTGTCGGGGGCCGGCGGGGCGGGGGGGGGCGGCGGGGCGGGGGGGGGGCGGGGGCCGGCGGGGCGGGGGGGGCGGGGGCCGGCGGGGCGGGGGGGGGCGGGGGGGGCCCCGGGCCTGCTCGCTGACTGCGGCCGTTCTGGGGGCCCGGCACCCGCCCCGGAGCCGCGCAGGCTGCGCTGATGAACTTGACCCAGCGGCTGTGGGGCCCCTCTGCTCACCTCCCGTGGCCCTGGGAGCCATTCTTCAGTGGCAGGTGTGACTTCCATTCACCTCGCCCACTGCCCGTTGCCACCGTTGTACTCCTTTAGGGATGCAGGCATCGAGAGAAAGTCACGTAAACCCGGTGGGCTTTCTCCCCAAGCACAGCTCCACCTTCCTGTAAAACAATGCAGGCGGAGAAGGGCCAGGGCGAGAGGTAGGCACTTCACCCTTCTTGAAGAGAAGTGGTCAGCTGGATGTCAGGAAGCAGTTTGGAAAGTTTCCCCAGAGAAGGTGACTTTTGGGAACCATTCCCATCTCTCCAGTTAGTAGTTCCAAGTTCTCAACATCCCTCTCTCCATGAGTGAGGCAAAGTAATGAGAGTAAAGTCTTCTGAGTGGGCACCTTCCCTGCATGTGTGGAGTTACTGCCATGTGCCAGGCTCACGGCTAGGTGCTAGGGACACACAGGTGAGTTAGGCAGACCTTGCCCTAGAGAATCTATTAATAGTAGGCAGCGCGCATATGACCTGGTAAGAACCAGGGACGCACGAATGAGCGGCTCCTCACTCAGCCAGGGTTCACAGAAAGCTTTTTGGAGGTGAGGATGCTGGATCGTAGTTTTAAAGGGCAAGTCACCCAAACGTAGAAAAGTTGAAAGGGTGTTTCAGACAGAGGTAATGACATGAAGGAAGGCACCAGCCACAGAACATGTGGCAACTACAAGCCAAGCCGTTACATATCTCAGCTAGAATTTATATATGGAATGACAGGTGAGGAGTTTCTGGAGATGAGGTTCCATTCTGACCTTTTCACCCAACTCCAGACTCGTAACCATCTTTATCAATGCCTGGAATGAACTCACACTGAATATGTCCCAAAGAGAAGTCTTGTTTCGCCACACACACCCACATATGCAAACCTGCTCGACCACCAGCCTTCCGGTTCCATTCACCCAGTTGCTCAGGCCAGACACCTGAAAGGCACTGGTAGCGCCTCTCTTTCCTCCTCACCTCTGTCTAATGCAAGACAGACCAGTCAGTTCTGTCTTCAGAATATATTCTGACTGCTTCTCAACACCTCCATCACCACCTTCATCACCACCATCCAAGCCCATGCCACCATCGTCTCCTGCCTGGAGTCTTGGTCTCCTGCCTTCTACTCTAGCCTCTCATATAGATAGGACTGCACAGCAGCCAAAATGAAGTTTAAAAAAAAACCAAAAAGCAAAGGTGATTGTCCTACTCAAAACCCTCCAACAGTCTCTCATTACTTTCAGAACCATCCCTTACTCTGGCTTACAGTGCACGACCCCGTGTCCTGATCTCATCAACCCCCTGCCGTGACGACTCTGCCCCCCTCTCACTGCCCCATGAGTGTAAGCCCCCACATCTGTCCCTGCCTCAGGGTCTTTCCATTTGTGTCACAATTCTCACTTCCTCAGCATATTTAAGTCTCTGCTCAAATGTATCCTCCGCAGCCCTGTCTGCCCATCCTATTTAAAAGAGCACCGGCCCACACAGTCCTCTTGATTAGATGTATCTCCTTTCTGTGCTCTGTTTCTTCAAAGCACTTTACCTGAAAAAAATACTTGTTTGATGTTTGTCTCTACTACTAGAATATGAGTTCTTTGAGAGTTGAAACTCTCATTCTTTGCTTTATTTCTAGTGCCCAGAACATACGGTAGTAAATAGGTTCTCAGTGTTTGTGGAAAGGATGAATAGGCTTGTATGTATCACTAAGGAGCTTGGCTTCTATTCTGTAGGTGATGGAGGAGAGTCTTTATCGCAGGAGAGAAATGTGGGCAAATGTGCATTTTAGATAGATCTGGCAGCAGCCTGAAAAATGGAGTGGAGTCATGACTGGCAAAACAGAAGCAGGGAGATGAGATTATTGGACCAGATGAAGGACAATGAAGGCAGGGCAATCCATCTCCCACAATGCTGCTCCTTTTCTTAAGCACACGTGTGCACACACATATGTACATACACATGTGCCTGTACACAGAGAAGTCAGGCCATGGGGCTTCCAGTGTTAAGTAGGATTTGTTGGCTGCATATAGTACAAAAATAATTTGATCTAGTTTAAGCAAAAGGGATACTTGTTACTAGGAAGCAGGGAGACCAGACTCACACACCCCAGGAGCATAGATGCTTTAGCATTTTCCAGAAAGGGCCAGGAAGTACGACCTGAGAAGCCATCATAAACTTTTACCACACTCTCCTCTGTCTCTTGTTTCTGCGTCTCTCAGCATATCTGCTTTGTTCTTCTTTCTTTGGTCCAGTTTTCCTGATAATGGGATAGAAGATGGCTACCCTCACAGCCTCCCAGTGCTTTCATCTCCTTCAAGAAA
The DNA here is from genome assembly GCF_964194185.1 of Rhinolophus hipposideros. NCBI lineage: Eukaryota > Metazoa > Chordata > Mammalia > Chiroptera > Rhinolophidae > Rhinolophus > Rhinolophus hipposideros. The sequence continues at coordinate 18,884,740 of NC_138050.1, forward strand.
CCAGCCCAATCTGAACTAAAACCTTCTGTTATGAATTCTGTATAGCTGGGAGCTGGGCAGGTAGGTCCTCTGTGACTGTCAGCTGGACCTAGGGAAGTAGCGTCATAGTACAAACATGGCTGCCGGGGGTCACCCTCGTGTGTGACTGTGAGCTGGACAGATACCCCAAAGAAGTCACTGAACACCCTACTCCTTGGCTGCCCCCTGCCCCTCCCACTCAACGCACACACGCATACTTGTATATTCTAGCTGGCCCCAGTAAGGCGTGCTGGCTATCCCAAATACACATTCAGTCATGCTTAACTTCTCCCAAAGTCATAGCCAGTCACGTCATCCAGAGACGAGGTGATAGAGCCATTCATTTTCCAAGTCCATTACTAAGTTCATTCCTCGAGGTAATGTCTTCCCCTCTTCTGTTCTGGTGTTCATCCAGTTCAGGTAGTCTGTCACTGGACTCTGTGATAAAGCTGACTTTTCCTACACATCTGATATATAGTGAAAGAACTGAAATAGTTAACTGTAATGAAAACTACTGATCATAGGAGAAAAGCAGGAGAAATTTCCCAGACAGCACCATAAATCAGTTGCCAGTCCAGAACATAGAAATGTACCCTCCTGAAGGAATTACAGGATTAGGGAATCTCATTCCGTCAGTTTCACTCATGTTTTTAGTGACAGAGTGTGGTCCTTGGCCGTCCTATCTAACTAGCCCAGATTCAGTCCTCATGATGGATTGCCCTTGTCTGATGGGCTTTCGACCATCTCTGGGAAGAGGAACATTGGGAAGACACTCCCGACATTGCAAAGGCTGTGGTCTTAGCAATCCCTTCCCAGGTGGAGCTGAGTGTGGAGACCAAGATTAACTGTGTTGGTTTAGCTGAGCTAGTCATAGTTCATGTGTTCCTGGCTTATAATTTTTCTGTGGCGTCATTCTATAGAACCTTTCTTGGCTCCCAGTTTCATTTTTGAGAGTTCTTGTCAGGTCACTGTGAGTCCTCAGGCATACAGGATCCAGTAGAAAGATTCTGGGAAGCCCTGCTGATCTTCATTATTCTTAGTCTCAGCTACTGATGGAGACCAAGGGCCTCTTCCCTAAAATGCCCCAGCCCCCATGATACACCTGTCCCTTATTGTCTGAGTCTATATAGTTCCTGAGTTCAGATGGTGGGGGATAGCAAGTTATCCAAGTATATTTGGTCCATGAGTTTCTGATGACAGGTGGCAAACATTCAGATAGTGAGTGATGCCGTATGTAAAAGCCTCTAAAGTGATACCCGCAACTACAAAGAGTTATGGGCACCCGCCAGTGTAGAAGAATAAACTAGATAAAGGAGCCAAGACCTTTTAGGAAACTGTGATGAGGGGGTGTCGTAGCAGGAAAAAGCCATTAGGGGGAGCCTGTGTGTCCCACCTTGGGTTTCTGTCCATCCGCACTGGAAACAAGCTCCAGGTCACAGCCCAGCAATGCTGCCACCACCACTGTATTCCCAGGTACCAAGACCCTAGGAGCTTGTGGACTTGGGAGTGCAGTTCAGACGGGCACAGAGACCCCAGAGCAAGCACAGGGGCGACGTCAGGGTTCAGCGACCCGACAGCTCAGCTATGCAGCACCTCTCTGACAACAGCTCCTCTATGCAGCACCTCTCTGACAACAGCTCCTCTATGCAGCACCTCTCTGATGACAGCTCCTCTATGCAGCACCTCTCTGACGGTCCAACTTTGCACAGGAAAGGGTAACACTGGAAAAACGTCTAGCTCTTGTACAACAAGAGTCGCTGCATATCCTATCAAACTCTATTGTTGTATTTTATTAGGGAATTTTAGCACTAGTAATTTAACTGACACTTTTTTTAAGCCTATGCTTTCTTTACAAATTTTAATGTCTAGTAAGAGTGTTTTTTAAATAAGAGCACAGTATTCTATCAAAGTCAACTTTGGGACTGAGGTGAATAAAATATTGGGATTTTCCCCCCCATTTTTATCCTAGGATAGGGGTTTTGTGTTGTCAGATATTAAAATATATTCTAAAGTGTTGAAAATTGTAAAGTGTGCTATTGGTGGAGGAAATGACAGGTCAATGGAACAAAACAGAAGTACGGAAACGAGCCCAAATGTATGTAATAACTAAATCGATGAAAAGGAGATTTTTAAATTAGTGGCTAACTAGTATGAAAATAAGTTAGATCTGCATTTCATTCTTAACAAAATTAATTTCATATTAATATTTTAATATATTAATAATATAAAAAAATTAAAATTTTAGAATAAAATAGAGGTGTTTTCTAAATTATGTCCCCTTCACTCAAGAGTACAAACTATAAAATAAAAAATTGCTATCATTTTATCTATTAAAAAACATTTAAACATTCTGTATTGATTATCAAAGAATATCATAAATAAAGCTAAAAGACCAGATATACGACTAACAAAGGGTTAATATCCTAAGCATTTGACAACTCTTAGTAAGAAAATAATGAATAACCCTGTAGGAAAAATAGGCTGAAGACATTGGTGCCAGAGGAGAGATGTCAGTGCCCCCTTATGGTGTGTTAAATTCATAATTATAGATAATGATCCACTTCTTCCTGTACTTGTGTTCTTTCTTTTGATGTGGTCATCTAATTTTCTGCCCTAGCTGTACCTTTATGCTTTTAAATTGGGTAGATATCCTCACTTTTTTTTTTTTTTCAATTTCCTTCACTGTCCGTCCCTATTTATTCTTCTAAATCATCTTTTTTTTTTTCTTCAAGTTTTTTAAAGTAAACTTCTTGGGATTTCAGTTGAACTGACATTAAACCTAAAACTTATTAGGGATAGAATCAACAGCATTTTAATGTTCAGCCTTTCTATCCAGGAGCACAGTAGCATTTCCATGTATTGAGGTTGAGTAAAATAGCTCTTTCATCCTGCTATTCCCCTGCTCAAAAATCCTTCCTCAAAAATCCTTTCACTGTCAGTTTCTCAAGTTCTTTTCCAGCTTCTTTTACACAGGCTCTCTTCTTCAGCCCACCTAGTTTTCTGGCTTCCCGTCAGACCTCTTGGCTTTTTGCCACATCATGCTTCTGACTGCAAAGGCTCTCCCACCCCCAAGCCCCTTCCTGTCCATCTCCTGGTTGGACCTGCTCAATGACAAGCTCCATCTCCCCAGGAGCACTTTCTCCTGTATCCATAGCGCATTGTGTTTCCCACTCAGTTAGCAGTTATATTACTTTGTAGCATTTAGTCTGTTATTCCATTTTCCTAATTACTCTTTGGTCTCCTGTTTGTAAGCTTCTTGCAGAAAATTCTGTCTTTCTATCTCTCTGCTGTACTGTTCCTGTACAGTGGCCACTCGCCTCTTACGGCTCTGGAGCACTTCAAATGTGCCTCGTCCAGTTGAGAGGGGTAAGCACAAAATACAATGTTTCAAAGACTCGGTAGGAAAGAATGAATTAATAATTTTTATATGGATTAAATTTTGAAAGGATAATATTTCGGGTGTATTCAGTTGAATTAAAATTAATTTCACTTGTTTCTTTTTGTTTTGTGGTGGAAGGCTCCTAGGAATGTTTCAGCTACACTTGTCATTCACATTTCTGGCTTAATGATGTTTCTGTTGTGAGCGGCACTGGTCTAGAGCGCCCAGCGCAAGTCAGTGGTTGTTTTGACATGAATGAAAAGAAGCAGCTAGCTCATTTCATTTCATCTGAGGGGTTTCCTCTCAACCTTCCCCCACCCCGTTCTCTTGGTTTGTGGGGAGCACAACTACTAACTTGTATCCCCACTAAGTAGGACCCAAATCCAAGAAACAGAAATTAATTAAAGAAGAAACTCTTGGGAGTGTGAAATAAGTACTAGCCCCAAAGTGTAGTCTTCTGACTTTGTGAAATGCAAGATCTAATGTAAAAGCGATACCAAGAGATCCACGCTTCTGAATAACAAACATGACTTTTAGGAACTGCTTAAGTCATTGGCCTCATCTAAATTTAAAATTTCACCATTAAACGGTAAAGTAAATCTTTCTTTCAAAACTAAAGTGTTTTTTAATTCAGAAAACCAAATAAATAAGAGGATGAGCACCAGAAAGGGCAAAGACGTTGCCACGGTACATGGATACTTGTGGCCAAATTAATAGCAAACTCAGGGAAGGTTACCTCTCGCTGACACCTCTGGTGAGATATTGGGAAATCTGGCTTTTTTCTTTCTCTCTGCCTCTTCCATTTTCTTCCTAGCTCTCCTTCTCTTAGGTTTCTTTCCTTTCTTCCATTCCTCTCTTTAAAAGAAAAAAGAAAATCAATTTCCTACTTTCATGTATCTTTCCTCATTTATTATAATGCTAAATTAAAGCACATTTAAATTAAGGTGCATTGCTCATTTTTTAAATTTACCCCGTTTATTTTTGAATATAGTTTGACATAGGTAGGGATCTAACTTTTCCTTTTACAGGTAGTTAACCAGAGTACAAGTTCTTAAAGACATCATTTTTTGTTGTTGATTTGTGATGACAACAATAGTTACTGGTGAGAGCATACTATGGGCAAGGCAGTGCTTTGAGAGCTTTGTATTTAAATTCATGCTTGTGTTTCCTGAATAAGGGTTTTCCTCATATTTAGGCGTTTTAAATGAATTCATTAATGTTTTCTTTCATTAAACTATTAAAAAATACAAAGGAGTTGAAAATCTTTCATAAGAACAAGTGCCCTCCTGGTACTTTAAGACTAGTGGAGGCGTTACGGGGACCAAAAAATTCCACTTGTCCATTTCTTATCAGATGTTACTTACAGGTGTCTTTCAGGCTGCGGAAAAGATGGAAAAAAGGACATGTGCACTATGCCCCAAAGACCTCGAATGTAGTGTCCTGTACTTTGCACGATCAGAGAATATAGCTGCTCATGAAAATTGTTTGGTAAGTTACTTAAAAAACACATGGGTTCTTTTGGGAAAGGACATGCTAAAATAGAAAAGAAATGGTACTTTGGATACACAGAATGATGAGTCCACGGTTTGGGCTTTTACATGGGGATTTAGGAAGCATATTTTTCTAACTTTAAAATTATTTCAGATCTTCTCGCCTTAAGATTACTTTTAATTTTATTTATAACTGATATGAGACACAAAGAAATATGAAGCTTTTAAAAAGATATTTTAATGAAATATTTCAAGTATAACAGACACCCATAGACAATTAAACCAGATTTTAAAAATCAGGGTCTTACGATGTTTGCTTCAGCTTCACGTTTTTTTAAAGAAACAAAACAGATAGTTGGACTCTCTACTTTCTATTCCTCCTTGGAGGTAATCGCTGTCACAAGTGGCTGTTTTTTATTATCTCATGTTTTTAATTTTATGCTCCCACCACATATATTTAAATATTTATAAATATGATATTGTTTTACATGTTCTTGGACTCAATAGAATTTCTATCAAATTCTGTGGATGATTGAGACTTATCCATGTTAATAAACACAGTGCTGCCTTTAATTTTAAATGTTATAGTAGCCCCTTTCTTACTATATCACTATTTAACTAGTCTCCTGTGAATATCAGGTTTTTCTAGTTTTTTTAGTCTGACTAACCAGCTGTCATGAATGTTTCTGTGTAGGTCTTTTAATCCCCAGGAGAAATTCTCTGGTCCAGGGCACGTAGCTAAACGCAGAACTGCTGGGTGCAGGGAGGGGGCGTTGTGCACCTCACTACATGTGCCAACAAGCTCTCCAAGGGGATTGTTCTACGTTGGACTTCTACCGTTGTTTCAAAGTTCATTTCTCTTCTTTCTTGCCAACACTTGATATTAGGAGACTTTAATTTTTTCCTCTCTGTGGGTGTGAAGGTGTCCACCGATGGTCATTGGTGCCAATTCAACATCAATAGAAATCCCCAGTTTAGGGTGGTGTCACGCGGGGTCTCTCCTGCGGGGTCTCTGCTCCCGCTCCCCACATAAGAACGCAGGATGTGACTAGGCCAAAAAGGAACACCCACGGAGCCATAGGTAGGGGAGTCGTACCACTATGGTCTCACTGGAGGCTGGGTTCACACGACGTGCGACCTGCTGTCCGCTTTGCTGCCAACCCACCGACTCTCCTTCACTCTCCTCCACTCTCCTCCACTCTCCTCCACTCTCCTCGGCTTCCCTCCGTAGCTGCGGCAGTTGTATCAGTGGCCAGTGGCTCAATGGTTACAGCTGATGGCCATCTACTACCCGAGCCAGCACCTTTCCACATGAGGCCGAGAGCCTGGAAACTGCTCTCTGGGGCTCTGTCCCCACAGGTGGGGTAAAGAAGAAACTTTATTTAGTGCAAACAGCTCAATAGTCTTACAGCTCAATTATGAAACAGCACCAAGCATGGCGGTGGAGCAGCCCTGTAGCACAGCGGCCCTGGAGCCAGGCCCCTCTCTGGAGAGACTGCTCTGCTCTGAGCTCCACTGCTTAGTGAAACATCTTTGCCTTCAGTGTCTCGGCAATCTGCAGTCTTCAGTGGAAAAAGAAAGTGCACTCTCCCAGCCACAGGGGAGCTGACTTACCATGTTTCCCCGAAAATAAGACTGGGTCTTACATTAATTTTTGCTCCAAAAGATACATTAGGGCTTATGTTCAGGGATGTCATCCTGAAAAATCATGCTAGGGCTTATTTTCCAGTTAGGTCTTATTTTCGGGGAACACGGTATATAGACGGTATATAGACAGAAGTCCCCACTTCTGGCCCATGATGTTACTCATGCAAATGAGGACTACAAATCTCCACAGCCTGATTGGTGAAAAAATGCACTTTCCTGATTGGTCAGAATAGAGCTGCTCTGATTGATTGGTGAAGATGCTAATAGGTCCTATTGATTGAAATACAATTCCAGAAACTCTTATAAGGGCTGGCTTAGATGGCAGGAGCACAGCGCAGGAAGGCAGTTCAGTGCAGGAAGCAGGCAGTTCAGTGCAGACTTCTTCCTGCAGCACGGCTTTCATGAAAGTCCATTGTTTAGAAACAGTTGCTAGGCTCTGGTTTGTTTGTTTGTTTGTTTCTTAATTTTGAGCCCAGTTAGCCACCAGGATCTCTTCTTGGTAGGTATCTTCCTTCTCAGGGTGCTCAAAGGCCTGTCATTATTGTTTTATTTGCAGTTCTTAGATTACTAGTGGGGTTGCACCTCATTTGCTGTGCTAAAGCTTCGTTGTTTTTTGTCTTTGTCACTTGTGTCTATAGACTACATTTTATCTCTGAGATTTTGGTTTTGCTTATATTCATGTGTACTTATTTACATATAAATAGTTTGTAATGCTTTATTATATATGTTTTAATTTTATTTATGGTGATTGCTGTCACACAGAAACTTGTAATTAAATTCATCATTATTTTACTTTATAATTTATGGGATTTTTTCCCCCTGAGAAATCCTTTTCTGTTTTAAGGTTCTATCTTTTTCCCCCCAAAGTTTTTAAATTTGGCTCTTCTCATATAGCTTTTTAGTCCAACTGGAATTTATTTAGACTACAATGTAAAGTAGCAATATACTTTTCTGTTTTTATGATTAACCACTTTTTCCAGTACTGTTTACTGAATAAGTTTGCCTGGGGATTGGGGTCACTTCCAAAGAAAAGTAGGGTGGCTTGTGATCTGCTCACACAGCCCACGAGGTGGTCACTGTTCTCTCCCCAATCCATCTTCCACTCCTGTTGAGTCCTTTTGGGTACCATTTTCTGACTTGCACCTTTCAGCAGTACTTTGTGCATACTCTGCGTTTTTTCTTTTCCCAATCTGCAGCTGTATTCTTCAGCACTTGTGGAATGTGAAGATCATGATCCATATAATTACGATAGAAATTTTGATGTGGAAACAGTAAAGAAAGAAATCTTTAGAGGGCGGAGGTTGGTAAGTATAAATGATTTTATTACTCATACAAGACAAACAGAGCCTCAGGGAATGCCTTCAAAAGAAAAGTCTATTGACTAAGAAACCAGGGACAGAGATGCCGTGTGGAGAGCTGAAGGAAGTAGGACCTGTATTGGAAACTCAGATTTGACTGAACATTTACTATTTTAAAGTAAACTACAACATTCTTCATCAGCAAAGTAGACATGAGTTAGAATTCTTTGGGCTTTACGTAGAAGTTAAACTGGCTTTAACAAAAAAGATGCTTATTTTCTCACTTAGCCAGAGGAAAACCTGGCTTCAAAGTGGGTTGATTCATTGCCCCAGTGATGCCATCGGGGGCTCATCATCCTCTCTGCTCTCCTACCCACAAAATCAGCTGGTCTCTTGTGGTCACAGGGTGGCTGCAGGCAGCACTGGAAATATCAGGCTTTCTTGTTTTCTGTCAAGGGCAAGAGAATGTTTGTCCCCAAGCATGGAATGAGTGCCTTCGGAGAGTTTAATTGGGCCACAGCCTTCTTCCTGCACCGATTGCTAGAGGTGACCATAACCATTCAGGATGTCCCCTCGGAGCTGGGGTCAGCCCCCCATGGGAAGGGAGATTGCTCCGTGGTTACCCTGCCGGTCCGGTACATTCCACTTCCTCTGTGAAAGGCCCTTCCCGGCTTAACCAGCAGTACAGCAGGCGTGAGCCCCTGAAGCCCTGACCACCAGCTCTGTAAGGTTAATGACCTGTGACAGACAGTTATTTAGTCCTGCAAGGTGTCAGCACATGCAGGGGCAGTGTCTGCACAGCCCGGCGTGCTTAGAGAGGGGTCAGCACTGGCCACTCAGCACCAGGCGCCTCACTGCCGCTGCGCTCAGGAATGCTTCCGAGCAGCTGAAAATGAAGATGAGGAAGGGGGAATTCCAGAGACGGCACAGGATACGCAAAAGCATGGAAGGCAAGCGCAACGTGACATGTAACTGTAAACCTGTGACTCTCCATTCTCTTTACTGAATTCATGGCACGCCATAGGCTGTACCAGAATGCATGAAACCATTCCCTTGTTGTCAGATAATGAGTTGATTCTGGTTTTCCACTGTAACAACTAACGCCACAGTAAACATCTTTGTACATATGTCCCTGTGTACTTGTTTGAGTCATGCTGTAGACCGTTTTCCTATAAGTGGAATGGCTGAGTCAAAGAGAATTCTCTTTAAAATTTTTGAAGCATGCTGACACACTGTCCTCCCAGAAAGGTTGTACCACTTTCTACTTCTGTGCATAGTGGGTGAAAGAGCCCTTTCCCTAGCTCTTGACAAAAATGAGTATCACAAGCTTGTTAATTTTTGCCAGTCTGAAAGAAAGTTTTATTTTGCATTTCCCGGATCAGGGGAGAGGATGAACATTATTTCTCTTTCGGCATCTCCCACGTCTCAGCTCACCCCGCGCCCACAGGTCTCCAGCGACCCTTTCATAGTCAGCGGCCCCACCTCACAAACGTGGTTCAGCGTTGTAGTCACTCTCTTCCAAAACCTGGACTCCCCCAATACCACCCACACGTACCATTTCCTTACTCACCTAGCCGAGCCCTACCCTGGTGAAACACATCTGTCTGCAGTCTGCATATGCTGAGTAGCACCCACACTTGAATGAAAAACCCACAAATGTGCTGACTGACTTAGATTCATGGCCACAGACCTCAAATGGACCCTCAATACTTCACCCTCTACCCTCCACATTTACTGCTTCAATACTTCATTCACCCTCTACCCTCCATATTTACATATATGCTCATCTGGCTTTAAAACCTCTCCCCTCCCCAGCTTCCCGTCCCCAAGTTAATGACCACACCTGATGTCTTTTTTTTTTTTTTTATCAACTTTACTTTTTAGAGCAGTTTTAGGTTCACAGAAAAATTGAGGGGAAGGTCCAGAGCTTTCCCATGTATCCCCTGCCCCCTCCCACCCCACGCTCAGCCTCCTCCACTAACATCCCACATCCAGGGTACATTTGTGACAAAGTGGTGACCTACAGTGACGGATCACAAACACCCAAAGTTCACAGTGTACATAAGGGTTGATTCTTGGGGTTGTACCTACATTTCTTTACCTGATTTTTACTGAGAAAATGGAATCCATTACATAGGAACTTCTCCTATCCAAACCACCAGTCGCCTACCTCTGTCTCAGTACGCCTCGCTCCTTCAAAGTAACCCTTCTCATGGACTTTGCAGCCTGTTCCGTCCCCTCCTTCAGGACAAGGCTCTAGCATTTCTGTCCTCTTCACATCAGTATCCCCCTTTCTTTTTTGGGGGGTGGAGGGGAACAGGACTTTATTGGGGAACAGTGTGTACTTCCAGGCGTTTTTTCCAAGTCAAGTTGTCCTTTCAGTCTTAGTTGTGGAGGGCGCAGCTCAGCTCCAGGTCCAATTGCCATTGCTAGTTGCAGGGGGCACAGCCCACCATCCCTTGTGGGACTTGAAGCGAGCCGGCAACCTTGTGGTTAAGAAGACATGATCCAACCAACTGAGCCATCTGGGAGCTCAGCGGCAGCTCAGCTCAAGGTGCCCTGTTCAATCTTAGTTGCAGGGGGTGCAGCCCACCATCCCTTGCGGGACTCGAGGAATGGAACCGGCAGCCTTGTGGTTGAGAGCCCACTGGCCCATGTCGGAATCGATCTGGCAGCCTTCGGAGTTAGGAGCACGGAGCTCTAACCGCCTGAGCCACTGGGCCGGGTCGCCCCCCAGCCCCTTTCTATTATATTATTCCCTTCAGCGTGTGAACATGATCAACTGATCATGTCATCTTAAAAAAACAAAGCCTTCCCTTATACACAAAAAACTGGTCAAATACAAAGTCACTTCTCTGTTCTTCGTTGACCTTTCAGCAGTATTCATCACACAGTTGTCTGTGTGCCGTGTGTCTTAAAGCACTTTCTTCTTTTGACTTCCTGGACATACTCTGCTAATGTATCTCTTCCCTTTCTGGCTGCTGCTTCCCAGACACATTGGCTGTTTTTCCCCTTCTGCTCAACCTCTAAAGTTTGGAGGTCCCAGCACTCTGGCCTAGGCTCCTCTTTCAGTCAGAACAGCCTTTCTACATGGCCTCACCCAGTTCTCATGGCTCCAATACATACTTAGGCCAATGACTCATGTCTCCAGCCCTGACGACCAACCTGACATGTCCATGGATATCTAATAGCATCTCATGTTAAACTGGCCAAAAAGGAACACAGTTCCATCCCCTACACACACGTATATATACTCCATGCAAACCTGTTCACTAATAAACAGCACATCATCCATCCATCATTATCTCCTCATCAACCTCCTAGCCCAGCACCGAGGCTACTAGTGCCACCATGCAGACCTTCCATCCTCCACTTCTCCCTCTGTATCCACGGAAGGAAGTCACTGGTGTCCCTAATTGGATGGTTGCTGAACACTCCTGAGATTTGTCCGGCTTTCTCTCCTGTCCATCCCTACCCCAGCCCGTTCTCCACACAGCAGCCAGAATAGCGTCCTAAAACTATCACTCAGTTTATGTTCCCCTTGCATGTGGATAAAACCCCAACTCCTTACTCTGGCCCACAAGCCCTACATGATGAAGCCCTTACTACCCCTGGCCCTCTTCTCTGGTCCAACAACTCTAGCCCGACCCCGACCCTCCTTGTCCTTCAGGTAAACTGGCCAACGGGGAAGCTCATTCTCCCTGCCAGAACATAAGGTCTTCTGCTGACAGTATTCTTCCTCCCTGCTTTTTTGTGTGCTAGGAGCTCTTATTATTCATAGCAAAGCTTCTATATCACCTCCTCAGAGAGGCCTTTACGCGATCTGAAGTAGAGATCCAGTGACACTGTTACTTTGCCTTATGTGAATTCTCTAGAAAGCATCTATCACTCTGTCCACTACAGTGTTAAGCTCACGGCCGGTACCTTATCCACTCGCTTCCCCCATCCCCCACAGTGCCTGCCACACCACAGCTACTCAGTAGTTTTTAAATGAATGAATGTTTATTCCCCATTTGTACTTCTCTGATTTGCTGGTTCCCATGTTTCCCTGCGTTATCAAGGACTTAACCTGCTATCACATATGCAGCAAATATTTTCTTTCAGTCTTCTCCTGTATACTTTTTTTTTTTTTTGGTCTATTTAAGAGGCTTTAAAGATTGACAATATTTTTGCAATGCACTTTATGAATATAAGTATATCCATAACAAAGAGAGAAAACCATTGAATGAGTAGACACAATGACATTTTGAGCATTTTCTTGATTTACAAAAGTATGACTAATTTTTGTTTTTCACTAAATGAATACAATCACTGTAAAAATATATGTGTGTATACTCACACACACAGTACAGAAATATTCCAAAGTGGCAAAGTGGATTTGTTTCATTATTTCTATTTTTTAAAAGTTTTTGTGAAGGACTTCTGCTAATACTTATTTGCTCTAGTGTATTAGTCCAATAGTGTTTGCATGTGAATGTCTCCTGTATACTTTTTAATGGTACCTGTCACCATAAACATGGAAGTTTAAGTTTTTTATATAGTCAGATCTGTCAGTCCTTTTCATTGTGGCTTTTGGGTTTCCTGCCATGCTTAGGATGCCTTTGTCAATATCATACTTTCTTTATCCAATATTTTCTAATTTTTACGATTTTTTAAAATACAGGTATAGCTCTGATCCATGTGGAATTTATTTGGGAATATATTGTGAGGTAGGGACCTAACTTTTTTCCTGCACATATAGCCAAGAGACCCCCGAAATTAAATGATCATTGTTTTATGCTGTTTTTTAAGTTCTATCTTTATCATAAATCTAATTTCTCACCCATATTTGAATTTTCTTTATTTATGTGGCTGCTTGTGCCTACCTCAGGATACTGTGTGAGCTAGCTCCTGTTTTGCAAGGTGGTTTCATTGTGCTTCCACTTCATACAGCCTCAGTCATGGGCTAAACAAACCAGTTAGGTTTCTGTGGCCACCTACTATCCTCCCAGCCATTTCTATACCACCGTCATATATAAAATACCAGATTGATAAGCTAAGATATAAAAGCAAGAGAGCAAATGAATTCAACTAAGTAAAAGCTTATTACTCAGGATTTTTTTCTCTTTCATTTAAAATGTTGGGCCTTACTACATAGATTCCAGAGAGGTTTCACTTCCTTTACTCTCCATCGTCCTCAGTAGTAAGCGTGTAAGACAGGCGTTGTTACCTGCAGGGAGGAGAGAGGAAGTGACTGGCTAGAGCTCACAGGCTCAATGTTCCTAACAGGACCCCATGCCTACACCTGGACAATTTTGCCAACCCTGCTTTTCAGAAATCTCTTTTAAAAGAGAGATTTTTTTTCCCCAAGAAAAAGTTTTCTGCTTTTAATCAGATCATTACAAAACTGTCCGTGTGAAGCATTCTAGTTATCTGAATGGCCAAAGTTTACAGTACCTGATGTTTGTAGCAGGGGACATTAGGTCCGCTGGCCTAAAAATAACATTTAATGAGATGTTTAACTTTAAATTTTAACAAAGATTATGAAAAACAGGTGATTACTCAGTAAAACCTATTCTTCTGCAGAAATGCGCATTTTGTGGTAAAAGAGGAGCCACCGTGGGATGTGATGAAAAAGCCTGTACCAGGACGTACCACTTTTTCTGTGCCAAGAATGACAATGCAGTTCTACACTCTGGATCTGGAGGAATTTATAAGTATTTAATAAAACAGTTTTAAAGCCACATTTTGGGGAACTGGAATAAGGGATGGTTAGATTAAGGCAAGGAGATTTTTAAAGCTAATTTTAGGCAGATGGTTTCCAAGTAAGAACTTGGTTTGGGGATGCTCAGTTGAGAACCAGACTTCACAACCAAATATCAAAGGAAGAAAATAAGTAGGGTTGGTTGTGTTTTTGGTTGTAGTCTTCCTACATCCTTTCTTTCCTGGTAGAAAGCATTGATCGTCATAGTGGCATGAGTGACCTAATGGGTAGCCAGTTCACATTTAGGCTTTTCCACAGACAGGAAAGGAGCCTTACTTGTTAGTCACAGGTCCACAGTGTATCCACCTTGTCTGCTGAATGAATGTCTTTTCCCACCACTGTGACCACCATCTTACCTAGAAATAGCTTCTAAAGATAATAAAGAAACCATGCAGCGAATACGGTAATCAATCATTAAGTCCTTAAAGAAACATATCTTGTTTGTCTTGCCTTTGGCTTTTAAATCTTGCTTTATGTATTTTGGTAAGTCTTCAATGTTAATTTTGACCTAATAAGGAGTATTTCAAGTCCAATAGAATTATATTTGCTTTATCCAGGAAGAAACTTGAGCTTCCTTGTGATGAAAGGTTTCAGTTCAGTTAAATAATTACACAATTTAGTCGGGAAAAAGTCAATAAGCCAGTTGTTAACTGAATTGATTCAGGTCACGCTAACTCTTTTTTGGTATGTAGACACAGTCTAAAATATGTCATATAAAGTTAAAGAAAAAAATCCACCGTAAAAACATTTTTGACCTGTTTCAAGTTATGAAATGAAATAAAAAAAGAGAATGATAGTCCTGGGGGTTGGGGGGGGGAACCTCTGCAGCTGAGATATCCCTCCTGATTCTCAACCACCACACGCAGGGGTGGGGTCGGCCCGTTTTGTTTTCCATCCCTCCTACCAGTGTCAATGTGGCCCATTTCTATCCTTAGATCTAGAAGTTCCAGTCAACTAGCCTTCAGGTGATTGTCAAGGGGAGTGGTTCTACAATTTAGTTGCAGTTTTTATGTGGTCATGGGAGGAGGCTAGTACAGCAGTTATCTACGCCACCATCTTGACCAGAAGTCTCAAGCAGCATGTTTAACAAGTTTAAGGAGAAGCCATCATGAAAAATAGTTTAGTTCCTTTTTAAATCACAAGAAACTAGGCACAGAATTTGAAAAGTGTAAGTAAAGAGTTAACAATTCTCTAAAATTGCATGTTTTCAGCGTGCTTTGCCAACAACATGCCCCACCGAAAGACACTCAAATTGGTAAGTCTCTAAAATTTCGTATTGCGGGTTTAAGGAAAGGTAAACATTTAGGTAAGACATGGAATAACAGTCTGCTTTACTACACTCAAAATACAAATTTCTGAGTTAAAATTTTACATACTTATAAAATTGTCAGTTTCTTTGTGCAGTGTGTAATATACTAACTTTTCTTCGTGAACTAGAGCTACACTCAGTCAAGCATCTGCCTCGTGTCTTCCATCCTCACAACAGTCAGAAGATTACCCCAAGACAAGGTATAAAAAGCTTTGACTTTTGTGACTGCTTCTCCGAATTCTAAAAGAATATCAGAAAAGTGCTGCATAGTCCCTGAATGAAATTTTCCTAAGAATGCATGGTTAGCATTTCAGTTCCAATTAAGGATAATTGTATTCCAGCTAACTGGAGTGGTGGGATGTACATTTCATTCACAAATAGCCTCCGTGTACTGTTGGTGAACAGCAGTGTATTACAGGTACTAAACCTGGAGTCAGGACCTCTTTGGAAAACACTCAATTCTGTGTCATGCCAAGTGCACTTTGTAGTGGTAAACAGTACTCTCTAAACAATATTGTTACACTAATTTTTCAGTCATCACCCCCCCCTTTTTTTGATAACAGGTAGATGTTTGGGGGAAGAATAATAAGAAATCCTAAAATCACATGCTTTGGAAATATGTGTTGCTAGTAGGGATTTATATGCCTCATGCATAGTAAGCATTGGTCACAGCTTAGGTCCTACTGAGGACGGACGAGGAGGGACATAAATTACACTTTGTAGGAATAATTGGGTATGCATAAAAGAAGCCATTCAAAACTATAATAAATGCCATTCCAAGGCAATATCCTTTTTTTAACTTTGAGGGGGTTTTTTGGCTGAAAACATTACCCTTTTAACTTACCAGGAAATTTTATCAGGAAATAATACAAAAAACATTGTCAACCAGTGTTTATTGACAGGGAAAGATAACAATAATGTATTAGTTTAAAAAAGCAGATTATAACACTTTCTGCAATGAATCCTCTCCCTGAAGGAAACCATAGTTTCTTTTGGATTCTTCCAAACATTTTTTGTGTATACAAACATACCTACTATTGCGCTTTGCTTTTCTCACTTAATATATCCTAGAGATCCTTCCTTATCAGCACAAGTAGGTCTACCTCACTTTTAAAAGACTGCATAATAGTCTGTTGTGTATAGTATTCAGTTCTATTGCTGAACCACAGTTGAACTAGTCTCTGCATGATGGACATTTAAGTTATTTCCAGTTTTTTCTATCATGTTTAATACTGTAGTTAACATTTTTCTCCATTCAACATTGTGCCTTTATGCAACTATATTATTAGGAAAACTTCCTATAAGTAGATTATTGGATCAAAGAGTATAAACAGTGGAACTTTGGATAAATACTGGCTAATTATCCAGTTATATTTGGAGGCTAATTATCCTCCAAAGAGGTTGCACCAGCAGTATACAATTACCCAAATCCTTTCAAATGGTATATATTAAGCACCTTCATCTTTGTCAGTCCGATAGGTGAAAAAATCTATTTCTGTATTACTTTGCATACCTTTACTTATGAGTGAAATTGAATGTATTCCCCTATCTTTTGATCAATTATATTTTGTTTCCTGTCACCCAATCTGTTGTGTGTTTTTTTCTATTTAATGAACCCTCTCCCCAAAGGGTTCCCATTTGCCCATTTTTCTACTCAATTGTCTTTTTCATATTGATTTATAAGATCTTTTTATATTTTTTAAGTTGGCCTTTTATCATGTATTGCAAACACTTAATCTAAGTTTGCCATATCTTTTGACTTTGTAATAACTTTTGGCATATAAGAATTGTATATTTTATGTAGTCAAGCATTGGTCTTCCCTGTTATGGATTCCAGTTTCTACATGATTTATATTTTCAATTCATTTTTCACCAGTGAAAAGAAAAAGGGGAAGGAAGAAAGGTACCTCATCAGCTTTGCAAGTGCAGGTATTTTGTCTTAATTTTATCATAGCTTTAAGTTTATTCATACAAAGTCCTCATTTTAACCATTCTGAATTTCAGGTGTAATGATGATAGAACCACAGCGAAATGGATATTAAAGAGAGGGTAGATGTGTCTTGGGTATCCAAGCACATGATTCAGGAGGTGACATTCCCACAGCTCCTAACACACATCCCCTGTTACCAAACTAGTGGGAGGAATCTGAGCCCACAGGGAGCTTGTGGTCTTAAAATGGACAGAGGTGCAGTTGAGCGTCCTCACCTAGCCAAGTATTTCCCAGCTGCGTGATCCGTACGTGACTTAATTTGTAACTCTTATAATTTTCTGGATCACTGCTATGTGGAAAGCGTATGAAAACATTTTAAGGATTTGAAACAGCTTTTTACCTATCAGCTCAATAAGCTAAATGAGTATGAGCCAGCGACCCTCACCTTTTACTGTTTTATACAAGAGGTGCTTGTCACACCTCTTGATGTTTTGTTACACAAACCAAAATATATTTAATGTTTACATTTACAGATGAATATGGGGCATTATTTTCACCATAGGCACATCACTGAATTATACACAAAAGATTGATTTCCATTTTTTGCAATATTAAATGGCAACAGTAAAATCGGTGTAATCTTGATTTTTCTCCCCTTCTAGCAACGTGAACGAATGACATTAAATACATCCATAAAACAAATGAAGGAAAAGGATGGCAGACATACAGGTTTGCTATAAGTTTTGTCTGTAACAAATACGACCTATAGTACCTACAAAAATGATGATCCATGTATTTCAAAGTCGCTATCCCACTTCGTTCTTCTAGCTTTGTAATAACTAATTATAAAACTTTTTTATCATAACTACTCTGTCATAACTACAGCAGATCAAAATAACTTAGGTTGGGATGGTTCAAGCTCTTCAGTATTAAGAATGGACACACTGCTTGATACAGAAGCCAGGGTTGCCTGAGCTCACACTGTGTAACTGAAGCCAGTGACTGTAGCTTTCTCTTCTTTAAGGGTAGACATTCCATAACAACACACAGTACCTTCCTGACAGAAAAAAGTAACAGAAGTTCTCATCTCATAGATTTGAAGTTAAATTTTAGAGAATTCTCTTGATTTGTATAATCTAAGCAGAGAAGTTTTTCACTTTTTGTAACATTTCATTCATTGCTTCAGCTAGAAAAAGTGAGGTATAATGAAATTACAAGAAATAGAAAAATTAAAGGTGCTGTACGTATTATCTTAACTAATTATGCTCATCCAAGGTCTGAAGTGACCATAAAGTGCTTTATAATAGCTGCCCTAAGAGCATATCCTTCTAAAATGTTTTTCTTCTTTTTAGATGCAGTTGTGAAAGTTGCTTTTCTTAAGAAATGTAAGGAAGCGGGACTTCTTAATGATTTATTTCAAGAAATACTAGACAAACTCCATTTGATTCAGGAAAGACTCATGGATGAGACTGCTTCAGAATCAGGTACTAAAACAGCAAAATTTCTACATAGAGACTTCTCACAGACCTACATGTAAAACAAAACCAAAAAAAAGTACACATTTTCTTTCTGTGATATTTCTTTCTTTTCCTTCTTTATCTCATTCTTTAATAAAAATCCATTGTTCCAGATCTCTCGTCTTTTATAAAATTAGTTAATTTCATAAAAAGTACCGAGGCCCTGAAGGTTTTCATGTATTTTGCAGAGATGCATAACTGAGAGTGACCAGCACGATGGTCAGAACCTAATTCAGTCGCATCCATCCCTCTCCACGCCCCACCCCCACCCCACCCCACAGCTCAGCACTCTTGTTGCTAAGATCTCAGAATGGCGTTCTATTAGTTTTGATTTGACTCAAATTCTGTTCCTTAATAAGCCACGTGTTTGTTTGTTTGTATTGTTCAAGTTTCAAGTAATTTTAATGTTCTGATAGATGTTTGCTTAGTTAAATGTGACCTTTCATTAGGAGCTCTTCAGGGAGCTGAAGTTCCATTCATATGTGCAGGTAGATAAGCATTTAGCCTTCTTATAACCTAGTCTATGAGCTTAAAACCTGGATTATAAATATAGCTATTTTACAAGGAAAAGCTTGACAGTTTATACTTCAGACAAAATATAAAATAGATGCTTATTTGAAGGGGATTATTCTCTATAGGTCAAGATCAAAAAATGAAATTAAGAGCAAACATTTCTAAAAGCTCTTTCATTGCATTCTCATTTATTCTTTTGTCTAGACCAAACACTTCTCAAACTTGAGCAGACCCCTCAGAATCATCTGGAGGGCTTGTTAAATCACAGATAGCTGGGCCTCGCCCCTGGTGGGTCTCATTCACTAGAGGTGCCAAGAATTTGCATTTCAAACAGGTTCCCAGGTCAGGCGGCTGCGGCTGCAGTCTACCACTCAAGTTCTACAGAAGATGACTGCTCTGCCTACTTTTCCTTATTTTGGGTTATTTTGGGAGGTGTTTCTGCCTATGTAATTATTTAAATTAAAACTGAAAATGTTTTTCTCCCTCCAGACTATGAAGAAATTGGGACTTCACTTTTTGACTGTAGATTGTTTGAAGACACATTTGTACATTTTCAAGCAGGTATAAGAGTTATAACCAAGCAGCAAAGTTTATATTTATCATAGATACGGAAATAATATACTACTACTCAGGTGATAAAAATCGTATTTCAGGATAACGTTCATTGTTTTATTAAATGAAAAAGCTCACTACAAAATATCACCCCTCACACACAGAAGACAAAATGTGTGAAATACACAAAGACACATATGTACACAAAAACACCGCACCCAAATGGAAACAGTACTTTTCTGTAGATGGTTGGATTATAGTGATTTCCTTTGTTTTCAGTGCTGCATTGTACTTTCCACAGTTTCTAACATACACGTAATACTTTGTGTAGAAACAACAAAAAATTGATTGCAAAGTGGGAGTATCTGGACACTGTGTTTGGGACTTGGCAGGAACAGCTGAGGCTTCCTTCGGCCTCAGCTCTCAGGCAGCCAGGCTCCAACAGCTGTGCTGCCGTGTCTCCCTCTCAGACTTGCTGTGATGTATACAAATCAATTCTTCCAACTTCTCCTTTAGATCTGGGGGGTGGGGTTGGGATTGTAACTGATTGACTCTAAAGTTCACCAGTAAACAAATGAGCTACAATAGCCAATACATTTTTCAAAAAGAAGAAAACTTGGGGGGAGGGAGGGCAGAGACTTAACCTTTCTATAAAATATCAACCATTTACGGAGTCGGTCCTTTCACCCTTGTTTAAGACGCCTTCAAAAATGGCTAAATTTCCACTTGTGAGTCTGATCTAACTTGTCAGTCAGGGCTGCCCCGCACAGCGGGACGGGCTGTGCGCCCCACACACTCCTTTTCCAGGGATGTGTCTGTCTGGCCAGCAGATGGTGTCAGGACAATAGGTTGTCCCTGTGGAGAAAATACTAGTCCATTACCCTGTCTTCATATACAAAGCTTTTCTCAGGTTTGTTTTCAAATTACACGTTTCTATTTGAATTTTGTATTACATTTATAATCAGCAGAAAAAATATTTTGTTAAATCTACCAAAAATAGTATCTTTTAACAGTCTCTTGAGAGTGTCTGCATACTGCTACAGGGAATATCCATGTTTTGTTTTGTTTTGTTTTGTTTTTTTAAAGCAGGCTTTAAAATCTGTTTTTCTAAAAGCTGTATTTTGTATTTTCATCTGTGTTTATTTTTCTTTCATATAAAAATTATGTTTGGAACATGTCACATGTCACTACTGGGGTGGATGGCAGCATATAGATTACAGAGTAGTATTAGGGACACCAGGAGGTGACACTATTTGGAATCTCATGAGAAACTGCTGTGTTTCCCTGAAAATAAGACCTAACTGGAAAATAAGCACTAGCATGATTTTTCAGGATGACGTACCCTGAACATAAGCCCTAATGCATATTTTGGAACAAAAATTAATATAAGACTCAGTCTTATTTTCAGGGAAATATGGTAGGGCTTGTTTTGTATTGCAAGCATCCTGAAAAATCATGGTAGGGCTTATTTTCTAGTTACGGCTTATTTTCTGGGAAACACAGTAGTTTAAAAGGCTTAACTTTTGACACACCTAGTGATAAAGGCTCTCTTGCTTAATTTAGCCTTTCTAATGTTCCAGAAAGTTAACTATAGGTATACACAGGTATTCCAAAGAAAGATGATGTATGTCTTAGTATTCTTCAATTTTGAGGTTTTTAAAAAAATGACACTGCCACTGAGTAATAGTTATTTATAAAGCCTAACTAAAGTAGCTTCTTCCTAAGTTTCCACAATAAGCCTTATTTCTAAATAAAATCAAAAGCTTCTATGTAACATTACAAATTGGATGCATTTTTGTGAGTTGCCCGTATCCTTGCAATCCTAACCACATGCTCTCCCATCATCTGTCAACAAATGGACAGTTATACAGTCGCTGCTTTTGAGTTTTCAAAGATACACAAAAGGAACTTTTTCTGTTATAAATGTGTACAAAATCTTAAAGATTTACTGACCAGCTTATGTGCGATAAGTACTAGAAATTCTGTCCTGAATTAGAAGAGGAAGCAGAAGCATAAACAATCAGAGCCGCTCACAAGACCCGCGGCTCTCCTTATTGGGGGCGCAGCTCTGGACACCAGGCACGAGCAAATGAAAGAGGCTAGAAATAGTACATTGTTTATACAACGACTGAATAACTGAAATCATTTTATTTCTCCTTATCATAGCGTTAGAGAATAAAATTCATCAATTTGAAGAAAAGCGGCTGCAGCTGAAGGAAGAAATTGAGCTACTTCAGGACTTAAAACAAACTTTGTGCTCTGTTCAAGAAAATAGAGACCTTAGTTCAAGTTCTACTTCAGTATCTTCTCTATCTCCTTAAGAATTACCATTTCATAAGCCAGGAATCCGGCATACTTGTGAGCAGGCTGAAAACTGGAGAGCCAGCCTGTGACAGCCCCAAATCTCATGTCTCCGGTGGGCAAACTTCAGTCCTCACCGGCTCTTACCTGTCCATACCTAACAGGGTGTGTACTGCCTCCCTCTTATTATCTCACTTCTACCTCTCCGCTGATAAAATGTTTCTCAGGTTATACTTGAGTAAATTGGATCATGCCTCCTGTCTCTACCACTCTCTATACTAAATCTCTTTCGGTGGCTTCCTGCTGGTACATTGCCTCCCACCCCTGTTCCACTCCAGTGAACTACTTGACTTTCAGTAATACACCAGGTGCTCCTAGCCCCAGGGCCTTTGCATATCCTGTTGTGCTGACTGCTGCTGCAGATCTCATGATACCAGTTCTCCCACTTAGTCCATCTGAGTGTACTCTTCCCTCATTCATATCACTTCCCAGTATAACCCACCACATCCTCCATCACATCATGAGTATAAGCTCCATGAGGGTAGGAACTCACTATTCTTTGCTCACTTAGATATAATCACATTCCCAGCACCTAGCACGTTCAATAAATGTTTGTTGAATAAATGCATAAACTATCATAATCTTTTGAGACTAGTTCCAGCCCATAATGCCTCTTAGATATAATAAATTTGAATGTTCTGCTTTTACTTGGACTAAATTTACCTGTGTTCTTGTCACAAAGTCTGATTTTCAAATTTCTTCTCAGCCACAGCCACCACATGGGCATACATCATCTTCAAAATAAACATTAAAATTTAAAACTGGACTCTCCAAATAAGAACATCAGTGGGAATATATAAGAATGAAAAAATAAGACTTTTCTCAACCTAACAATAAATAATTCAGATTTTTATGGCCCACCACTAGGACCCCTGAAAACCTCATATGCACATTTCTAACTTTTTACCATAGTACCCTGATTTGCACTAATGCTACATTTCATGAGTTTGATCTGAGTCCCCAGCATGGAGTCTGGCATGTGTTAAGTACTCAAAAACTATCTGATGAAGGAAGAATATGTAGATGGATAAAAGAATTGAAGGAAGAATATGTAGATTAAGCATCTTAAGATGCTTAACCATAGAGCTGGGAGGACTATGGGTGGAGCTGGGCCCCTTGTTAACTCTCTAGTCTTGACTTCCTGTTGAACTTTGTGGCAACTTCTGGGGATGAGAATGAAGGGGGAAGGCATGTTGGCCTCTGGACTTTTGCCACATGGGTGGCCGGTTGGGATACTGGGCCAGCAAGTGTGCGTATACACACTCTGCGGCTTTCTTTTTTCTTTTCCCAAATAAACTGTTCTTTTGGTGGATTTTCTGGAGAGTTATTTTTTGCTGGTCAACAAGATGAAAAAGAACGTGTCCCTTCCTGTTGTAACGGCAACTTTAGCCCAGGTCGTTCTTACCTGAGGGACACAATATTAATCGGTGGTTTTCAATGTTGTCTGCACATAAGAATCACCTGGAGGACGACCCGCTGAATAAAGATTTCTCCTGGTTTAGATGATAACTCAGCTTCCTTTGCTGATAGTACATCCCGTAGCAAAGCTTATCTAAGTTAACAGTTTTAATGACATGATCTTTATTAGAAAGGAAACCTTTGTCCCCCACTTTACTTTCAAATTTAACCTGTCACTCATAGGAGGTAATCTGGCACATGCCGCTTGTGTCTGGCAGGGCAGTCGTGAAGTAGGCGAACATACTTGATCGCTTACTACTGAAAAATTATGTAATCTACCCGAGCCTAATTCTGGCCACCTTCTGGTACAAAACATGGGCACTAAAAGAAGTGTGTGTGCAGCACCAGGCATGACGCCTGGCTCCGAGGGCAATAAAGGTTCTCACACACACACTCCCCTTGCCGGCATTTCCTCCTAATAGACCCTGGATTTTCTTCATTCCAATCAAGCAAACTAGCTTCTGGACGCTCCCCAAGGCTCATTAGCTCTCACCTGTGCGTCACTGCTTGTGCCACTCAGCTGCTGTTCTGGAAATGAGCTAAAAGACGCTGTTCTCCCCAACTGCACAAACATCTTCAGATACGCGTCTCATGTTAACTTTTAGGTTTTCTCTCGCTGTCATGAAAAGCTGTTTACAAATATGTTATTGTGCTGTTAATTCCTGAACCTGTCTCTTCTTCTACTAACTTATACATTCCTTGAGGACAGGGACTGTGTCTTTTCTTTCATTTATGGGCGGCCCCAAAGGATCCAGATACATTTTTCTGCTGTGGCAGTTCAATTGTACTATCTTTCAGCAGGAGTAAAATCAAAGGGTGTCTATGCTGTGTGTGTGCGTGTGTGTGTGCGTGTGTGTGTGTGACAGTCCATGGTGGTACCTATTTTTAACCTGATACCTGCTAAGATTCAGTACTGATCTTTTAAAAATTGTTGCAAAATACGCAACAAAATTTACCATGTT
Source organism: Rhinolophus hipposideros (assembly GCF_964194185.1). Taxonomy (NCBI): domain Eukaryota; kingdom Metazoa; phylum Chordata; class Mammalia; order Chiroptera; family Rhinolophidae; genus Rhinolophus; species Rhinolophus hipposideros. The sequence continues at coordinate 18,908,917 of NC_138050.1, forward strand.
AACCATGTTTAAGTGCACGGTTTTACAGCATTAAGTACATTCACACTGTTTTGCTACCATGACCACCGTCCGTCCACAGAACTCTTCTCATCTTGCACTCCCTGGCAACCACCACTGTACTTTCTGTCTCTCTGAATCTGACTACTCTAGACAACTCATATAGTGGAATCATACAGTCTCTGTCCATGTGGAACTGGCTTATTTCACTTAGCATAATGTCTTCAAGGTTCAACCAGTTGTAGCATTTGTCACAATTTCCTTCCTTTTTAAAGCTGCATATTACTGATTTTTGAGGGGGGTAAATAACAACTATGTGTCCGTTTTAACAATTATTTATTAATATATAATTCTAAACATTACATAAATACACCCTATATACTAGAGTATCGAACAATGTTCCAGTAAGACGTTCAAGAGTACATTTAGGGCTATTTTAAGAAATATGAATACTTTGGCTTTCATTATTACCTCAGATGAAAAAAGCAATTCAAATAACAGTTTTCACCTCCTCTATGATTAACAACAAAACCAAGTAGAAAAATAAGTGTATTAAAAAAAAGATACTCAAGTACTTTTTGAAGGATTTATTCCTGTTCTCTTCACTACATACATACTCATACAAATTACTCAGTAATATGAGAAGTGGTTCTTCACCTATATTAGGACCTACTATTTTAATTTGTGCTTTATTTTTTAAGTTTTTTTTTCAAGTAAGAGCAATCGTAAACATACTGAAGGTCTTGTTTTGTCCAGATCGTAAGCCTACAGAACAGTGATTGTTACAAACACTACCCATCATAACTAATAATCAAATGAATGTGCACTTATCAACTGAGTAAGAAAAATTCAATCATGTTGCAGAACTAATTCTTAACCTAATAATCCACTGGGCTTCAATCATTTGTAACATGGAGAAGAAAAGGGGGCTGGGACTTCTAGGTTTGTATATATTCTACCTATCAATGAATCACTGTCAATGGGCCTTTCACACACACTTAAAAACATTGCTAAAAATAGTAGCTACCAAAACTCTTCACCTTCTTGTTAATTTGGCTCTGAAAATGTATTTAGGCTCCAGGTTCAGATGGGAGGACCTTCCAAGCAGGAAACAGAGTTCACTAAGAGAACTCCCACAAATGGAAATGAGTCCCTGGGCCGGAGAGCAGAATAAAACTTTGTTTTTAAAGCATGCTCAACGGAAACACATGATAAAACTCAGAGCTGACCACTCTTACCTTCCAAATCACACTTTATAACCAGACCCCCCAAAACAACCAAGAAAAACCATAATTTTGATCCTTTTTCGAAGTTCAATTGTGCTAAATATTAGACCTACCACAGTTAAAAAGAGAGGAAAATCAAAAATGAAAGCTGGTAAAGTTTCAAATAAGCAAACTGGTGACGGATTTCGCTTAGATAAGACATAAAGTCCTGTAAGAGAGTTGGTTTTAAGAACTATTTTCAGTCAGATGTAGCAGATCTGATGGTTTAGCAGCCATAATTCAGGAAGGCAAGAGTATACTAGATATGTCATTATTTTTCTCTTATGATTAGCATTTATAGGGGAAAAGGTAGAGGGGGCAATTTAAACTTGAGTTTTCAAATTTTATCTTAATAAAACACCATGAGATAATAGTGGAGATTCTAATTTCTCAAATATTCACCTTTGTCCAAACAAAGTTTCTTTCATTATCAAATTTTGCTGGACAGTTCTAAATTGGTACTCTTTGTGTGTTTAAGTCTTAACAGAAATTCTGGCTAACCTAGAAATTTATCTTTACATAATTATCATTTCAATAGATTAACTCATATTAAACTGAATATTATTTTCATACACCATGAAGTTTAAAAAAAGTCCATCAATAGTGCAAACACACAAACAAAAGCCTCAAACAATCTCAACTATTCCTTCACAGTAAGGCAGTTGAACTAGCAACCAATGCAGCACTTCAACAAGCCCCCAAATCAGCAAGTCAGTATCTTTAATTCACGGTGAGGCCGCTAAGTCTACCTCACAATTCACAAACTATCCCAACTCCTAGTGTCAAAAGTGTTGTTGATATGTGAGCCAGGAGAGTCGCCACAAACTTCCCCTTTCCAAGTTCAGAAATTCCTCCAATCAAAAAAACACAAAACACCCCCCCTCCAAAAAACAAAACCCAGCTAAACGTTACCCCTTTTACAATGTTCCAGCCAAACCTACAGTCACTCTTAAAAAATATATTGTTTAAAATAGATTCAGGAAAAGCCGTACATCATTCGCATATTCCTACGCAGAGAACTGTGTCTCACATGTGGAAAAAAACAACCTGATGGTTTTTTTACCTGCAGAATTACATCACCTGTAGCGCACAAAGGACACACCATGACCAAGGCCCCAGAGCAGTCACACAAAACCCAGCAGCCTTGGCTTCAGTTCTTAAAGGCTCCACATTTACTGGCTTTAGCAATGAATTCCTTTAGCAGAGGGCCATCCATTTGCCAAAATGCTGCAGTCTGTGTAACTTCTGTCAAATGATTGATGCAAAACTTAAAGCAGAATTCTTCTAAATCCTGGACACACACAACAAAAATAAAAACAAGAAGAAGCCTTTTTTTATTAACTTTGATAGAATTGCTTCTCTCCAAACCCCTCACCCCAAATCTCTCACCCTCCCCCAGATAGCTGAGGCCAGAAACTTCAAATGAGGCAAACAAGCGCCCACAGGTAGGTGTCAGAAAAACACATACTATTTACTCACAATACAGTAAGAGCAATGGTTCCCCTACCACATCTGACTCTTCAAAACGTACCCACATGCACACACAGTCTATGAGAAGTCTCCTCACGGTTATCACATGGTCTAATCATACTCAAAGACACTTTTAAAAAGCTGAAAGCGACTTTATTTAGTCTACATATGTTTCATCACATTCAAGAAGTCAGAGAAAAGAATTAAGACGTGCATTATTTAGTTTAAGAAAGAGAAGACTAAGCAATAGAAAAGTGATGAAGAGATGTAGTCAACCTACACCTTAAAAAAAATTGTAAGGACCTTAAATTCACTTTCATGATCTCCTAAATAAAAATGCCTTGATTTTTAAAGCCACAAAGAATAATATACAACTTTCATTACTAATTTCTCAGTCAACTCAGAGAAGAACATTCAGAGATTGGATTTTTCATTCAGACAACTGGAAGTCACAAACTATCAGCATTTGGAAGGAAAGTAACACATACAAGTGGTAAGCCAGAACAATTTAAAAATAGATCTCTGCCTAGCTAATAAATCTTGTCATCCTCAGCAAAACTCTATTGTAATGTTTGTTCCTTCAAATGTTGGACATACATTTATTAAATCAATTAGGTACCTGGAATGCACACAAAGACTACATAGATAAAAGCAAATCCCACAAAAAACTCTTATCACAAATAGCTTGATTTTTATAACTTGGCTCGATCTAGTGAAGGTACTTAGTGTCCTATCAAACCAGGAAGTCAACAATATTTACAATGTACAGTCTTGATATTACGTTTCCAGCCACCAAGAAATAAGAATTTTAGGCAGAGGGGGAGAAGAGCCCACACAAACATATGGACATACCCCTTTTCTGCTCTCTCAGTGCAGACCCCTGAAAACAAAGACTTCCTTTATCTTAGGGTCCGTCTGTCCCCCGCTGAAAGATGCTCCCCTCCAGTCATAAGCCAGGAGGAGATAACCCTCAGCTAATGTGTATCAGCAAGCTGCTGCCATTTAAATGCATTTCAAATGTTATCACAATCTCTGGTCCCATATTTTTAATAAGAGATTCCAAGTGGGCTGCATGTACAGCTGAATGTTCTGTGTATTATAATAAACTAAATGGTCAACTATATAAAACACTGCCTCTCACATTATTATTAAAGAAAAAGCATTACTCTTGGTAATATAACCCAATGGTTAGTAAATACAGGTAGGTACTAAAATATATTCCACAGGGAGATAAAAGTTGTATTTTAGTCTTATTTATCAAAAATAGAAAACTAGTTTACCTACACATAACTTAGGAATAGCTACCTAGTCATGAGCATAGAAAGTTCTTCAAACCATGTAATGTGTCAGATAAGGATCTTTAAATATTAAGTTTTAATTATATAATTCTAAATTCAAAGGGAAAGAAGAGTGTGCTAAATTCTGGTATTGTAAAACCTTATCACTTCTATGTCTACTAATATGGAATTCAAGATCTTTGTCATATATATGAAAAATGAGTTTATTCAATTTACTAATCGTATAGATTACCTTGAGTATAAACTTTAAGAACTTTTTAATATAGTATAAACACACAAACAGTGCTTCTAATTACAAATCGGTTTATATATCTATGAAAATAGTTCTATCAATTTGCCTTCCCTTCCCCTCCAATTAGTTTGAATTGGTGAGATTTCTCAGTATTCAACAAATGTTTATCAATTTCAGGCACTAAAAGTCTAACTAGAGAACACTGAAAATAATCTAAATCTCCATTGTTTAAATAACTAATCGAACCTTGGTTAAGGCAGAGCTATATGGAAAAAGAAGCATTGAATGCACTTGGGGACAGAGAAAGTGGAATCTGCAAGTTCATTTGATTTGCATCAATCAATCGGAGAGTGGCAGAGCGTGGCAGATTCACTGAGCAACCAATGCCCTGCACGAGGTTGCCTTTGATGTGTGAATTACACAAACACTTCTGATAATTCTTAAATACTATAAGAACCTAGATGATCTGTTCACCTCATTCTGCAAATGATCAGATTGTCAATTACTACCTAGAAAAGAAAATGGAACTCTTACCTAACTGATATGTCAACTATAACAGGACTGCTGGGCTTTAAATATTTACAAGGATGAGATCACTTCACCAGTAGATGAATAAAATTCATAATAGAATGAAAGAGTCTTCTCAAGGCCCATGGAATAGGGAAGCAGGAGAGGGTGTAAAATCAAGGGATCTAATACGTCATTCCTGGTATTTTAGAAATTAAAGTCCATGTTTATGATATTTTGTGGTGAAATTATTATAAAGAGGTTCTGAAGCAAATGGGATACAATATTAGATTTTTTTGTAATTAGCAAAGAAGACCAAATTAAGAATTGTTATTCTGAAATAATTTATAATTTCCTCCCAAATTTTTAAACATTTAAATTAATTATTCCAATCATTATACATACTCTGAAAATAAGTTGCTTTTCCTTTCCACAGATTTTCTTGAGTAACAAACAAAACACAGAATTGGTGGTCTTAATATCAACATTTTTAAAATGTCAATGCATTTTCATGGAGTAATCCAGTCCTGAAATCCCAAAGCTAAAGTAGTTAAGGCCTTCTTGTGGAAGGCCACTTGGTGATGGTAAGACAGGCTACCTTTGTGTCACAACCCATGCCTGAGACACAATCTAGACGGCAAGAGTTGGTGAACCACACCTAATCTGCCCAAACTTGTTATTAAAGTAAATGCAAAACAAAACCCCAAAACCGTAACTCTAGAATTCATTGTACAGTATATCAAATACAAGATTCCACATGAAAGTGGGTTTTGTTTTTGTCTTTTAGAATGGATTTAAATGCCTTACCATATGAGAAAAAAATAAAGGTGCATTCTTTCATTACCCAAAAAATATTTTACAGTCTACTGATGACAGAAAAATTTTAATTTGGCCCTCAGAACGAAGAAAAACAAATGCTCTGGTTTTAGCACAAAGTTTTCCAATACTCACATACCAAACCAATTTTGGAATTAGATTTCTGGGCTCCTATTTACTGCTTCTCACCAAAAGCAAAATTCTAAGACATAAATTGCTCAGCAAGTAGGATTTTCTGAAAAGGTTTCTAATCTGCTGAAACAAACAATATGTCTCAATTGTTTCTCCTAATGTTCAAATATACACAGAAAACAAAAATTTCCTGCAAAAAAAAAAAAAACCAATATAAATAGAAGCATTTCAAATTTTTTATAATGTGACATAGAACTATCTTGAGACACTGTTTTACTCACATTTTCTCCCTTGATGTCAATATTTGTTCGGATTTGTGCTAGAGGAATATTTAAGTTCTCCTTCTCCAAGTCCTTCTTTACTTTATTAAAACTTGTAGAAAGTCTGACAATGCATTCATAATGCAAGCGCTCCACAACAGTCAGCTTACTTTCAAAACAATCTTCATAACTACCAAGTCCGTATATTTTTGTTGCTTTTATGTAAGTAATTTGCTTCAAAATTATCTTGTCAAAAGGGGGTATGGAGGAAGCACAATAACTTTTATAGAAAAGGGAAGAAACGTGAGAAGCAGGTAGTCTCCATCTTTCTAGCATTTCAACTCATAGAATGAAGGAAAATTCATCTAGTATCCCCAAGTTGAGCTCCTGAAAATAACAGTTTTTGCAGTTAATTTCCAATCTGGCTTAGTAGTAGCTTCCCATCAGCTAATAGATATAGTAAGTGGGTTTTATTTTTGTATTTTAAAGACTTACTATATTCGATAGCATTAAATAAATAAAATGTAAAAGTACATTAGTCATTTATATAACTCCTATCAGAACCAAAAAAATACAGCCTAGAAAGAAGTGATTTGTTTTATTTTTGTCCTCTATTTTCTATTTTTTTCTATATTAAATGAGAAGTATTTGTAGATGGGGTTTTCATTTTTGTTTTGTTTTTCACTTTTTTAAATAAGCACACATTCATGGTTAGGTGTTTCAAATACATTCATTCATTTAACTCACATATATTTTTGAATACCAACTACAAACCCACACTGTCACAGATTCTACATGAATTGGTGGTATCAAATAAGGGACAGTTTTTAATGTGTTTATACTTCTTATGAAAACTAGTAAAAGGAAGTAATCGACAGGCATAAGACTTATTCTGTAAACTCTCTGGGGTAGATTTTAGCTGGAAGTGAGGAAGAAATTTCAAGCAACTAGAACTGAGATATTTGCCTCTGCCCAGGTGATTTTAGTTACCAAGATCTCATCCCAAGAATATGGCACTCACTAGCAACGAGGAGAAGTATGGAAAGTCACAGAAGAGATTCTAAAATTGATCACCAAATGGAGAGAAAAGGCACTGCCAATTTAAAATTATATCATTGGGTGGAAATTAAAGGAATAGCATTTCTAATAAAGAATGTCATGGTGTCAAAGAAAGGGTAGAAAAAAACACTATACTTCCATTTTCTATTGGAAATGATATCCTTTGCTCATTATTCCATCTGTTGAAAGGGCTGCAGAAAAGTCAGCTATATTTTACCTTATCAAATATTTATCATACTATAATCTCAGACAAAAACAGGATACATTTTGAAAATACAAGACATGATGGTCCACTTCAACCCTTAAGTGTGACAAAGGTGAAATCTGTCCTCCACCATATCTCCAAGGCCACACCTACAAATCTTTGCAGGCACTAGGTAAATTTCCTAATACCAGGTATTCTGCCTTATCATATGATGACAAAATACTTACAAGTTCCTGTCAAGATGGTGTAGTAGGTAAACTCTGTGTTTGCCACCTCTCATGACCACATCAAAAGTACAAGTAAACTACAGAATGACCATCATTGAGAATCACCTGTAGTCTAGCTGAACCAAAGCCCTACAACTATAGACATACAGAAGAAGCCACAGCGAGACTGGTAGGAGGCAAAGAGACACGGAAAGGGCTGGTTCCACATCTGTGTGTGACCATTAAAAATCAGAAGGGATATCTCAGCTGTGAAGGTATCCCCCGGCAGAGCAAAGGGTCCCAATCCCACATCAGGCTCCCCAGCCTAGGGTTCCAGTGGCAGGGAGAAAAGTCCCCATAACTTCTGACTGTGAAAAACAGCAAATATTGTGGCTGAGTGAGACAAAGGGCAGATGCAGTCCCAGGCATTTGTGTTAAAGGGCCTGTGCACAGACTTACTTGTGAACAGACTCACTCACTCTGAGCTCCAGCACTCGGGAAACAGCTCAAAAGGCAACAAGGACATATGGGGAGGAACCGAATTGTCTGGCTGAAGGACAAGGGCTGGAGGGGCAGCTTCTCCCACAGAGAAGTATTGGCGGAAGCCATTGTTCCTTTGTTGAGTCCTTCCCCCATTCCAGTTTGCAGATGCAGGAGGCCACCATATCTGAATCTCCATCAACCTGGCTAACACCATGCATCTGCCTTGGTGATTCCCTGAGACCACTCCCCAGCCACCTTGCAGGCTCACCCAGGCCACTTCCAGTAGCTTTTCCATACAAACAGCCTTTCTTAGCTAATGCTACAGACTTTCCTAAATCTGCCAAGCATTCACAAACCCTAAACAAGCATCATCTAGCCTCAGCATGCCTCGTACCCCTTATTAAGCAGCCACAAGCCCAGCACTCTTGGGGGCCGGCCTTGGTTCACAGCCTTGCCTCTCCCAGGTATCACCAAACCCAGCACAAGTAGCAAACATCCGCAGATCACTTTGTAGCTCATACCAAGTAGACCCAGGCGAAGTACAGGCAGTGGATGACTTTGGCCTGCACCAGAGCCCCTCCCAAGAGGCCCCAAAACCAACACACCTGGTGGTCAAGTTCAGACCACACCAGAGCACCAACCAACCACCTCCACAAATGACAAACCCAAAGGGCAGGCTGGGCAGACACCAGAGCCTAAAGTGAATCCTGTTCCGTACAGTCAGCCCCTACACAACAGCTCCTTCACTGTAATCATGGCCAGTCCTCACAATCAATCAGCCTGAGGGTCAACCCCTCCCACTAAGACGCAAACAGCAAGCAAGGTTCAACTACAACAGGAGGCCATACACAACCCACACAGAAAACACATCTGGAGCACCCTGCTCATGTGACCAGGGAGACCGTATCACTGGGACCCACAGAACACCTACTACATAAGGCTACTCTACTAAGACTGGGACACAGAACAGCTCTACCTAATATATAGAAACAAAAACAGGGAGGCAGCCAAAATGGGGAGACAAGTAAACTGTCCCAAATAAAATAACAAAGCTTCAGAAAAAGAACTAAACAAACTAGAGACAAGCAATCTACCAGATGCAGAGTTCAATACACTGGTTTTAACTCTGTGAGGAAGCTCAATTATCTCAGTGAGAACTTCAACAAAAAGATAGGAAACATAAAAATGGAGATAGAAAACATAAAAAAGAACCAGTCAAAAATTAAGAAAACAATACCTGAAATGAAGAATACATTAGAAGGAATCAACAGCAGACCTGATGAAGCAGAGGATTGAATCAGCAATTTGGAAAACAAGCAGGAAACACCCAATCAGAACAGCAAAAAAGAAAAAGAAAAAGAAAAGAAAAAAGAATTTTAAAAAATCAGGTTGATTTAGGGGCCTCTGTGACAACATCAAGCATACCAACTTGCATCACAGGGGTACCAGAAGGAAAAGAGACAGAACAAGAAATTGAAAACCTATTTGAAGGGGCCAGCCCAGTGGCTGAGGCGGCTAAAGCTCCAAGCTCCTAACTCCGAAGGCTGCCGGTTCAATTCCCACATGGGCCAGTGGGCTCTCAACCACAAGGTGGCAGGTTCAATTCCTCGAGTCTAAGATTGAACACCTTGAGCTGAACTGCCACTGAGCTGCCTCCCGGATGGCTCAGTTGGTTAGGGCACGTCCTCTCATCCAAAAGGTTGCTGGCTTGACTCCCGCAAGGGATGTTGGGCTGTGCCCACTAGCAACTAGCAACGACAACTGGACCTGGAGCTGAGCTGCGCCCGCCACAACTAAGACTGAAAGGACAACAACTTGAAGCTGAACGGCACCCTCCACAACTAAGATTGAAAGGACAACAACTTGACTTGGAAAAAAGTTCTGGAAGTACACACTGTTCCCCAATAAAGTCCTGTTCCCCTTCCCCAATAAAATCTTTTAAAAAATATCTATTTGAAGAAATAATGATGGGAAACTTCCCTAACCTGGTGAAGGAAATAAACATACAAGTCCAGGAAGCACAGAGAGTCCCAAACAAGATGAACCCAAACAGGCCCACACCAAGGCACATCATAATTAAACTGCCAAAGGTTAAAGACAAAGAAAGAATCTTAAAAGTAGTAAGAGAAAATCTGTTACCTACAAGGGAGCTCCCATAAGACTGTCAGCTGATTTCTCAACAGAAACTTCAGGCCATTGGCACTTCAGGGATTGGCACTAAAGATTCAAAGTGATGAAACGTAAGGACCTACAACCATGATCACACTACCCAGAAAAGCTATCATTTAGAACTGAAGGACAGATAAAGTGCTTCCCAGACAAGAAAAAGCTAAAGAGGTTCATCACCACCAAACCAGTATTACAAGAAACTTTAAAGGGACTTTAAGAAGAAAAAAACAAAAAATATGAATAAAATGGCAATAACTACATATCTATCAACAATTACTTTCAACATAAATGGATTAAATAAAAAAATAGGGTAGCTGAATGGATAAGAAAACATGACCCTTACATATACTGCCTACAAGACACTTACTTCAATGCGAAAGACACACACAGACTGAAAGTAAAGAAATGGAAAAAGATGTTTCATGAAAATGGAAAAAAAAAAAACAACAAGCTGGGATAGCAGCTCTTATACCAGCCAAAAGAGACTTTAAAACAAAGTCTATGACAAAAGACAAAGAAGGACCCAGTAACCCCACTTCTGGGTATTTATGCAAAGAAATCCAAAACACTACTCCGAGGGGATGTGTACATTCATATGTTCATTGAAGCATTGTTTACAGTAGCCAACCATGTGGCGGCAGCCTGGGTGTCCGTTGATGGATGACCAGACAAAGAGTAGGTAGTACATATGGAATAGTACTCAGCCATTAAAAAAGAATGAAATCTTGCCATCTGCAACATGGTTAGACCTAGAAGGTATTATGCTAAGTGAAATAAGACGGAGAAAGACAAATACCATATGATTTCCCTTATATGTAAAATTGAAAACTCAAAATGATGGAACATACAAAACAAAAACAAACTCATAGATACAGAGACTATTTTTATGGTTGCCAGAGGAAAGGGGGATAAGGAGATGGGTGAAATGGGGAAAGGGATTAAGAAGTACAAATTGGTAGTTACAAAATAGTCATAGGGATGTAAAGTACACCATAGGGAATATAGTCAATAATATTGTAATAACTTAACTATGTATGGTGTCAGATGGGTACTAGATTTATCAGGGTGATCACTCGTAAGTTATATAACTGTCTAATCACCATGCTATACACCTGAACCTAATATAATATTCTACGTCAACTGTAATTGAAAAACAAAAGATTAAAAAATACTTACAAGAATAGATTAATTGTGCCATTTACCTAGACATCTTGAACTACAAAGCTACTGCTCTCTATCTTTTATTCCCTATGAGTTTGGAAAACTAACCATACTATCCTTCAGCTCACTAATTATCCTTAAAGCCTCCTTCAGATAGTTCAACAAATATTTATCATCCAGGGCCTACTACGTGCCGGGCACTATAGGGTGTTTTACAGATGAATAAAATACAGTTCCTGCTCATGAGGGGCTTACAATCCGATGATGCTTTGGTTTTTATCTTCAAGAAAATGCACGTAAACACAAAATTTCAGACTCTCAAAAGCCCTTCATTCACAAACTCTCTCGAGAACCATGAATCCCAGATTAAGAATTCAATTCAGTGCAAAAACAAACAAACAAACAAATAAACGAAAAGGAGTTCAGAGGAAGTTCTTCACACATGAATAACTGTGTTATAATTAGACAATGATAGGATTTTGGAGCATATACAGATATAAATCATACGGAACCCTTGGCTTATGACAAGGAAGAGTCGGGGAAACAGCAAAGTGGGTCTTGAAAAAATATATATGCTGCCCTTGAGGAATACTTGAACTAAAACATGTTGTTTGTTAGTCCAATAGGTGTGCACTTCATATTCCTACTTGCAGTACAGCTGCTGGGACCTCAATTAGTTTCTTATCTTAGTTTATAATGAAAGCAGAGGAACAAACATTTTTTAAACTATGAACAGAGAATAAAGAAGCAGGGCCAGATTTCATATTTAAGGGATCAGTCTGTTCATTGAATCCATAAATAAAAGGAGATGTTATTCATCACGGTCCTTGTCTCATGCAAGAAAAAGGAAGGAAAGGAGCACATTTTTGTTTGTGGTTTTATGTTACCTCCGCATCATATCTGACCGCAGCAGAGAATAATGAAAAGGCATTCTCTACAGTGATTCCTCGCTTGATAATATGCTGACAAAGTTTTTTCAGTCTGTTTTCACAGTAAGATGTCGCCAAGTCCAAAAGACCTAAAAGTAAAAAGTGTGGAAGGTTTAATCAAGTTTACAATAATTTCCCTAATTTCTATATATTTTTTTTTCATTTTGGTGCATAGAGTTGTGTAGAGTTATGCAGAAGTTTCCTAGTGAATAATACTCTGAGTTTTATTAAATAAGTTCTCTTTATTACTCCCTACCACCCCCACCTCCTAAACATACGTTTCCTATACTCACTTGATACTATTTCTATGGTACAAAGGAATAGAAAAAATGAAATTGGCCCCCTCATTTTGTTTCCAAAATGATAGGTTAAATCCATTATCAGATCATACTTCAGTATTAAAAAAATTAAAATAAGCCCACAGTCATAAACAAACTGTGCATAATTATTAACCATGATAACTATACAATACTATTTTTTAACATATTTTCTTCAAATACTTTTTAAAAACCATATAAAAGCCAATAAACCTGACACTTTATTATTCAATGCTGCAAGAGGCTGAGGAGATACACTTCTGACCAGTGCCTGGCCAGGCCCAGGGTGGCTGCGGTACCTATAGCATCTTCAGGTGGCAGGTCAACTGTGTCTGTGTAGAGGTACTGGAGGAAGGCACGATACACTGGGTAAGAAAACTGGTCTATTTCTATCACTTCTTTCATGTCCTCATTCCAGTAAGACTGGAACATGGATCGAAAGTGCTCACACCTAAAACAGGACAGCAAAAGTTACCTTACTTCAGCGGATGGAATCAGATAAAAAAATAGCACAGGTATCCTTATACCTACTATATTTGGGCCCGCACACACCAGGATCACAAATCTTTAGCTGGCACCCTAAAAACCTTCCACGTGCAAGGATTTTGATATTTGCCTTTTGTGTACACTCTCTTTCATTGCGGACGAGTACCTCCTATGAAATATTAAGAACTGGATGTAGAGCCTCGGAGTACTTAGCACATCTACAGTACTCCTGGTTCCAGTTGACAGGCCCCATTCAGATCAAGACTTTTTGATCACTTCTTTTTTTAAGACACGTTGTACAGAAATGCATTTTAAACAATGAAATTAAAGGAAATTCAGAAATGAGGGTTCAAACATCACTATAAATTAACATCATTTAAATGATTCATTTGTTTTTTGTTTCATGTAATCAGCATTCTTAAACGTGTTTTAAATGTTCACTGGATTGTGGTTAAGCTGATCATTCACTGCTCCATTACCTTACTTGACAATTTTCCTTCTTTTCTGACTCATCTTCAACATGGCCGTCATTCCTATTTTGTTTCTGTTCCCTTTCCTCTCCTCCCAAGCCTGTTACCAATTTACTTATAAAACACATTCACTAGGATAGTCACATATTTCAAGAAAACCTAACCAGGTCTTTTTGTATTGTATTAACATGTACAAATCCACCTGTACGAGGAAAGTGATTTCTGAGTATTAGATTTTCTTGAAGTATAACATACTTTATAGTTTAAAAAAATCGTCTTTTCAAATCCTTTTAAAATGAGATATAGTATATACACAAAACATTTTCAAAATCCATTCAGAATACTGAAAGAATGGCTCCACTTATCTAAGGAATTACTTCATCTGAGAAGTAAAAAGAAATGGTTGTCTAAGCGAGGAATAATATATAAAATGGGTCAGAAAACAATATATGGAAGGAACAGACTGGTTCTCCACAGGATCAGATAGAAACATTTCCAGTTCATCTTTCAATTAATATTTTGGTGAAGATATTTATTCCCTTAAGTAATGAATGACATGGCTTTTTGGTTCCCATAAACATGTTATTTTGTAAATAGGTTTTTAACTGAATTTCCAAAAAGACTTGTATATGGCCAGTTTAATTCTCAATGGTCTGATTTTATGTGCCTCTTTCTCTAACGGCAGCCTCAGTGAACAACAGTCCACAGAGTTATTAAGAAATACAAAGTTCCCTCTCATTTACACAAAGAATTCCTGACATATAGCTAAAGAACATTTTTTAAATTTGGAATTAGATGTCCTTCGGACCAGAAGTCCAGCATGTCTGACTATGCGAGTTTTCTGCTTGAGGAAAATGAATCTTTAAGTAAGAGTAAAAGGGGGTATATATACACTTTTCCCTGACAACTTTTTGTATTTTTTGACTATGTTTTTTTGATAGAAATAAATATTTGCAAGATCTTTCATTTACAAACAATATAGACAAATACTTATACTGCTACATTATGTTTTTTTGAAAAGGCACAGGTGCACGTGCATGCAAAACTCTTCAATAATGAGTGGATTGATACTATCTGCAAAGATATGACGTTGTGCCACTTCTCTCTACTGCCAAGGCTATTTCTTTTCAGCCCCCATTTTACAGAGTAACAAAGAAACAGATATTGCAAAGATAAAGTAAGGTTATTGATGTTTCCAAGCTCATGCAAAAATACCTGATTTTCAAAACAGCTTTATGGACATGGATATATTTCCCATCAATTCGAAATTTTAGGTCAGCAGTTTCTGGACTGTCAAATTCTTTCTTCAGTGACTCTGCAACTGTTAAAAAGTCTTCCGGCTCTGAAGGCAATGAACACATTATCAATACAGAAAGCTCAGGAAAAATACTCAAGATTTGGGGGAAAAAAGATATTATAATTATTAGCATGATGGATAATTGAGTTTTTTTCAAAAGAATTCATGTCTTACTTGACAAACCAATTTCACAGTTAAAATAATTTACTATGAATCTATAAACCACAAAAAAATACATATTGGGAAAGGCCAAATACCAGTCTTACAGACTGAGACATTAGCAATGTGTATTTTTTTTCAAAAGGAAAAATTATAGGTAGTCCATGATTGTATAACTACTTTTCAAAACTTGAGTGGTTCTCTTGTATGGTTATGTATGAACTTATCGACTTTCCTGACTGAAACACTAAGAATACCTTTTGCTCTGCTTTGGGGTAGTTTCAAGGGGTTAGCATATTTTACTCAAGGAATCTCAAGAAACAAACTCACCACTTAAGTGGTAATGCTAAGCAGTCCTGTTCTTACGCATATAAATCCATTCTCCTCGGTATCAGGAATCTAAACAACCCTCTAATGTACAAACAATTTGCTAAAAACAAAGCAAATTTACTTAGTAACAACATATACTCAAAGAGAATAATTTTACAAAAATATAACCACATTGCCTGATAAGAAGAATTGCTGTTATGATTACAGGGATATGTAAGTAGAACTGTGTTATGAAGAAAAGTAAAGGCACTTGTACAAATTCATGCAACACTTTCTTGTGCTTTATATGTATGGACAAAGGAAAACAAGTAGAAGCTAACGGGAAAATGAAAGAATTCCAGAGAGCCTCATCAGCACCGAATAAAGATACCATGGACAGAGACAGGTGGGGAGTGCCCACAGACGGGAACGGTGACTTAAAGAACTGCGCTGTGTCTCTCAGCAGCCTGGTGTTACCAGGGTAATTCTCAGAGGAGGGACAACTGCTAAAACCTAGGCTGAGAACTAACAAATGAACTTATCCATGAGCTTTATTATCAGAATCTCCCAAAGAGAGACACATCAGGTGCCTGAGCAGTTACCTTAACCTAC
The DNA here is from genome assembly GCF_964194185.1 of Rhinolophus hipposideros. Classification (NCBI taxonomy): domain Eukaryota; kingdom Metazoa; phylum Chordata; class Mammalia; order Chiroptera; family Rhinolophidae; genus Rhinolophus; species Rhinolophus hipposideros. The sequence continues at coordinate 18,924,756 of NC_138050.1, forward strand.
AGCCCCCCAACACCCACACAATGCAGAGCTCTCTTGGCTATGGAGGAATGGTCGACGATCTCTCAAAATAAGACTTTCCCTGACCCTGTAACCTGGATCACTGGTGAATAAAAGAAACGTAATAACTTTGATGAAAATGAGTCCAGCCGTCTAGCTTACTACCCTACCCATCCACAAAATAGCTTATCATTGCCTCAACCTCTATCTAGTCGGGAGGGTTGAAATAATCCTTTCCTCCTATCAGAAAAGAAAGTCTTCTGAGGTGTGAATTCACCATCTGACTTTCTTCCTAACATCCAGCTGAGAATATAAACTGAGAGAAAAAACACTTCTGGCTTTTAGTGGGTGGAAGGGAAAGGAGTCATCTAGGAGACATATTCAATGACCATAGTTTTTGCAAACTTAACATTAAAAAAATGTCAGGGCATTTGTTTTGAAAAAGATACCTTTATAGGGCTAGGATTTTAAAATGCAAAAACCTGGGGGAGCTTTTTATAAACAGGCCAAGGTTAAGTAGTATGTGGGAATCTGAAGATGTAGACAGAGTGCTTCAGGTGTGCATGACACATGTGTGTGATTATGGCCAAAGAGTCCCCTTCTGTGAACTAAAGTTTATCCAATCACTACATTCACTGTAAAAACATTACTGTATTATAAAGAACCTGGAAATGTTCAATTTGTTTCACTTTAAGTTCAGCAGCAGCTTAACTCTTTCTGAACATACCCTTGCCTGCAAGACCATAAAGCCCGTCACCTGACAATGCGACAGCTCCAACGGTCTGATACACCGCAGCACGACACGTATTACAAGACTAGCTTTCAATATCAATTGCTGAGCAAGCCAAACCCCTGGTTGTCAAGACATACATTAATGTTCAAACACAGAGCATCAGGACCCATTTACTCCCTTTTCATATAAACAAAAGAATAACTTAGCAGAAAAACATTGGCAAAAGGCAGAAATGAACAAGAAATAAAAGAGAAAGAGATTAAAATCTCTGTTAATGGCTACGCAGCTTTAAGACATCTTAAAACTTTCAATCAGTAATGAATTCTTGAAGAAGACAATAGTCCGAAAAGGGCAGATTATGTAATCAAAGATCACCCTGAATTCCCGCTTGGATGCCCTTCTAAAAGTATTTGAGATTGGTTGAAAGAAAAAGAAAGTGGAGTTAACATATCACCTTAAAAACTACAATCTTTTTTAAAAAAGATTTTTATTAAAATATAGCTAACATACAATATTATACTCATTTCAGGTGTACACAATAGTTATTCAGCATTTATATACCTAACGAGGTGATCACTATGATAAGTCCAGCAACCATCTGACACCGTACCACGCTATCACAATATTATTGACTATATTCCCCATGCTGTACATTACATCCCCATGACTTATTTGTTTTCAACCTCGAAATTTGAACCTCTTATTCCCTTCACCTTTTCCTCCAGTTTTTTGTTTTTCAATTACAGCTGACATTCCATATTACATTAATTTCAGGTATACAGCATAGTGGTTAGACATTTATATAATTTAAGAAGTGATCCCCCTGACTGGTCTAGTACCCACCTTTGAATTGTACACTTTAAAATGGTTAATTTTATGTATGCGAATTTTACCTCAATTAAAATGAAAGCACTTAGAGGGAGAAAATAATAAATCCATGTAATGTTTCATAATGTGTTAATAAATTTTACTTTGCAAATCTAATTGGGGAAAGATACTAAAGTTAATGGAGAATAAAACATTCTGGAACCTAAAAGAGCCCACAACCAGCATTTATGTAGAAAAACGGGTCAGTTGAGAGGACCATTCTTCCTGGGTGGAAGTAACCCTGAGGTTTCTCACCTACAGACAGGAGGCGCCATGAGACAGCGGGAGTGGCGAAGCAGGCAAACACGTCATCGGTGCAGGAGAAGTGGGTGAGGTGAGGCAGGACCACAGACTGTCCCCGGCACTGGCCCCACATGTACACGTGGCCCCCCTGGGTCTTGGCGGCAGAGGTGTGGGCAGAGTGGCAGGCTGCAATCTCTACTACCCTGAAAAATTTTAAGAAAAATGCATGCCACTTCTATATCACAGAAGGTAAATTAAAAGTTCATGTTTGGAACACCTCAAAAAACAGCTCAAGATCAAGGGACATTAGCTACCGTGTTTCCCCAAAAATAGGACCTAGCCAGACAATCAGCTCTCATGTGTCTTTTGGTCTTATAGTAAAATAAGACTGGGTATAATATAATACCCGGTATAATAATAATATAATATATAATATAATATAATATAATACAATATAATAATACAATACAATACAATGTAACAATATAATATAAAATACAATATAATACCGGGTCTTATATTAATTTTTGCTCCATAAGATGCATTAGAGCTGATTGTTCGGCTGGTCTTATTTTCGGGGGAAGCACGGTATCAAGTCATATAGACAAAACCAAAAGACTGGGGCAAGAGTGCTGTGTTTCTCCTTTCCTGGCTGCCCTACTTCTCATTGTAACCCCATTCTGAGTTAGAATAAATAATACATACTGTTAAGGAAAACTTGGAAAAAGGGGCTAGAAACCAAAGTAAATGAGGCAAGCGGACTCTAACAGTCCTGACAGTTCTGGGGGCTTGGACAGTAGCAAAAACATACTGTTCCAGTAAACCATTTCCTTACGAATACATCTTCTTCTCATCCCCTGCCAGAGCTCAGAACACTCATTAGGCTAATACACATTACTGGTCTAGGGGTCATGGACTCTGAACATCTCAAGCCAAATGCACATCAAGCCAAACTCACTACATTTCTCAGTCTGCTTCTTAAGTAGGGTCCCCAAATCAGAAATCAACATTCTGAAAGTTAGTAAGAGCTCACAATTTGGCTGAAGAAACAGTAAGCATCTATTCCAGTAACACACATTAAATTCAATCAATATTTAAACAGATCTTGTCCTTTCAAGGGCAGATTTTATTTATTTAAAAGTTGTCTTAGTTGGCTCAGAGGAAAAGTTTGTGCCTCATCATGGTGACAGACCTTGTTTCACCTCCCTACTAAAGGGGCAACAAGAAGCCTGTAGGAATTATACCAAGATGTACTGATGCCTGTCAATCACAGGAGGTCATTTTAGAAAGCTGCATAAGAGTCACATCAAGTTCAGGTTCATTTAGCTGGTACTCAAATTCTTTTGTTCACAATGAGAATGTTAATAAACAGAAGAGGACAAAGCCAAACACCACAGCACCGGCACACACAGTCTCACGTCCACAGTGCACACACAGTCCCAAGACATCATACAGCCAAGTTACCTTTCTTTCTCCACCATGATGTGTGCTGGGCTTAGCAGATTATTTTTATTGCCAGTTCCTAGCTGCCCATACGTGTTAGCTCCCCAGGCATAGAGCAAGCCCTCATCTGTTAGTGCTAGAGTGTGTGCATAACCGCAGACAATCTGCAAGTAAATTTAAATGGTTACCATAAACAGGAAAACAGGAAGGACAGGGAAAACATCTACTAAAGATTACAGCCAGCTTCTGCAGAATGCCATTTCATCATGAGGTGTGGGCTAACATTCTCTGGAATATTAAAAAAGCATTAGAAAAGCCTAAACCTGAGACCACTAAATCCTTCCAATCACTTTTTTTACTCATCAAGACTGATGTGCCACCACCGTGGTGTCCCTTCACATTGTCAGAATTGAGGGAGAATATACTATGAAATGTGGAAGATGAAGGCACAGGGCACAGTTCGAAAAGACTTCTTGAAGAGTACATCTCCACTATTCGTCCAAGTCAGAGCCGGGAGATCGATGGGACCAGCCGCTAAGAGTCTACCACACGTACCTGGTTCACACACACGCTGTGCAAGGCTGCCACTCTCACAGGGGTCAGCTGGTTGCCATTGTTTCCCAAGCCCAGCTGACCATTGCCATTGTAGCCCCAGCCATACACCTTAGAGAGAGAAAGGGAGAGAATGGGCTTTTAATACTGCTAGTGAGAGGGAACCGATAAACTTTCCCCACTTCCTACACCCTTATTCTACTCTGTGATCCCACACTGATCTTCAAATGGAGGATGTGTTAGGGGTGGCAAATGACAGACTCTGGCATCCGCTCCTACTCTGTAACTTACTAGTTGGGTAGCCTTGGGCGAGTCACTAATTCTTATTTTACACACGAGGAAGCTGAGGCTCATTAACAATTAGTAAGCACCTACTGTATGTCAGGACATCATGAAAGGTACTAGGGATATGTCTTTGGCCATGGTTTAACAGGGGTGATGAACATATGCAAATGCTCTGCACGCAGGTGTCAAGTGCTGTAACAGACAGAACCAAGGCGCTGCAGCAGCAGGGGGCAGAAAGGCTCTGTCTGCAGGAAGGAAGCTGAGGAAAGACTTCCGACAGTGGCGATGTGAGCAGGGCTGAAGGACAGATGAGGTGAAGGCATTCCAGGTACAGGCCACAGAATGTGATGGAGGCAAGTTCAGAAAACAAGTAGGTGGTCTTGGCTGGACACATCTGGAGTAAGTGGTGAAGAGAAAAAGCTAGAAGGAAAGGTAAGCACCAAGGGGATAAAGTACTAGGAACAGTGGAATACTTCTATGGTTCTTTCACTGAAATATTTCAAAATAGAGATTAATGTGCTTAAATTTTCATTTTGGAAATATCACACTGGCCACAACATGCAGGGTGACTGGAGTGTGTGAGACTGAGGCAGGAACACCATTCAGAAGAGAAGCTCATCTCTCATCAGCAAACAGGTGAGCTCGGACGAGCCTCCAAAACAAGGCAGCAGTAGCGGGGGCCCGGAGGTAGTGAATGGACAGGAAAGGGGTTAGAGAGAGATGTGACAGAATGTGGTGACCCTTAGATATCTGGAGTGAGAGAGAGGAAAGCAGCTAAAAGCTGTAAGACTGGGCTGGGCATAGGTTCAACAGAAGTGTAAAAGGTTTAGAATAGCCGGTGTGGGACACAGGAAAAAGTACTGACCAGCAACAGACAAAAGGTCTAGCTCAAATTAGAAACCCAAGATGGGTGGTGGCACCACGCCTCATGGCAACACAGGGCAAACAAGCACCGGCTGGGGCTTTTCAGGACAATGTGACAGAGGAGAAAGGGGGACATGGACATTCAGGTATTAGCAAGAAATGGTTAAAAGCATGTTCAATTTCAGAAGTGCAACAGGTTTGAACTTTGGCAACAGACGTCAAAATTTTTAATGGCATACTCCCTGACCCAGAAATCCTATTTCTGGGAACTTATTCTATAGAAATACTTGCTTAAGTGTACAAAGATACACACACACAAACAGTAACACAGAAAATCAGTGCAACATTGTTTATAACAGCAAAAAGTCAGAAACAATTGAAATGTCCATCAGTACAGCTCTGGACATGGGTCATCCACACAAGAAAAACTAAGCAGCCATTAGTATATGAAACGTAGCTACAAATGGTCTGAGTAAGATTTAAGCACAACACATGTTGTTAAGCAGGGAAGTTACAGAACAGTACAGAGAAAAGCAGTAGGTATAATAATCCCATTTAAAAAAAAAAGATAATTATACTCACCTATATATAACTGTTTATAGAGAAAAGTCCAAAAGGATATAAATCAAACTATTAACAAGATTTGGGAAAAGAAATTCACTTTTTACTTGTTTTCCTTTGTTAAAATGATCACATAATAGTACTTTTTAAATTGAATTTTAAATTAAAATGGGAATTAAATTTTTTTTAAAAATGGGAAGTGACGAATACTGGAATGGAGAATGTTACATGACTATCCCAAGGAATTCTGAAGTCACCCGGGATGTCAGAATTGATTGAAAAACCTAACCTACCAGACGTGAGTGTTCAGTCAATGCTAACGCCCTCTAGCAGCCCAGAGCATGATTCCATAGGTCTGCGTCCACAGCTGTATCTTTGGATAATTTTTGTGTACTAAGTCATGCATAGGTGGGAACATGCCCATTTAAATAGAAATGGCAACTGGGATAATTTTACAAAAATAACCATCCGCTCCAAAGTGACCATGGTAGAGGTTCACTGAAAGGTGGGCATTTTAAAGTAACTAAACAGCAGTCGGGACAAACAATTCTGCTTTTGCAAGTTTCTTCTTCCTGGGAACACACATTTCAGACGTAGACAGGCAGTTAGTTCTGCACACTTCATGTGCATTGGCGTCGCTGCCTGCTTACAAACAGCATCAGCCAACCATAAAGAGTGCACAGTTGATTTTTTTCGTTGGAAGACTAAGGTATATCAAATTCTTTTATCAATTACACTAAATTACAAACACACACCTATAAGTATTAAGCTGGTTGGGTCTTGAAAAAAAAATTAAATCTAGACACATTAGAATCTTTACTTGCAGATAAACCTTGGAAATCAAAAATTCATACTGGGAAGCAAACATCTTCTGGTTACTCCTCACTCAGTAACCAGTTAACTATCAATGAAGCTGTCAAGTAAAGGAAACCCTTCCTTCCATCATCTAATACACACACCTCATGAAAAAAATGACATTTCATTGAAAGAAGTGGGGGAAGAAAAAGGGGAATGCACAGATGGCTCACCTCACCGTTGTCCAGAACAGCCATGGACGAGGTCTGACCACAGGCGATGCCTACCACCCTCTTAATGTGTAAACAGTTTGTAACTTTGCGAGGAGTTGGCTGATTTGCTGTTGACCCTGAACCCACTTGGCCACAGTTGTTATAGCCCCAAGCAAACACCTACACAGGAGAAGCCAGGAAAAGAAACAATGGTGAGGGTGAAAGTTCTACCTCTAACTACAATAATAATCATAAAATCAAAATAAAGCCACTTAGCGAGTACTTACATGTGCTAAATGCCCTCCTTGCTTTATATGCACTAACCTATTTAATTCTCATAGGAATCCTATAAGGTGACCCTGGTGTGGATATTACCATCCCCATTTTATATATGGGATGGAAACAGAGGCTAAGTGACTTGTTTGACGTTCCCAGTTAGTAAGTAGTAGAAGCGGAATTTGAACCCACGCCGTCCAGCTGTGCTCTTAACCACTATGCTGTATTGGCTCTGTAACGACAGCCGTTCTCTATGTTTCTAACCTGGCATCAATAGAAAATGAAGTATATGCCACATGAGTACCAGTGATATGAAAAATCTGCTTAACTCTTTGGCCACAAACAATCCTTTTTATTTTCACAGAAACCTGTCGAAACCACAGTATGCTTTTCCCTGTCTTGCTAACCACCAGTACTGGACATTACATAACCTTTCCTGATGACTCAGGACCATCGTGATTGGAATTATCAATTGTAGTTCCGTGTCGTAACACAGTAATGCTCACAGTACTAAGGAGATGTTTGTCCTACAGAAATGACACCAGGCTGTCTGTCAGGCTATTCTTGGTAATATTTTCTCTGAGTTCTCATTTGCTGTCTGTCAGCAGCAAGCAGCTCCCCTCCTCAACTGCATCCTGCTTATCACTTCTGGCCTGTCATCTGCCACAGCCTGAAAACCACATTTCTAAGGGAGACACACAAATAGATCTATAAGTTAGTTCAAAGCTGGTAACAAAGATGAAAACAAGCAAAAAAATCACTTCAAGTTAATTATCAACTGATTCTATCAAATAGGAATGTGACCAAAGAGAAGAATTAGGGGATGGGGAATGTTGGCAGTAAAGGAAATAACTCCAACACAAGGAGAACTTCTAAGGATCCCTCCCGGCCCCCTTCACTTGCCAGCAGGAAGTGGTCCTCACTCATCCTGAGCTCTGGCTTCCATAATTCTTTCTTTCCTCTGTCAGAACCTTCTAAGTTATATGTCTGATGCTGCCCAAGGCTACCACAGCAACACCCACTATTGATGTCTTAAAAGAATATGTGCTATAGGTTCATTACACAGGTACAAAAGGAATCACCTGCAACACTTCCTGAAAGTGAGTCACAGGAATAGCTTGTATAATAATGCAAATATTTAGCACAATTATCCAAAGTAACAGGCTTAAGGTGAAAAATACCAGGAATGTATACTGTACAAATTAGCAAGTTCTAATGTCAACAATCATTCTTCTGGCACTTCTGAAAAATCCCCAATTCCCTTTCAATGTAGCTGCCTTTTCTGTAAAAGATGCAGACTGTAGTTACACTAACCAAGAAACAGACTGGGAAGCAGCAGATTTGGGGCACGGAGCCAGTATACCAGCCCTGGCTCCAGCACACCCCAGCCATGAAACCTTGATCTCCCTGAGTTTCTTTGGTTTCCTCATCCATAACCCACCTTACTTAGAAAAATCGCTGTAACACCACTAAAGGATTTTAACAGGGAGCATTATGATCCGATTTGTGTTTTAGAAATCAAAGGAGGTAGAGAAGTAACATTGGACAAGTTGACCAATCTAAAAGCTATGGAATAAAAGAGATCATGGCAATAGTCTAGGCAGATGACAAGGCCTGACCTAAGGTTATGGAGATGGAGAGGACCCAATGATAAGAGATTAGAAGGTAGAAATCAATAGGCTGAGCAACCTTTAAGATAAGCATGGAACTTGTGGGGTGAGGTAGTACAGTACCTACTGAAATCAACATTCTAAAGTTATTTTCTACGACATCATTACATTTACTGAAAAACAAAAGACACCTTGATGGATGGGGTCACTAAAAAAAAGTACAGAACACTGTCATAGACATCTAACTTGTAGTCTTAGAAAACAGCACAAGACTCAACTGCCTTAAGACTAAAGTCTACTTGCATCAAGAGTGGTCCTGATTACAAAATACAGGTTGTGTTAGAAAAAGAGTGTATTCCCAGAATGTTTTCAGCCACGTACACAGGCTACTATGTTCACACTATACCAAGCACAATATGGGGATTATTTTTTTATTAAAGCAAGGCATGTTCACAATAGTCAAAAGGCAGAAACAACCCAAATATCCATCAACATATGAATAAACAAAATGTGGCATACACATACAATGAAATATTATTCAGCCTTAAAAAAGGAAGGAAATTCTGACACATGCTACCACATGGATAAACTTGAAGATATCACGCTAAGTGAAATACGGCAGTCACAAAAAGACAAATACTATAAGATTCAACTCATAGGAGGTACCTAGAATGGTCAAATTCACCGATACAGAAAGTAGAATGGTGGTTGCCAGGGGCTGCGGGAGGAGGAAGAGGAGATGTTTAATGGGTGTAGAGTTTTTCAGTTTTGCAAGATGCAAAGAGTTCTATGGATGAATGGTGGTGGTGATAACAAAACAGAGTGGATGCACTTAATGTCACTCAACTGTACACGTAAAAATGGTTAAGATGGTAAATTTTATGTGTATTTTGCCACATTTAAAAATAAAGAATGAAAGCAAGGCACTTACCTCTCCATCAGCTGCCAGAGCCATTGAATGATGTGAGCCGCAAGCTACTTCAACCACTTGCTTGATCAAGAGATTGGTACAGACTTGGATGGGAGCAATGCCTTGGTTGGTTGTCCCATTCCCAAGCTGGCTATATCCATTGTGACCCCAGGCGTAAACAACTCCATCTATACCAGGTGGCCACACACACAGAGTCAGCTCCAAGATAAACAGTAACCCCTGTACTTTCTTCCCCAGACTGTGCACAACTCATTCTCCAACCTTAATTCCTATCACATTGTCCTTCCTCCCTGTAAACTAACCACTGATGAGGGGTGGGGGAAAGAGGCATGGGTAAGAAAATAGGACAGACAGATGCAAAACTGTTACAGAAAGGACTTGGTACTAATATAGAAAAACATCAGCTTTGTGGGCAGAAGTCAGCTTACATATACAAAAATCAGACCTACTAACCAAGGCTGACCTAGCTACTGCCACGGCTGAACGGCCGCTACGCCACTAACAGAACCAGTGCAGAGTCCCTGATGCAGCTTCACCCGTCACGGTGGCCAACTAGCCATTTGGTAGCACAGCTCCAAATGGACCGTCCCATCCAGGAAGGAGCAGCCAGTCATATTGACAGGAATCAACACATAATCCGGATATTATAACAGCCTCAAAGAGAAGATACTGAATCCATGAAATGAACAGGAGGCTCTAGAAAAGAACATTTAGAGGACAAGAAAGAGAGCTTAGAAATGGAACAGCAGAAATGTTAAAATTTGACATAAGGGTTGTGAGATGAGTTGAAGAAATTTCCCAGAAGTAGAAGAAGTAGATCCAGAATCTCTAACTTCTAAGAAAAATTCCAGAAATAACAGAGAAAACAAGGGAAATTGTCCATGAAATATTTTAAGAAAACTCTCTAGAAATGAAGGAATTTCCAGATTGAAGGGCCAATAGAATGACCAACATAATAAATTAAAAATTACCCACACCAGAGTATATAACCGTGGTTATTTCAGAACACTAGGAATAAAGAAAAGATCCTTCAAGTTTCCAAAGAGGAAGAAAGTCATATGCAAAACAGAAAAAGTCAGAATGCCATCAGCAGCCCTTTAAATTTGAAAGGTACAATGACTTCAAAATTCTGAGGAAACAATTTCCAATTAGGAATTCTAAGCCCCAACAAACCATTGATCAATTGCAAGGGTAAAATAAAAACATTTTAAGACAAGGTCGCAAAGATTTCTCTCACAGTCCCTTCTTTGGGAAGCTACTAGAGAATGTGTCACCCAAATGACGGTATAATCCAAGAAGGATTATAGGGCACAAAGAATAGGGGATCCAGAGAGGAAAAAGGTGAGGGGACTTCCAAGGATAACGGTGAAATGAAGTTCTAGGCTGACAGCTGTGAAGTCGGCTTAGAGTCACCAGTCCCAGATGACGCGGGTCAGAGGGCTCCAGAGATGACCCGATGCACGCAGATGGATGGAGAAGCAACACTGCTCTGTAGAAGGGTTTGGGCACATGTTAGATACATGTATAGAAAAGGAGGTAAATGAACGCCAGGGAAACAAACAGTTGTACAAGAAAGGAGGTGGCCCGGCTCTAAATAATACTTACAGAGTCCTAATAATGTCAACGTTGAATATTAATTTCACCAAAATGGCGAGTCACTATATTGAAAGGATAAAGGGGAGGTAAGGTAGGGGAGAGCACTAAACTTTGTCTGCCATTATAAAAAGTCAAAGGATAATATGTAAATTTTAGTATTTAGAAATAGTAGTATAAGCATGCCAATTTAAAAATATGAGATTAAATATCAGAAGAAACATCTGAAAAAATTAAAAGTGGTTCTTTCTGAAGGGCAGTTTCTAAGAGTGAGGAAGGGGAAGATGAAATATTTTTTACTGAAGGCCATAAACTATTTGATGGTTTAAAGTGTTAAATTGCTTTAAACTATATGTTGTAAAACATAAACAATACACATGAGTATGTATATTTACATATATATCTATATGTAGATATATATTTACATATATATTTACATATTTACATATACATATATATCTGATACATAAAGTACATGTTTAATGTATATTGTGTAAAATGTATTATAACCAAAACTGAATTAAAAACAAAAAGAAAAATATTTCCACAAGAAAATCAGTTTTTTATATTTATATTTTTGTTTTATGTTTATTTGTATCTTAATTATAACACTCAACATAGTTAAAACTGTATGATCTGGATGCCAAAAATAATTCCAAAAGAAGAAAATCAAAAATTTGAATGTATATGTTTTAGTGTGTTTTCTCTAAAAAACTGCCTCAGTAATTTACGGTGAGAAGTCTATGACTAGTTAAAATTTGTATGTGTTAGGAAAAAAATTAAATCATTAGGTCACAATGGATGACAAGCTGAACCAGTCAGCAAAGCTGTAATGGCCTGAAAGAAAGCCAGTGTGAGGCCAGAAGGCATGATTACACAACGCGGAAGTGAGATAATCACCTCATTATGCTCAACACCGGTTACACTTTTACTAGACAAGCACACTCGTATCTGGATCTCACAGCTTCAGAAAGACGCAGACAACTGGGAGTGGATTCAGCTATGAGTTGGAAACAATCAAAAAGCTCACTACTAGGAGCTATGGCAACATCAAAGGAAGTCCCTGGTCTGGAGGCAGAAAGGCAGGGGAGCAAACTGTCTTCCAAATGCCACTCTACAGAATCACCCAACAGAAAGCTGAGACCTCTCTCTGCGAGAGAGCGAGAGCAAGAGCTAATGTACCTAAAATATAAAGGGAAGGACTCAGGTTACAAATAGCAGATTTGCAGAGGGCTGTGGGTGCGCACAGTGGAGATAAATGGCCAGAGGCAAATGCATAGCCTCCGTCAGGGATCCTGTGGAGGCCAAGAGAAAAAGGACAGGAATCCGACCCGCATTCTTTCCATTCGGTACCCACAGGAATGCCAGGGAATAAACCAAGATTTCTTGAATTCAAGGTTCAGGAACTATACATAGATTGGAAAATTAGTTTTAACTCTGTTTATAAAAAAGTAAAACTTAAAAGTTGCCTTGTTAGCACAAATCCACTGAAAATTAGGGTGGAAGGACCACTTGGTTTGCTATACCTAATCTTTCACAACTTTAAGTAGCCTAAAACCTCAGAAGTTTGCTTAATTTATAAGTCATCTTACGGCTGTTCCAGAGTTAGCCTGGCATGTTTAACTTTCACCCCTCAGAAATAAAGAGACAAACCATTAGAAATTAATTATTTGATCCAACCTCACCTCCCCTTAGCTTGGAATTAACTGCTCAGTTTCCCCCAAATTGAAAAGGTGGACTTGTTTCCTCTTTACCTTCGGTGCTGAGAAGGACATGTGGTCCACTCCCATAACTAAGGCTTTTAATCTTCTTTCCACATAAGGCTTCTAGCTTTTTGGGTACAAGTGTACTCTGGTTATCTCCAGTTCCTAGACAGTTACTATAGTTCAATCCAAATACAAAGACCTGGAAAACAAACAGTTCTGAGTTGTTTGGCCTAAAGTTACACAAAGGCTCCCTTATTCGCTCTGTAAATAAGACACACTCAAGTTCAGTTTGACAGCTCAGTGGGTAGGAAGAGACGAAAAAGGTTGTTAAGAAAAATTCAACCTCTGATGGTATTATTTAAGTTTTAGAATACTTGGTTATACTATCGAACCCAAAGAGTAGTAGGGGGTGAAGTGCTGTTAAATCAAGAAAACTGAAAGAAAAGACAAATTAGATAAAAGACACAGTCTTCTTGAATTTCAGGTTCTCTTATCCCCCACCTTTCCTCGCTCTTCAAATTACACACCTCAAAACTCAATCCCAAAATAATCCTTACAATTAAACTCTGGGTTTTGAAAGATTCTTACCTCGTCATTGTCAGTAACATACAATGCTTCATTGGCTGACGTGCCAAAGACACATGCTTTCCGAATAGATGCAATTTCCTGAGGTGAGAGCAAAGTGAAGATTGGCCACTTTCCTACATCCACCATGACTCTGGCTTCAAGGAATTCCTATAAATAAGCTGACATGTCTGCTGTAACAAACAAAAAGGATTCCAAGAAAAAAATTAAATAACCACTAAACTAACTTAAAAACAAGGGCACTGTTAATAACAGAAAACAAAAGCTAATTCCAGAATAAATGACCCACCTTTGGTTAGACAGATCTCTCACTTTCCCCAGGAACGTGTCTAATCTTTCCTCCACCTTCAGACCTGGGCCTTTTCCTGTAATGGAAGGAAAACTTGCTAGAACCAGTTGCTTGTCTTGTGCACTTACAAGCCAGTGCTTATCTGTTACATGCATGCTTATGTGCAAGCAGACAGCAGATATGGGGGGAAGACATGCGAACTAGATGAAATCAGGGTGCCTCATCCAGGTACTTTTCCCCCAAGTATTGAGATAAAGTTAAAGGCTGTAATACTAGTTTGTCTAAGATAGTTAATACTCAACTAGGAGGGAGGGAGGAACGGAGGGAGGGAGAAGGAGAGAGAGTTACAAAAATCAGAATCCTTATCTCTACTTTCCCACTCTTCCACTACCATCACCAGAATGCACTGAAAGTCCCCCAACCCCTGTAGAAAATCACTGCCACGCCAAGCCACTGTTTAACAATGGGAATGGGACACCCCTCAGTCTAGAGTGGCAAAAATATTAAGAAGCACTAGCCTACGATTTACTGGATGAAACCATAAAATATTATATTCTGGTACTCACTTATATGACCACATTTTATACATTTATACAGATATTTCATTTCATATTGAGAAACGTTATATGAACAAAGGTAAGACAATTCATCCTAATCTTGCTGTTAAGAGTTGATGACTACAGCCTTCACGCAAGTAGCAACTGGCTTAAATGGTACCCAATGAAAAGGAGATGTCTAAATTCCCATACAACTCTAAACCTGATCTGTTTAAGGATTTTTACATGAAGAATCCTAGTCACAGCTCCAATTCTTCTAAAGTCAAAACGTATTTCTAGAAATTCCAAGGGGCTGCACAAGCATAAAACCGTATTGTGCCAAATGAATTTTCATTCTGGCTCTGACCTCTGCAAACTGAAATAGAGCCAAACAGCTGATAAATACAACCAGGGCTTCCTAATGAGGTACACATCTCCTGAAGTTCCTTCCTACTCATCCTTGTCACAGACCTCTAAAAATAGCAAAGAAAGGCAAGCTCAAGACCAAGGTCTTTTTCTGGTTCCAGCACCCCCCACAGCACCTCTAAAGAGATCCCCAGAGCTTAAGCATACTTAGCCAGGCCTCAGTTTCCACCATCCAGGGAAATTTTCCCCATCAGCACCAATTTGGATGCCCCAAGTATCACACCACATAATCAATAAGCTTTAAACACCATCAGGACAGGCTGTTCCCTGTCACTGCACAGCCAGACTCCTGGAATAACATCTGAATGTTCTGAAAATTGTGCATGCATGGGTGTGTATGTGTGTGCACACACACCTGCATATGTGTGTGTGTATTGGTGGGAACAGGTAAAGGATTTGGGGGAGGGTAAAAACTAATACATAAACATGTTAAAACATATTTGTTTCAAACGGTATAAAATGGTATAGGAAAGTAAGTCTCCTGACCCTCTCTTCTAGACCCTCTCCACAAAGGCAACCACTGTTAGTAGTTTTAATTCCTTCCAGAGATAGTGTATACTTACATAAGCATTATATGTATATGCGTGCGGAAGCTTTCCTCTCCAACTGAACAGCACATCTTGGAATTATTCTACATTAGAACATGTAGACCTACTTTGCTTCTTTTCAATACTACTACAGAGCATTCCATTACATTGAGTTAACAAGTTACCTGTTTCCACTGAGAGACATTTAAGTCACTTCTGGTCTTTTGCTAATACAAACAATACTGCAATTATTGTTTGCTTATATTATTGTATATACATGGCTTTTTGTGTACATACATTTCTAAGATAAACTCCTAAAAATGGAATTTCCAGGTCAAAGCCCAATAGCTATTTTACCTTTAATAGCTATTTCAAATTGTCCTCTACTGAAGTAGTACCAATACAGAAAATAATCATCAATGTATGGCAGCACCTGTTTAGCCACAACCTTACTACAAGTGTATTGTCATGGGGTCTAAGTTTTGTTTAAACTTGAATTTTCTTATGATGAGTGAGCTTGGGCATCACTTTTAGAAGCAATCACAATAACAGCAACAATAACAAATAACACTTCAGAAGCACTATGCACCAAGCATTGTTCTAAATATTTTACATGTACTATTTCATTTAATCCTCACTTTACAGACAAGGAAACAGGCAAAAAGATATTAAGAATGTTCTGAAGGATATCTGGTTTCCCTCTGGGAAGGCTGGTTATGGCAGCAGTTTCTAGGGCCTTATTCCACCAGCTTTTAAGTTGCCCCTGACAACATGTGCACATGGGAGACTGCGCTTCTGACCACCTGCAATTGAAAACGTCATGTGATTATTAGCCTCTGTCCATCATGAAATAACTTCCAGTCCAGATGGTGGAGTAGGTAAATGCTGTGCTTGCCTCCTCCCAACTATAGAATAATTTAGTTGTTCTATAACTAAATTATAGAACAATCACCCTGGAGAACCATCTGAAGTCCAGCTGAATGAACTCCTATAACTAAGGATATAAAGAAGAAGACACTTAGTCTGATAGAAGCGGTGAGACAAGAAACAGGCTGATTCCACACACATGGGTAGTGACTGAAAATCAGGAGGAACATCTCAGTGCAAAGGACCCCCTGAAGAGTGAGGGGTCCCAGCCCCACACTAGGCGCCCCAGTCCAGAGCACCAGTGCTGGAAAGAGAAGTCCCCACAACATCTGGCTGTGAAAATCAGTGAGGATTCTGGCCAGGTGAGACGGAGGGCTGCTGGAAGCCCAGGTGTCCTCTGCAGGGCCCAAGCACAGACTCACTATCTCACAAACACTTGCCCTAAGTTCCAGCAAAGTAACAGCAGCTTGAAAGGTACCAGGAACATATGGGGAGAAATTGAACTGTGTGGCTTCAGAGCGAAGGTTGGAGGGGCAGCCAGGGAAAAAATGAATTGTGTGGCTTCGGGGCAAGTGCTGGAGGGGCAACCACAATTGTTCACGTGTTCAGCCCTCCTCCCACACAGCCAGCAGGTGCAGGTGGACGCCAAATGTGAATCTGCATTAACCTAGTGAACACCTCGCCCTACTCTGGTGACCCCGAGACCCTGACGCACCCAACTCAGGACCACTAAGCCTCTTTCAGTGGCTGTTCATCACAGGCAGTCAGCCTTGGACCAAACTGCAGAATTTCTTAAAAATTCTCAAAGGTCCACAGGCGCCACACAGGCAGTGGCTATCCTTGATGTACCCTGGGCCCCTTGCTGAGTGGCCCCAGACCTAGCACTGATGCTAAATCTTAATCTGCATAGACCTCATGAACATCATTTGCCCCACCTTGGTGCCTCCCCATGACCCCGCACCACCCAACTTTCACACCACCTGAGCCTCTTTCAGCAGCTGTTCTTCACAGGTAGCTGGCTTCAGCCAGTGCTACAGACTTTCCTAAAAACTTTAAAAGGTCTGTAGGCCCCAGACAATCCACAGCTGGCCTCGGCATGCCCTGTGCCTCTTGCTGAGAGGCCCCAGACCCAGCACTGGTAGCAGCCTGTCTTCGTTCACTGTGTGGCCTCTCCCACATGCCTCCAGGAGTAGCACAGGCAGTGACCAACCATGAATCACTTTGTAGCTCCTACCAGGTGGCTATGGGCAGGGTAAGGCAGGGGTTGCACCAGAGCCCCTCCCAAGAGGTTGCAGAACGAATATACCCAGTGGCCAGCTTCAGACCACAACACAACACTACTCAATTAGCTCCATAAAAGGCACACACAAAGGGTGGTCTCAGCAGGCACCTGAGCCCCACTGGGGCAAATTCTACTCCGTGGGGTCAGCCCCTGAACAGCAGCTTGTCCACTGTAGTTGTGGCCAGTCCTCACAGCTAGTCAGCTTAAGGGTCAACACTACCTACAGCAACCAAGGCTCTACTACAATGGGAGGGCACACACAACTCACACAGGGACACTCCTGGAGCACCCAGCTCAAGTGACCAAGAAGACTGTGCCACTGGGCCCCACAGGACCTATTACATAAGGCCAACTTACTGAGACTGGGAGACATAGCAGGTCTACCTAATACATAGAAACAAATACAGAGAGGTACTCAAAATGAGGAGACAAACATGTCCCAAATGAAAGAACAAAACTCCAGAAAAAGAACTAAACAAAAGGGAGGCAAGCAATCTACCAGATACAGAGTTCAAAACACTGGTTGTAAGGATGCTCAATGAACTTAGTGGAAGAATAGATGAACTCAGTGAGAACTTCAACAAGGAGATAGTAAACATAAAAATGGACCCAGAAACCATTAAAAAGAATGAGTCAGAAATGAAGAATACACTGGAAGGAATCAAGAGCAGAGCAGATGAAGCAGAGGACTAAATTAGTAATTTGAAAAACAAGGTAGTGGAAAACAACCAATCAGAACAGTAAGAAAAAAAAGAGCATAGTTTAAGTGACCTCTGGAACAACAGCAAGGGTAACAACATTGACATCATATGGGTACCAGAAGGAGAAGAGACAGAGAAAGGGACTGAAAACCTATTTGAAACAAATGTCTTAAAACATCCTTAACTTGGGGCAGGAAATAAACATACAAGTCCAAGAAGTGCACAGAGTCCCAAACAAGATGAACCTAAAGATGCTCACATGAAGACACATCAAAATTAAAACGCCAAAGGTTAAAGACAAAGAGAGAATGTTAAAAGTAGCGAAAGAAAAGCAGTTAACTACAAGGGAGCTCCCATAAGACTGTCAGCTGATTATTTCTCATCAGAAATATTTCAGGCTAGAAGGGATTGCCATGTAATATTCAAAGTAATGAAAAGCAAGGACCTAAAACCAAGACTACCCAGGAAAGTTATCATTTAGAATTAAAAGAGAGATAAAGAGCTTCCCCAACAAGAAAAGCTGAAGGAGTTCATCACTACCAAATCAGTATTACAAGAAATGTTAAAGGGGCTTCTTTAAGTAGAGAAGAAAGATCATAAATATGAATACTAAAATGGCAATAACTACACACCTATCAATAATCACTGTAAATGTAAATACATTAAATGCTCCAATCAAAAGACATACGGTAGGTGAATGAAGAACAAAATAAGACCCAAATATATGCTGTCTAGATGAGACCCACTTCAGATAAAAAGACATACACAGACTGAAAGTAAAGGGATGGAAAAAGATATTTCATGCAAATGGAAACAAACGAAAAAAAGCTGGGGTAGCAATACTTATACCAGGCAAAATAGACTTTAAAACAAAGGTTTTAACAACAGACAAAAAAGTACATTTCATAATGATAAAGGGATCAATCCAAAAAGAAGATATAACTCTTATAAACATTTACACCACCCAATGTAGGAGCACCAAACTATGTAAAGCAAATATTGACAGACATAAAGGGAGAGATCAACACAATAGTCATTATAGGAATTGTAACACCGCCATTGACATCGATGGATATATCACTCAGACAGAAAATCAACAAGGAAACAGTGGCCTCAAATAACAAATTGGAGCAGATGTACTTAATTGATATTTTTAGGACATTTCACCCCAAAACAGCAGAGCACATTTTTCTCAAGTGTACACAGAACGTATTCCAGGATAGACCACATATTAGGCCATAAAAAAAAGTCTCAATAAATACAAGAAGACTGAAACTATCTAGCATCTTCTCCAGTAACAATGGTATGAAACTAGAAACCACTTACAAGAAAAAACTGAAAAACACACTAAGACATGGAAGCTAAATAACAAGCTATTAAACAATGAATTGATTAACAATAAGATCAAAGAAGAAATCAAAAGATACCTTGAGACAAATGAAAATGAAAACACAATAACCCCAAATGTATAAGACACAGCCAAAGCATTTCTAACAGGGAAATTCATAGCAATACGGCCCTACTTCAAAAAAAACACACAAAACTTCAAATAATCTAACCTTACACCTAAAGGACTAGAAACAGAAAAACAAAGCCCAAACAGAGTAGAAGGAAGAAAATAATAAAGATGAAAGCAGAAATAAATGAACTAGTCTAAAAAAAAATACAAAAGATCAATGAAACCAAGAGGTGTTCTTTGAAAAAATAAATAAAATTGATAAATCTTTAACAAGACTCATCAGGAAGACACAAGTAAATAAAATCATAAAAGAAAGAGGAGACAACTGACATCCTAGAAATACAAAGGATAATAAGAAAATACTAATAACCATTATATGCAAAAAACAGGACAATCTGAAAGAAATGGACAAATTCCTAGAAACATACAATTTTCCAAAACTGAGTCAAGAAGAAAACAGAAAATCTGGACAGACCAATAACTACAAATGAAATTGATTCAGTAATCAAAGGACTCCCAACAAACAAGTCCTGGAGTGGATGGCTTCACAGGTAAATTTTGGTAAAGTTTACCAAACAGTCAAAGAAGAATCAACAGCTATCCTTCACACACTATACCAAAAAACTCAGAGGAAAGGCTCTCAAGCTAATTTCATGAAGCCAGCACTACCATGATTCCAAAACCAGAAAAAGATATCACAAAAAAAGAAAATTATAGGCCAATATCCCTCATGAAAATAAATACAAAAATATTCAACTAATATTAGCAAACTGAATTCAGCAATACATTAAAAAGATCATACACCATGATCAAGTGTAATTTATTCCTGGGATACAAGGTTGTTCAACTATCCACAAATCAATTAATGTGATATATCACATAAACAAAATGAAGGATAAAAAAATCATATGACCTAAACAAACAAACAAAACAAACAAACGCATAGATGCAGAAAACATTTTGATAGCTGCCAGATGGGAGAGGGGTAGGGGGTGAGTGAAAAGGGGGAAGGGATTAAGAATTACAAATTGGTTGTTACACAGTAGGGTGTAGATTATAGCATAAGGAATATAGTCAATAATAATGCAATATTGTATGGTGTCAGATGGGTACTAGATTTATTGGGGTGATAGATGGGAGGGGTTTGGGGAACAGGGTGAAAAAGGTGAAGGGATTAAGAAGACAAATTGGTAGTTACAAAACAGTCATAGGGATGTAAAGTAAAGCTTAGGGAATATAGTCAATAATACGGTAATAATTATGTATAGTGCCAGGTGGGTACTAGACTAGTCAAGGGGATCACTTCTTAAATTATACAAATGCCTAATCACTGTGCTGTATACCTGAAATAAATATAAAATAATATTGAATGTCAACTGTAATTGAAAATTTTAAAAAGGGGGAAAGGTGAAGGGGAATAAGAGTTTCAAATTTCCAGGTATAAAACAAATAAATCATGGGGATGTAATGAACAGCCTAGGGAATATAGTCAATAATATTGTGATAGCGTGGTACAGTGTCAAATGGTTGCTGGACTTATCATGATGATCACTTGTTTGGGCATATAAATGTTGAATAACTATAGTATATACCTGAAATTAATATAATATTGTATGTTAGCTATATTTCAATAAAAATCTTTTTTAAAATCATATGGTCATACCAATAGATGCAGAAAAAGCATTTGACAAAATCAAGCATCCATTTATTATAAAAACTCTCGGCAAAGTAGGAACAGAGAGAACACACCTCAACACAACAGTGGCCATGTCTGACAAACTCTCAGCTAACATCACACTAAATAATGAAAAACTAAAAGCACTTTCCTTAAGATCAGGAATAAGACAAGAGTGTCCCCTTTCACCACTTTTATTCAACATACTATTAGAAGTCTTAGCCACAGCAATTAGACAAGAAAGAAAAGCCATCTAAATTGGACAGGAAGAATACTGTTATTATTTGCAGATGACATGATTTATATATGCAGAACCCTAAACATTCCACCAAACTATAAGAACTGATAAATGAATTACATAAAGTATACAAAATTAATATTCAGAAATTGATTGTATTTTTATATGCCAATAACGAACTATCAGAAATAGATTAGATTAAGAAAACCATCCTCTTTGCAATTGTATCAAAAAAATAATAAACTACCTAGGAATAAATTTAACCAAGGAGGTAAAAGACCTATACCTGGAAAATTATTGAAGAAAAAAATTGAAGAAGTACAAATAAATGGAAGCATATACCATGTTCATGGATAGAAAGAGTTAACATCGTTAAAATGTCCATACCATCATCCAAAGCAATCTATACATTCAATACAATCCCTATCAAAATACCAATGGCATTTTTCACAGAACTGGAACAAATAATCCTAAAATTTATATGAAAGCATAAAAGACCCCAAATAGCCAAAGCAATATTGAGAAAAACTAAGTTGGAGGTATCATGTTACCTGATATTAAGCTAACTACAAAAATATAGTAATCAAAACAGCGTGGTATTGGCATAAAAATAGACCACATAGATCAATGGAACAGAATAGAAAGTCCAGAAATAAGCCTAGACCAATATGGTTAATTTATCTATGACAAAGGAGGCAAGAATATACAATAGGGTAAAGACAATCGCTTCAATCATTGGTGTTGGAAATACTAGAAGATACATACAAAAAATGCAATTAGACCACTTTCTTACACCATATACAAGAATAAACTCAAAATGGATTAAATATTTATATGTAAGACCCAAAACGTAAAACTCGTAGAAGTAAATAGAGGCAATAAACTCTTTGACATTGCTCTTAGTAATATTTTTTCTGATAGATCTCCTTGGGCAAGGGAAACGTTAAAAGTAAACAAATGCAACTACATCAAACTAAAAAGTTTTTCCACAGCAAAGGAAACCATCAACAAAACAAAAAGACAACTTACTGAGTGGGAGAGGATATTTGCCAATGATACATCCAATAAGGGGTTAATATCCAATATTTATAAAGTACGCATACAACTTAACACCAAAAAAATAAACAATGCAATTGAAAAATGGGCAGAGGACCTGAATAGACATTTCTCAAAGAGAACACACAGATGGTCAATAGACATATGAAAATATGCTCCACGTCACTAATCAGAGAAATGCAAATTAAAACCACAAGATATCACCTCATACCTGTCAGAATGACTGACTGTTGGTGAGGATGTGAAGAAAAGGGAACCCTTGTGTATTGTTGGTGGGAATGCAAATTGATGCAGCTACTATGGAAAAGAGTTTGGCGGTTCTTCAAGAAGTTAAAAATAGAACTACCTTATGACCCAGCAATTCCACTTCTGGGTATTTGTCCAAAGAAATCCAAAATATGAATTCAAAAAGACATATGCACCCCTATGTTCATTGCAGCATTATTTACAATAGCCAAGAAATGGAAGTAACCTAGGTGTCCATCAATAGACAACTGGATAAAGAAGATGTGGTACATAGATACAATGGAATATTACTTGGCCATAAAAAAATTAAATCTTACCATTTGTGACAACACGGATAGACTTAGAGGATATTATTCTAAGTGAAATAAATCAGACAGAAAGAGACAAATAACATATGATCTCACTTATATGTAGAATCTAAAACACGATATAAATAAACAAACAGAACAGAAACTTACTCATAGATACAGAGAACAAACTGATGGTTGCCAAATGGAAAGGCAGTTCAGGGGCTGGGTGAAATAGGTAAAGGGATTAAAAAGTACAAATTGCAGTTACAAAACAGTCACGGGGATGCTAAGCACAGCACAGAGAATATAGTCAATGATATGGTAATAACTATGTATAATGTCAGGTGGCTACTAGACTTATGGGGGATCACTTTGTAAGTTACATAAATGCCTAACTACTACCATGTTTCCCCCAAAATAAAACCTAGGCGGACCATCAGCTCTAATGGGTCTTTTGGAGCAAAAATTAATATAAGATTCAGTATTATATTATATCATATCATATCATATCATACCTGGTCTTTATTTTAATATAAGATATTAATATAAATATAATATATTTTAATATAATTTAATATAATTTTTGCTCCAAAAGACACATTAGATCTGATGGTCCGGCTAGGTCTTAATTTGGGGGAAACACGGTATGCCGTACACCCACAACAAATATAATATTGAATGTCAACTGTAACTGAAAAATACAAATAAATAATAAAAAAACAGAATTTGCTCAAACCAGCACGTGGCAGAATCAGGACCTGAAGCTATGCACTCCAGAGCCACCATGTGCATCCTTCATGTTTAAAAGCTCATGTGTCCTCCTTTTACACAAAGTCCATATTTCTTTGTACTAGATTGTTCTTCTTTTCTGTGTTCTTCATTTATGTGTTCATTGCATAAGGTTGTCTTACATGCTTTTAAAAGTAACAAAATGATGTCCCCCAAATGGCCTGCCTTGTGCCTCTTACAAGACAGACAAGGAGTCATAAGAAGTGAAACAGTGTAAATCTCTATAAAGTAGATAAATTCCGAGGAAATCAAGAACATTTTCCTAGAATACCGTATCAAAGTTTGTCTTTAAAACTTAATATTTTATGTAATATGTAATTGTTTTAATAGAGGGAAAGGGGTAAATTAATTAAATTAGCCCAAAATAATCTTTAAAATTACAACACAAAGGGATATTACCCTTTAAAAATCATCCACTTTCCTGACAGCAGTGCAATTATTCTGAAATTACTAATCAGTTATAGGCAACTTTGCCCCCAGGACTTCGTAATCTACTGAAAAATCAAGCTAATTTTCATAAGGATGGCTTATTATATGAATTGACTTTACCCATGCTAAATTACTTGAAGCTTTATTTTACAAATTATTTCTCCAACAACTTGTAATTTAAGAGTCAATATAAAAACCAGGTCATATATCTTCCATGTCCACACCCATCATAAAAGCAGAAAGCATCACTGATAGCAAGGCCCAAAGTCCTGAGGCCTGTGTTTTAATCCAAGGTTTACTTTTAATCATTTACTGTGACATGTCACTTACCTTTTTGAACCTGGGTTTCTCAAAAACATGTTCTGTAAAAATTTGTAATTTGATGTTCAAGATGAAGAAGCTATGGGGGATTTTTGAAAGCATGAAAACAAGGTCAATAATGTTAGCCCCGCAACTAATTACTCCAAGCAACACAAGCAAATAAAAAGCAGGATGGAAGGAACTAACAATGATCAAGAACCTACTTTGTTGTAGACAGTGTTAGGTAGCTTCACATACACTATTTCATTTACTCTTCACAATACTCTTATAAGGAAGAGACCATAATCCATTCTCAGCAGCAGATGAGGAATGAGGCTCAAAGTTGAAATGACTTTCCAAGGTCACAGAGCAATAAGTGGCACAGTCCGAATTCAACACCCACTCTAATTCTTCTTGCAGAGAAAATCAGTCCTAGCCCTTAATGGCTAACCTTCTCCAACATTACTTCCTTTTGACTTTATCATCTCTCAGAAGTATACACTAACACCTGTTTTTTAAAGTGTTTCAAATATAAAAAGCACGTCCCAAAAAGCATTCCCCACTATGCCTCTGTCTAAATTTGCCTGGTTAAACCCTGTGAATGTCATTCATTCTTTCATTCTTCCAAAAGCCACTGGGAGGAAGGCCCTGGAGACCAAATGTGACCTTTGTCCTCAGAGAGCTCACAAGACAGCACACGGTACATCCCTGGGCTACAGACTACAAAGGCACACAATACTTTCTTCGTTAGTCTATGCTTAACCCGGGCAGCTAATGACATGAACAGGGTGCCTTCAGAATTCAGACAAGGTTCTCCCACAGATGACATGTTCTTTCTTTGTATTGTTTAAATAAATTCCAAATTTTACAACACTTTGTGACCAAAAAATAAATATTTTAAATGAAAATAAAAGTTTAGTTATTTGCATGATGTTTACCCCCTAAGCTGTTAAAAGCTTTAAGAGGTATGCTTGGCTTAAATTCACAAACTTATGGTGGCAGAGTGTTTCCAGAAAATTTTTTAAATGAATTATTAACATAAAATTAAATGTAGAAAGTGGGAATGTAAAAAGATACAGCCAATGTGGAAAACATTACCACAGTTCCTAAAACAATTAAACATAAAACTAGCATGTGATCTAGCAATTCCTCTTCTGGTGTATACACCCAAAAGAATTGAAAGCAGGGACTCAAACATACAGTTGTACGTCAATGTTCACAGCATCGTTATTCACAAGAGCCAAAAGGTGGAAAATCCAAATATCTACCGACAGCTGCATGGATAAACAAAAGGTGGTATCTACAAACAACGGAATATTATTTGGCCTTAACAATGATATTCTGACACGTTATAACAGGGAGAAACCTGACGACATTATGCTAAGGGAAATGACCCAGACACAAAAGAACAAAAATTGTATGATTCCACTTATATGAGGTACCTAAACTAGTCAAATTGATGGAGACAGAAAGTAGAATGGTGGTTGCCAGGGCCTGGATAGAGTTTCAGTTTGGGATGACGAAAAGGTTCTGGGGATGGATAATAGTGGCAGCTGCACAATAATGGGAATGTACTTAATGTCACTAAACGATGTACTTAGAAACAGTTAAAATGGTTATTTTTATGTTATGTATATTTTACCATAATTTAAAAAATCAAATTATGATCCCATAGGCTTATTATCAAACCTGCATTAATAAACTCAAAGATATATTTTAAAATTAAATATAGAAGAGTTTCAGTCCTAAAAAATACTTATTTAAAACTACATTCATAATTAATTCTGTCTTGAGAAGGCAAGTGCACATTATGGAAATTCTGAATGAAACATTTCTAAAAGAAATAAAGCCTTCTTAGAACTTTCAGCACATATAGCAATTCAAACTTGACAAAGTAATTGCTTTAATGACCAGTCCTTTTAGGGTTTGACTGATAATCATAAAAAATGAGTGGTAATTTGCCTGTCAGTCATGTTAAATACTTACTTCTGAAGTACTTCAATAAGATAGTGATTTTTTCAACTTTTTTTTAATTTAGGAAATACTTTCTCATAAATAGCATTGATATGTTCAACCTGAATTATCACTCATGGTGCATTCATTAACAAATGAATCAATGATTTTTGTTTGTTTGTTTGTTTGTTTTGCTATATGGAGATAAAGAGTAGGAGAACAGAAAAGAGAAATGCAAGCAGAAGTTAGAAAGAGTTTAACATCGTCAGAGGATAACATGCCGACCCACTTGGATCTCCGTATTGTTTTTAGCACTTGAATATATATCTTATATTCATTCCCATGGACTTTCTTCTGTGCCCATTAGTACTACAGAGAAATGGCCCCATTCCCTGGGACAGCTCTCCCTGGGGACTGGCACTGTCCCTCTGAGATCTCGTGGCAAGGGGAAGGAAGGGTTCCTTTATTTCACACTCCGAAAGCATATTCATTCAAGAGGACAAACACAGACCTTCCAATTTTAGAAATCTACGTTTAGAACTGGAAGACTGAAGGAGTAATGCAGCAAGCGATCTTTTGATTCCTCTAAGAGCAGGTTTATTTTCCTTTCCCCAAGGAGCCCAGCATTTAATGGAGGGTGGAGGAAGGTTTTGCTTTACTGATCTAGCAAAAATGCATTTGAATATGTTTACAGAATTTAAAAAACAACAGGAAATGGAGAAAATAGTACAGGAAACCTTTGTTTTTGATGAAATAATAGTCTCCATGTTAAACAATATTAGAAATTTGGGGTTGACTTATAAACACAGGGCTTCCTCACAGACCTCACCCCCCCTCATCCATTCTAACCAGAATGTACGTGGCACAAAGGAGACCAATGCTACCGAGGGGACTTTATCTCCAGACCTGTTTTGTGCTGACCTAAAGCTTGCTAAGAAAAAGACGTCAGAATAGAGGGAGCAACCTTGCAGAACTGGTTAGCACCAAAAGTCTGACTCTTCTGGTGTCATTCTTGGGGCACGAAGTGAGATTGTATCATTCTTTATCAGGGAAGCTGATATTCTCACAGAAAACAGGAAGGACTTGGAATGCTGGAACAACCCATTTTAAATGACCAGTGCGTTCTTCAGCATAAAGCTCTAATAGGAGTTTCTCTATTTTCATAAACTGGATGGGTGATGATTTTAGCTATCAGTTTAAGTTGCTAAGCTGCCTCACAATAGGAATTTATTTAATGAGCTACTGATAAAATCTAAAATGCCTTATAAAAAGGAATAATGTGAACAAAATAACAGCACATTGATGCTTTTCCTGATGATGACCCCACATACGAAGAATGGTGGAGGAAATCGTAAAGAACAACACAATCACGGTCCCCACCCCTGAGGAGCTTACGGTCTAATAGAAAGTCAGATCCTAGTAAGTGGAAACCTCCAATGCAAATGTAAATGGCATAACTAAACAAATGATGGGATGCAACATGCAAATATACAGTCCATGTGATACATGTTAATAAGTAAATGGAAAAAAATTATGTGTACAACAGTTACAACTATATAAAAATTATATATCCCAGAAAGCTGTTCCATGAAATCCGAGATATCAAATTCTCAGTATCCTAGCAGATGATAAAATGTAAGCATTTCCTCAGTTTCCTGCAGGAAAAAGTGTTTTTCATAGCCTTCTTCCTTTTTTCACCAATGGAAGTACCTATTTGAGCACACAAGATTTAAGGGTGTGGCCATCTTTTCTCTATTTTTGAATACATTTTATTTCAATTATAGGAAAACTTTCAAATAGAGTTCTAGGATTTTAGGTACAACTTTTGGGGTGCAACTTTACAACTTGTTATGTCATACATCTATGCTACAGCAAAAGCAATTCAAAAAAACCTCTCAGGTTACAGAAGAGCCAAATGTTACTCTTAGCAATTTCTTCAATACTTATTCTGATGAGCTTTTTGAGACTGAGCAGATGCTACACCAAGTGTATTATTCCCCAGGTCCAGACAAGCCTATGATATAATTCTTTAAATAAATATCCACTTTGAAACTATCTCACCCATTCTACAGCATAAGCACTACAAAGAAGCAAAGTTTCAGAGATTTCTGAGAAATGTTACTGCCCCAGCTGCTAGAACAACTGTCATCCATTTCTCTTTCCTGCAAGCCAACCACACTACAAGAATGAAAGGGAAAGAAACAATGTCCCGAATACCTGACAAATTCTACAAAGGAGTTCTGAGAATGGAACATTCTCCAAAAGAGTTTATGCCATCCTTCATAAACATGCAGCTGTACACGTGACATGGTAATCCTACTTCCATTTAAAAAACAGCATGACTGCTGTCTTAGAATTTCCTAACACTCACAGTGACTGCCCCTTTGCCTCATTAGTTTTGTTCAAATTCATCACTCACTTAAGAGGACAACTGTCACTTCCCAATTGCCAGTAAGTTACATGACTTGAAACACAATTTGCAATAATGGCCTCTGGAAGCAATTCTTTGCTTCATCCAAGGAGCTGCCTTCATTTCATTGCACAGAAGCTTTAGCAATTCTAGGACACAGGGAAACTGGCAGCTCATTGTAAGTGAAGAAATAATTCTACTGAAGCCATGAATGAGCTCAGGTTAGAAAAGTCAACAACCCAAATGGCAGCAGTGGGAGCAGCAAAATAAATAAATAAATAAATAAATGAATGAATGAATGAATGAATGAATGAATAAATGAATAAATAAATAAATGAATGAATAAATAAATAACTCATCCAGGGTTTGTGAAGCTGTGACCTTTTAAAAGAATTGCTTTTGAGATATTTTTATTTTCAAAAGGAAACCAGAAAAAAAAAAAAAACATGATTCAAAATAATTTTCTTCCACAGTTTTGTTCTTTGTTGCACCAAACATACAGACTTCACAAAAGGACCACAACAAAAATAGATGGGTCAACAGGTTAAGGAAATGGATTGAACCCAATAATATTTCATCTTATTTTTCTAATGAGTCCAAGGCTGGAATGGAGGGGCCCAAGTTCAAATCCATTTATGATATCATGAATCCTTTCTACACGGACATCTCTAAAGGGATTTTATCTCCTCGTCTCCACTGTATGAAAAGTACCAGTTGTACCCTGCAATGGTCTAAAGCCAAACTAAAATTCCAGCAATGGACAGGCAGAACCATACTGTAATCATTCAATAAATGTTTATTCCATGTCCTCTAGGTGCAAAGGACACAGAGCCAACACCAGTACCACCCGAACCCCCATCAGAACTCACTTGGGGTCAGGGGGTCTAGACACGTAAACAGACACTCACCAGTGTGGCCAGTGCTCTGATGGTGAGGTTCGGGGGCTGTGGAAGCAGCAGAACTGGGAAGTGTCCCTATCTGAAAAGAATAGGCACCTAGAATAGTGAACATATATATGCCAGGTAAAGGTCTGGTGGAGGAACTGAAAGAAATTTCGCATGGCTACAGCCCACACACTTAGACTTTATCCTAAGAGCAACAGAGAATCACTGAAGGATTTTAAGCCGCGAAGCGGCATAATCAAAATTTATGTCTATTAAAGATTATTTTGGCTGAATGTAGAGACTAGATGGGGATGAAGGAGTTCTTAGAGGGAGCCTGAGGTGGCTGTCTGTGGTAAGCCAGGAAAGAAAGAATGGAAGCCTGTGCCAGGGAAATGGAGAAAAGTGGACAAGAGACAGGCTCAGGAGGGTGCTGTAACCGGCTGAATGGGAGGAGAGAAGCTCGACACAGGGAAGGTAGAGCCACGGAAGACACAAGGTGCTCAGCATAGTGACTGAGTGATCTGTAACGCTCCTCACTACCAGAGACAACAGTGAGTTTCAGGGGGAGGGGAGGAATTATATTCTGCACATTTTAAATTTAGCTACCTGTGGGATATCAAAGTAGATCTGTCCAACAGACAGATCGATAAAGCTGAAGATCAAGAAAGAGATCTGGATTGGAGATTGGGAAACAGGGCATGAGATCACCCGTGGAAAAGTGTTAGGAGTAAAAGAAAAGATCTTGGACGAAACTCTAAGAAATTCCAACAGCAAAGCGACATAGAAGAGGCTGGGAAGGAACAGGCAGAGCAGGAAGGAAACCAGAAGAATAGTGTCATGGAAGCCTAGGGACATAAGCATCACACAAAGGAGGCGATGTCACGGTCAAATGCTCCCGAGAGACCAAACAAGGTAAGGACTGAGAAATGTCGACTGGATTTGGAAGAATTACGGGCAACCTTAACAGAAGAGTTTCAGGGAGGTTGCGGGTGGATAAGGCCAGGCTGCAGCAGGTTGAGGAGAGTGGAAAGGTGCAGAAGAGGAAAGAACGAGGATCAACAACTTGTTCAAGAAGTTTGACTGTGGAGGGAAAAAGTGAAAGAAGGTAGTAATTGTAAAATGGGCTGGAGCGGAAGGATGTATTTTGGGTGCTCTTTTTATTTTAAACATGTTAGAGATGTGAAAATGTTTAAATGTTAATGGGAAGGAGCCAGTAGAGAGAAAGAGGAGAGAACGTAACTAAATGAGATTTATGAGAAAGTTAACAAGGAATGGGATCTGAAGCAGAGGTGTAGATAAGCTGGGGAGAGAGAAGGGGTCTTCTATGAAAACACAGAGAAAGAAAAGATAGATATGGATGAAAGGGAGTTTAATGCCTGGGGAGGCAATTTCTTTCTCTTTCTCTCTCTCTCTCTCTCTCTCTCTCTCTCTCTCTCTCTCTCTCTCTCTCTCTCTCCAGTCTGCTAAGTGAGTCTGCATTTTTTGTCTCTACCAACAATTTAGAGGGTTCCAATTTCTCCATATCTTCACCAGCACTTACTGTTATCTGTCTTTTTTATTATAGCCATCCAAGGGGGTGTAAATTCGTATCTCATAGTGGTTTGATTTGCATTTGGGCACATTCTCTTCCGAGGTCACCTATGTTTGCGTGTAAAGAAAGAGAGAAAGCTTCCTGAGAAGCTCTTCCTAAGAGTACGAGGGGAGGTAGCAATAGAAAATGGAGTGGAGGAACAACAACAAAAAGGTGGAGAAGTCTGAAGCAGCCACCAGAGAGGATGAGAAAGAGCGCTGATCAGGGAAACCTAAAGAGATGCTGAGACAGCCCAGTGGAAGTTGCGAGACCGTAAGTCTATTAAGGGACCCTGCCTACCTGACTCGTGAGAGATTTTCTTCTCCAGGAAAGAGTTTTAAAACAACAACAAAAAAACTGATCTAACCAGAATTGGAATCGGAAGCTGCTCAGAGGATTTCCTCATTTAAAGGGAATGACAGAAGTGCTCCTAAAAAATCCATCGTTTGTGTGTTTAAAATCCTGCAACATGCACATTAGAAATGACAGTTTGCATTTTAAGATTCACTCTCCTTGACCCTTGAGAACAAAACACATGTGTTCACTACAGCAGATCTTACATTACTGTTAATTACTGTACTGTAATTACTTAACAAGTAATTAGGTAAGCTACAATCATCAGGTGCTAAATTAAACGACAAACTGCAATAAACACTACACATCTGTCATTTCAATAATGGGTAATTCCTTTAAAACATGTCAGATAACCACATCACAAAGTGTTAGCTTAAGACTGATAATAACAATCATATAAACAAATAACCAATTACATAAAAGAAAATGGTTTTTGACTTAATAAGTTACCTTACAGAGAATGAGAGATAGCCAGTCTGGTTTAATTAATTCGATAAGTACATCCCTTATTATGTAATATACTTAATCATTAAAGCATGCTACTGCATACCAGTTTTGTGCTCAGGGTATCACATCTTGGGACTGACTTACATATGAGCCAGATTTACACCAAGGGTTTTATGGGTAGTTATTGTTTCAGTTACTTTTTGCCAAGTAACATAACATCCCAAAACTCAGTGGCTTAAAATAATACCATGTTTCCCCGAAAATAAGACCTAACCACAAAATAAGCCCTAGCATAATTTTTCAGGATGCTCATAATAGAAAATAAGCCCTACCATATTTCCCCGAAAATAAGATCGGGTCTTATATTAATTTTTGCTCCAAAAGACGCATTAGGGCTTATTTTATATTACAAGCATCCTGAAAAATCATACTAGTGCTTATTTTCCGGTTAGGTCTTATTTTCGGGGAAACACGGTATCAATTTATTTATCTCAATTGTGTTTTGACTGGACTCAGCTGGGGTTACTCAAGAGCTCACAGGTACTGGGGGAGGTTAACCAAAGCTGAAACAGGCCTCGCTCACATATCTAGGCCATGCCAGGCGGTCTCATTCTCCACCTAGTTTAATCCAAGCCTCTCTACATGCTGGTTGGCTTCCAAGAGAGTGAAAGCTAAAGCTGCCATGCCTCTTAAAAACTATGCCCAGAACTGGCATATCACTTATGTCACATTTTATTGGTCAAAGCAAGTCACAAGGCCAGCCTAGATTCAAATGGAGTACAAATAGACTCCATCTCTTAATGGTAGAAGTAGCAGTCAAGTCCAGGGCTAGGCAGAAATGCTGGCAGTCATCTTGGGAAATTCTCTACCATAGCTATAAACAATATTACTGGATGTTTCTGCTACCACTTGAGTTCAGGACTGAAGCACTAGAGAGAAGATAGGTTTTGTCTATTTTCAAAACTCGAACTTTTCCTTAAGCATTGGAAAGAGTGTCTTGGCAAAAATTTTGCCCCTGTGGAATGCTAATCTTTAAAAAGCCATGGAATTGTAGCTTTCCATCTGGAGTTGTAGGAAAGAGACACCATCCTTCAGGAATGGTCTTAGTCTTCCCCGGATGGGACTCCTCACCTCCTGAAGTCATTTCACACTTTACATTTTATTATCAATGCATGAGTATGATCTCTTTTTAAAGTGTACCTAACACTGTTTAAAAAACTATAGAGGTATCCCCAACTATTTGAACTCTTGCTACCCAAACTTTAAACTCAATAATCAAATAGATTTGGCTAAGTTCTTCAATACTCAAATTTTTGCTATGGGCTCTCCTAGTCTCAGGAATAAGCTAGATTTGGATATTACAGTATCTCTTACAATCTGAAATCCCACTATCTAAATACAGCAACCCAGTAAACATGTAGTAAAAAGGACTTACACCCCAAAATATTAACTGTTATTTTTAGAGGGTATAATCACAGGTAATGTACATTCTTCCTTATGCATCATATTTTCTATTTTCTTTCATTGTTTCCTTGCAAAATTAAAAAAAATAAATCTATACTGTGGACTTAATGTACTTGGAAATTTTTTAAAATTAAGTTCATATTGCGGGTCAAGTACATAATTGATTTAGATCATTATTTGACTAACCGACCTCCTCTAGGGAGTCTCTTCCGGCTAAATGCAGACAACATTCAACATATGCCTCCCGTGCATTCTTCAACATGTACACAATATGAAACATTTTTAGATTTTTTTCAAACCACAGAATATTTTTTAAAATGTGTCCTAATGCCCTGCCTACAACTCTAGACTCCTTGAGGGCCCAAAGCTTGCTTCCCACGCATGATTTATTATTTAATGTAGTACCCACAGAAGGAACAGTATAATAATAATGAAAGTCTTTGACTTCCCTTCAGTTTAATCCTCTGACTTTAAGATAAAGGAGGATAATGTCTCAGACTTTCCACCTTGAGCTGCTGATTGTTAAGATGGAGCAAAGATCTTGCTGAAACTTACAGGCACTCTTTAATTTTAAAAACCTTAAAGTTTTTTAACGCTGAAAACGATAGCTTTGGTTTTTATGGCTGTTTTCTGATGCTCCCATAACTTGATCATTTGAATCACATACAAAAATCACTATGGAGAAAATCTTTTTCATGACTAACATCCTTCCTCTTCCAGAGCAACAGACTAGGGTAGACTGTCTAGAAGTATTAATAAAAAGACTGGTACCCACACAATGGATTAAAAGATATCCATTCCACATATTAACTGCTATATTAATAGAATCTAAATATAGTTACATACTAAACCCTGAAAGCAGTTCAAAGAGGTGAAATTCACCCAGAGTTCACTTCAAATGGGCTTTCTAAAGTTTAAAGCACACTATAAACTACCATCCGGGTTAAATCATTTTTCCATTCCTTTCGGCATTATATACCTTGACGTTTTGATGTTATGATCCCACAATGCACACCAGTTTCAGAAACTCAGTTTTTGGCCTCCAAGGCTATAATCCCCCCGCACCCCCTCAAAGAATAGCCAAAGCAATGATCTGGGTTTTTTTTTTTTTTAAAAAAAAAGCATTATTATAATAACTGCTTTATAAAACTGTAATTCTCAGCTGCAAAGAGATCTGCAAATGACTTCAGTGTCTCGCATGCAAGTAAATACAAACAAAAAGCCACTTACGAAAGCAGAACACAGCGTGCCTCGACTGTTCTCTTAAATTATATAGGGCAAGGAGTTTATCCGAGGCAGGACAAGAGAAATGTCATTTCACTCAGTTCACCACACTCCTGGATAAAGGTCCCTACTAAGTGAACAGTCCTTTGTGGAGTCCGTGTTGTGGGGGAAGGAGAAACACTGAAGAATATGGTTTGCAGCACCATGAGCCTCCCCTCCAGAGGCGATGCTAAGATCTCGGGCAGGGACGAGTGAGGATGGGGGGAAGGGGGTGTCTCCAGCAAAACAACACCGAGGGCAGCCACAGACTTCAGCTAGGAGCAAAACCGCGTCCCTGCCGCTCGAGAACGGAGC
Organism: Rhinolophus hipposideros; assembly: GCF_964194185.1. Lineage (NCBI taxonomy): Eukaryota > Metazoa > Chordata > Mammalia > Chiroptera > Rhinolophidae > Rhinolophus > Rhinolophus hipposideros. The sequence continues at coordinate 18,959,779 of NC_138050.1, forward strand.
AAGCAAAACTTTCCCTAGCCTCTCTCCACCCTTTACCTCCTCCTGGGAGAGAGAAACGCTAGCCCAGGTGCTAACGGTGCCGGCCCCGCGGCCCAGCAGCCGCAGGCGGCGGGAAGGAGACAGGCAGGGAGGGAGGGAGGGAGGCAGCTGGAGTAACGGGCCCGCCGGCCCGGCCGCGGGGCAGGGGGAGCAGAGAAGGGCAGGGGCGGAAGCGGCTCCGCGAGCTCGGGCCCGCGCCCCACCGGCTACCTGGGAGGCCAGCCGCTGCCGCTCCCCGTCCGCCGGGCCCAGCCGCCGGGAGCGCCGCGGGGACGTCGGAAGCTGGGCGGGCGGAGACGCAGCAGCCAGCGAGCGCGCGGACGGCCCGCGGGGGGGAGGCGGGGAGGCGGGGCGCCGGGGGCGGGCCCTCGGGTCACGTGGCCCGGCCGCCTCACGTGACGGCGACGCCGCGCGCTCCGGGCCGCCTTCCAGGCGAAGCCGCCCCCCTGGCTCCCTGTGCCCTTTGTCCCCGGGGCTGCTGGCCGGTGGCTCCTGGAGAAGCAGGTGGGCGCTCGGAGTCCAGCCCGCAGGCTGTGCGGAGAGTCGCTGTGGAGCGTAGTGGCGGCCGAGGCTCGCAGCCTTTTGTCTCTCAGGGAACCAGGGACGCGCGAGGGGCACACTCCTGATGTCCTCCCGGGTGTCTCAGCCGGAGAGAGAGGGTCGGCCAGCCATCCCAAGGGACCTAGGACGAAAAAGCGATGGGAACTCCTCTGCCCGCCCCGTAGCGCTCTACCCACGTGGTACTGCGTGGGACTAAGGGCCTCGCAGGAGGAGAGACTCGTCCTACTCCGCAGACATGCCCCCGCACACCCACGGACCCACTGGTGGGTGGGGAGCGCCCGAGTGAGACCGCAGGACGGGGAGGTGGCAAGGGCACCAAGATAAGGAGGGTGTGAAGCACAGGGCCCAGGAAGGGAAGGCAGTCGGAGGTACCTACCCGGGAAGCTGTCTGTAAAGGCGGGGAGACACCTAAGATGGCAAATGCCCCAAACCCTTTCTTACAAACGAGTAAACTAAAGCCTGGCCAGGGGGCGGATGCTTCGTGCCATTCCAGCCTGCTGTCCACCGAGACCAAACCCCCGTATAAACTGCACAGCCTTCTGCAACGTCCCAGTTGGCCCCACAGGATAAAGTCCAAACTTCTTGGCGTAACTTGCCAAGAAATCTTGTTCGAACTTATTTTTTTCCATTTGCGCTCCCATCATAAATAGAAACACACTTCACTTTCTAAGTATCACCGGAGATACACAGCCGCTAATCTACTAAAAGAAGCCCGCTTTCCCTCATCTTCTGGCTCATCCCTACTCTGGGCGCTGGCTGCAGAGAATTCTGTTTTCCTTGACTGCTCCACTTTTCTTTGGATTACTACTTCTCCCCTACGTTGCTTTACTCCTCTTCCCATTTTGTTTATTCTTGGGCCTGGGCCTGAATCACTACCTTCCTTAAAGAAAACCAGAGCCAAACATTCGTTAAAAGAGTGAAAAACAGATTTTATTCAGAAACTTGTTGCAACAGGAGAATTGAGCCCAGTTCTATATTGAGGTCTCTTTTCCCCTATTGCAATAGTTTCTGAATAAACTCTGTTTTTACGTCTTTAGTGTCAGGCTCTGGTTATCTTTAACATGACCCAAAGTACACATCAGTCTCCTACTCACCTTTCAAAACCCAGGTCAAATACTACCTACTTTTATCTTCCCTGAATCGTCCTTCCTGATTCAACAGCATCAGCAATTGAGGTTCACTCAAACACCATCAACTGTAACGTCTTCCCTGATTTCCAGGACACTGTACATAGTCTTGATACATCACTCTCACATTGCCCAAAAATGTACTGTGCATTTCCTGTAGGAGGTAAACTATTTATCACTGCCTTCTTCCCTAGATTATAAACTCTTTGAAACAGGATTTCTGGGCTTAGTATAGTGCCCTCAACATTCACTCGGAAAGAAGTGGCTTCACCAAGGTCATGGCAGTTCAGTGAATTTACTGAAAGAGGCCTGTTTTTGCTTAAAGAAACAAGTCAGGCTACAACCTTTTCAGAAGAACTTCTGTAAAACATGTTTGAGAAAAATGAGGGGTTGGGGTTTGGGTCATCAAATATTTGTTGGAGGAGAAGTAGTAGGTAGATTAGGAAGGGAGGAAAAGACCTGCCAGGAAAGAGAGCAGGTAGGTTCAAAGGTAGGGAGGCATGAGTCATAGTTACTTGTTTAGGAAAAGCAAATAACACTGTATGGCTGAACTCAGTGACTTCACTTACCTCTAGCACAATGAAACCTAATTAGGTTAAGGTTAATGTACATGTAAGGAAGAAATACCTATTAGAATTATTTATCAGATTGAGTAACTTTCCATCAGACAAATTATAGGCTCTTCATCTAAAATTAGCCTGTGGACTAGTGCTAGGTTATTTTATTATCTTTTTTTTTAAAGCTCTAAAAGCTCTCTATAATTATCTATAAATAGCAAAATTACTTGTTCAAAAAAATTATTTGTGAGTACTCTAAACTATTTTGACAGGGTAAAATAACTCAATTTACAAATAGTATTTTAAGGAAAACACTGGGCCCTACTTCCAAGGGTGGGTGGGGACTACTCCTCTTAATATTCATGCTAATAGATGACAATGCTGGTAAAAAGTGTCTGCCAAGAACCTAATGAAATACAGTTAATGTAAGGTTTAAGTTGGAGCGGGACATAGGAGAACAATTCTAATCAATTCTAGGGGCTTCAGAATTTCCTTTCAAAAATCAGTCTCTCAGTAAATGGAAAATAAGAACATCATCTTTTGTTTGCTCCCTTTTCCTCCACTGTGCTCTTCTGTGAGTGTCAGTTTAGGTTGCTGTGGGTCAACCAAACCAGCCCCATTTCCTTCAGCTGGACAATCTAACCGCTGATTGAATGCACCTCTTACACAATTTTCTTTGCTATGAAAATCTTCTGAAGGTCCTTTAGGAGGACACTTGTTTTGCATAGGTCACTGCAAACTTCTTGATATTGGGCAAGCAAAATTTTAAAAGATTTCAGTTACTTCCTCAAAGACTTGAATATTATTTCTTCTGAGAGAAACAGCTGGGAGCACCCAAATTATCTTCACCTTTCCTTCTCCTTCCCTTTTCTTGGGGTTGGTCAAGATTGAGAGAAATAAACCAGAGAAGCACCAACTCTTATAATGGCTAAATAGGGAACATCTAGACCACTGTAGAAGATTACTTACCTGTTTTTGTAATACACAGTCAGGAAATACGTCCTGATAGCCTCAAAAACAATATAATTATTTTGAGAATTGAGGCTGACATAACTGTTTTAGGATTTTGAAAATGTAATAAAATATAGAATCTATTTACAGGGAGAGTCCACCTTGATTTTCAATTAGCTAACTAGAACACGGTAAACATGATCAGTCACAATAAATTTTACAACCTCAATCATTATCAGTCAAACTACTCTGGGGATAATTTCTGCTCTTATACTTGGGATAAATGAACAAGGTATAAAACAGGGGGAAAAAGATTGAGAGAAGTGGTAATGGAGAATTGGAAAAGAATTTTTATTGTAATTCCTTTTTTCCCCTCACCCCAAGAACCAGATGAGTTTTCCTTTACTTACCATACAAACACTTTAAATAAACAAACAAGAATCTTAGCCGTCGCTAAAGTGGACTAATCTGCTGATTTATACCTTCACCTGCACTGAGGCGGATGCTGTGCTAAACAGGTCACATAAAGAGACAAACCTACCCTGCTCCCTAGAGCCGGCATGAGACCCTTCCAAGCACAGCACCTCTCGTGAATATCTGTATCACTCGCACATAAGTCACCTTTATGCATAAAGTGATCCAATACGCTGTTTACAATTGCTTCCTTGTCCTTTGACAGGTGACAGGGCTTCTTGAATACGGAATTCCTGCACTGCCCATGTGAACTGACAGAGCCCTATTTATTTTATTCAGCACCAGCAGTCCTGGTTCCACCTTCATTTAGATGTGGCAGCACCACCAAGAGCAACATGGTTCAATAGTAAGCCACTAGCTTCTTGTAGGAATTAGGAGGTCTCTCATCTTCCAGTGAGCAAGAGCTACAGATGACTGCCATTAGCTATGAAGAGGACTGATCCTCTGGATGTTAGTAAGTGTCCTGAAGACTTCTTGAAATGACCCCCGGCTGGTGATGGGGGTAGCAAGAATATTCTCAGGTGGGGCTTGCCTCATTGGTTTGAAATATTAGGTAAGTAATTGTAAGTAATTGTGGTTAAAAGGTTAAAAATTATTGCAAAAACTACAATTGCTTTTGCACCAACCTAATATTAAAGGGGATATTACCTGGAACAAATGAAATGACACTATGAGGAAACAGACAAATGAGGAACAACAATGAGGGACAAGAACCATCCTAGCCTTTGTTTCTTCAAAAAGTTAAGTCTATGCAGAAAAACAGGGGGACTCTTTAACTAAAAGAGAGTAAAGAAACATGATATTCAAATGTAATACATGAACCTTGGATGGAGTCATGGTTTCAAAAAATTTTTTTAATGCTATGAAAAATGTTTTGTGGAGAATCATAAAAATTTAATATGGACTAGATATTAGATATTAGGGGTTTACTGTGTTTTTTTAAATGTGATAATAGTAATATTAAGAATGTCCTTATTTTTAGGAAATACATACTGGAATATTTAAGGACAGAGTGTCATAAGGTCTACAGATGGTTCAGCAAAAAGAAAAAAAGATAATAATAATACTATACACATACATATCCGTAAGGAGAGAAAGCAAATATGGCAAAATTGAATCTAGGAGGTTGTACTCTTCTTTAAATTTTGAAATTTTTATAGTAAAATGTTGGAAGATAAAATGAGATATGACCTTTATACTCCAAACTAATAAAGCAGGACATTTCTATAATTTGTTTATTCAAAAAGGTCTTTTGAATGCCTACCATATGCTAGGCACTATATATATATATGTATATATGTATATATGTATATATATGTACATATATATGTATATATGTATATATATGTATATATATACATATATATGTATATATATACATATATATGTATATATGTATATATATGTATATATGTATATGTGTATATATATGTACATATATATGTATATATATGTACATGCATACACACACATATATATTAATTATATATATATATGTATTAGTAATAGTCTCTTTTGTGGATGCTATACTATACCACCCTATTTCTCCTTTAAGACTGAAGGACTTACCCTCCCAGCTTCTGCAAAGGTTGTACACTGACACCCCTCTTCAGTATTTGTTTTGGCTAAAGAAAGTTACTTAACCCAAAGTCATGCCCCTTCTAAGGCCAGCCTGTAACAAACGACTGGTGGTTGTGCTATTGTTAAGACCTGACTCCCTCACCTCAACAAAGGACAACTCTAAAGAGTCATCCCAGCTTAAGAACTTCCCAAAGGGCTGGCTGAGGCCTGCAACCCACTTTGTCTTTCTGCCCCCTCTTGCTTGCATGTGTTTCCTCCACAGGTCCCGAGAGCATCTACCTTTGAAGAGGCATTAAACACTCAAGCAGAATGACTCAGCAAGTTGGTCTCAGCCAGCTTTTCTATCAGTACTGGCCCAACGGATTCATAAACAGAAGACATGGTAGTGAGGAGGAAGGCTATACATGGGCCCAACAGCAGTAACTCCCACTCACCAAGGTTAATCTAACTACAGCCATGGCCAAATAAATAGCCTGCCACCAACAGAAACCATTGCTGAGACCTATTACTGCACATCCCTTGAAGACACCAAACAGCCACTTGGTGGAAATGTGACCATACAGAACTCCTGGAAGGGGCAGTTATTCATTTTAACAGGAATACACATGTATTCTGTGGGTTTTTCTCTCCTTCTGCAGAGTTTCAGCTACCATGACTACCACGGCTTATGTTTGATCCACTGACATGGCCTCCCACATATCATTGCATCCAACCAAGGAACCCACTTTATAGCAAAGGAGATACAGCAGTGGGCACGTGACCATGGAATCCATTGGACATGACATGGCGTAACACACCCAGAAGCTATTGGCCTAATAAGCAATGGAACAGCCTGTTGAGAGCTTGGCTGAAGTGCCAGCTTGGAGATGATATACTCTGAGGACAAAGTACTACCCTCCAGGATGCAGTAATGCTCTAACTCAATCACCATTATATACTGTAGTGCTGTATCCCCAATAGGAAAATACCTGGGATGGGATCCAAGGTGTGGAAGCAGGACTGTCCCTATCTACCATCAATCCCAATGACCCACTGGAGAATTTATGCTTTTCATCCTCACAACTGTAACCACAGGTTGAAAGGTCTTGATGACCAAAGGGGGAACATTTTTACCCAGGAACACAGCAAGAGTCTTCATTGAACTCTAAGCTGCACCAACATGCAGGCACTTTGGATCCCTCATTCCAAGGACCAGCAGGCAAGAAAAAGATCCTGGTGGGGCTAATTGACTCTTATAATCAAGAGACAGGAGAGCTACTGTTACACAAAGGAAGCAGGGAGACATATGTTTGGCACCCAGATAATCAACTTGGACATCTGTTAATACTGTCTTGTGCAGTTTTGAGAGTGAGTCATTCCACTAAGTAAGTCACCTAAACCTTCTGAAGTGCTAATTGATAGTGAGGAGAATCGAGAATGCAACGCAGAGGAGGGAGAAGATGAATATAAGTTGGACTCAAGACCAACTGCAGCAGCGGGGGGGACGTAGTTCATCTTACCTTCCTCTTGTAAGTCTCCTCCAGGAAAAGAGGCCCACCAGTCTCCTGAAGAGGCTACTCCCAGGACTCATGCGAAGAAAGTGGGTCTGAGAGGCACAAGGCATGGACCATCCTGGATGCTGTACCGCCCTGCCTAGACCGTACTGTCAGCCCCCTTGGGAATTGCTTCAGCTAAAGTAAGCTGCTTCGTTCAAAGTCAGGCCCCCTTCTGGGCAGCTATCGACACCCAATCCTTCTTTCTTTTGTTCGACAGGTGTTGATTAGAGTACTCCCTAATAAAGTGTCTATGTGCTAATGTACATCTCAGAATCTGCTTCCCAGGAACTCTTATCTGTGACAGTCTCTTTATTGTAGATGACAATTTGGAGGAGGAGACACGAAATAAGTAAAATAAACTTGTGATTTGTACTCTGAAGAAAATGAACAAGATGCAGTGATAGCCAATAACCAAGAAGGTGTACTTGGAGGGGAGGTGACATTTAAGCCAAGAATTTTTAGTAGATAGAAGTCAGCCATGTGAAGAGCGGGTAGGACAGTATGTTTCCGAAAGAGAAACATATTGGTTAAAGCTCTTCCAGCAGAGCTTAGCATGTTGAAGTACCACCCAGAACTTTGCAGCCTTTTAACAATTTTATTTCAAATGGGACAACTTTATGGGTTTTTAAGCAAAAAAGTAAAATGCTGTGATTTGCATTTTTAAAAAATTCTCTCGGATACAATGTGGAGAACGTACTTGAGGGTATTGCAACATCAAGAAGCATGACCATCCAAAGTTTACTCTCTCCCTGCAAACCACCTTCCAAGTGCCCAAGACACTGGAATTCCAGCCCACTTCCAGGACTTGAGTTGGCCTCTTCCCTATGTCCATGTCCCCAAGGACAGGCTGCATACCTCAGAGCTATGGGATGGCCAGGGAGTGGCTGTCTGTGGGGCTTAGAAGTGGAGTGTCCACAGCATGTGTGGGAAGCCCCTTCTACTATGGGATGAAGCCCGGATTGGACAAAAGGGGGGTGAGCTGTGGGGCCGGGGCCTGGAAGGTAATCTCTCCTAACCCTGCCAACTTCCAATATGGAACCCCAAGGATTCCAAGAATCCTAAATTTGAGGTTTGGCCATCCAGGTCATTTAAAAGTTATATTTAAGCTTATTTGTCAAGATAGGAAGATAAAACATTATTATTTAAGTAGTTGTTGGTTTGATTTTTAACTTAATAATTTTTAGATATGTAGTATATGGGCTTCCATTTGTAAGTTTGCCCCAGGTTCTATAAATGTTAAGGATGGTCCTGAAAGTCACATTATCTACACAGAAACAGTACGTAGACTATACTGGCTTCTTATGGTAAACAGTAGATATCAGAGGACAATGGAATAATACCTTCAAAATGATAGGGGGAAGTATCTGTTAATCTAGAATTCTTTATCCAGTTTAGCACTCAAAGGTGAAAGTAAAATACATTTTTTAAGCCCAAACTGAGAGAATTTCCTTCTCACAGACCCTTGCAGAAAGAAGTATAAAACCAGCAGGAAAAATTAGAATACAAGAATCAATGATGAGCAAAGAAGTTAATATACGTGCCAATAAATCTAAGTAAGCAATTGACCAGTAAGAAATTACTAATTTTTAGAGTATAGGCACAGGTTGAAAGTAGAATATTGCATAACAATCAAATTGAAGATGAAAGGCAAGATTCATGGTTAAAACATAAGGTCCTTAATATGTTGAAACTATAATGTTAAAATTTTTCAGCTATAACTTTTAATATTTTTAAGGAAAACATCTTAAGCAAATATGCAAAAAAAAAGAAAAAGAAAGAAAGAAAGTGAATAGTTGGAATGGAGGACCAAAAACAAAGTCATACATATATTAACTGGTCATAGATAAAAAATTGTCCTATTTTCAATATGGGAAATCAGGCAGTAATAAACCATAAAATACCACCTCGGCCACTACTGTCCCCCAACTACAAATTATTATTCATCTATGAAGGAAACTTTGAGAGCTGTTGTTCTTCATTCTTGTAAAAACTCCAAGAGAGGTAGATATTAACAGGTTAGGGCAGGCTGAGCCTCCTCGCTGGCCGAGCTCCCTCCCGCACCCAGCTTCTCCCAGCCACCATCCTGCAGCTGCGGCGCTGCCCTATGGCAGGTTACGCCTGTGTGACACTGACCACAAACGATGCTGCGCCAAAGGAGTCCTGCTCCTGGGCTCCTCTCCAACACAGCACGGAGCACCAGGAAGCTGTCTGTGCTCACCACCCCGCAGGTTTCAGACACTATGAGACAATCTCTGATGAAGTCATGGTAGACACCTTGGACAGCAGGGAGTCTACTCTTCTAACCTTAACGAACAGGCCTCAGTTGGGTGTCACATTAAGTAAACTTCACCGCTGGTCACTTACACAGTATTCAAAGTGTGTATTCGTGGGTGCAGATACTCTGGTCCTAGCAAATATTGATGACCTTTCTGAGAAAGAATCGTCACTGGCACCAGACCCAGGGTGATGGGACTGCTTCAATTCTGGAGTCTTTGTTTATCAGCCCTCAGTTGAAACATACGATCAGCTGTTGCATGTTGCTTCTGAGCAAGGTAGTTTCGATGGTGGAGACCAGGGTTTACTGAATATGTGTTATAGCAGCTAAGCAACAACAGCTATCAGAAAACACCCCCATTTATTATAAGCTAAGCACCATTTCTACATATTACCTCCCAGCATTTAAAGCATTTGGTGCAAAAGCCAGAGTTGTGCATTCCCTGGAATGAATCAACGGTGTAATTATACTTATGATCCTAAAACAAAAAGTGTCAGAAGTGAGTCCCATGAGCCCACCATGACTCATCCACATTTTCTCAACCTGTGATGGGACATTTTCACCATCTACTTCACCAATCTACTTCAACAATTTGACCTTGTCAAAGACACCTGCACATACCTAAATGTGCTTGCAGATTTGGTCTATACACTGGCTTTCTCTTGTGGTTTCTGTAGAAAGGAAGATGTTTCAGGAGCCACATCACATCTGTCCTTTGGGGGAGGTTCCAGCTGCGGCACAGCCTTTTGTGTCCTCAGAAGAACAGGAAGGGCCAGGTTTCTTACATGGGAGCAGATTCCTTTGACAACATCAAGCAGGAATTTGACACTCACCTCCAACAGAAACACTGCCATTTTCCCGTGGATGCTTCCACTTCACAGGCACTTATTTCTAATACTTAGTTTTTAGAGCTGGGTTAAGAAAGGTCTGTTACAGTTGCTGGAGGCTTTCATTGGAATTGATCAGATGAGGGGCTTTTGTAGAATGACAGGTGAGAACTGGGCAGAAGCTGTAAAGTAGCAATTCTATCATAGGGGCCGTGTTCTGATTTTTAATTCCAGGCTTATTCAGCTAATGTTTCAGATATTCTCAATCATGCTGGTTGCCAATTTATGTGGAAAAGGAAACTCAATCTTAAACTGTCAGGATGGCTGTATCAACTCTTCAGATGTGCTGAGTCAGGTGCCAGATCAGTCTCCCTTCAGAATGGGACGTGGTTATCTGTCTCTTGCTTGCTTGTTGTGCCCTTCATTAGCTCTACATTTTAGGATTGCTCAGGGGCTGCCAGACTGGTTGTAATTCTGCTTTTAGGTAAAGACAGGCTGTAACACTACTGCTGAGTGATTCATAAGCATATCAACAAATGATGTTAACCCATTATATTTCCTGGCCTGAGTGTCTGAAAATGTTCACCAGTTTTCTATGTACAGTGAGGCAACATGCTAAAATGCTTTTGTTCAGTTCTGTATATCTGAAATCAGCAGTATGCTCTCTGGTTACCTGCAATAGCACTTTGCATGAAAATTAAAGATTTATTGCCATAAAACTAATGTTAGGGGAAATCTCAGACACTTGGGGCTTTCAAAACAACAAATCAGTTATCAGTAACTATTTTCCCAAAACTCTATTTTCTGTGGGCAATACAAAATAAAAAATTACAATCCCTATCATCACGTAGGTTACAATGTGATTAGGAAGAAGCAAGCTACATAAATCTGCCTGAGAATAAACCCTGGGACAGAAGACAGCAAATAGTAAGAGTCTGGGATTGTATAAATGTTACAGTTCAGTGCAAGTGGGATCCCTTCCAACCAGGATGTTTTGGAAGGCTTTGACTGAATATATGAAATTTGATCTGGACTTTAAGAGAAATAGAACTTCATTAGAGAAAACTGGGAACAGGCATGAGCAAAAGCACTGAAATATCTCGGGTATTGGAGCCAAGAAAGAAGACATTTTTAAGAAAGAAGGATAAGTATTGTGTGAAATAATGAGATAAATCATTTGATGAATCATAATACAGACTGAAGTTCTCACAAGGAAGAAATCATTTTAAGTATTATTTTAAAGATGGCACCAACTTGAATTTTTACTTGATTTTCTTTTATATTCTGTTAATTTTTTCCCCAAGAAAATGTAGCAAATATAAATACAAAATATTGACTTTGTATGTTACATACATGAATTGCTCAGATTTTTACTACTTCCACACACAGCTTATTTCTTAGACTTTCTCTAGCTTTAAAATAAAAAAGGCCGGGGGGAGGGGGATTCACACAATGTGAGGGATATAAAAGATAAACGTCTAAGTATTACTTTGTCTCGTGCACCTGAAACTAATAAAAAAGAAGGCAACATAGGTAATGTTAAAAAAAAATAAATTAATTAAATAAAAAGGAAATTTAAAAGGTTATATCTTATATACTGTAGAATATTGCTTGTGTTTTAAGTTCAGAGTTTTAAGCTCTTGGTTTGCATTATTAAGAGTCATGATATTAACAACATCTAACATTTATTAAGCAGGTATTGTATCAGGTACTGTGCTAAGTGCTTTACATGCTATTTTAGTTCATGCTAGCTGCCATAATAGATAAACTCCAGAATCTCAGTCACTTAACCAAATAGTTTATTTCTCACTCATATAAAGTCTACAATGAGTGTTCCTAATAGGCATAAAGCTTTCCTCGAAGCCATGATTAGGGGATCATGTTTCTACCATCTTTAACAAATGGCTTTCAGGGGAAACCTGAAAAAAGGGAAAGAACGAGGATCACAATAGGTGATTATTGTGAGTGAGCTGAGCCTAGAAAGTAGCATGTATCTCTTCCTTTCACTTTCCGTTGGCCAGAATTCAGTCATGTGGCCACCACTAACTGCAAGTGAAGATGGAAAATGTGGGTTAGTTGTTTGCCCAGGAAGAAACAGAAATGGTTTTGTGAGCAGTTTGACAGTCTACCACATGTATTCTTTTTCTCATTTAATCCTAACAACCCCATAAAATATGTACTATAATTTATAACACTTTGCAGATGAGGAAACTGAGATTTTGATAGGCAAAAACCCTTATCTAATACCTCAGTTAATAACTGGCAGAACTCAAATTCAAACCTAAGCAATCTAACTCAAAGACCATATTCCTTATCAAGTTAACTGCAACATGACTGAAATTCTTACTACTGAATAAGAATATTTAGGCTTTCTTTTAAGAGAGGTGTGATGATTTAGAACTGTAACTAATTCAAACTCATCGTTGTAGTGTTGAAGACATTGAGATCTAGAGGTAGAATGTCCTACCGAATGTCAAATCCTTGCTGCTCAGGTACTATACAATGTAAAGAAACTTTGTATAGGAAAATATAATCTTGACAACCTAATAAATTACGTCATCTTTTTAAAAAGTTAATTCCCTAAAAGATGTGGTTTAATGTAGTCAAATCCTAGCGTTACAATTTGTTTCTTAAAGAAGTTTGTTCCCACCCCCCCTTCTTTTTTTGGTCTTGAAAAAGAAGCACAACACAGAGTAAGGCTGCCACCATGTGGCGTGGGCCAAAATTGATGTTTTATTTCCATTTATTTCATTTGCTTCTAGTTTATTTACTAACCAACCTAGATTTTGTAATGCCTGATAAGAGATCACCCAGCTGTAGTAAATTCCATAGGCTTAAGTACTTTTTTATTTCTCTTAAAAATTTTTATACGAGTTTTATTTGAGCCAAACTGACAACATATGCTGGGGAACAAGATCCCAAATGCTCCCCAGAATAAGTTTTGCAGCTTCTTTATGCATTTGAATTCAGGAGGGAATGTAAGACTACGTGGAGGTGGGAAAAAAGCAAGGTGGGCATTGGATTACACAATAGTTAAGATTATGTGCTTTCTTGAGGTTGGTTAAGTCTTATTTCAAAGGTATGTTAACCTAGGTGCACAGAAAAAAATGGACAGGGCTTTCTTGAGACCGAGATAAGCCTTTTAGTAAAGAAGTTATCTGCCTGGGGTATGACTACCCACCATGACCTGCCCAGTTAGGAATTTATGATCAGATCACCCTGTGAGTTTACTTTTCATAGAACCACTTAATTTTGTCCAGAGTTCCCCCTTGTTGTCATAAATCAATCTGAAGAACACATTGATGACCAACCTTTCGGCCAGATAGTGATCTCAGAGAGCTAGGGAGGCTCTTTCCTGGAAGTCTCAGTACGGATGTTGTCTTCTTGACCATTGGGGATGGGGAAATACTGTAACCAGGGATCTGAGTTGAGTCCAAATTTTCCCAAAAAGGGAAGGACAAGTAAATGGAATGCAGTCAGGTCCTATGATCGTCACTAAGAGCAAAAAAATACTCTGGATCACTTCTTTCCTGTAAACTATCAGGATCTGAGTTTTGCCTTCTGTCTCATTTTTCTGTATTTGGCATCTAGTATAACATTTACATAAGCCATAAAAAGGGTATTAAAAGTTATACATCTTCTTTAGCTTGGCAATAGTGTAAAATGTCTCCTTTAAGTAATGTCATTCATAAGTCCAGCTTAAATGTACTGTGATGCATGAAAGAGTGCAAAAACCAAAATATAGGGAGCTAGGGAGCAGGGAAGAACCAAGCAGCCTTCTTGGGTTTCCCACAGCCCTGACTATTGGTTTAATTTACAACCACTGGTTATCCATATAATATACCCTGGAAGTTTTTCATCACTTATTTTACAATGCTTCCCATGCAATTTAACATAAAAAACAAATCCTTTGAGGTGTTCCAGGGGCCCGTCTGGAACACTGCAAAGTTATTCCTATATATATTGAGATTTTAATCCTTAAAACCTCAATTTCTAATGAAAACCAAGAAGTAAGCAATTAGCATTCTTTAGCTTGGCAGATTTATGAAGACATTTTATAACCTCTATAAACACAGGCTCTTTTACTGGCAAATGATTTAAAACATAACCTCTAGAAACATATTTCATAGACATCAAAGTCAATTATTGACATGGACTTATTTATTTTAAAGCCTAGGTAAAATATAAAAACATATCTGTTTTACTTAAGCCAACAAACCTAAGCTAGCTTTTATTTACTAGGATAGATCTTAGATCACGTAAACTTGAAAAGCATGAGTTAGTTTCTATATTTCTGAGAATTTTAGAATACCGAATCCTTATAAGCAATTGCCTTTAAATTAATTTTAGCAATACCATCCAGAAGTAGAAAATTATCTCATATTTACAACATACCTATATAGACACACACAGACATGCACAAACAGGGACCAGTGGGATCCAAATTTTGTTTTGGAGGCATTCACAATTTATATCTGTCCTTGACAAGTCAAGTGCCACATGACCATCCCCCTTTTAAAGTAAGGACAGCTAATTTTTTATTTTATTTTTTTTAAGGAGGGCGCAGCTCACGGTGGCCCATGCAGGGATCGAACCAGAAACCTTGGTGTTATCAGCATCATGCTGTAACCAACTGAGCTAACCGGCCACCCCAGGACAGCTATTTTTAATACCTCGAAGAATTGGGTTCACAGCCAAATGACATTATAGGTTGACCAATTTATCTAAATCCTCTTTTGAAGCTTCAAGAGATCTATCAAATATGTTTTCCGTTCATTCTGCCTAATTTTATTCCTGGCTTTTTCTAATTGTGCGTGCAAAAATTAATTTAGAAGTATCAAAGGATCCTCATCTCAGCCATCTTAGTTATAAATGGGAGGCTAACTGTGATGAGACTTGTTGGCCCCAGAGGCACAATTTCCCATGTTAATTTTGAGATCTGTAGAGTTTGAACAAAACTTCTAGGGAAAACCAACCTTTACATGCACATCTCCAGACAAGCCGAATTCAGTGGATATTCCTATAGGGCTTCTTTATGCTCTAGAGAAACTTTTCCTCAAGCACCTCAAGAACCTCACAAAGATTCCTAGTCATCTAAGAATACCCAAGCAAGGGCCAGCGAGAGCTTACTGGATCCAGCAGCTGGAACACAACACTTTCCAAGGCACAGAGCCCTCTCTTTGAGCTCCTCTCCTGTGGGGTGAACCCATTCCAGCGCATGCTGGCCTTCTCCCCTGGGCTCCCACCGGCTTCTCCAGGACCGGCTGCATTACCACACTGGATGACTCCCCGCACGCATCTCTGCCACTCTGGATTTGGGGGCTCTGAACAACTATGGTCACCCTACTGGCTATTTGGACTGGGGAAGCAAATGTTCTTCCTCTTTCAGGGCTAAAGACAGCTCAGTCTCTCCTTTAACCAGCAAAGATTTTGTTCAGACTCTCAGTAAGCAATCCAATTAACAAGCCGAAATTAAAAGCAGCAACCCATTTTTTTTTTTCCTTTTCCTGGGTTAACGCAAACCTACCCACCTCCAGGATTTTCTAAGAACAGCTCAAATAAAGTCAACCACCTGCTACTTAAAGCAAGGAGGCCCACAATTCCGAGACTCACCCAAGTTCATGCGATGTGAAGCAGGGAGCTGGTGGGGCACAATGGGCCCTTGCTGGTACCTGGCACCGGGGTCGGGGTTCACAGGGTGGTCCTGGGTGGGCTTCTTCGGAATCCTACTGACTACACCAAGAAATTGTCGATGTGAAAATATCCAAACCTGTAGAGAAGTTTTGTAAGAGTTTGTTTGAGCCAAACTGACGACATGTGCCAGGAAACAACAAATGCTTCCCAGTACATTTTTATTTCAAGATATGTTTCTCCATCCAATTCTAAAATTATTGAAATATTTCCGAACATGCAACTGGGTGACCACCTTTTAAGATGTGGCCCAAGCACAGTCCCGAGAGGATTACTTCAGTGGATTAGAAAGCAGAATTCCCAATCACACAATAGATATATAAAGGACTGTTCAAATATGGATAAAACACCCATATGAAGAAGAGTCAGAAACCATACAGGATTCACTGTTTCCTAGAGTTTTAACAGAATATAATAAGATTAATATGTTATAACACGCCAGGCAGACATTTCTCAGTCCCTTCCCTGCATTTATCAAAACAAGAGTGTCGTCTACATTTATTTAAAAGACAATAGATTTGGCAGGTGGCTAAAAGGAAATCTGGTATCCTTGCAGCTTCTATTGCTCATTACAAATGATTGGGGACAGGGTATCAGTACTCATATCCTGATGCAGGGTTTAAATGTCCCTCCTTTTCTTTGACCCTATTACTGTTTCTTTCTTTTTCTACTGCTGCAAACTCTGGAACACCCATTTCATGTATAATTCACCTGAAGTCACTGGGGGAAAGCTATTAAAGGGAAGAAAAGTTTTTAAATGCTTGAGGGTGGAAAAACCCCGACATTAACATTTATTTATTTATTTATTTATTTATTTATTTATTTATTTATTTGTTTGTTAGTTTGTTTATTTTGATGGAGGGCTCATGAGGATTAGCCCACACATTGATGTCATTCCCACCTAATGACTTAGTTAATTGAGGCATCAATTTAATCCAGTGACTGTGTGTCAGTATCTCTCTAGGGAAAGAAGGGGTGGCAGTGGAAATTCAAAGCTTTTTTAAACTCCGTATTTTTCCCTACCTCCTCACCTCCCCCAGAGCTAACTGGCCACCACATCTTTCCCAAGCATGGGCATATACCAAGGTCCAGATCATCACTTGAGCTATAGTTTCTAGGCTCCAAACGTACATGAAGAATCCTATGTTGTGGAAACACCCATCCTTTCAGGGAATGCTCTGCTTCCACTCTAAAGTAGCCATTGACCCCCCTTCTTATCACTGCCTGTGCAGCCAGGTAAGATTGGCCCAGAAAAGTCTGCCTCACTCTCTGTCCTAGAAAGTTCTCCTTAGATGGCCTAAATCAGCTCAGCTCTATTACTTGGGGCATACATTCTGGTTCTCATCCATTCTTCTTTTTGGCCTACTGACTTCAGATCAGCCTTTCCTTATCACTGAAGTGATAAATGTGGGCTTAGGAATGAAGGTCACTGAGTTTTGCTTAACGAGTCCAGCATATAGTCTAGTCAAATCTCACTCAGCAGTATTCTATAGTGTGATTTGAAGCGTTAGTGAAATTAAATGTGTTATCTAGCTGACAATTGTCTTGATTCCCTATTGAAAGGAAAAAGTCTAGAATCTCTATTCACACTTTTTTGTGTATGAAAAATAAATATATTGCTTCCATAAGAAATTTCCTACTTTTAAAAAAACAAACGATTCTTTTCTCTGTGAATCTGTACTATGTGGTGGGTATAACCAAATACTATCAGCCAAATTACAGTTCATAAGAACACTCCCACTTATGTTGTAAAATATTCCAGAGGTTTACTATCCAAAGTTTAGAATCTAAATATTATTTGGTATTGTGTAGTAAATTTCATCTGTGTCTCCAGATTTCACAAATATAAGTTTACCCTTAAAATTTATTGTCCATAAGTTATGCTAATTTGTCTATGAGAAAAACAAACGACAACTGATATTTCTTTCTATTTATCCATAATCTAATCTGAGAGGTCCTCAAATTTACAATGCATATTTGTGTAAAACCTACAGAAAATATTATACTTAATGAAAACATTAGAAGATTTACCACTAAAGACAGATGGATTTTTTTCAAAATAGGCACAAATTCTTTGGTACTCCTCCCACTAAGAGATGAAGTCTATGTACCTTCCCTTTGAGTCTGGGTGGGTTTAAAATTTGCTTGTAACCAATAAAATGCAGAAGTGGCCCTGTGTGACTTCTGAGGCTGGATTAGAAAAGGTGATGCAGCTTTTCACTTCCCACTTGTTCACTGGAATACTTGCTCTTGGAGCAAATAGAATAATGGAATGTAATGTAAAAATAAGAAACATCCAAACCCCCACCTACAGGTAAGTAGTGTACAGTAGTACTGCACACTACTGAGCTAGTGTACAATAAAAGTGATACTCCAAGTTATCCAGGAAAAAAAATGATAGCTTATTCAATAATCAGTATTTATTTAATTCATCTAAGTTGTTAATTTTATTGGCATTAAGTTGTCTATATATCCTCTTGTCACTTTTTTAATGTCTGTAAAATCTAGTGATGTCCTTTTTAAAAATTCTTCATGGTTATCTCTTTTTTCTTAATCAGTCTTATCAGTTTATCGATTTTATTAACCTTTTCAAAGAATCAACTTTTGACTTTGTTGATTTTCTCTATTTTTTCATTTAACTGATTTCCATTCTAATGTCAATTATTTTATTTCTTCTATTTATTTTGTATTTAGTTTGCTTTCCTTCTCTTGTTTTAAGATTGGCACTTAGATCATTGATTTTATATCTTTCTTCTTTTCTAATGTAAGCATTTAAATATAGATATCCCAGTGCTTTTGCTATCACCCACACATTTTGATATGTTGTATTTTCATTATCATTCAGCTCAAAATATTTTCTAATTTCCCTTGTGATTTTATCTTTGATCTATGGGCTATTTAGAAGTATTTTATTTAATTTCCAAAAATATGGGTGTTTTTTTCCCCAGATATCTTTCCATTATTTATTGCTTCCTTAATTCCACTATGGACACACAGAAGATATATTCTGTGTGATTTCAATTCTTTTATAATTATTGAGACTTGTTTTATAGTCCATCATATGGTCTTTGTTGGTGAGTTTTCTGTGCTTGTTTATCTGCCCCCAATGTAATCACTGCACACATTGACAAAATAGCATTCTGTTCCAAGGTAGCAAATAGGATCCAGATAAAAGCAAGCTGGCAGGCTGCATGCTAGGAAACAGACTGCATGCTACCTTGAAAGAGATAGAATTCACTAACTCATAAAATAAGAATATGAACCCTCTGATTGTGACCACATATGTATTCTGATTCACGATGTCCTATTGTCATTGTACCTGGTTCCATGGAACCTCAGAGGATGCTGTAAAATAAGTATGCTATTTTTAAAAATCTAGAGAATGAAAAAGAGCCCTTGGAAATAAAAATATATATAATAGATGAAATGAAAAATATAATGGAAGGGTTGAAAGATGATGTTGAAGAAATCTTCTAGAAGGTAGAGTGAAAAGGCAAAGTGTAAGAAAGGAAAGAAAATGTTTTTTAATCAAGAAAATAAGTCAAAGTTCAGCAACTAAATAATGGGAGTTCCAGAAAGAGAGCATACAAAAACATGAAGAGAATTCAAGATTTTCTCCAGAATTGAAAGTAACTTACTTCTGGCAATAAGTGACAGAGTAAAGAATCCACTAAGTTTCCAACATAAGGGTTAAAAATAGACTCATACCAAAACATAATCATGAAATTTCAGAATTCCAGGAATAAGGAGAAGATTTTATAAACTTCCAGACAGAAAAAAAGTCAAACTCAATGGATCAATAGTCAGTCTGGTTTTAGATTCTCAACAGCAATGCCTTCAAAGTTCTGTGAGAAAATTATTTCCATCCTAGAATTTCATACCCAGCCAAACTATCAATCAATTGTTAGAGGAAAATAAAGACATTTTCAAAGATTCAAGGTCTAAAAACTTACCTCCCATGCATCCAAGAAGCTACTGAAAATGTGCTCCGCCAAACTGACAGAGTAAACCAAGAAAGGGAAAAACCAGCGATACAAAAGAAGGGGATCCAACACAGGAGAGAGGTCAAGAAAATCTTAAAGAGGATGTGCATATCATGTGGAGAACAATTAGTTCAAATTGAAGTAGTGTGACTCAGGGGACAGATGCACTGAGAACTGTTAACACCAAGCTATCTGCACTCATCATGCTCTCTTTACCTAAAGCAAGCCTGGTTTACATTCTTATCTGTATTTGGCCTTGATCATGTGCTAATGAAGTTTCTCCCATCCATACACTACAGCCAAGATGAGCTGAGGATCCTCTTTTCCCCACAAGAAGTATTCTTATTTGACCATTTCTGAAAGTTGTAGGTAAGCTTTGAAGTAAAAATTATGGAGCAGTCCATTCCTACTGACCATATTCCTACTGGATTACCACTACTGGGTCTACACGAAAGGCCTGCCAGCAGCCCCAACTATGGTAAGCACTATGCTTCCTAAGATTCTGTCATGGCCTTGGCCACTGATTGTCCCAGAGGGGATCCTGTAAAACTCCCAAGGAAGCAAAATTCAGACTGTGACCCAGAGATTCTCTTCAGCTTATCTTTCCTGGAAGCCTTCATCTAATAGTGGCAATGTTTCTTCTTAGTTAGCTTTGTACTTGCTTTTTACTGTTTGTGTTGATTACTTTTCATATGTATTTTATTTGAAAATAGTTCTTGACAAAATGATATAACTTTGATTCAGAATAAAAAAAGGAAAAAACTAGGCTGGGGCAAGTTATTTTTAGTCTCAGTTTCAAGATCTATAAATGGGGGCCAATCTTCTCAGAGCTGTTGGATGAGTACATAAACAAATGCAGATATCATGTATGATACAGATTGGGGGCTTAATCAGTGATAGTTGTTTTTCAAAATCTCAATTTAATAAGATAATTCCTTTAATGTGTGAGCATGTGTGTGAGTGTGTGTTGCGTGTGTTTGCACGCAACAAGTAAGGGTAAAGTGGAGGCAACCTACATCTTCTGAGGTAATGGAGGCTTCCAGAAAATGCAACTTTTGATTTCTTGCAGAAAAAATGTGGAACGTGACAAGGAGTCTCCGAAGCTTGTGAGCTGTGGCAGAATCAGAAATTTGGTAATAGTTTTTTATGCCTGATATATATGGAAAATTTCAAATGGATAAAAATGAAGAGACTAATATAATATACCACCATCTATCCAGCTTCAATAATTAGCAACGCTCCTGGCCAATCTTATTATATCCCAAGCTATTTCTTCTCCATTACCAGGTTATTTATAAGTAATTCTCAGAATCATATAATTTCATCTGTAAATATTTTAGTATTAAATGTCTTGCATTTTCTCGTGGACTTTCTAGTATTTAATAAATTCTTTAAAAATAATAAAAATAATAACTAAGAGGACCTATATATACTAATAGGGAAAGACTTTATAAATATATTGTTAAATGAAATAAGTAAGTCACAGACATCACAATTACATTTAAAAAAGACCCAAATAAAAAACATAAATAGTAAATATATGTGTGTGCTCCTGAGTATATTATAGAAAGGTAAATGCAAAACTGTACATCCAACTATTGATCCTGGTTACCTCTGAGGGAAATAGTGATTTGGAGGGTGAACTTAGGAATTTTATACTACAGATTTTTATATTGTTTGACTCATACAAAAGAACATATTCATCATTACTTATGTAATTTTTTAATGAAAAGAAAAGAATTGAAGTAACCACTTTGCTTGTTGCTGCCCAAAGAGACAGTACTCATCTGGAAAATGTAGGACACTCTCGAGAGCTGGTTTTAGTTTCTAACTACTAAGCGACTTTCCAACCTCCTCCCTAATAGAATTTTTGTTTTGTTTTGTTTTCCCTGCCAACTAAAAATACACTATCCAGTTCAGGAAATGTGGCTGATTGAATAGCAGCTGTGGCGGACAACCTACTTTGCACATTGAAACAACCTTGGAAGAAAAATAGCAAAAGCTCACTGTCATCAGCTCCTGTTTTGATGCACGGCTGGCACTCATCACACACATTTGTCTTGGTCTCCACATTGTCCTTCCTGTACATTTGCAGGAGACAAGTCTCTGACCACTGTTTCTTCCCTCCCCCCTTTAGTGTCAGGAAATTTCCTGCAAATACTGTAAAAACAGAAGTTGAACCTGCTTCAGTGTGAAGCAAACATCCTCCGTATCTTTCTCACACTGTTCCATAAACAGATCACCCGCTGCTGTTTCCTTTTCCCATTTTTGTTGTGTTCTGATTTTTAGAGACAAAGAGATCTGCTGCGGAGATGCTATTTCTGTTCAGAGGGGGAAAGAGAGCAAAAAGAGACAGGCACAAAAATTTCTCCCAGCTTTGTCATGTTCCTCAGTTATAAAGAGATGGCATCTCCAATAAAGTGGAAACTAGAAATAGCACAAAAGTCTGAAAGATGAGCTGTGTTGTAAACGTAAAACATTCACAAGCCACTTAAAGTGATAATAATTCTAAGTACAATTTGCGATGCAAAATAAAGACAATTTTAAAAGAGTCTGCAATATCCTATTCTATACCTAATTCTGTTATATGATAGCCTAGTCTTCATATACAAAAATAATGTTGAGTTTTTTCCATTCATATGGCATGTAAATGCATTTTGAAGTTTTTCTTTTTACAAAATAATTTGATAGACTGTACTGAGCATTTCTCATAGGTGCTCAATAAAAATTGCATTGTGCCTATAAAATATTAGAGCGGCAAGAAACATTAGAAATTACCCAATCCAAACTTCTTGCTTTACAGATTAGAAAATTGAGGTTCAGAAAGGTTAAGTAACTTACCAAGGCCACAGACCTGGGGCTAGAATCCAAATCTCCTAGTTCTTCAACCTGCCTTCTTTGTCCTTTATGAAGCTGCCTTGGTGATCTAGTCACACCATCCTGCCCTGTCTCTCATTTGCAAAATAGCAGGCAAGAACTATTGCAGCATTCCTTCTGATTTCTTAATTTTGGAATTGATGATATGCTACATAAGCACCAAATTATGAGCCTGGGACACATGCATGCACACGCACACATGTGCATACTGTTAACACATGTTAAAGGACAAAGGTCTTGGAAGAAAGCACTGTATTGTGAGAAGAGAGCCATCTATGGTTGGGTAAGTGTGTTGGGTAAGTGTGGCAGAGATGTTGCCCACTCAACACCATTCCCACTTTCTTCTTGCTAATAGGAATGGAATTTTATTCATCGGTTGGGAAGTGGGGGCAATATGCTCATAGGTGGACCCAGCCTGGCCAAACCAAGTAATTTAATTCTCCTAGTTAATGAGATATAAGGGGAAATTGGTTGGGAGGCTTCGGGGAAATATTTCCTTCTTGATAAAATAAATGCACACACATGCACACAAACACTCAAGAAGACGGCCACCTTTCCCTTTCTTCTTGCTTTTGAATTCAGTTGTTGAAGTTAAGATGCTTGTTGTTGCACCAAGGAAAGGAAACAGCGCCCATAAATTGCTGATGCCAAAGCAGAAACATGGAAAGAGATTGGCTCCTTGATGACACAACTGAGCTGCCAAACCAACCTGTTACTACCTCCATCCTTACAGTTATACGAGATAATAAGAAAACCTTACTGTTCCAGCCATTTGTAGTTGGTGTTCTGTAACCTGCAGCTGAAAGCATAGTTACTGTGTTTCTCTGAGGCTCAGCCTTTTCTTTATAAAATGACGATTACAATACTTCCCTGACAGAGTGATTGCAAGGAAGAAATGAGATAATAAAACACCTAACATAAAAGAATTCAATAAATGGTAGCTACCAATGTCATAATCATTATAACTATTATATCAAAATCCTCAACAGTGGGAATGTTTTCTCCACTCCCCAATCTCCATGGCACCTGGAAACGTTTCCCTACAATAGTGGTCTGGGGAAGAGGATAGCTTATAATGGGGGGAAAAAATCCAGTGTGTAAAATCAAAGCGTAACTTATAGTGAAATAAGACGACATACTGAAAGATCTGAGCAAGCCACAGGTGTTCATTTCTTCTGTCCTCGAAATACCAACTCTGGAAATTTAGCCAATGTAAATAATCCAAATGAGGAGAAAAACTTTATTCACAAAATCTTTAATTCAGCATTACTTTGGGAGTAAATCATAATCTTTCCTCTTGATGTGATATAATTATGCAGCCAACACAAAACTTTTTATTAGAGACCATGATGGAGTAAAGCAGTGTCATTTTCTACATTAACTTAAGTGAGAAAATATTCAGAATACAGAAAAGTATGTATACTCTGGTTACAACCACGTGGAACACAGCTATAATTAGGTCAGACTATAATTGACAAATGGATGGTAAGTAAGTGCAGCAGAACACAGGAAATAAGAGGGCTGCAGATTTTTGAAGAAATTCCGGCCGGGGAAAAGAGGAAAGATAAGACAAGATAACAATGATAATAGTAGCGCACAGAAAGAGCCCTGTTTTCTCTCCACTAAGGCCATTAGGTGCATTTCAAAATAATCCAAGTAGTTGAGTGCAGAGCTGAAGGTGGGGCCGCACAGATGCAGATTGTGGCTGCAGCAGCGGCCTGAGAAGCCGTCTGGGCAGGAGCCGCATCCCAGGGCACCCCACACAGGTTAGGGGGAGATGGACCCCAAAGACTTCCCAGCACGCTGGACACTGCGAAGCAGGTGAGGAGCATTTGAAACCTGGGATTTAGAAAACAGGGAAACAGCTGCCACGTGCCATTTGCATGATAAATAGATCTTGTAGAATGTTTCCTATGGATTCACCCTCTATTATGAGAGCCTGTTTGTGGTTAGAGTACAGTCTCACACACCAAATAACTGCGGGATGTGTTCTGAGAAACACATGGTTAGGCCATTTTATCCTTGTGCAAACATCATGGAGTGCTGTACACAAGCATAGATGGTGTAGCCTACTGTTGTAATTGTATGTGCTATACTTGTATAGACTGGCAGCATAGTAGGTTTGTTTACACCAGCAGCATCATGAACACTGGAGTAATGTGTTACTCTACAACATTAGGACAGTTACAACATCAGTAGGTGATAGAAATTTTTCAGCTCCATTATAAGCTTATGGGACCACGTTCATATATGCAGTCTGATGTTGACAGAAATGTCATTCCATGATGCATGACTGGGTACTGAAAAAGCCAAGGCAGACAGATTTCTTTTTTCTCAGGTGTTCAGTGGGAGGCAATATATCAGCAATATTTCATAAAACCAATTGCCTAGGAAAAGCATGGAAGGGCACACAGCTATTACAGATACATGCTGTAAAAGCATATGAAAAAATGAAATAAATATATAAATGTAAGTATATTTCTATATTATAAGTATAAATAAAATATCTTTGCAATTAGCATCGACTATATCTCGCACCTGATCTAATTCATAATACATAAATCTTCATACATAACATTCTGACCCGTCATTAATTTGGTGCTCTTTTTGGTGGTTGACTTGCCCTTCTGCACGAATGCTCCTGCTTCCATCCCCATGCAATCACTGCACACAATGACAAGTCGTGCTTCTCTCCAAGGCGACAGGATGCAGGTGGAAGCCAGGCGCCATGTAAGAATGAGACTGTATGCTCCCTTAAAGGAACAGACCTCACAGACTCAGAGAGCAAGAAGATGTGACACCCCTGGCTGTCACCACGTGTGACTTCCAATTTGGGGTCTCCCATTGTCTTTCTACCTGGCTCTACCACTACTGGTCCCTTACTCATCCTTTCCTCTACTCAATTATTTCCTTCTCCAGGAGGGGCCCTTTTTGAACATAACAAATATTTTACAATGTTCATGTTTTTTTTTATTCTAGAAATGAAAATCATAGTCTACTTATTCATATAATGCCAAAAGAAAATCAATATAATGCGGTAACTGTAAGATAACAAATAAAGAAAAGGAAGATAAATATAACAGATAAAAACCTATTTGCCTAAAAATGTTCGGGCACAATCACATTAATGAAGCTGTCAAGTTTTTGCATCTGAACATGGACTCGATGTGGCTGCAATGGTGCCAGATACAGTGTTTTTGTGGGGCTTATCCACAATTTGATACCCAGGCAGCCCTTTGAAAGTCCTCCACCTGAGGGTGTCTAAGAAAAAACTCCTCTCCTTGTTGAGCTGAAGGGATGGGGTTGGGGTGACAAAAAGGATGGGGTGACTCAGGCCATAATGGCCTTTGTGAACAACTAGGGTCATATTCAATGTAATTGTTTCCCCAGCTCTCATCGTCCCCAGCTGCTCCAGGACCTTAGCCCTCAGCAGAGGCTCTTTTACTTCTGGGGCACATGAACAGCTCTCACAGGTCTTCCTCCTGAAGGCCTGTGTAGGCCCTGGAAGGCAGTGCCTCTCTAAGAGCCTGTTGGTGCCCCAGAGCGGCCTCCAGAGGCCCTGTATGCAGTCCATGTGGCCTCGGGCCTCCCTGGAATTCTTGGGGCAGGAGGTGTGTTCCTTCCCTAACTGTGTCACCTGCAGGATACTCAGCACCCAAGCAGCCTAGTTTGGTGTCTGTAAGCCTGTAAGCCCCTCAAGTCAATGGCTCCTTCTGCCTGCTTCCCTTCTCTCTCTGGGGCTCACACATGGGGGCCACTCAGAGTAGCACCCCCTGTGCCGCAGGCTCTAGGCACCCCCTAGCCTTAGCCTGCTGAGTCCTTAGCCTCTGCCAGCCCCAATCCGCCTGCAAATCAAATCCTGGCAGAATTCCCACGGACTCATCAGCAAGGTCTGGACAGGACTGAGTCCCTGCTTGATCTGATCACCCTGCACCGCGGGTGAGAAGGATAAGCCCTGCTCCAGACAGTTCTTTGTCGCTTTGAGACTGCCCTGGAGTAATGACGAAGATTCTTTGCCTGACCCAGCTTTAGTCAGACTCCTGAACCCTCTCCTAGGCCCATCTGGACACTTGCTTGTAAAATTCAGTTTTAACAAAAACCCTGCTAAGTCAGTTTAACCAGAACCGCCAGCCTTCATATCTGATACCCTTCACCATCTTCCAGGTAGTGGCTGATCACCCACCCCAGCCTGCCTTCAGTGAGAATGCTGTTATTCACTTAGGCAGAAACCCCCCTTACCCTTGAGGTTTCCTCTGAGTAATTTTCCATTCACTGCTCCCCACCCTGTTCTTTGGCTATAAATCCCCCCTTGCCCATGTTGTATTCAGAATTGAGCCCAATCCTCACTGAGGTCTCTTTACCCCTATTGCAACGGACCTGAGTAAAATCTGTTTTTACGGCTTTACTACCATCCAGCTCTGGTTTTCTTTGACAACAATTTCATACCCTGCCTGTTATCCCCCCAATCATGCTTCTATCTCTCACCTCTCATCTCGGTCCTTGCAAACTGACTACAGCCTACTCAACAGAACAAGACAACAGTGACACCAACACCAACACAACACCGTGATGTACATAACACACTCTGTGTTTCTGACTTTTCATCATTGCTTCCTCCTGTTATGCTGCACAGCCTGACAACAACAGCAAATACAGTGGGGTGCTTGCTGTTTACAAAGCACTTTCTCAGTGTGACATGCTGAAAGAGAAATGACTTATAAACCCTGGCAAGGTCATGAGCAAATTATTCACCATGTCTGAGCCTGATTTTCATTTGTAAAATGGGAGAATCATAACCACCAACATTATTTTAATGAAATAATGAGCGGAAAGCAGAAAGTGCTGCACAAATGTTATGGCTTAGAAGAGACAAATCACTGTAACTGCAGACCCAAATCAGATAACTACTCAATTAATGGCTTCTGATTGGAACAATTTTTTTAAAGTTATATTTGCTGGTGGTCTCATTTTTACTGGGTTAAATATAAGGACACTGTTCAAGAAAAAAATAAACAATGAGTTTAATCGGCTATAGTTCCACCACATTGACACAAACTTTTTAATTTTTATGCTTTACCTTCAACAAAGATACCTAATTTTTAGAGGGTTTTAATCATATTTAGGCAGTTTTTTAAAGCATGTATGGTTCCAAGCCAACAAAAGAATCTCGAGGCACCAGAAAAACCTTGAGGCCTGAGCTGAAGGAAAAAATCGGATTCTCAGATTTCTCCACTCAGGAGGTCACAGGATTATGAGAGGAAGGGCAAAAGAAAGCGGCTGATCTTGGGCACAACTGTGAGCACGGCACCCTCCTTTCTGCATCGAGTCGGAACTGCTAAGAAAGGGAAGTTGATGCTGGGCCTTGCTCTGTCAAGAGCCCGAGATATCTTTCGGCCCATTCCCCTGGCCAGGACTGCAGGGGAGCACTGGAGCTGAGGGAGCGGCTGCGTAGCCTGCCCCACCCCCAACCACAAAGGAAAAGGAAGCAGAAAAAGGACAACCGGCAACTGTCACCACACTTCCTTTTCATCTCACTCTTGGGACATTACTGACTAGCAGCTGCACCGAAGACTGTGGCAGAAGAGGAGCTTTTGGCCACCGTCTAATAACACCAAGGTAACTTTAAGTTTTACTCTTTTACCCCGGCACGAGGAATGAACAGAGGCTGTCTTACCTTCCTCCGGGGGCAGGTGAAATATACTCCTGGGGTGAGAGGTCCCTTCACCTGTCCCAGCCAAGATTTCCCCTGACTAAATTGGGAACAGGTCTTAGTCTTAAAATTTGGGGTTTTTGAAAAATAGGAGTTGTGTTCTAGAGGTAATTTACCTTGGTAAGAGAGTGGAGGAAACCACTTTGCTCTGACTGGGAAATGTGTTGCCAGCCAACAGTATTTATAAATAACCGCAGTTTACAGGATACAGTGCTGGCCCTGTAGGGAGTTCCAAAGGCAGCAGAAGTTACCATGAGCTGGCTGTCCCCCTCAGTCGGTGCACTAAGCCCAAGATAGCTCCTATTTCAGGGGTTAGACTTACAGAAGGAAATCAGAGGCTAGAAGCCACAGACTATCAAGAATCGAAGACATGTTTCAGTCATTTCTACTGAACTAGATTTGTCTAACTGGAACTTCGTTTTGTCTTTTTGCTTTAAGTACCAACAAATGTGAGCCCATATTCCGTGTCTTCCAGGGGGTCCTACCCTCTTTTTTGAAGCAGGCTGCCCAGAAATAGGTTAGCTGATTATAACACACACACTCTTACTTCCTGGCCTTTGGGAATCCAGGCCTGTGTTTGAAACCTGGCATTGTAAAGACACTTCCTACTTTGGAAGTAGAAGCTCTTCCTCCACATACCTGCATGGATCTGTGTGTTCCTTCAGAAAAGAATGGCTGATGTGTGCGTCTGGTCTTTCTCCTCCAGGATTTAGCAGCGGCTACCATGGGTTCTATGAATTCCCGAGGTCACCAGGCAGAAGCCCAGGTGCTGATGATGGGCCTTGACTCAGCTGGCAAGACTACGCTCCTGTACAAACTGAAAGGCCACCCACTGGTGGAGACCCTGCCCACCATTGGCTTCAATGTGGAGTCTCTCGGAGCCCCTAACCATGCATCTTTGACTTTCTGGGATGTTGGGGGGCAGACTCAGCTCAGGGCCAGCTGGAAGGACTACCTGGAAGGCATGGACATCCTCGTGTATGTCCTGGATAGCACAGACGAAGTGCGCTTGCCCGAGGCCGTGGCTGAACTCACAGAAGTCCTGGACCATCCCAATATGGCCAGCGTCCCTTTCTTGGTGCTGGCCAACAAGCAGGAGGCGCCTGACGCTCTTCCGCTGTCTGAAATCAGGGACAGGCTGGGCCTGGAGAGATTCCCGGGCCGCTGCTGGGAGCTCCAGGCCTGCAGTGCCCTTACTGGTGCGGGGCTGCCTGAGGCCTTGCAGTGCCTGAGGGGCCTCCTGAAATCCCGCAGCCGCTGTGTCTCCAGGTGAGCACAGTGCAGCAGCCACCGCAGAGAGCAAGCAGTCTTGATGCGGGCAGAGCTGCTTCTCTTTGCTCATAAAAACCGGAAGAAGCCTCTGGTCCTTGAGAATCTGAAGTCCGATTTATCAAACAAGAAATCCTGTGCTTGGACAGGGTGTTTTCTTCTTGGGACTTATCGTCACTGGTGTTTATGTTGAAAATCAACCTGTTCTTTGAATAATGATACACTAAGGGAAAAAAACATACCTCAACACACTTCATAACTCGTTGCCAAGTGTAAACTGAGCAATTGTAATAATAAAGAAACAAGTATTAATACCGCATACTAATTAAGACCTAAATTCACAGAGGGAAAGGGGTTTTAAAATCAAATCAGCATATCATCTGGACATGGTCGTGATCTTATGAGTGATTTTCCCTGGTAGTCCCAGGGTACATGCCCTGGTCCCTCTGAGAGCAAGCAGCCAACGCGAGCAGAATCCAGCGGGAGAGTCTGCTCCCATGGAATCTTGGGTTTAGAAGGTTCCTGGGAGCTCAGCCCTGGGTAACGGGCAGCGAGTTCCAACCTTCCCAAACTGATCCTCTTCTGTCATCTTGTGTTGGTCTTTTTCCAAAACCTCTTATTTTTCCCCCCCTTATTTTTATCCTTCTTGTAGCACATATCTTTCCTTAAATATCAGAATAATCAATGATTTCATTCATTTATTCATTGATTTAATAAAAAATATGCATTGAATTTGCTGCAAATGGCACTGAACTTTCAATAATGAACCAGGCCCTCTAGATGGGAGGTGTGGATTTTGAAGATTCATATAACAGCAATAAATCTCTCTCACTGTTAGTAGTAAATACTTCCTATCATCTGAGTTTTTAATGCACAACTTGCATTTGGCACCTACTCTCATGTTAAATAGCTCTAAATGTTGGCTATTCCTTCATATCCTGGGCTAACATCAACCTCCTTATAGCTCTTGATGATGGCTCTGCCCTCTCTGGAGTGACACAGTATAAAGTGGCCCTCGTTACGTCTCCAGCATCTGACACCTGCTAGGTCCTTCTCCCCAGAGTCTTTCCTTCTAGCATCAGGTTATGTATGCCCAGTTCTTTTCACTACTTGTCAATTGACGTGTTGCAAGACTTCCTGTATTAGACATAGGAAAGTGCAGAGATACAAAAGCAAATGAGACAAGGCCTCAGGCCTCCTGGAGCTCTGGTTGGGGAAGAAGTAGAGCAAGCTCCCATAAAAATGTGAAGATAGAAGCTCAATTCAGCAACTGTTTATTGAGCACTTATTGGGGCCAGGTTCTGTGTTCAGTGCTTTATGCAGATTATCTCTAATTCTCCCAACTCTGCAAAGTAGGTATCATTCCCATCTTATATGATTAGAAACTGAGGTTCGGAGAGCTAGTGACTTGCTTGAGGCACAGAGCTATTTAGTGACACATCTGGAATTTGAAATCAGACGTGTCTAGCCCTAATGATGCCTTCATTCTTTCATGGTATAATGCTTCTAGAAGGTTTAAGCTAAGGTTCATCTTCAGTCAGCAGATGTGATGGGGGGGGAGCAGTCTAATCAGAAGGAGGAGACTGCTTGGAAGCATGAGGGAGAGTGTAGGAAGCATAATTAAGCTAGAATGGCTGAAACAGGAAGTTGAGGTGACGGTGACCTATTATAATAGGAAACAAAACTGGAAAAAAGTTTAGGTCCAAGTTGGGGAAGGCTTGGACTTCCATAATCAGGAGTTTGGCTTGGGGGAGTGAAATCATGGGACTTGGCATGTAGGAGGATATCTTAGTGGCAGTGTGGCGCTGGATTAAAGAAAAGGGGGGTCACTGGGGATGAGAGGCAAGGAGACCAGCTAGATGCCCATTACAGTAACAAAGGAGAGGAAGAGACGAGAAAATTGAGAACCATTTCTTAAGGGGAAAAGCTGAGAGAGGAAGAATTTGAAGACAGCTCAAGATTTGGGGTCTACATGACAGAAGGGATTGGAATGAACTAAGAAGGTGGACACAGGAAGAACAGGTTGGAACAGGGACCAGAACTGCTGGGTTCTGCTTTTGAAATGCTGGGTATGAATGTGTTCATAGCTTCTTTCAGATTGTTCCATTATCTGCAGTCTTTGAGACACCAAGGACACTGCTGATTCCCACTTACAGGGTCTCATTTCCTCACATGATTTGTCACTTTATTGTGAGCTCATCTTCGGTAGGATTTGTTTTTCCTGCGTGACTCCCACATGCTGTGGGTTGTGACAGGGTTTCTACACAGAATGTTTTCGCATTGCTATCTACTAGGATCCTGGTGGTTTCAATTGTGTTAGACCAAATATTGTGTTAATTTCTCTGCTTGGGTCTCATGGGCCTCACAAGCAATATAAATCTGGATTCTATATAACAGCACCTGAATCCCAGGATTCTGGCAGATGATCTTTTTCTTTGCATACACATCCCTAGAGAGACCATTTGCTTCCTCATATTCCCCTGAGCTGGTGGCAGCTTTCTCTAATCCCCTTTTAAGGAAGGGACATCTCTTTGATGTCTTGCTTTTGTGCTGAGCTCAGATCAAAAGTTTTTGTCCTCTCAGCAAGCCTAAAGCCACACCTCCCATTCCCATACAGGTGTTAATTACCTCAGCGAGGTCCCCAGAGCCTAAATTTGACTTTTCTAAAATCCTCCACAGACTCCAGACTTCCAGCTGACACCTAACGGCTTTGGCTGTTGTTTTTCCCTTCATTCCTGCCACTTGAGGACTTCCCTTTCTTTTGTTCAAGGACAGGAAAACATTAAAATAAATTATATATTTATTGTAATAAATGTATATTAAATATATATTTAACACACACACATATATATACACACATATGTATATATAGTGTGTATAGTTTTGTTTTGTTACAGTTTACCCAACATTTCTATGACTCCATAATGGGAAAGGGTCCGTCCGCCATGTAGCTGGATGTCCTGGTTGTTTTGATAGGTGTCAGGGAGGCTTCCTGAGGTGCTGGCAAAAGGTGCTCTGAGATCATCTGCACTGAGGAAGATAACCTCTTCAGCGGTGTTGTGGTGGACAGAGGATCCTGAAGGCAGGAGACAGGCTAGAGGACGACCAGGGTGTCTTTTGACTAATGTGCACACTCTTGGCACCACTGGTCTGAACGGACATCCTGTCACTGCAGCAGTCCATCTTGCTGTGGGCATTCTTCTCCCTTCTCTTGACAATGCCCTGCTTCAGCTGGGCCAGTCTCCTTTCTCTCACCAGCATGTACCAGGCTCTTGCCCAGTGCCAAGTGTGTGCTTCTTGCTAGACAAGGCAGAGCAGACAAGGGGGCCAGCAGGTAGCTCTGAGTGTGTGCTAACAGCCCCGAGTCCTTAGAGGCAGACGTGCTTAGACTTCATAAGCCCCAGGAAGTCTCCTTTCATCGTTCCCCTTGGACGAGGTTTGGGAAGATGGACAACAAAGCAAACCATCATAGGAACCATGCCCAGTTAGTGTGGACCATCGCTCCCTGCTGGTCCATCTTCTGCTGGGAGGGAATGAACGTCAAATCAGGAGAATTACCGGAGTGAGTTCTGGGATGTGAACTATACAGGTCTCTGGATGGAAGGTGGGGTTTGTGAGCCTCAGAGGCCAAGGGCAGCTCTGCCAGCCTTCCGCCTCCCTGGCTTCTGAGCTGTTTGCCTGAAGCGAGCGAGGGAATCCCATAGGATGGAAGGTCCTGCGGCACCCTCCTGGGATTTCTGATGCCCTTTAAAGGAAGATGCTCTTCGAGTGCTCTCCAGTCAAGCTTCCATGTCCGCTTGAAGTCCTTGGAGTTGTAATAGTGACCGCAACAGTGGTGGCATTCTTTCATTGTCACACAAACTTATGGATGCTTCCTGACAACACTGCTGCTCAGTTGTTTTCCTGTTCAAATCGTGCCCACTGGTGAAAAACCCTCAGGTCCCACCTCTGCAGGAAGCTTTGCCTGCACACTCCAGCTGTGTTTATCTTCCCTTCGAACCCCCAGAATACTGACTGTCCAGGGTGCCCTTCTTAGTGCCTGAACTGGGACACTTCCACGTGTCGGTACATGGTCTGCCCAGATATGGTGTAAATTCCAAAAGATGAGGGGTCATCCATACACCCTTTGGGCCCTCTTCAAAGCCTGGAATAATATGAGATACTGAGACTTGCTCATTAAATAGCTGGGTGAATAAGAAATAACTGATTAAAGCTATTGAATTGGGCATTATGGCCTAGAGTCCCCGGGTCCTCTAAACTGTCTAGAATAAAATCAAAAAAAAAAAAAAAAGAGAAAGAGAGAGAGAGAACACCAAGCAGTTCATTGGCTTGAGAGTCAAAATGGCAGCACAAACCTATACTTCAGACATCCTCTGTAGTAAAAACAACAAAAAGTCATACATACTCTTTCTAGAACATGTCACTCTCAGAAGTACCCTCTAGTCGATGTACGAGAGAGGGTGCTAAGTGGGGACTGAGTACAGAAGGGCTGGCACAGGTGGGTGGGGATGGTGCCAGGCCCTTGGAAAGGTTGGGGCCCCAGAGGTGGCTGGTGAGAGCAGGCACGGGGCCCAGACCACTCCCTGGCAGGAGGGCAAGGACGCTCTAGTACAGCAGGCAGTGGCCTGGCCTTGCCCACGCCAGCGTTCCTGCTCTGTATTTCTGCTTCCACTACAACACTGGTGACTCTGGAGGGAGGGTGGGACACCATCCTTTTTTAGAACCTTCCCTAAAGACCACAAGAGAGTTAGCCTTGCCCTCCAGGGAGCAAGAGTGGCAATAGGTCAAGGCTAGCTCTTACGACTGGAAATTATACTCCTCTTCCTGCTGCCAACTAAGGGGTAAGGTACTCCCTGAAGACAGCTTCAGCCCTTGCCTCTCCTCGGAGGCAGGCCAGAGCTCTCCAGGGATTTGGGAAAGGGAGGTGAGGGCAGACAGTAGCTTCTGCTCTGCTTCCTGCACAGAGATACACATATATGTATAGACATATGAAAAGGTCAGACAATTAAGTTCACAAACTTTGCACTGTGCACTTACATGGTGGAAAGTTCACGTACTTAATTATCTGACCTAATGTGTGTATACATATATACACACACGTATATATGTATTTACATACATGTATATATGTATTTACATACACATGTATGTGTATGTATGTATATATATATATACACATACACACACACACACACACACATACACAGAGATACAACACAGAGAACCTAAGGAGAAAACAAATCATGTTTTCCATTTTGTTTTGTTTTTGTAAATGGTGCTCTATTTACTTAAGGGAAATCCAGTTGTTTTTTTCTGCAAACACTGTGTACAGTGAGAAATGTTCTATATTGAAGAGCTGATTACCCTTCAAATATGAGGTAGAGTTTCTGCTTTTCTGACTCACTGATTTTGAAGATTTTTCTCCTTCCCCTCTTGGTCAGAATCAATCCTTTGGTGAAAGTAAGAACCATAGGAGTTGAGTTTTGGTTTGCAGTTACCACCCTCACAGTTCTACACACTTGCCTCCTACTGCTTGGGCTGGGGGTAGCTGTGTCCTTGAAAGTGGACCAGGCCCCATCCTCAATCCGCGGGTGAGCCGAGACCTTGCCTTTCCCTCTAATCCTCAAGCTCCCCAGCCCCAATCTCAGGTAGGGTGGTGATGTCACTTCTCACAAGACTTGCACTTTCCTCAGAACCAACAGGACTCACAAAGGTGGGGTGCCATTCCCTTCCAGAAGCCCCAGCTCTGGTCTTTCTACAAGTCTTTGGAAATTGGTGCTGGCTGTCCCAGAGCCTGGATCAAGATGGGAGAGTTCCCGAGTGAGCAGGAGGTAGAAATGCCAACCTTTGCCGCCACCGCTTGGCCCTCAGCAAGCACAAATACTAATGAAAAATAAGAGGCTTAATTCTCCCTATTGAAAACTAGGGAAGAGATTTCTCCCCACTGCCTTTGCTTAGAACATTTATGAGTACTTCAGAAATTTTGTAAAAGTTCTTTCCTCTGTCCCTTCAAAATGCATGTAAATCTTTTAAAAAGCTATATAAGCCCTTTACCAGCTTTAGGATCCAGGAATATCTCTCAAGGACTTGGGAGCCAACTCTTTGAAACGTCAACATCAAGGAAGCTAGCGCCCTATCTCCCAGTCTTGTAGGAGGATGCGAGCCCAGCTTGACAGCCTACCTCCCATCATAAAGAGGAGAAGTTTGTTTTTCTTTCGGTCAAAGCCAGTTCATACAGATGGGGACCCCAACGTCCAGGTGAGTCTAGGATATACTGTGTGTGACAAATGGTGCCGTCACGTCCTCTGACTTGAGGAGTAGTTACCGTTTATTGTGAGAACGTAGGTAACATCTATCTGCCTAGCTGTGCAGACGGGTGAGACCCCTTTCTGTCTTTGCAATCTCAGCAGGCAATCCCCTTGTGATGCCCATTCCATTCTGGGTTAATGCTCATTCGATAACAAAACTGTTTTCTTTCTCTACCACTTTTGTGAAGAGATCTTTCTGGTTGGGCGGGAGATTTGTTTTTAATTATGTTTCCCCGACAGGCCCCACTGGGCTGGCTCTGTGAGCTTTGAGTTGCAGCCATGATCAGTAAAATTGTGTAATCAACCCCCGAGGGCATCCTAGACAGTTTCTGGAAGACACTTAATTAGGAATGAAGAATTTCGGTATGGCCTGCAGCTCTCCCTCCTGTAAGATTATGGAAACCTGTGGTTGCCTCTGAATTTACTGAGAGAAGTGCGGTGAGGTGTGAGCCCGCATTCCCTTTCCACACGTAAAAGCAGCAGCTCAGGAAAAACTAAACACTTTTAGACAGGGAGAAGAGCCTTTTATTTCTACCTCATTGTCTTGATTTCCACTTCTCTGACACAGTCACAACCCGCCCCCCACCCCCGCCCCCAGAAATTTGGTTATGTGACTACAGATTGTAAGTATTTAAACATTCTCCATGAGAAACGGTATTGCTCTGTCTCAGATCCCCCCACCCACACCTTTCAACCTGGGACACATGGATATGTCTGCAGCTTCCATCAAGCATGAAATTGCAAACCTAAACAAATTAATTCTCATAAAAGCACTTCAGTTCTTCAAATAAATGGAAGAAGCATAATGATTATAAATTCTCTCTGGGTTATGAACACGACACCATATAATTTTGCACTTTTTCTTCTACCTTTTCTGTGAATTTCACAAACTTCAACTTCACACGGCCTTAAGGTTTAGCTAAACCAGGAGAGAGAATACAAAGGATACAAAGAAAGGTAAGATTTTCAGGGTTATGAAAATACTTCCATGAGAGAATGGCTACCAAGATGGAGATGCAGCCACCCTCTGCTCAAATTGTTGCTGTCTACATGCAGCTGAAGGCACTGGCTTGGAGTCTGGCCTTGGAGTCAGGCAGAACTGACGAGAGCAACAGCTCTACTCTTCACCACCTGGGCAACCGGGGCCAAATTATTTACCCCAGCGAAGCCCCAGCTGTCTCACCTGCAGAATGAGGATGACAACAGGAAGCTCCTCACAAAGGTCTTGTGAGAATTCAGCGAGGTATTTTGCTAGTCCCGTCTACTTGTATCTTTTGAGCACCTGTTATGTGCAGAGCACTGAGCTGTGCAAGAGCTATAAGGACGAAGGAGATGCCCTTGAACTTATAGTCTAGCTTTCATTAAGGGACAGCTATCAATATTGTCATACTAACGTATGTTAAAAATGCAAATTAAGCATAGAGTTCTGGGGACACAGGATTTTCTTGCAGATCCCTTTTCCCACCATTAACATTTTTCAAACCCAGACTTGTTCTGGTGCCATGCTGGTGAGAGGGTGCAGGGGGTGGGAGTGCACGGCCCAACACTGCTCTTAAGAATTCTGAAACTCTGGACACTTAGCTTCCAGCCTCCTCCCTACCACAATTATCATCCTTATTTCGGTCTTCTCCTCTCCCCACTCCCTAGCCCAGACAGAGGACTTTCAATGTGAGTACCCAAAAGCCCAGACTTAATATCTTCTTCAAGCATTTAAAATGCACCCTCCTCTTGCAAAGCCTAGTATATTGAATAAAGAGGACGGATTTCAAAAGACTGGTAATTGAATTCCACAATCAATTCCACTCCCCTCTGAAATTCTACAATTCCAGATACATCCCTTAGACTTCAGTTTTTAAAAAAAAATGTCCCTAGAAGAATGGCAACAGGGAGAAGTATTTGCACTTTAATAATGTGAATGAATTCTCAAGATCTTTTCAGGGTGGGTTTTGTTAAGAAAGCAAAGCGAAAAGTTGAGAACAACTGAAAGAAGTATGGGAGTGTTGCCAAAAAGGAAAGGGCTGGAACTTCACAACGTTGCCCAAAGCTATAATGAATGCGGGCCACTGCTCTCTCCTTGTCCACACAGCAAGGACCTACTGTGTGTAGAAAGGAGGCCCAGAAAGGAAGATCCAGGTATGTGGGACTGCCAGCTACTCTAAGCACTTGGGTAGGGAACTAACAATCTGGCCTCTCCTTCTAACCACCCTCTCATCTCAGCCCAGTGTCTCCTCAGAGGGTGGCTTTCCGGGGCACAGAGCAAGGTAGACAAGTTTGGAGAATGGATCCAGGATGGGGTGGGGAGCAGCAGATAGAATATAAGCAGCCCAAACTCTTTATTACTGTTCAATAGAGAGTGCTAACTTCCAAGGGACAACCAGCCAGAAGCCGGCTTCAGTCAGTAATTGGGAAAGCCGCGTTTTCCTCAGTTGTGTCCTGCCCTTCAGCTTGTCTGAATGTAGGACAACATTGTGACCCAGGCAGAACTAAGGATCACAGAATTCCACAGGCCGAATCCTACCCGGGGAGGGAATTCACTCTTTTAAAACATGTTCCAATCTCTTCAAGCAGAGTCATTGGCAAAGTTACCCCCTCCAAGCACTTTGAAGATAAGTCAGGTTGTCTGGGATAATCAGATAATGAAGAGCTCTGGGCGGTGACATGAGAAGCCTGCTGGTTGTTTTGCTCTGACACAACCATGGGTCACAAGGTTCTTACACAAGCTTTGGGTGGCCCTGCCACCAGCCCTTCCTTCCCCTCAGCCAGTGATGATGATTCAGGAGATTTCAGAAAAGAGCTCATGGAACACTCAACCAGCAGGTTTATCCTGGGGCTCTTCTCAGGCGTTTTTTTGATATTACATTAAGAGCTGGTTCCAGTCCTGATTGATAAGCTGGACATTTACTCCCAGGCTCTGCCTGCAACAGCTCATTGAGTTCAGGCCAGAATATGAGGAATACAGGACCTGAAGGGGGTCTTTAGAAGGGCAAGGAAAGAAAGTCATTAAGACTTGTGGTTTAAAGCTGTGTAATGCACACATGCATATAACTCTATCTCTCCAAACCTCACCAGAGGGATAGTAAATGATTAAAAAGAAAAAAAAGGAAGCCAAACTCCACAAGGACAAAGAAAGAAAAGAGAGTAGCAGGCCCAAGATAGCAATAAAATTATGGAAGATAGAAAGTGACCTCACAGACCAGAGAGAGTGGAAAGCTAAGTTGGCTAGGGGCTCGTGTGTGTGTGTGTGTGTGTGTGTGTGTGTGTGTGTGTGTGTGTGTGTGTGGCTCAAAAGTCTTACTCTGTGCCAGGCACTGGTTTAAATTTTGAAGGTGTACTAATTCACATAATCCCTCAACAACATTAGAATTGTACCCTGATTTGGGAGATGAAGTTAAATAACTTGCTCCAGGTCACACAGCAGAACCTGAACCTCTGCAGAAGGGATGGCCTAGAGACGTTGCTCTGGACAGCCTCACAGTGATAAGCAAGCCCTTCTGCACCAATCCCAGGAGATCTCAGGACTTGCAGTATCGGGGAGCTCCAAAGTGGGGCTGAAAACAGAATTGGTGGAAAGTCTATATGAAGAGACAGACCCTCAGGCTCCTTTGCTATTTTACTCAGGCCCGACAACTGCCTCTCTGCTCCCTGGAAGAAGGCTGTCTGTTTATTCTCTGGAGGCATTACCCAGTTGAAGATGGGGTGAGGTATCTATGAAAACAGGAGAATTTATTGAAAGTTTGTGAACTGACTGGTGAGGCTGCTCAGACCCCTTCCACAGTTAGCTCCCACGTGCTGGTAGGGACTGGGTTCAGATCTGTAGGAATTCTGACCAGCTGGAGAGAAGACATAGGACACTGATATTTGAGGGTGTTCCCTGATGAAATAGTTGGCTCACCAATTTATAAGCCCTGCCCATATACCCATACAAATTTCTAGCATATTTTTGATATCCTCCTGTTTTT
This sequence comes from Rhinolophus hipposideros, assembly GCF_964194185.1. Lineage (NCBI taxonomy): Eukaryota > Metazoa > Chordata > Mammalia > Chiroptera > Rhinolophidae > Rhinolophus > Rhinolophus hipposideros. Next base: position 18,999,503 of record NC_138050.1, read on the forward strand.
CTATCTATATTTTTATTATGGAAAAATGTAAACCTACAGAAAAATTGAAAAAAAGAAAAGTACGATGAACACCCATATATATGAATCTTCTAAGTTCTACAATGGTTAGCATCTTATAATATTTGCTTTATCTCTAGATATACACATAAAAAGTATACACATTTTAAGGAAGGAAATAACTATTAAAATTGTACTACTCAATATATACCAATAACAAAAATGAATACAAGTCATGTTTGACCTCAGTAATTACAAGAGGTGCTCAAGGTAGTTACCATCAGTATCCAGAAACTTCTGATTTTGGCGAACTACGCTTGAGTAACGCTGACCAAAATGTGCTCTTGTATACATTTTTTTTGGCATCCCAGTTATATGCGTGTGTACATATATTGTTTTTCTGAACCATTTGAAAATGAGTTACAGACATTGATATTTCACTCCTACATATTTCAATATCTTTAGCCAAAGAATTGGGACCTTATCATACATAACCCAAATCCGTCATCCCACCTAAGAAAATTTAAAATAATTACCTAATATATTCTAATATTCAATCCATATTCAAATTTCCCCCACTGTCCCCAGAATGTCATTACATTTGGTCATTATGTCTCTTTATTCTCCTTTCTAGAATAGTCCTCCTTCTTTTGTTTTCCCTATGATGTTGAAGGGACCAGGCCATTTAACTGAGGAGGGTCTCACATATGATATGTCTGATTGTTCCTTGTGGTGTCATTTAACTTGTCCCTGTGTCTCTTGTAAATTCTGTACACTGGAAGCTAAATCTAAAGGTGTGACTAGATTCAGCTCAGATGTTTTTGGCAAGACACACAGGTGAGGTTCTCTGTTTTACATCGCATCACATCGGGAGACAACATCCACATATCTCACTAGTAGTGAAGTGAAGTTTGATCTCTTCGTAAAAGCAGTAACAGCTGGATCTCTCCCCTGTAAAAGTATACTTTTTCTTTCACAAGGGATTGTGAATAATACCTGGCACAGTGCGAATATCCTGTTCAATGCCTTACTCGAATAGGAATGGAAAATAAAGGATGACTGGACATTTGGGAAAAAGCTTCCAACATGAAAGAGAGACAAAAACAAATGGGAAAAAAGCGCCCAGGGGAATCAGAGACCATTGCAGGAAGCAAAAGAAAACTTCCCCCTAATGATAAACACCCTTAGAAATCAAAAAAGATATTACATGCATGAGGCAAAATTGCTATTAAAAATATTTAGAAAACAAGAAAGAGCTCTTGGAAATCTACACTGAAAGATCCAATACAAAGTTGGAAGATAAAGTAGAAGTAAAATTTCCTAAAAAGTAGAACAAAAAGATGAAGGATAAAAGAAGAAATAGCAAATTAAAACATGAGAAAACTTTAGTCCAAGAGTTTGGCATCAGAAATAGAAGGAGAGGAGGAAGAGAAGGGAGAGAAGAAGGAGAAGGAAAAGGAGGAGAAGGAGAAGAATAGAGGGGGTGAATTATCAGAAAAATAAAACATAAACATTTTCCAGAACACATGAATTTCCAGCTTAAAGGGGAATAAAGTACAAATATACATTATAAAGATAAACACAAAAGCATAACATTATGAAATTTCAGAACATCTAAGAAAGAAAAACAGGTCACATACAAAAGATCAAGAATCAAAATAATATTAAAGTTCTTAATAGCAATACTGAAATCTAAAGCATAATGGAGCAAAGCCTTCAAAATTCCGAGGGAAATTTGAACACCAAAACGGTACTATTAACACCTAGAATAAAATAAATATCTATGAGTCCATGCTGATATAAATAAATGAATTACTAAATAAATGGAGGAGAAAGGACAGCTCTATCTTACAAAAGAATTCCATTAATAAGTGTGAAAGAAATGAGAGGAATAGAAAAATCACCATTAAGAATATTACAGTAATAATTGTTGTAGGCAAGATTCACCAACGAATCCTAAAATTAGTGGATGAATGTTTGAGGATCAATAGGATATTTGCATAGTCTTAAAGTATGCTCACCAATATATTTCTTAATTATAAAAGAAAAAATTGTAACTTTACAATAGAGGAACCTGGCATAAAACACTTTGCCAAATGATCAAGATTAACATCCAGTAATAAGTCCTACCACCCTCATGTACACTTGATATCATGTACTAAGAAAGGTACCTCACCTCTATGGTATTCTTGCCAAAAATCCAGAACCTCAGTCTAATCATGAGAAAATATCAGACAAATCCATAGTGAGGGACATTCTTCAAAAAACTGCTTCTTCAAACTGTCAAAGATGATGAAAAACAAAGAAAAATGGAGGAGCTGTTCCGAGGGGACTAAGAAGACTCAACAACTAAATGTAATATGGGAACATGGATTGGATCCTGGAAAAAAAATGATATTATTGGAAAAACTGGTGAAATCCAAAGTCTGCAATTTAGTTAATAGTAGTGTCCCAAAGTGAATTTCTGAGTTTCAATCATTGTACTATGGCTATGTAAGCATTTGGGGAAGCTGAGTAAAGGCATTGAACAGAACTCTGTAATGTTTTTGCAACTTTTCTGTAAGTCTAAAATTATTTCAAGATAAAAAGTAAACAGAAAAAATTCTGAAGGAAAATAATTTCCAACCTAGAATTTTATACTCAATCAAATAATCAATTGTGAGGATGGAGTAATGACATTTTCAGACGTGTGAGAACTGGTACACTCTTTGTTAGGGAGCTACTAGTAGTCATGCTCCCTTAAGAGAATAAGCCAAGATGGAGACATGGGATCCAGGCAACATGGAATTCAACACTGGAGGGAAGCAGAGGAATTCCATAACAATCTCTATGCAGAGGCCTACAGAGCAATCATGACAGAGGGAAGCAAGAGGATGAATGTTTCCCAGAAGAAAGATGTCTTAAACAAACAAAAAGCCCTATAATTTACCTTACCTCATCTGATTAGATCAGTGAAGTTTTCAGTTTTGACAGTTTGGGATTGTATTATATTGATCAGTATGTAGAAAACCAAGCAAACAAACAGATAAAGAGGCAATTAGCTTCTAGAAAAACAAAAAGTTATACTGAAAGGAAACGTAATCATAGTACACTAAATGTCTCAGCTATGAACAATATTTACATAATGATAATAATGTAAATACTAAATACTCATTTAACCAGAATATCTATATTGCGAATATGGGGGACGGGAAATATATACATGTGAGTGGAGCATGGGGGTGAGTGAGAGTTAAATTCTCGCCTTCCAAAGTAGGAAGAGCATAGGTTATGTCTAAAGTTGAAAAATCAAAAAACAGCAACATAAACATGGAAAAACATGTAGAGGAACTATCAGAGGACGCAGCTAAAAGAGTTATTTCTGGAAAAAAGGAATTAGGAGTTTGTAGGCATGAAGCAGGAGACTGCTGGCTTCTATTATAAGCCTCTATTTTTATTTCACTTCTAAAACTTGATACCTATATTCTTCTTATAAAAATAAAACCTATATTTTAAATAATAAACAAATAAGGTAAGAGCAACCAAACATCACGGATAACTGTGTTTACTCAAAGGTTAATTTAAGCACATAAACCCCACTGATCGTAAACGTGAACCAATGCCTCTACCTGGCCTATGTGGTATCCTGGCTGTCCCGATCTTCACCTGGCTGGCCCCAGGGGCTCTGACTTCCTTGGTGCTTTGGTGGTTCCTTGGCTTCCACTAGCAGAATGTAGATTCACCCCCCTTAGCTGTAGAAGAGTTCTTTGGTTACTACACGACTCTTCTGCTATCTGCTTTGCACCTCCTCTGCCTGCTCCCCTACCCCCATCTCCGCTCCAGCATCCTAAGGAGCTTCCCAGGAGAGTGCTGCTGTGAAAACCAACCACTAAGAAACAAGTCTTTTTTCCCTTTGGCTTTTTTTTCCTCTCTGCTTTACTTTCAGAAGTTTGTCAGGACTTCTGGGTTCCCTATAACATCTTTGCAACAAAATGCAACTGACAGCAATTGGCAAAAGAAACCCTTTAGTTCTGTGTGAATAGTAGTATTCTTGGTCCCAATTCTTCGTTCCTTTTTCCATCCACACCCCTGTCATGGCTTCCTCATGGAGGGAGTGTGCTTCCTGGTAGACTTTGGGGTTGGCCACGTGAGGTTCTTTTGCCAATGGGATGTTAGTAGATGTGACACAGCAAGGGTGTGAAATGAGCTTGCACACTTGTCTGCCTCTGCCACTGCCATTTGGAAAACAAGCTTTAGGTAGTCTGCCGTCTGAGGGTTGGCTGAGAGAGACGTACAGCAAAGCTACCAAGTTGGTCCAGAGACCTGAAGTGAGAAGCGGAGCCACTCAGCCACTGCAGCCTGAGCAGAGATGACCAGCTGAGCCCTGCCCCATCAGCCCAATCCCAGATGACACACAGAGCTCTGAAGACAAATCTTATTGTTGCATGCCACTGAGAAGATTTCCGTGGGTTTTTTATCCCCCTTGGCACTAGCTGACCTGACCAATATAGGCACTGAGCGTTGGAACCTACCAATCTATGGTTTTATATCAAGATTTCACAGGTTTATAAAATAGTGCTCAGAGATGTCATCCCAAGTACAAATCAGGAAAATAGTTTGAGTCTCTAATGATTTCTGAGTTAAGGAAAAGAAATCTTAACCTCAGAAAGGTGTGACATGGGGCGAAAAATGTCCTACCTTATTTAGCCTATGCTTTGACATTTTATACCGAAGAGTCTGATATAGACACAATCACAGCAGGGGAATACACACCCGGGGGATTTGAGGGGGAGAGTGCAGTGACATGGCTACTTCTCGGCTTTAAGTTGTGTAAGATTGCATATTAGAATCCTTAGATTCCTTGATTTCCCAATTTCACATGATTCGACGAGGTGTCCCTGGCCATAAAACCCTCTCCCACCTTGGGGGTGGATCTTAACTTAATGTGAATGCACTGATTAGATTTTATGCTGAGATCGGGTTTTAGTAAAGGCTAAAGAGCAGGCAATGAGTTGTACAAGCCAGGGATCCCGGAACGGATTCAAAGCCGAGGCTTCTGCATGGTGTTGATCAAAGCAGAGAGAGGAAACCATTACAAAGCAGAGGGAGAAATGCACCTTAGCTGGACAGCATCCAGTGGGATTTAATCCCACCCAGCCCGGTGACAAAGCATCAGCTTCCTTCCTGCAGTGGCAGCTATGCTTGGAACGGGGCTGCCAAGTAGGAGATTCACCCAAAGCTTGAGCGTCTAAAGGTATGAAGAGGAGGGAAGGCCGGGAGGATGGACAGGTAGATTCAAGGGCTGTGCTTCACAAACTTGTTCGGACTTAAGAAATAAATGGAATACTATTGCTCAGAATGCCAGCCAGAATTGCCAGGGCTGAAGTCTTATGAATCCAGAATGAGCTTGTGCTGGGCAGCTCACTGAATGAAAGGCTCCTCCCAGGCCCAGGGCATCCCAAGCAGATCTCTGGGAACACAGGATGAGGAAGTGGAGGGTAGGAGATCACTGTCAAATGGGTACCCAGCCTCGAGGTGGGCTGCACCCTGTGGGTGTTGCTCTGCACGATGACAGTGAAGAGGGTTGGCATGGCAGACGGGGATGTGGTATAGTGTTTGATCATGACCATGGGGACTTTTCTACACAGAATATCAAACTAGTGAACTACTGACAACAATTTCCAGAGTAGGGGCTGGGAGTAAGCTGGGCGCCAGCACCAAAGGGAAAAGGATCTAGTTCCTTCTATGTTGACACCTTCACCACCACCACCGAGCTTTTCTCCACCGACTAAATCTCTTTAGGGTTTTAGGGTCAACATTCAAATGAACTGAGGTTTGAGACAGAGTCTGCCCCCGTGGGAAACTTAAGTGCTAACTAAGCAAAGAAATGCCGGCAGAGATCCAGTTATAAGGCACTTAGCACCCACCAGGGAGGCGGGGACCCAGTGGACCCACAGATCCATGCTGTGTTCATAGCCACATGCGAAACCAAAACCACACGTACAGCAGCCCTCTCCACCAGCTGGCGACCTCAGGGTACACAGTGGCATGCCTTGTCAGGCCTGGCTTGCAGAGGGTAGGGGCAGCTGAGGACAAGCTCAGGAGGTCCAGCCCAACTGGTCCGGGTGAAATGCAGGATTTGACAAATTGCAACCACAGGTGCCTCCAACTCCCTCACTGCAGAAGACCCAGTTACTTCCCCAATTGCTCCAGGTCTCATAGTGCTAACATGGTTCCACCCAGGTGCTAATGAAAATTCTTCTTTCCTGAAGCACAAGCAGAAAGGAACTCACACAAGTACAAGGACTCACACAAACATTTACGACACCAAGTAATCGCAGCGTGAAAGTAACTCACATCCAGGATGGTGAACTGACAAAGCTGTGAGAGGCACGGGCTTTCCCACATTTACCTTCTGTTCTCTCTGCAGCGCCTGCTCAGCCAGTGCGCTCTAGGCCTGAGCACCTGGCAGGTTTCATAGTTGATTCTGAGATTGTCTCCTTACATGAAGGTAGTAGCAATGCCGTATATTCAGAACTTGGACCAGGGACCCACTCAAACCTAAAGAAATGTGTGAGCTTTTATTTGGATCAGATAAAAACAGCTTATTTGGTGTTTAATGTGTGCTGGGCTCATCCTCACAACGGTAAGTGCCAAGTACCACGACTCTGTTTCTGGGTAAGGAGCCTGAGGAGTTAAGTGTCTTGTCCCAAATCTCAGCACTCGTGAGCGGCAGAAGTGGGTTCTAAGTCAGTGCTGCGTGGTGGCAAAGACGGGACAGCCTGGCTTCAGGTTAAGTCACATGTGTTCTCTGTAGCATTGGGCAGATGTTCACCTTTCTTCACCAGGTTCTTCTTCCGCAAAAGGAAGACGATCATCACGTGCACATAGCTCATGGGATCATTGTGAGGGTCAGATAATACAATGAACTGAAAAGTGCTTTGAAGTAGAACAAAGACACGCAGGGTGTTAATACCACCCAGCCCTTTTCTTGGCTACCAAACAACTTGGCATCCCAAAGGTCTTTGTCTTGCCGGTGCTTACAGACTGACTAGGAAAAGGAAAAGGCAGACAGATGCGAGAAGATATTCATGGTGTTTAAAGTGGGGACCCCTGTACTAAGAGCCTGAAAGCCCAAAGGAGGTTGGGGAAGAGACCCCATGATCAGGAGACTGAACTTCGACCTTGGGAGAGCTCAGACCTCAGCCCCCCTCCGCCACCCTACCCTTCTCCCAAAGGCTCCAGACACTAAAAATACTCTTGTCACCTCCTGCCCAGGGAGGCAATAAATCACTGGCCCTTTGAGCACCAGGATCCAGGCCAGGCCCGACCTAACATGGCCAAGGGCAGCTGGGCCTGACCGGGTAAGTTCACTTCTTCCCACTCGGGAAGCAGGGGCAATTTTGAAGGTGATAATTGGGAGTGGGGTGATGGGAGCGGAGGGGGTTTCCTAGGAAAGGTGACAGGCAACTGTATTATTATATTAGAATAAGACCATCTCATCAAAATCTAGGGTTCAGCCACTCAACTGCTGTCCTATTACTCCAAGGCCACCAGATGTCACTGTTACAGAGAGCATGAATATTTGTCATCCAATCACCGGACGGGCATAGTTGAAATTGTGGGGACTCAGGGGCACATCAGTGAGATCCAATTCCTGTTTCCAGTTCTCACTAACTAAATTACCCCAAGGTACTGAAATCAGTCTGATTCTCAAAACGTAACCAAGAAATGCCAAAAATTTGTTCACCTTTACTTTCAACGCAATGCCATGAATCGGAAATGAGAAGTAGAGACAGAATGTGTAATTTATTTTTTACTAAATGCACCATCAACACACGCACATTTGCTGGAAACAAGATGTAGTGTGTTTTGCTGTAGTGTTGCTCAAATTTGAAAAAGTGGGGACCCCTTAAAGTGTCCTCCACTTTGTCATACCACCTCCCTTCAGAAACACCACTGCCTTACACGTGTACTGCTGTCACCTGACCCCTTGGTCCAACCAGTGAAAAATACTAATGGGACAATACAAAACACAAAGTCAAACGATGAAATTGAGAGGCTACTCAAACATAATGAATAGACCCAGGTGATCAGAAATGTGCTTAGGTTAAATTTTTTGGGGTCATAAAAGAATCCACAAAATTGAATAATTTTCATAACTTGTAGGCTCCTGGGAACATGTCTAACACTGTTGGAATAGAAAGAGCACTTTTAGGTGAACTGGTCACTAAAAAGCTGTGTGGCTTTGGGCGGGTGATCTAACCCCTCTTAGCCTCAGACTGCTTGTGTATAAACTGGACCTCTCCAAGCCATCTAAGCCATCTGCGACTGTAGGATTCTAAGTGTGTCACTGAGAGACTCCTGTACAGTTGGGGAGGTGGATGGCAAAAGTGACAATACAAAGCCACCTAGGGCCACTTCTTCTTAAGTGACACAGGCAAGGACTGCAAGAATTCAGAGTCCTTCTTTCCTGACTCCTCGGGACTGAGGGAAGGCTCCTGTCAGGGACGGGATTAAACACCTAGAGCATAACACTGCAGCACGCTCAGCACACTTGATCCCTCGACTTGAGTTGTGGCAACACGAGTACGTAAGGAAACTGGTTTCCAAAAATAAGTAACTGCTGCCTATCAACTCTGTAAGTGCATGAATTTCTCAGGAAAGGCGGCACGTTCTGTAACACGATCCACAGTCGGTCTGTGTGTACCTACAGAACTGCAGCTTCTTGGATGCTCAGGTTAGGGCAAGGGAGAGAGAAAAGGGAAGGGGGTTCAAGTCCTTCAAATGTGAGTCTCCCCCACATGTTAATACATGCACAGACAAGAGCTTGAGAAACAGAAACTAAGTGTGTAATAGTGGTTCCCTCTTATGATTCTGGGGATTTTCTTTTTCCTTTTTGCTTATCTGAATTTTCCATTTTTCAGCAAAGGACAAGTGTTAATTGTGTAATGCAGTTTTAAAATGCAAATACATTCAGGAAGGGTAACACATCAAACCATTATCAGTTATCAACACCTTAATGTTAATTAATGGATGTGATTTGTTTCCTGCAGTGAAGTGGTGGTGGGAAATGGATTTTGTTAGGTAGGGGGTCTGCCTGGGTGTCAAGGTAGTGAAAGGGGGCGGGGGATGGAGGTGGGGCGGAGAGAAGGGGCAGAGATTCTCAAAGGGCAGTGGGTAGAGGAGGCCTGCCTCCTGCACAGCTACCTCACACTTACATGTAGGCCTGCCAGGCCCTACTACTTACTACCTTGTGGGCATTTAAGCAACAGTTAACCCTTCTACTTCAAGGCTTTGTCCAATTAGTCTCTTTATAAATTATTTATCTATAGATCCAAACTCAGATTTTGTAACAAACAAACAAACAATAGGGCTCATGGATTTTAATAATTGTAAAACAATCATTAAATTATTTCTATATAAAGAAAGAAAACAAAGAATTTTCCTCCAAACTTTTTGCATTTTGGTTTCCTTTCCTTCACAAAGTTTTAGTTTACAATTTCATGTTGCTATTGGTGGACTTTACTTGGAGCCCTGGTTGCTAGCACTTCAGGAGTTGTAGATCTGACATCTTTAAATACAAGGAAACTTCATCATTTAGACTCTGATTTTAGATGAGTTACGCTGATATATGTCTCGATATTATCTAGAAAGGAAGGTATTGTGAAGAAAAATTACAGTATAAACAATACTGGGGAGGGAAGGACTGTTGGCAGGAATCTAGTTACTGTCAATATAAGCAATTCATAACCTTTTGTAAATCATTTGTATATTCATCAAAATATGCTTCCAACCGCTGGCTCCTAGGCAACAAATGTGATGGAATGGGGGTGGGTGGGGAATTCTAGAGTAAATGATCTCTAAGTTCCCAAGCAAAATTTAGACTTTGAAAATAAACTTGAACTATTACCTCCAAGTAGTTGCACATATTGAAGCTTGAACAGGGGAACATTGATGGTCGTGAGTTATTTAATTGTGTCTAAGACGCCATTAGTTACAAGACGCATCAAAGTTTTGAAAGAAAAGAAAACACTGCTAACTAACCTATGACACCTCAACTGTAAAATACATTCTAATTTTTAAAATGTTATAATTTAGGGGGAAATATCTATCTTAGAATTAAGGAAACACAGTATTATCTATCTCACCTTGCCTCCACTTCCCTGACAGGGAGATGGGCTTCTACTCAGTGACCTGTTAGACTTTCAGACGGGGACATCTATCTTTCTCCCAACTCACTTAATGGTTAAAACCTTTAGGTCTGGCCTTACTTGGCAGTAGAGTGTATCTGTACTCCAAGGTCCTGTCTGAGTCTATAATCCCCATTTCTCCCTAATCAATACTCAGTTGAGAGATATCATGCTTTCAGGACTGCCTTTGGGACACACAGCCCATCCATTTTTCTCTACTTTGTTTACCCTCGGATTGAGCCATATCAGCAGAGAGCAAAGTCCTGGAAACAACTAGGTAATCCTCATGGAGAGGCTTTTACACACACTCCCTCCGGCACCCCATCTTCAGCCCACATCAGGGACACTGTTAGAAAAAGCCTGAGTTGTATTTAATCTGTTGTCAAGGGCAGAGTCCTCTTCACGAGGACCCATTGGAGACATTTTTCAGGTCTTCATACCAGAAACATTAAAATATTAAACTACGGAAAAGCACACCATTCATAAGTATACAGCTGAATGATCACAAATTACAACTGCTCCTGAAATGAATAAAGAACATTACCCGTATCCCAGAAGCCCCCTTATGACTTCTCCCCATTACTATCCCCGACCTCTTCCCCAAAGGCAACCTCTGTCCTGATTTTTAACACCACAGTTTCATCTGTTTTTGAACCTCACATAAATGGAATCATACAATGTGTACTTTTTAAGTTTGGCTTCTTATTAGTATGTCTGTGAAATTCATCCATGTTGTTATGGTCCCCCATATATACCACAATTTATTCACATGGGTTGTTTCTTTTTTGGGGTTATAATGAATAACGCTGCCATGCTGGTACACACAGTAAGAACTTCTGTGAAGTATATACATAAGAGAGAGATTGCTGGGTTATAGGGCAGCACAGGCTGTTTCAGTAGTTATTTCAAAACAGTTTTCCACTTTGCATTCTCACCAGCAGGCAGGAGAGTCCCAGTTCTTCCACATCCTCACCAACACTCATCATTGTCGGTCTTTTTTTTTCTTTTAATTATTTAAAACCTTTATTAACAGGTGCTTGCAGTTTGTTGACTTTTGAAAAAAAATCAAGTTGTAAACTCTTATTACAAACTAAAAATGAGGTTCTTAAAAATCTCAACTTGACCAGATATGAAACAATTTAAAAATCTTTAAAGGTGTGTTGAGAAAAACAAGGCTTCTTTTTAAACACCTTTGCCATTACCAAAAAGAGACATCTTTAGGGAAAAATACTAAAAACCCCATGCTGCACAGATAATGCAGATAGTTCTAGTTATCCGCTCAACCGGCAAAGAGCAAGCACTTGGGGTCATCAGCTCCAACCTTCTGTTCATCTCTTATTGCTGGAATTTCATATTCATTTCTTCTGGTTGGCTGACTAGACTGGATGATGGTGGAGATGGTAAGCTGGCATTTACTCAGCCCCACCCTGCTCAGCCTCGGGAGGGAAGAATTCTCAGCTGGTGGACCCGCTGCTTTTGTCTCTTTGCCATCTTCTGGGCACTGCGTCAGTAATTGAAGTTGCCATAGTACCAACATTGAGGTGGCTGCTGACCTTGGGTCTCATCTCCTTGACTTTCCTTATCTTCTTCATTGCTTTCCTCTCTAGGCTGCCTTTGGTGGCCAGGGCCCCTGCAGAATCGTGCTCTATACCCGATACATACTCTGTCTCACTGGGCTACCTTGTGCTCCTGTACCTTGGTTGTCAGCTCACCCATCGCTTCTCCCTGCACAGGAAGGTTGCAATACGTGAGTGAGGCCCATACGGTCCCTGCAGGTAGTAAGGTGGGAAATGGGCCTGGCCTTGGGGAGGGAGCACTCTCCGGTGCCTCATTCTTTTCCCACTCTCACTCTTCCGGTAATTCTGCTGGTAATCGTGTGCAGGACCGCCATGACGTGGACAGCGTGTATCATGGGTACCACCGCTGCATATTTCCTGCCTCACACTGGAACTCCACCAGGGCCTGTGGCATGTGCTTCTCCCTGCATCCGCTTCTCCCTCCACAGCAAACTCCACAGTCTCTCCATCTCCTGCCCTGGGAAGGTACTGCCCGGGATTACTCTTCTTTATGTCAGTCTGGTATACAAATGCATCTTCCTTGGTGTCATTCCTGTTGATGAAACCATATCTGCTTCTTACATGGAACCATTTTACTGTTCCCCAAACCTTCATTGGGAGAACTGTGTTGCTCCCACTGGAAGGCAGGCGCCAGTAGGTGCCGCCCATGTGAGGGAGCCCAGGCAGTCCCTGTGCGGATGCGGGTGGTGCCAGGACTGGTGCCGGCAGTGCTAGGCGCAGGGAAGTGGGGCGCTGCTGGGTCTCTCCCTCATGCTCATGGTTGCAGTGATGGAAACTGGGCCCGCAGCAGCGCTCGGGCTGCTCGGGGTTCCCCAGGGTCCCCTCTCTGTTCCAATCCTGTCAGTCTTTTTATTTTCAGCCATTTTGATAGGTGTGTAGTAACATGTTATGTGGCCTTAATTATCATTTACCAAATTCCCATTTCGATATTCTCTTTTGTGAAGTATTTAAGATATTTTATCAACTTTTCCATCAGATTGCATGTCTTTTTCTAGTTGACTTACAAACTACTTGGGATGGGTCTTTTGTCAGTGTTATGTACTGCAAATATCATCTATCTTGTGGCTTCCTTTTTTCCTCTCTTGATGGTGACTTTTGATAAACAGAAGTACTTAATTTTAATGTAGTCAAACTTACTGAAGCTTTTTGTATCCTTTTAAAGAATATATTCTTCTATTGCTTTCTTCTTAAAGATTTATTGTTTGTCTTTCACATTAAAATCAACAATCTACTTGGAATTGATATTGTACATGGTGTGAAGTAAGGATCAACACCCGTTTTTTCCTCCCTTATTGACATGCAACTGACCTGGCACCATTTATTAAAAAGACCATTTCTGGTCAAGAGGGCAGATTAAGTAAATGCTGAGCTTGCCTCCAGTCATGACCACATCAAAATTACAACTAAACTATAGAACAGCCATCACTGAGACTCACCTGAAGTCTAGATTAACTGAAGTCTTATAACTAAGGACAAACAGAAGCCACCTCGAGACTGGTAAGGAGCATATGGGAAGTAACTGAATTATCTGGCTTCATGGAGAGCGCTGAAGGAGCAGCTTTCTCCCAGCATAAGTGCTGACAGACCCATTGTTTCTCTGTTGATGCCCCCCTCCCCTGGCATGCAGACCCAGGAGGCCACCATATCTGAGTTCCATCAACCTGGCTAACACCGTTCATTCACCCTGATTCCCTGAGACCTCGTCCCGCCCAACTTTCAGGCCCACCCAAGCCACTTCCAGTGGTTTTTCTGTATAAATAACTTGACTTGGCTCATGCTGCAGACTTTCCTACAACCTCTGAAAAGTTCACAAAAACCAAACAAGCAGCACCTGGTTTCAGTATGTCCTGTATCTCTTGCTGAGCAGCCCCAAGTCTGGCATTAGTGGCAGCCAGCCTTGGGTCATGGTTTGGCCGTGGAAGGCATCTCCAAGCCCAGCACGAGTGGCGGCCATCTGCAGATTGCTTTATGGCTCATGCCAGGTAGCCTCAGGCAGGGCACAGGCTGCAGCTGATCTTGAACTGTGGCAGGATCCCTCCCAGGAGGCCCTGGGGCTGGCAAGCCCAGTGGCCATCTTCAGACCTAGCTGGAGCATCACTGGGCCACCTCCAAGGACGACACACCCAAAGAACAGACTGAGTAGGCACCAGAGCCCTGCTAAAGCAAATCCTGTTCCTTAGGGTCAGCACCTGCACAAGAGCTCCTCCACTGTAGTCCAGCCAGTGCTCACAACCAATCAGCCTGAGAGTCAACCTCTCTCATTGACATGAAAACAGCAACCAAAGTTCAACTACAACAGAAGGGCACACACAACCCACACAAGGGACACACCTGCAGCACACAGCTCAGGTGACCAGAGAGACTGCACCACTGGGCCCCACAGGATACCTACTACATAAGGCCACTCTACTAAGACTGGGAGGCATAGCAGCTCTACCTAATACATAGAAACAAACACAGGGAGGCAGCCAAAATGAGGACACAAAGAAACTTGTCTCAAATGAAAGAACAGAACAAAGCTCCAGAAGAAGAACGAAACAAAATAGAGACAAGCAATCTATCAGATAGATGCAGTTCAAAAATCTGATTATGAGGATGCTCAATGATAGTGAGAACTCCAACAAAGAGATAGAAAACATAAAAAGGAACTAGTCAGAATAAATAATACAATAACTGAAATGAAGAATTAGAGGAAATCAACAGTAGATTAGATGAAGCAGAGGATTGAATCAGCAATTTATTTTTTATTTTATTTTATTTTTTTTTGAATCAGCAATTTAGAAGATAAGGTAGCAGGAAACACCAAACAACAGGAAACACCAAATGGAACAGCAAAAAGAAAAAAGAATCCAAAAAAAATGAGGATATTTAAGGGCCTCTGGGACAACATCAAGCATACCAACATTTGCATCATAGGGGTATCAGAAGGGGAAGAGACAGAGCAAGGAACTGAAAACCTATTTGGAGAAATAATGACGGAAAACTTCCCTAACCTGGGAAAGGAAATAGACCTACAACCCCAGGAAGTGCAGAGAGTCCCAAACAAGATGAACTCAAACAGGCCCACACCAAGATATATCAAAATTAAAATGCCAAAGCTTAGAGACAAAGAGAGAATCTTAAAAGCAACAAGAGAAAAGCAGTTAGTTACTTATAAGTGAACTCCTCATACGATTGTCAGCCAATATCTCAACAGAAACTTTGCAGGCCAGAAGGGACTGGCAGTAAATATTCAGAGTGATGAAAATCAAGGACCTACAACCAAAATTACTCTACCCAACAAAGTAATCATTTAGAATCTAAGAACAGATAAAGCGTTTCTCTGACATGAAAAAGTTAAAGGAGTTCATCACCACCAAATCAGTATTATAAGAAATGGTTTTTGTTTGTTTTTTTTTTTAAGAAATGTTAAGGGGACTTCTTTAAGATAAAAAAATAAAAATTATGAATAATAAAATGGTAATAACTATATACCTATGAACAATTACTTTCAATGTAAATGGATTAAATAAAAAAATAGGATAGCTGAATGGATAAGAAAACAAGACCCTTACATATACTGCCTACAAGAGACTCATTTCAGATCGAAAGACACAAGCAGACTGAAAGTAAAGTGGTGGAAAAAGATCTTTCGTGAAAATAGAAGTAATTAAAACAAACAAACAAACAAACAAAAACTGGAGTAGCTATACTTATACCAGACAAAATAGACTTTACAACAAAGGCTATGACAAGCCACAAAGAAGGACCCAGTAATCCCACTTTAGGGTATTTCTCCAAAGAAACTCAAAATGCTACTTTGAAGGGACATGAGCATCCATATGTTCATTGGAGCATTATTTACAATAGCCAAGATGTGGTGGCAGCCTGGGTGTCCATCAATGGATGAATGCATAAAGAGGAGGTGGTACATACAAACAATGGAATATTGCTCAGCCATGGAAGTGAATGGATTTTTGCCATTTGTGGTGGCATAGACAGACCTGGGGATTATTGTGCTGAGTCAGAGTATGTCAGACAGAGAAAGACAGATGCAATGTGATTTTGCTTTTATGTGGAATCTAAAGAACAAAACAAACAAACAGAAACAAACTTACAGACACCGACAACATTTTGATGGTTGCCAGATGGGAGGGGGAGTGGGTGAAAAAGGAGAAGAGATTAAGAAGTACAAATTAGGAGGAGAGATACAAGATGGAGTAGATAAACACTGTGCTTGCTTCCTTCTGTGAATACATCAAAATTACAACTAAATTACAGAACAATCAAGCTGGAGAACCACCTGAAGTCTGGTTGATCAGAAGTTTAATAACTAATGATATAAAGAAGCTATGTCGAGACTGGTAGTAGGGGAGGAGATGTGAAATGGGCTGGCCCTAAACCTCCGTGTGGTGGTTGAGAACCGGAAAGGATATTTCGGCCATGGAGATATTCCTTGGAGGAATGAGAGACCCCAGCCCCACACCAGCCTTCCCAGCCCAGAGTACTGGTGCCAGGAATTAGAGCCCCCACAATATCTGGCGGTAAAAAAACACTGGGGATTCTGACCATCCAGGTGGGATGGAAGGCTCCAAGAAAACCAGACGTCCTCTTAAACGGCCTACACACAGACTCTCTCACCCCCAGGCACTCACCCTGTGTTCCGGCGAAAGTCCAGTGACTCGAGGGGAATCGGAGGCGTGTGGGAGACAGACGGAGGCATGTGGCTTTGGGGCAGGGCTGGTGAACAGGCGTCATTTTCCCTGTGCAAGGTCCTACTCCTGTGTAACCTGCAGGCAGGCACCATCTTCCCTGTGTTGAGCCCGCCCCCACGGGCCAAATCTGAATCTGATTGGTCTGGTGAGCTCCACTGCTCAACCCTGCTGACTCATGGGGAATCCGCCCTACTCAACTCCCCCAATGCCAGAAGCACTTTCTCCCAGGAGTAGCCAGCCACACCCACGTTACACTCTTTCTCGGAAAACTATCGGAGTCCCCGGGCCCCAGGTGGGTGGCAATTGGCCTCAGTGTGCTCTGAGATTTTTGCTGAGTCACTCCAGGCTCAGCACTGGCACCAAACCAGAGCCTACATTATCCTGGTGACCACAGTTCTTCCGACTCTACTGACTCCCAGAGACCCTGCCTCGCCCACTGGCCTACCGTACAAGGCTTTATCAGAGGCTGAGCCTTAAGAGAACCAGCAGGTGGCAGCAGGCCTGGGATATCCTGGCTTTTTGCAGAGCTACCACAGGCTTGGTATTGGTGGTAGCCATTCTCGGTTTGCAGTGTGTCCTCTCCTACATATCTGCAACTTTAGCACAGGCAGTGAACAACCACGCATAGCTTTATAGTTAGCTCCTACCACGTAGTAACCAGATGGTCACTGGTAGGTGGTGACCAGGGCCTGCAACAAAGCCTCTCCCAAGAGGCCCCAGAACCAACATACTTGGAAGTGGGCTTCAGACCACCTCAGAGCACCACCCAATTAGTTCTGCAAGCCGCACATACAAAGGGTATCTCAATAGGTACCAGAGCCTATTAGTGTGAATCCCATTCAGTGGGGTACCCCACCACAGCAGCCTATAAGCTGTGGATGTGGCCAAACCCCACCGCTGGATCAGCCTGAGGGCCAGTCCCACCTACAGGCGTGCCAACAGCAATCAAGGCTCAACTATAACAGGATGGCACACACAACCCCCACAAGGGACACTCCTGGAGCATCCAGAATAGGTGACCAGGGAGACTGTGCCAGGGCCCCACAGGGCACCAACTATATAAGGCCACCCAGCCAAGACTGGGAGACATAGCAGGTCTACCTAATACAATGAAACAAACACAAAGAGGCTGCTAAAATGAGGAAACAAAGAAATATGCCCCAAATAAAAGAACAGGGGAAAACTCCAGAAAAAGAACTAAACAAAATGGAGGAAGCAATCTCCGAGATAAAGAGTTCAAAACAACGATTATAAAGACGCTCAAGGAACGTAGTGAGAACTTAAAATAAAGATAGCAAGCATAAAAAAGGGACATAGAAACCATAAAAAAGAACCAGACAGAAGTGAAGAATAACTGAAATGAAGAATACACTAGAAAGAATCACCAGCAGACTAGATGAGGCAGAGGATGGAGTCAGTGATTTGGAAGACAAGGTAGCAGAAAACACCCAAACCAACCAGCAAAAAAAGAAAAGAATCCAAAATAAATGAGGATAATTTAAGAGACCTCTGGGAAAACATCAAGCGTAACAACATTCGCATTATAGGGGTACCAGAAGAAAGAGACATAGCAAAGGATTGAGCACCTATTTGAAGAAATAATGACTGAAAACTTTCCTAATCTGGTGAAGAAAATAGACATATAAGTCCAGGAAGTGCAGAGAGTTCCAAACAAGATAACCCAAACAGGCCCTGTGGGGACAAAGCCCCAAAAAGCAGTTTCCAGGCTCTCGGCCTCACATAGAAAGGTGCTGGCTCGGGTAGTAAATGGCCATCAACTGTGATCAGATGCCAGCAGCTGTGGCTAGTTGGCCGTCAGCTGTAACCCGTAAGCCATTGGCCACTAATATAACTGCTGTGGCTACGCTAGCAGAAGAAGAATGGGGGCTAGCAAGAAGATGGTGGCTGGCAAGCGCGGACTGCTGTTAGGCAGATTATGTAGATCCTGCTTCCTGTGTCTCCAGCCCAGCCGCCAGCGAGAATATATTGGTTTGACTCCCCTACTTATGGCTCCGTGGGTGTTCCTTTTTGGCCTTACCGTGTCCTGCGTTCTTATGTGGGGAGCGGGAGCAGAGACCCTGCACGACAAATGGCGCAGCGAGCAGGGTCCCCTGCGTGACAGGCCCACACCAAGACACATTATAATTAAAATGGCAAAGGTTAAAGACAAAGAGAGAATCTTAAAGCAGCAAGGAAAAGGCAACTAGTAACTTATAAAGGAGCCTCCATTAGATTGTCAGCTGATTTCTCAACAGAAACTTTGCAGGCCAGAAAAGATTGGCACAAAATATTGAACATGATGAAAAGCAAGGACCTACAACCAAGGGTAATAGTATCCAGCAATGCTATCATTTAAAATTGAAGGACAGATAAAGAGCTTCTCAGACAAGAAAGAGCTAAAGGAGTTCATCATCACCAAACAAGTATTACAAGGAATGTTAGAGAGACTTTTTTAAGACGGAAAAAGAAAAGATCAAAATTATGAATAATAAAATTACAATAGCTACATATCTATCAATATGTAGCTACTTTCAATGTAATAACTACTTTCAATGTAGATGGATTAAATGCTCCAATGAAAAGACATGAGAGCCGAATGGATAAGAAAACAAGACCTTTACATATGCTACCTACAAGAGACTCACTTCAGATTGAAAGACACACACAGACAGAAAGTAAAGGGATGGAAAAATTTATTTCATGAAAATGGAAATGAAAAAAAATCTGGGGTAGCAATACTTATATCAGACAAAACAGACTTTAAAACAAAGGCTAGGGGAGGGGGGTTCACACAGTGTGAGGGGTATAAATGTTAAACGTCTAAGTATTACTTTGTCTTGTGCACCTGAAACTAATTAAAAAACAAAACAAAAAACAAAGTCTATAACAAGAGATAAGGACCCAGTAATCCCACTTCGGGGTATTTATCTGAAGAAACCCAAAACACTACTTTGAGAGGACCTATGCATCCATATGTTCATTGCAGCACTGTTTACAATGGCCAAGATGTGGAGGCAGCCTGGGTGTCCACCAATGGAAGAATGGATAAAGAGGAGGTGGTACATATATACAAGGGAATATTGCTCGGCCATGGAAGAGAATGGGTTCTTGCCATCTGCGGCAGCATGGGTGGACCTGGAAGGTATTGTGCCGAGTGGAGTGTCAGACAGAGAAAGACAGATGCAATGAGATTTTGCTTATATGTGGACTCTAAAGAATAAAATAAACAAAAAAAAAACAGAAACAAACTCATAGATACAGAAAACATTTTGATGGTTGCTAGATGGGAGGAGATTGGGGATATGGGTGAAAAGGGGGAAGGGATTAAGAAGTACAAAATGATTGTTACAAAGTAGTTACGGGGATGTAAATTAAAGCACAGGGAATATTAGTCAATAATATGGTAATAATTATGTACAGTGCCAGGTGGGTGCTAGACTAGTCAGGGGGATCATTTCTTAAATTATATAAATGTCTTACCATTATGCTGTACACCTGAAATCAATATAAACTAATATTGAATGTCAAAAAAATATTTTAAAAACTATGTATAGTGTCCAAAGAGTACTAGATTTATTGGGATGATAACTTAGTAGGTTATATAAATATCTAATCACTATGTTGTACTCCTGAAACTAATATAATATTGTGAGTTAAGTGTAACTGAAAAATCAATTATTTAAAAAAAAGAAGTAGAAATTGGTAGTTACTACATAGTCTTGGGGACACAAAGCATAGAAATATAGTCAATGATATGGTAATAACTATGTATAGTTCCAGGTGGGGACTAGACTAGTCAGGGGGATCAGTTCTTAAATTATATAAATGTCAAATCACTATGCTGTACACCTGAAATTAATACAAAATAATGTTAAATGCCAACTATAACTGAAAAATTAAACCGGAAAAGAGTGAAGGGCAATAAGAGGTCCAAATTTCCAGGTATAAAACAAATAAGTCATGGGGATATAATAGCATAGTAATATAGACAATAATATTGTGATATTGTGGTATGGTGTCAGATGGTTGTTGGACTTATCATGGGGATCACTTCTTGAGGTATATAAATGTTGAATAACTATGGTGTACACCTGAAACGAATATAATATTGTATGTTAGCTATATTTTAATAAAAATCTTTTTAAGAGTCGAGTCTTGTGCTACTGTTTCTTCCTCGCCGCCGCTTCCGCTGGCTCACTGGAATTCTTGCAACCAACCCTGCCGGCATGTCTCAGGCTGAGTTTGACAAAGCCGCTGAAGCTGTTAAGCACCTCAAGACCAAGCCGGCAGATGATGAGATGCTGTACATCTACAGCTGCCACAAACACGCCACTGTGGGGGACATAAATACAGAACGGCCTGGGATGTTGGACCTCAAAGGCAAGGCCAAGTGGGATGCCTGCAATGAGCTGAAAGGGACTTCCAAGGAAGTGCCATGAAAGCTTACATCGACAAAGTAGAAGAACTAAAGAAAAAATATGGAATATAGGGACTGGATTTGGCTGCCAGCCACGCATTTCATCTAAACTGATATCATGCCTTGTTTTTCTAATACTGTGGATGACGTGAAATAACAGAAATAACCTGTTAACCCGCTTCCTCAACTCTGTCCAGGGTATGGCTCTAACAGATGAGGGGCTGAAATGGTTACTGATCTTGCTGACTAGTTTTTATCTGTAGATCAATTAAAAGTGCATTTGTTACTTTAAAAAAAAAATCTTTTTAAAAATCAGAATAAAAGAACCATCCTTTCCCCACTGCTTAGCAATGGATCTTTGTCATAAATCCACTGCCCACATATGAGAAGGTCTGTTTCTGGACCTTCCAGTCTGTTCCATTGGTGTATTTGACTACCCCTGTGCCAATACTACATGCCTTTATTACTGAAGCTTTATTTTAAAAAAAAATTAATTATATTTTAATTGTTTATTGGTAACTTGTTTGGTTTTAATCTTATGGATACTGAATTGTGTTACTCAGTGCTTCCCTATCTGGTGTTCCATGAAAACACCATCCTACTTGTTCAAGTGGTATGGTAAATATGTTGGGAAAAGTTGGGTTAAAGAAGTTAATGTAGTATTTTTATTGTGGGACTTCAACAGCCTTCAATGTGCTAATGTAATATTGCTCACACTTACACAGCTATACTTATTTAATATTCAACAAATATTGTATCAGGTATCATTCAGGATTAAAGTGTAGAAAACAGCAATTACTCTAGGTGTTTTAAGCAGCAACATTTAATACAGGGAATTCGGTGTCTACAAAAAACAGTGGGGGCTGCAAGAACAGGGTCTGGGCTAAGCTAGGAAGGACTGACTCCTAGATGACCTCAGAATGGACCCTCCGAAGGGCGACACTACCAATGAGGCCATCACCAGAACTACTCAGCCCACAAACCCTTCATTCTTGCTGCCCCAACAACAACTGCCTCTCAATCAAAACCTAAGAAGTTGAACAGTTTGTGCTCATGTCAAAATGTCAAATCCCTCACATTCTAGGACCTTACTTGTCACCACAAAGCAGAAACAAACAAACAAACAACCCCAAAACAAAAAAACCAGGAACTGTTGAAAATAGTCTCCCTGCTTTCACCCCCGTGTCTCATAAGTACCTCTGAAAGGAAAAACAATTTTGCACCCAGGACCATAACCTACAGTTCTCGTCAGGATAAGAAAGACACCTAGAAAGAGACGGCAATGCAGACTAAGCTCTCGGGGCGATAGTATCCACCACAACTTATCAAGAGCCTGGTGTATGAACTGGGCACTTTTCTAGGCAGAAAATACATCTGTGAGCTTAATGTCTAGTAAAAAAGGCAGGTGTTAACAAGTTAATGTGGACAGCTGCTCCCCACCTCCAACAGAACTGCTATAACCACTTCCCAAAACTAGTGTTTTATGAAACACAACATGGTCATGTTTCCCTCTTGGTCTGAAAGTGACAAATTTGTGCTTCACTTCTGTCAACTAATTATATATGACATTATGGCACTTGGCATATTAACTTTACCTTCATCTTATTATTTCTCACGCTTATTTTTCCCTGTGTTCCTACTTCCTTTTTACATAATGTATGATGTATTCTTGTAAGGTAACTCAAAACTTCCATCTTGAAAAATGGCAGACACAACTCAATTATCTGTCTGTGTGCAACCCCAATGTCCCCATGAGGAGCTGGTTCACTCACAAATTCTGACTACTGTCATTTTTGTTTGCTTCACAAATTTGATAAATTATAAATGTAAAATAGAGGCATTCATTTCATTTCTATTTTCACTTTCATAATGAAAAGAATAGTGAGAAGATTAGAAGTGAAGTAACAACATGTTCTTTTAATAAAAAATTAATATAACATGCTCTACAGTATTTTATGATAATTGGCTTTATTAGTGGAATAATTACAGAACCATTAATGTTAGCCATAAAAATTTATAATTAAGTCTTATTATTACAAGTTAAAATTTATTCTCTGTTCCCTCTATTGCCATTTAATTGAGGGGAAAAAACCCAATAACAAAACCTTGCCACTTTACAATCAATTTGAAGTAGGTTGTTCAGGAATAACAATATAAAAAGAAAGTGTAGACTGGAATGTATTAAATTTTAGCCACACAAAATGATTTGATCCATTCTGGCTCATAAAGCAAGACAATAACATTTATGATTTTGAAAATTCACTGAAACTTTTTCCCTAAACTATTTCCTTTGTGATACATTTTCTTGAGTTCTACCCATGACTGCCACAGTAACAGTCCTGGGATCAGAACCCACACACTATTGAAAAATACCAGATAGACCCAAAAGTAGAGCCAGCTGTTGGTGTTGAGGTTGGGGCTTCCCATAAGCCAGTCTGGGGAGAAGGTCATCCACCCGCCATACAACTCACACACGCACAGGGTAATCTGTATGAAATGCCTGTTAGAGAGAAAGACACAAGGGATGAAACCGACAGCTCGCCACCCTGAATCATGATGTCTTTTCTTTAATCGTGGCATCAACGCTGTCTTCCAGAGCAGAAAACCCCTCTGAAGTTGGATCTCAGGTTTTCTGTGGTGCTCCTTTGATGGGGCAAGTCAATGTAATTAATGCAGACCCATGTGTTCTTTGAAGAAGCAAAACTGTCCTCTAGAAGACTATTCTCAAGAGTTAAATCAGGTCTCTTGGGTATTCTGTACTATTCTTAGGAAGATTTAGTGAGGTCTCACATGACTCAGAAAGAAAGACCTGGATGTGAATCTCACTATGAGCTGCCATTTCCCGTTGTAAAAGGGGATAATAATAATTGTTCCTTCTTCAAGTAATCTTACAGAGATTAAATGAGATGTCAAGGGCTGAGCACTGTGTCTGGCACATAGTAAATACTCAAAAATGCGATGTTATAAGTGTTTTAAATAATAAACAAATGGGTGCATGTAGTAAGTCTACAGTCATGAGAATGGAGCAAAAATATGACAAGGCATCAGGGAGAAATTTAATTTTTACTGCTACGTAAAACTGGATGGGGAAAAGTGGACTAAATGACCCTTAGGGTCTCTTCAAATCTGAAATTTTATAATGAAGCTTTAAATAAATAAGCCTTCTTTGATGCAAGATGGTAGGAAACTGAATGCAACTCTACCTACCTGACATTGTTTTAGGCATCATCCCCAGGCTAGCAATCTATTGCCCCAGGTCACTGTGTCTCTAAGAAGGAGAGGAAGGGAAAGGGAGGGAGGGAGGAGAGTTCAAAGCCTCAGAGTTAGACTGATAATCTTCCACCTTTCTGCTTCCTCTCCCCATGCTTCTGCCTTCCTCATACCCTCCAACCTGCTTCTGAAAAGATTTCTTATTTATTTGGCATGTTTAGTTCAGAATTATGTAAGAGAATTTACTTTGTGTCAAGTGGACTAGGAGTTTTCTAGAGTGATTTTTTTTGGGGGGAAGAATGGAAATATTACTCTTTTATTCTCCAAAACACGGATGGCATATCATCCAGTGCTGTTAACTATGTGCTTGCCTGCTACAATCCTATTCCTCTTTTTTTTTTGAATGGTCTGAAATGATCCTGTGTGCACTAGGATCCTTATCTAATTACAAACCATTTTCATTTCTACTCTGCTTTTCGGCTAACAAAGAAACGTGGTCATTGTCTACTCCAAATGTCACTTAGGCACTGGGACAGCTAACGCTCCTCCTCTTCAGCAGGACAGGAGCAGGCCACTTACCGATAATATTTCTCTGTGACTATGGCGTAAATGAGGACCAACGCCAGAAACCCATCCAGGACAACCGTTAAAATTTCCAAAGACACAATGGTTGGGTCGAAATTAAGCCATCTTGCATCAGCTTTGCCATATTCTTTCCCTAAAACAAAACACACTTTGTTAACTTAACTGGCAGTAATATCACGTTATACTGGTAAAATAATTTACAGTTTCTGAAGTGCTTTCACATATGTGCCCTCTTCACTCCCACCTTTTCATTATAAGCAGCAGAACTCTAAATTAATTCAACAGTCAGATTTTGCAAATTATTAAGGAAATGCTTATTAAAAAACACGTCTATTAATAATTGAAGAGAAATTGAGTACGGAGGGGGCAGAAGGAAGGGGACGGGAATAATAGAGCCTGAACTACAGAATGAATCCAAAATGGACAAAGGGGGCATTTCAGTCTGCTACAGGGACAGATTTCACTAATAGCCACCACAAAAACCTGAATTGTGCCATGGGGAGTGGGCATGCCCTAAGAACTTTTTCTAGACCCCATTAAAACAATAGTTTCTTCTAGAAAGCACCATGAGGTATAAAAGTCTTTCTAGAGTGGACTGAGAGCCATGCACTGGGTGAAGCCATATTCCCCTCACTCCCTACAGTCCTCCTTCCTTCCCTCTTTTTCTTTTCCCTTCCCTTCCCTTCTTTTCCTTTCCTTCCCTTCCTTTCCTTCTCTCTCTCTCTCTCTCTCTCTCTCTCTCTTTCTCCCTCTTTTCTTCCTCCCTCCCCATCTCCCTCCTCCCTCCTCTCTCTCTCCCTCCCTCCTCTCTTTCTCTCTTATCAAGTAATACATGTTGGTCCTAAGATCTCAAATAATCAAAGTTAAATAACAAAAGTCCCCACCTTCTCTCCCTTTAAATCCTGTTCTCCATTGATATAGAAAACCTATGAATGACAATGGAATACTACTCTGCCATAAGAAAAGATGAAATAGTGCCATTTGTGACAACATGGATGGATCTTGAGATTATTATGCTAAGTGAAATAAGTCAGACAGAAAAAGTCGAGAACCATGATTTCACTGATATGTGGGATATAAAACTGAAAACAACAAAGGAACAAGACAAACAAATGAAGAAACAAAAACTCATAGACACAGACAATAGTTTAGTGGTTACCAGAGGGTAAGGGGGTGGGGGGAGGGAGATGAGGGTAGACGGGATCAAATATATGGTGATGGAAGGAGAACTGATTCTGGATGATGAACACACATGATATATAGATGATGTATTACAGAATTGTACACTTGAAACCTATGTAACTCTACTAACAATTGTCACCCCAATAAACTTTAATTTAAAAAAAAGAAAGAAAAGGTATGGATGGTCAAAAATGAATGACATGTTCTGACTGGGCTGAGCTCTAGTCGCTTACAGGCCAGAGTTAGGATCCCTGGGTCCAGGGACAAAGGGTTCTAATGAAAGGCTGTTCTGAGAAGATGGCCAATAAGCAGGAGTAGCTATTTAATGAGACAACAAACAGACACATGCTGAGAGGAGAGTCTGGGAAAGGCCAACCCAACCAGCAGTCCTGAGCTGATTGCCAGCCATGAACTAACCGGAAAACAACACAATTTTTCCTCTAAATTTAAACACGTATACTATAGGCAAAATGTACCCTTGAGTATACCCAAAAATCAAAGAAAATATCACAGAAAAATGTCAATGCTTTAGGAACTAAGAGATTAGTGAATGTTAAGACATTCATAAATACAACACCATTCATTTATTCTTTAATTCAACACACCTTTTGGAGCAACACACTCTGTGCTCGCACTGGGACACAAAATCTGCCAGCAAGGGGCTCGCATGTTAGCTAGGTCAGACCATGCAACGAGTGATGGTGACAGAGTATGGGACACGTAGGAAGTGGCACCGAAGCCAGACACCGATGGGAGAGGAGGTGTTTGATCACTTCCTCTTCACCCTGTTGGTGAGGGAGGGATTCCACCCTGGGGCTATGGGGACGGCCCAACACACTACACACAAGACTGGACAGGTGAGATTGGCGGCAGTTTCTTAGCCACATACTCACAGCCTGGGGAAAGAGGACACTGCGCCACGTAGGGCCCCGTGGCGGTTGCGCTTGGAAATGGAGTGAACACGGAGGAGATGTGAGAGACAGGCTCTGTAGTAACAAGAGGATGAGGTGACCTCTGGTTCCTGTGGCAGGGCGGCAGGACGGGATTGGCTTGTAGGAATCATTCCGAGGGCTGTCAGGGAACTGAAGCCCTCTACTCAGGGATACAGAGCCACTGTGCCAGGTCCCCGAGACAAAGAGGGTTGTTTGTCTCGGGGACCTTATATGAGAAAGCAAGGTGGGGCCGGGACTTGCAGTTGGGCCAGTTGAGGCCCTCTGGATTTTACTGGATATCGAGGCACTCATAATATTGGATCTTCATTTCAGGCCTTACACCACAAGAGGTGACTCCTGAACTGGGTGAAGGAGAAGGCTGTTTCAGGGAGGAGCACATGCACAGGTCTGGAGCTAAGAGCACATGATATGTCTGAAACTATATTTAATTCAGCAAAGCTGAAGAAGCCAGTGGGGGTGGGGTGGAGGTCCAAGGTTAATGCCAGACAGGAAGGCAGGGGTAGGGAGGTGGACAGTAAAACAAGCCCTGCGACCTCTCAGTCCCAGCGTAACAAGCCTCTGGTACCTCCACATCTACTGCTTAACCCTGACCATCTCTTTGCTGATTAAATACCTAGACAGCATAAGGGCAAACAGCATTAATAAGCCTAATGCTGTCAGTGATCATTAGTTAGTGACTGCCTCAGGTTTAGGTAGAGGTTTAGAGGGAAGGATGCACTCTCAAGGCTGGAGTAGGTCTCTCGGACCCGGGCCACGGCTGTGCCCTTCCCACAGAGCGGAGATTGGCAGATGATGGGGGTCACAAAGACTTTCTGACTCCTTAGCGCTCATTTCTCAATAAGGTCTTAACCTTGGGCTCGGTCCCTGCTTAGCCCAGTTTTAGCAAGAATCCAGCTGAGTTAGTTTAGCGAAAGTCCCAGTTCTTGGTATCTGATCACTTTTCCTCCCAGTTTTATTGAGATTATAATTGACATACAGCACCATATAGGTTTAAGGTGTAGAGCATAATGACTTGACTTACATATATTGGGAGACGATTACCCCAAGTTTAGTTAGCATCCATCATTGCATATACATTAAAAAAAAAGAAAAAATGTTTTTTGGTTTTTTTTTCCTTGTGATGAGAACACTTAAGATTGATTTACTGTCGAAACTTACAGCAGTGTGAACTATAGTTACTATGTAGCACATTATATCCTCAGTGCTACTGAGCTTATAACTGGAAGTTTGTACCTGTTGACCACCTTCATCTAATTCCCTCATCCCCCCACCCCTGCATCTGGTAACCCCCTATCTGATCTTTCTGTGAGTCTGGGTTTGTTTGTTTTTTAGATTCCACATAGAAGTGAGATCATATGGTCTGTCTGATTTATTTCACTTAGCATAATGCCTTCAAGGTCCATCAAATGGCAGATTTTCCTTCTTTTTTATGGCTGAATAATATTCCACGGGATATATACACCACAGTTTCTTTACCCATTCATCTATGATGGACACTTAGGTTGTTTCCCTGTGCTGGCTGTTGTCAACAATGCTGCAGTGAACGTGGGGATGTAGCATTCTGATCCCGTTCCTCATGCCCCACCCTCCATACCTTATCACCCTGGCCTGCCTCCAGCAACAATCCTGCTAGTGGGTCTATGAAGCATCAGCCCAGCCTTGATGTTTCTTCTTAGTAATTTTCCATCCACTGAGCCCACCTTGCTCCTTGCCATCCCGTGGTCGTGATGTTAAACTAGTCTCCACCTATCCTTGTTATATTTAGAGTGGAGCCTGATCTCTTTCCCCTACTGCAAAGCCCCCATTGCAGTGGTCTCTATTGAATAAAGTCTTCCTGACTGTCTTTAACTAGTTCACGAATAATTTTTCTTCAACAGGATCTATCTAATGTCAACAGCCCAGCTCTACATCCTGGTGAATCAAAGGACAGTTCACAGATGAACATTTGGGAGGCCTTCCTGTGAATCAGAATCTGGATTTTAACAAGACCCCCAGGCAATTAGTGCTCTTTAAAGCCCAAGAAGCACTACTTTAGATGATCTACTGGATTTTCACTTTCACGAGAAAAAAGGGCACCTCCATTAAAATGAGTTTTCACTTTTTTTTTGTGGTGAAAATGTAAACTGAACAGGATTGATAAAAATCGAGTGAGATGTTTGCATTTCATGGGACTGAGTCAAATCTGGGCTGTTCCCTTTCTCTGATGCCAGGCAGGACCGCCAGGGTGGAGTCCTCCAGCCCCTGCGTTTCCCCAGCAATTCTCAAGCACAGTTTAATCCGACTTACTCACCATAAAGGTGCACAGCTGCTGGGACTGAAGGAGCCCGACTCCAGGCGCGGGGCTCAGGCTCACAGAGCTACCACTGGCTCGGACCTGAGAGGCATCCAAGATGACACACGTTTTGCCTTGGGAAGCACTAACTGTAGCTGACTCAATTCTCTTAGAAGAGTTTCCTAACACGAGTGGTAAACAGGAGTCCCAACACAAATCCTGGCTGGAGAGGATCATTTCAGCATCATGGAAGAAAGGAGATACACAACGAGGAATTACAGACACAAAATCTGAAAGAAGTTACCGTGCACAAGGCAGTGTGATCACAGGGGCACAGGGCCCCATCGCTGCCCGGCTCAGGGATTTGTCGGTGTTGACATGGCACGTGGGAGCTAGTCAACGCTAACTGATTGAATGTGGACTGACTTATAGTGAGCATGAAGAGGATAAGAAAACTAGTTAATATTTCTGTAGTGCAAGAAGATTTTTGGAAATTATCTACAAGACACACACATATGTGAAAGTTGATATTAAAAGTATGAAAGACATCCAGTTTAAATACTGCAAATGCTGCAATGTGCACTACATTTTTAATATATAGCTTTATTAAGATATAATTCACATGCCATACAATTTACCTGTTTAAAGTATACCATTCTGTGGGTTTTTGTGAATTCACAGATGAATCACCACAATCTAATTTTAGAACATTTCATCAGCCCAAAAAAGAAACGTATACTCCTTATCAGTCATTCTCCATTCTCTCTCCCCCCAATATCCCCCTCCTCTCCTGTCACCCCCAGGCAAGCACTAATCTGTAATCTGTCTCTACAGATTCACCTATTCTGGGCATTGTATATAAATGGAATCATACAGGATGGGATACAGGTACTCATTTAATTGACAGCCACCCTTGCAATTAATCTCTGCAAACATTTCGAATTACTTACACAATGAGGCAATCAAGCCATCCGACTCTGCAAGGTTTCCTGTGAAAGACAAGTAGACAAAAGGGCCTTCCTAGAGAGAAGAAAATGAAAACATGCTCTAGTTTAACATCACGACCACAGGATGGCACCGCAGATACATGGTATTGCAAGGCAGCGTCCTCCCCCCCACCCCACCCCCCTGAACCCCACCCCACCGCACCCGGCACCCTCAGAGCACACCTACGCAGCCCCTGGGGGAGCGGGAGGGGTGCTATCCTGGAGCCTGGCTCCCTGACCTTGGAAATGAGTAAGTCCAAAGCTAATGTTTATATAATAAATGCTATTTTTTCAACGATTGGCATTATAAAATCAGAGGTGTGTTCTTATGGGGGGGAAATAAGCTGAAAATTTTGCACAAGGAAAGAGCTTAAATGTTATATTGAATAAACTAAATTCTGGATTATTCCAGGGATTTTACACCTTTGAGAAGTACCTCACAGCAGTTCACTTTGTGTTACTTAAAAAACAACAACTAAGATCTCTTAACTAAAGTGGCATTCAAATATCTATACTAGGGTTGAACTAGTTCTTTTTCCTGCCTAAGGGCAAATTTAGGAAATTTAAAAATGCTTATAGGCTACATTTAAAATTTTAGGTAATGAAATATCTGCAATTATACCTATTAATTCTCTATCATTGAAGTATTTCTTTGCCTAAAGTTTCAACCAATTAACTAGAATTCACTGGGATATCTGATTGTTATGTTGCTCCTTGGAACAAATTTGTTGCTGGTCAATACAACTTTTTTTTTCTCATTTCTTTTTACCAAAGTAATTGCTTAAATGACATTAAAATTGTGTCTCTGCCTAATCTCTGCTCAGTTCTAGTACCAGAAGTTACCACTTATAACCACTTCTGTCTTTAGTTCTGGGGATTATCTTCTTAGGCTCACAATATACTTACACTGCTATTTCTTTGGATATTTATTAACTGCCCATCCTGAAAAATTATTTAATTTATACTGCTTCCCTTCTCTTTCCCAGTCCTTCCAGTTTTGGGTAGGATGGGGGAAGAAAAACTTCCTTCTACAAACCTCTTCAGTTCTGCAGGTGGCCTAAGAATTAACTGACGTAAGACAGATTAACAAGAGAAAAGCATACAAATTTTATTTAATATTTTTACTTGTACATGGAGATTTCAAAAAAATACCTTTTCACAAAAAGAATGATAAATGACAGTGATATAAGAAGACAAGGGGCATGAGCTAGGGACAGTCAATTGTGGAAAAGTGACTAAGAAATATATGGGGGAAACCAGTAGAAGATAAGGGTTATTTGAGTAGGTTTGTTTGCACAGGTTCATTTTGGCATTGACTTCCAGCCTCTGGTGATGAGAATGTTCTTCCTTTCCTGGTACAGGGATGGCACCTTTATCATGGGAAACTATCACTTGATTTTAGGTAGAAAGGGGGAAATCAGAGAACCCTCCCTGCACCTGCGGTTTCTCAGATGCCTTCGGCTCAAAATAATCAATATGCCAAAGTGGCATATTTTGGAGAGGCATGTTCTGAACCCCTTCAATAGCTATATTATTCTCTTTCATTCTTCTCTTAGTTACCCAAATTTGTAACTTAAGGAATAAACTTAAAACCTCACCTACTCCTTCATCAATATTGTGTGGACTTACCCTATAAGATGAGCATGACAGCCCCCACCAAGCTTTCTCCCTCTCCTCCCATTTCCAACTCTCAGCTTCCGTCCACTTTGCTTGTATGTTGTGGAGATTGATTATATTTCCATTCCTATTCTGTAAACATATTCCCTATTTTATCGATAAGTGGATTTTAAAAGCTGAAAAGTCAGTCAAAAGCATTTATAACATGGTGATTATGTAAATAT
This sequence comes from Rhinolophus hipposideros, assembly GCF_964194185.1. NCBI lineage: Eukaryota > Metazoa > Chordata > Mammalia > Chiroptera > Rhinolophidae > Rhinolophus > Rhinolophus hipposideros. The sequence continues at coordinate 19,031,389 of NC_138050.1, forward strand.
CGTTCACCGCAATGCATCACAACTTTTTTCCCTACAGAGCCAGTATTTTGACTCCTGTGTCACTTAAGGAGAATGTGGCAAATGGAATATTCTTTCTCACACTCATAAATTTCTCAAAATCATGCTGTATTTCAGTTGGCTTCATATTTGAGCCATGACTTCCTTTCTCTTTAAAAATAATTATTTATTTTCCAATTACGTTGACATACAATATTATATTAGTTTCAGGAGTACAGCATAGTGATTAGACATTTATATAAGTTATGAAGTGATCACCCCAATAAATCTAGTACCCACCTGACACCATAGTTATTACAATATTATTGACTATATCCCCTTTGCTACACTTTACATCCCCATGACTATTTTGTAACTACCAATTTGTATTTCTTAACCCCTTCACCTTTTCCACCCATCTACCCAATCCCTTTCCCATCTAGCAACCATCAAAATGTTCAGTATCTGTGAGTTTCTTTCTTTATTATTTTTTTTAGATTCCACATGTAAGTGAAATCATATGGTATTTGTCTTTCTCTTCTTACTTACTCCTCTGAGCACAATACCCTCAGGTCCATCCATGTTGCTGCAGATGGCAAGATTTCATTCATTTTATGCTGAGTAATATTCAATTGTATATATGTACAACTAATTTATCCCTTTATCTATTGACGGACACTTAGGTTGCTTCTGTATCTTGGCTGTTGTAAATAGCGCTGCGGTGAACATATGGATGCGTATGTCTTTTGAATTAGTTCTTTAAATACCCAGAAGTGGAATTACTGGGTTCTTCTACGTCTCTTGTTATAGCTTTGTTTCAAAGTCTATTTTGTCTGGTACAAGTATTGCTACCCAGCTTTTTTTTTTTTTGTCTCCATTTTCATAAAATATCTTTTTCCATCCCTTTCCTTTCAGTCTGTGTGTCTTTCAATCTGAAGTGAGTCTCTTGTAAGAGCCCTGACTTTCTTATATTTTTGTTTATGCTACAGTTTATAATTGCCTTTCTTTTTCTCTGATTGAGAGAAGAAACTTGACTTTCTCCCCATCTCATTAATATCTTCTAGCTTCTTATCTACTCCTATCTCTGCTGAACAGAGGCTTTCCAGCTGGTTTATTTTGTCTTTTCTTGACACTCTATAAGTTACTTAATTAATAAATAAATGTGGTTTATTTCAGAGTATATATAAAAATTATATTCTTTAATGAAGATTTAAAAATTATGTATGAGATAAACAGCAGTGTTTTTAAACAAGAAGTTCTCTCAGTCCACTTTGCAAATCTTTATTTTCACCAATCAATTTTTTTTTCAGCATCATGGCAGAAGTCACACTTTTCCCACTCAGGAGCACCAACTGATTTTTTATTTTTAGCAGACTCGTAGCAGAAAATCCACACCGCTTCCCTGGCTTGGCCTGGGAACTTTCTAGGCAAAACATGTCCACTGGACTGGCCAATAGGGGCAATGAGGCCCTCTCTACACCTCACAGTCCATCTATCTAGAAGATGAAGGACTTCCTAAAATGAGATGGTGGCTCTTATCCTAAAATTAGACATGACTTCCACTAGCAATCTCTTCAACCAGAGCCATTAGCAAAACATGGACTCTCACATTAGGTCCAAGACCTTGCACCAGAAGCAACTCTATGTGACAGCAAGCTGGAGCCCTGGCAATCTGTAACATTCAGGGACCTATGAGTGTATAACGAATTTGTTCCCTTTTCTAACGACCTGTTGAAGTTCTCTTCCTTTTAAAAATCCAGCTCAAACTGTACTTCTTCCAAGAAACCTTCCCAAACCTAGTGAGGATTAATTTCTCACTCTCCCTTTTACTAAATTCGTGTTTCTATAACCATCCACTGTCTCCTGGTTATGGATCTCCGGTCCCTATTAGATAATATACACCGTTAGGGTCTGAGATGTGGTGTTCTCTCTCTTAGAATCCTCAAGAACCCAGGATGGTATTTTGGGTTTCAGTATTTGCTAACCTTGAATTAAGGACAAGTTTACATGATGACTTACTTAGAAAGATGCCCTTGTGTTTTATGTAAAAATGGAGCCAAACAGACACATAAACACTTGGCTTTCCTTCCTAAAGTAGGCCATGTACCAAAAGCATTAGCAACTATTTGATACTTCCCTCAAGACAACTCTAAGGGCTTATAACCTTCCCCTGTACCTTCAAGTCCTGAGGTGTGCCACCACAGGACAGCCATTCGGATCAAAGGCAGGAAAAGAAGACCGTAAAAAGTGGTGAGGCCGGCCCGGTGGCTCAGGTGGTTAGAGCTCCATGCTCCTAACTCCGAAGGCTGCCAGTTCAATTCCCACATGGGCCAGTGGGCTCTCAATCAGAAGGTTGCCATTTCGATTCATTGAGTCCCGCAAGGGATGGTGGGCAGCGCCCCCAGCAACTAAGAGTGAACACGGCATCTTGAGCTGAGCTGCCTCCTGGATGGCTCAGTTGGTTGGAGCGCATCCTCTCAATCACAAGGTTGCCAGTTCTATTCCTCAACTCCTGCAAGGGATGGTGGGCTGCACCCCCTGTAACTAGAAACGGCAACTGGACCTGGAGCTGAGCTGCGCCCTCCACAACTAAGACTGAAAGGACAACAACTTGACTTGGAAAAAAAAGTCCTGGAAGTACACACTGTTCCCCAATAAAGTCCTGTTCCCCTTCCCCAATAAAATCTTAAAAAAAAAAAAAAAAGTGGTGAGTGTGTCAATATCAGGGTTTCAGGGAACCAAGGTTCCATCTGGAAAGTTCTGTGATTCTGAGATTGGCCTGATCTTATCCTAAAGGAACTCACTACGAGGAACGTAAGTTGACAAGCACAGGTCAGCCTGGGCTGTCCGTACTATCTGTGGTTAAATTTGAGCCAGTGATAGACTCCATGCAAAACAGCAAATCGGGCAGAGGAGGCAGGGCTCCAGCTTCAGAATGAGACCGGCTACAATGGGCCTAACGAGTCTTTGGCGGCTTCTGAACCAAATCTGTTCTGACCAAACAGAGGCCTAACATTATTGTCACTGAAAATATTAGTTCCTATTTGTCAAGGGCCAAACTTACCTGCAGAATTGTAGGGAAGGGAGACAGAATAGTTTCTTCTAGGAATTCACATTTTATATAAATGAACCATCAAGCATTTTTTTCTCCACTCTTAAATTTATTTCCAGGCTCTGGAGCATTAAGTATATATTAACTTGCAGAATAAACATGAAAGGTTATCAGCTCCCAAAACCTTTAATGACAAGATATGGTCAAGGTCTAGCCATCTGGAACTAAAATTCATGTTTGAGCGCAACAAGCACCCTGAAGTTCTAAAGATCAGAAGAAATGTACCTGGTAAGTGGCAAAAGCCATACAGAGGGCGTGGCTATCATTGGGAAGGAGGGTTTGAATGCGTGTGTAGGGAAGAGCATTGTGTCGTACTCTGGAGACCTGGGTGAACTGAGCAAACACAAGTACAACAGATTCTATTTCTTATATTCCCTGCTACTTTTACCTCTCTGGACTTCAAGTTCCTGACTAAAAATCAAAACAAGAAATAACAAAAACAAACAAACAAAAACAGGTACAGAATAAAGCACTCAATAGAAGTGTGATGAATGAATGACTGAATGCATGAAAGAGTAACCAGCAGAATTAGACTAGATCCACATCTTCACCTTTTGATAGAGTGTCTCTTATTGATCAGAAGCCTTAAGTGCAGCCCTGCGAAGACTCATCATTGCTTAGGTCCATTCCGCTCACTGGTGCGGCTCCTGAGCAGGGACTTAGGTGCACTTGGTGGAGGAAGGGGCCACAGAGAGGGCTGTGGGGTCGGTGTCTGCTTCAGCCCCAGCCTTTCCAGGGGAATGACCCCATGAGTTTTATGCCTACCCGTTCCCAAGCCATGAGGAGGCCACCTGGGTAGGCTCTCTGACTGCACATGATGACGCTTCAAGCCGTCCTGTGCTACTGTAATTCCTACAATAGTGTGAGAGGCAGACACCTGTCCCTTAGGAATCACAACCTGAATTTTTAGGGGTAGACTTACTGAGGATGAAGGGCAAAAAGACAGGAGGTCTGGATTCCCTTTAAAGTGTTTCCGCAATAACGAAAGAAAAAGGGAGGGAGAAAATGAGAAAAGGGAGGGAAGGAGGAAAAGAAAAACGCGACGATGAAGCAAGCGCAGCAGATTTTGAACGTGTTGAATCTGTTCATTATACTACTCTCTACGTTAGTGAATGTTTGACATTTTTAATGGCAAACCTTAATTTAAAAAAGATACACAGCAACTTGTCGAAGCCAACTGTTGCACTGCTAGAGGAAACCAGCCACCGCGCTTGGTGCTCCATTAGCTTAGAGAGAGCTGCCCCTGGAGTTTCTGGTCTGCACATCCTTCTAATGTGCAAGCAGGGCCTCCAGACCGCAGTGGTAAGGAACTGTGCCCCGAGGCCTCCAGACCGCCTGAGGCTCAGCTGTCCCAGGATGCTGCCAGACCAAAGGGGCCTGGGTGTCTGGACCAGCCTAAACTAGAACAGCGACTCAAAGCCGGAACTGCCAGCAGCACACAGCGAGCGTGCAGAGCGCCTTGCAAAACAGTGAGCCGTTTGCTATCGTTTTCTCCTTCAGATGCACTTTACTAGCAAACAGACTGGTGTTCCAACGGTCATCATTACTGTGAGTCTCCCGATTATTCGAGAGCCTCAGTACACCAAACCACAGAGTAAACCTGCCTACCTCCTGCAGGCTCTTCTGCCAGCCTGAAGTCTCTCTCTCTCTCTCTCTCTCTCTCTCTCTCTCTCTCTCTCTCACACACACACACACACACACAATGAAAAGTAAGGAGAGGCAATGATAATGTGGTAATGACTGAAAAAGAAAGGAAAAAAACTCATTATTCATATTCCCTCTTCAAGTTACCAGCCATCAAAATGGCAGCTCTGGGGTCTGCCTGGCTCTGGGTGACATACTGAGGGAGTTCTCTCTTGCTGTCCCTGCAGAGAAGCTGAGCAGGCTCTGGCTTCTGCTCGCCCTGAAAACAGCTCTTCTCGGGTCACAGTAGCTGTCCCTGTCAAGGGCTGCGCTCCCACATCACCTACAGCATGTGGGCTTTTCAGCAGAATTTTCTTTCCTCCTCTGACGTTTCTTCTGGTGCTGTATCTATACTATTTCAACTATTAAAACTTATTTTTAAAAAATTATTTTAAAAGGGACACATGCTGAAAGTAAAACAAACAAACAAAAAACATACAAAAAGGTATAAAGTGAAGGGTAAAAAAAGTCTCTTTCCTTCCTGACGCCCAGTCTCAATCCTCACGGACACCATTGTTGAGTTTCATGGTAGCCTTCAAGATATTTTTCATGTATGTTATTAGGTAGTTATAAATATTTAAAATAGTTTCTCCCCGCTTTTATTTTTTTCTACTATTAATCCAGAGAGTTATGAGGAAAATTCTATAATGTTCATTTATTCAAAAATTTTAAAGTATCAGGAATTTTGGGTTAAAAATGAGAAATGGGGATGTAATGCACAGCATGGTGACTATAATAATACTGTATTGTATATTTGAAAGTTGCTAAGAGAGTAGATCTTAAAAGTTCTCATCACAAGAAAAAAATTGTAACTATGCATGCTGGTGGATGTTAACTAGACTTATTGTGGTGATCATTTTACAATATATACAAATATTGAATCATTGTTATACATCGGGAACTAATATTACATATGCCAACTATATCTCAATTAAAAAACAAAATTAATAGAAAAGTTCATATTAGATGTTCTAAAACATGATTGTACTATACCTAACTGAGCTGCTAATGAAATCAGCTTAAAAGTTAAAATGTATCATGGCAAATAAAATTAAGTAACAAAGCCAGTCTCATTTTTCACTTAAGATGTTCCAGACATGTAATTTTTACAACATATTTTATAGACTTTAAGACAGCTACAAATTAAAGCTCAGATTTAAATAAATGCTTAATCTATGCAAGCTACTGCTATCTATAATTAAATGACCGCTTTATAGAGAATGCCCATTTCAACCATGAAAGAAGAAAAATTTAGCACAAAAAAGTCCTTGTAGAAATAAAAAAGAAAAGAACACAAACTTCTTTTGTAATTTGTGTTTGTATTTTAATAGGCTGAATTGGTATTTGGATATATTTGCAAGGTTTTTGTTGTGTTTTCACTGTTTTATTTTTTAAGTGTGTTTCAATGAAGACCTAGAGAAAATAGTGCAATATTCATTATTAAGAGTGGGAGTATAAAGCGGAGTAAGAATAGCATCAGTACGTAAATCCTGTCAAATGTATTCGCTTTTTCTAATCTGACTCATGGAACCTCAGCTAATCAGACTTGATTTTTCTATGTCATGGCAATAGCATCCATCACTGTTCCAGAAGGATCACCTGCTTCAGCCCTCCTACAGCACCCTGATGACAAGGCTTTGATGACTTCAGAAATGTATGCTACCCAGCTGTCGTCCACTTAATGAGACTAAGTGTTCCATTTGATGGAACCTGCCCCAGCAGATGGGGGTGGGGGGTCCTTTCAGAACTAGGGGTTTCAAACTGCTACACAAAATTCTATTATTCCTACAACACTGCAGCTTAGTGTTTGGTTTAGGACTTGAAAAATATTTGTCCCCTTTTAAGGACACACCCTTCTCTGCCCAGGCAGTTGTTGCTTCTCAGATTAAGGATTTGAAAGGAAATTTTCCAAGGCTCATCTTAATGGGGTATATGCATTATCACTGTATTACATAGGAATTGGATGAAAATTAAACGTTCATCCAAATATGGAGTGTGGATAGGAGGGGTCACAAAAGGCACAGAGGACGAGAGAATTGACATTGACTGAACCCTGCTCAACGCCAGGCACTGTGCCAGGTGTCCTATATCGTTTAGATTCGAGTGTGGCCTGTGAGCCACAGCATGGCACAGGCCCCAGTGGGGCAGTTTGGTCCACATGCAGAATCTCGGACCCTACCCTGACCTAAGGAATCAGAATCTGCATTGTAAAAAGATCCCCAGGTGATTCCTGTGCAAGGTTGTTTGGGAAGCACTGCCCTACATGACAAAGCTTTATTTAATCCTCATAACAACCCTTTGAAGAAAATATTATTTCCATACTTTATTATTGATAAGTACTGTGGTCTAAATGTGGCCCTTCAAAATTCATATGGTAAGATCTTACCCCCTTAAAGATGATGGTATTTGGAGTTGGGGCCTTTGGGAGCTTAGGTCATAAGGGTGGGGCCCTCATGAAGGGGATTAGTTCTCTTAGAAAAGAGGTTCCTGAAAGATCCCACTTCCCTTCCACTAAGTGAGGACACAGTGAGAAGGCCTCAACTATGAACCTGGAAAAGGGCCCTCATCTGATCATCCAGCCTCCAGAACTGTGAGAAACAAGTGTCTGTTGTTTATAAGCCACTCAGTCTCTGGTATTTTACAGAAGCCAGAATGAACTAAGACAATTAGGAAACTGAAACAGAAAGTTTCCTTCCTTCCTTCCCCTTCTCCTTCCAGAAAGCACTTATAGGAGTGAAGGGAGCCCAAAGTTTCACAGCTGGTAAACAGCAGAGCCAGCATTCAAAAGCTCATTTGTGGACCCCAAAGGCCATACCCCAGACTTCTTGAATAATGGTCAGTCACCATCTGGAACAATGCTGAGTAATTGGCACAGCACTGAAAAGGCACAACCTGTGGCCTGTATGAAGCTGACTGACAGCAAAGAAAAGCGCTGGAAGCCATGTCATGAGAAATGGTGGAAGGCATTCACACTAGGAGCTGTTGGGTAGACAGGGGATTCCCTTTGGGGTACACAGAGGGCAGAACTAGGGCCAATGAGGAGAGTCATAAGGAGGTTAATTTCAACTCAACATACGGGAGAATTTTCTTGCAACTAGAGCTGTTCATTTTGGAAAGAGAGCGTTGACTGAAAGTTTTCAAGCAAAGCGTGGATATGACTCTATGTCTTTCTAGGCCACTAGTAAAATTCCTATTTCAAGAGGGGGATTGGACTAGCTGTCCCCTAAATCCAATTCTTAGACAAGGTCTCTCGTTTTCCACACACAATACTGGGTATTCCCTTAAAAGTGTTAGTCGTGATGCACGCTGTCCCCATATGGGACTCTACCCCCACTCCCCACAGAGGGGACAGCTGTGGGAAACCATGTTCTACACTGTGACAGCCACTTCTCTGGCTTTAGGTGATTGGACCAGAGGACAAGGAGGGACAGGGATGAGCTGGGCCAATGAAATTCTTACTCTCTGGAACACAAACTAAGAAATAGGGAATGAATCCAAACTGATTCTGAAAACTAATATGTAGCAGAGGTCATGAGAGGCCAAGAATAAATCTATGTTATGAATAAACTAAAGTTACCAAGAAGCAGGATATATTAGTTTGCTAGGGCTGCCAGAAAAAAGTACCACAAACTGTGTGGCTTAAAATCACAAACACTGGGCGGCCAGTTAGCTCAGATGATTAGAGCGTGAAGCTCTTAAGAACAAGGTTGCTGGTTGGATCCCCACATGGGCCACTGTGAGCTGTACCCTCCACAACTAGATTGAAACAACTACTTGACTTGGAGCTGATGGGTGCTGGAAAAACACACTTAAAATAAATTTTTTAAAAGTTTAATAAAACAAACAAACAAAACACCCACAAACATTTATCGTCTCTCCTGGAGACTGGACGTCCAGAACCAAGGTGTTGATAGGGCCGGTTCCTTCTGAGTGCGGTTCCCCCTGCTTCTGGTGGTTTGATGGTGATATTTGGCATTTCATGGCTTCTAGAGGCATCACCCTGATCTATGCCTTGATGTTCACATGCAATATGTGTGTCTTTGTGCCCACATTTCCCCCTTTCGTAAGGACAACAGTTGTACTAGATGAGGGCCCACCATAATGGCCTCGTTTGAACTTAATTACCTTTGTAAAGACCCTATTACTAAGTAACACATTCTGAGGTACTGGGGGTTAGGACTCCAACATATCTTTTTTTGGGGGGTGGGGAGGACTCTATTCAACCCATAAATCATGGATACAGGTAGATGCTATGGTATACAAAAAACCCCACAAAAAACAAAAACGAGAAAGCCAGCAAGTGGCAGAAAGAGAAGTAGGCCTAGAGGAGCCAGGAGGCGGGGAAAGTCACCTTAGCACACAGCTGCCTCTGTTTCAGAACCACCCTTCAGTTCCAGACTCCAGGACGCTAGATCTCAGCCTCTGCTGGGTGTCCCTGAGCTGCCATGCCCCTGCTGCTGTGTGTATCTGCCTGTCACTTGAATTAGTCTGACTAAATAAATCAGAGGTTCTTGCCTCTAAGAGCTTCACTGACAGTTTTGACACTGAACATACTACTGTCCTTAGAAACTTGTATTTTGATAACAAAACTGGCAATCTACACTGCCTTCTCCTTTTGTTCCAAAAGTAATAAACAATGTGTTCAAACAGGATAGTGACTTTAAAAAAAACAATGTGTACCAATCTTTAATAACAAAAGCTTTTTCGAATCTCTTCCACAAAGTGGTGACGTTTTGGGGCCACCATTTTGAATGGGCAGAAACGTGTTCTCCCTGGATAAATGGAAAGCCAGCTCTAGCCAACTTGCTTTTTCATCCTGCTAATGGAGCTGATGGTCCCAAACATCTGTGGTCTTAGGATGAAATCATCTTTGCCAAAGAACTCTGCAGCCAGGCAGTGCATCTTTGAAGATGCAAAGATGGGAAAGTAACAGTCATTGCCCTCAAGGGACTCAAAGGAAGGTAGTAACTCCCCCACACCCTCAAAAAAACTTGTGAAACATTGTGATAGAGAATTTACAAAGAACTGGGGAAATACCGAACATAATGATTAAACAGAAAGTAGTAATAAAATCTGCCTCGGGCCATCAGACAGGGTTTCTCCCAGGGTACATGGTTGCAGTTGGGTTTTTGGGTGCAAGTATGTGTGCATGTGCCCAGAATATGTAAAAAGCCCTTTCCCCTCAAGAAACTAATCATTCGAAATACTTGGGATAAACAAGCTTACTTCTTTTGCCCAATTTTTGTATTATTTTTTAAAAGCTTGTTGTTCTGCCTTAGTTGAAATATAAACAGAATGCTGTTTTGATGTCTTCAAATTGCTATTTCTTTACCTTTGGCAGTTGCAGGTAAATGGGGTAAAAACTGTCCAGAGTCGGATTTTCTGGAGGGAGAAGACAGAAGACAACAGAAAGGACAGAGAAAAGCTTGTGGAGACAGAAGGTCAAGGGCACATGGAAAAGGTTCGTAGGCAGGAAGTGAGAGGAGAGGAGCAGGTAGGTGACCACCTCACTGTGGGAATGCCCTCAGTCCCTGGGAAACTGGGTGGTGGTCACCCACTATGGGGTGGCATACAAGAGGTGGCAGGGAGAGGTGCCCACAGCCCCAGAGATGCTCTCTGCATTTGGAGGGCGAATTGTGCCACTCGAGCCTCTGGATCTCTCTTATTGAGGAGTTGCCCACCCACTCAATGAGGCTGCCCAAAGCATTAAACTGCCAAAGGGCTTCCAACCATGGGGCCACCAAACCTTTAATGCCATTGCTTTGCTGGAGCCTTGACTGGCATCGTAAAGCTTCCTCACGACAGACTGGGAGGTACGAGACCATTCTCCAGGGTCTCGGTCATTGCCAGCAGGTTGGGTCTCGGTGATGGAGTTCCCCAGCGCCACCGACCAGGGCCGCAGTGATGGTGGTGCAGCAGCAATGCAGCCTAGGCTCTCCTTGGCTACAGTGGCCTGCGAGTAGTGGCAGCAGCAGCACGAGCCTCACTAGGAATGCAGCGTACAAGAGAAGGGGAGCTCCTGGCTGCCTGTCCTATTCTCAGGAGAACCTGGGAGATGGGGCTGGGGCGGGGGGGTGGGAGCAGGGGGAAGGCGGGGACGGGGCGTGGACCCATGTGTAACCTCCTAAGTGTCTGAAACTGAACATGCGATCCTTGTTCTGCCTTTTGACTGTGAATGTCAATATCCTCAGTGTGATATTATACTGCAGTTTTGCAAGATGTGACCATTGGGGAATCTGGGTAAAATGTACATGGGATCTGTCTATCCTCTCTCTGCAGGTGAATCTATAATTATCTCAAAAAATTAATTTAAAAAATGGGCAAAAAGATTTGAACACATTTCCCAGTAGAAGATATGTGAATGGCAAATAAACCTATGAAAAGATGTTCACTAGACATCACTGGACATCACGGAAGTGCCAGCTGACACTACAACAAGTGTTGGTCATACACATCTATTAGAATAACTAAAAGAAAAGAGAGCAGCAGCACAAATAACAATGCTAAGGGTTATGGACTGAATGTTTGTGTCCTCCCAGATGCATCTGTCAAACACCTAACCCCCCAGCGTGATGGTCTTTACAGGTGGAGCCCATGGGAGGTAATTAGGTTTAGATGCGATCAGGAGGGTAGGGCCCCGCTGATGGGACCAGTGTCCTTATAATCTAAGAAGAAGAAGGGAAACCAGGGCTCGCTCTCAGCCCTGTGAGGACACAGCAGGTAGGCACCTGTCTGCAACCCGGAAGTGGGCTCTCACCAGACCATCATGGCACCTGATCTTGGACTTCCAGCCTCCGGAAAATGAGAAATAAGCGTCTGTTATTTAAGCCACCCAGTCTGTGGTATTTTTGTTACAGCAGCCCGAGGTGACTAAGACACTGAGTGCTGGTGAGGATGTGAAGCAACTGGAACTCTCAAGTGTCACTGGTGGGAATGGAAAATGGTACAGCCACTTTGGAAAACAGTTCGGCAGTTCCTACTGTAGTTAAAGAATCCGGCGCCTAGGCACTTACCCAGAACAAATAAAATCTTATGTCCACACAGGCTTGTAAGCAGATGCTAATAGCAGTACTATTTTTAACAGTGACAAACTAGAAACAACCCAAATGTTCATTCATTGGTAAATGAATAAATAAATTGGGACATATCCATATATTGGGATACTATTCAGGAAATTATACTAAATACAAGACTATACACTATGTGATTTCATTTATATGAAATTCTACAAATAGCAAAACTTTAATGACAAGAAGGCAGATCAGTGTTTTCTGGGGCCAGAGGTCGGGTTGGGATCATCTCAAAGGGGAATGAGAAAACTTTTAAAAAAGTGATGAAAATGTTCTATACTGTGTATGTGGTGGTGGTTCAATTCAACATTGGTGAATTTTATTGAATATAAATTATAACGCAATGAAGCTGAAGGGGGGAAAAGAGAATTTAGAAAAGTGGCTGGTTACTATAGATATATCTCAATTGCTTTCACTTATAGCGATAACATCAGTTAGAACAAAGGAAAACTACCACTTAGTACCAATATGAAATATTTCTGAAGTAAAATTTAAGAGACTTTCTGAAGTCTTTATAAACTGGCTTCCGTTAGAGCCAGCAATTCCATTTTCAGAATTCATCCTCAGTCAATAATTAGACAACTGCATGAAAATGCACAGAGAGCATTCTATATAATTGCCAGCAACTGGAAAGAGCCTGTTAGTCCAAGAATTAGGGACTGGTTAAATAGATTACACATAAAGTATAATAGCATCCTGTGAAGTTATTTAAAATGATGAGGTAGTTCAACAGATACTGATATGCATGGGCATTGATCATAGTGGAATGAAAAAAAGCAACAAAGTGTGAATAGTATGATCCCATTTTCATAAAAAGAACTTTGGATGTATATTTTCATATAAATTCTGGAAGGCTATTCTTAGGAATACTAACAACAATTATCTCTGGGTGATTTTATCTTTTTCTTCCTTTTAGGTATGTAAATGTTATACATTTCACAAGGATCATGGGAATACACAATTTAAACAAATTTTGTTTCAAAGACTGTCTGACACAGAAAAAGAACTCTGACGTTCTAGATATCTAAGTAGTTTAGATATCTAAACTTAAAATATAGGCTTAAATGAGGCTTAAAATATAAATGACTGAGAACTACTACAAATTACAAGGATGAAATCATTCTTCTATCCATTCGATATTAACCAAGACTGCAGAATAGCTCCTACAAACCCAGCCAGGCGAGGCACCGAGCTAGAGGAACACAAAATAGTTACAAATTGTGCTATAAAGGAAAAAAATAAGATATTTCCCTAGAATATCTTTTCCATTTCAAAGAAAATGAAATAAATTTTAGTAGTATTAAAATTTTTTGAAGTATTTACATACTTCCTCTGTAGACAAAAGATTTTAGGCCAATTATACCAAAAACATTCAAGTAAATGGTAAAATATATATAAGCACTTTTAAATATTAGTTATGAAAAAAATATAAAAATGAAGAAGAATCCAGATCAGGGGCCAATAAAAACATACACTATATACAGATCATCTTTTGTTGTTATTAGAGAGCTTACTGTGGCTCTGAGCTGCCAAGCAGTCAAAGTGAAAAGGGAGAAACATATTGTTCTTGCTGTCAGAGACAAACCAATTTAACTATTATTCTTCAGATGAAACAATAAGAGAAAAACTCTCTGCTATTGCATAAGCTCTGAGAGGACATGGCCACCCATTTTGTCTGTGGCTAGCACAGCACCTGACACCCAAGGGGGCACTCAACTGTATGTGGAAATGAGGAACAATAGGAAAAAGTGTGTCATTCTGAAATGTGGCTACACAGACAGCCATCTCTATTGCTAGGTGACATGTCTTATTCACGATGTTAGAAAACAGACTGAATTTTGGTCTGCAGAAGTACAAGGGCTGTCCACCCATACCCTAGAAAACGAACAGTGGGTCATGATGGGTGCTATTCCTTGGGCTTTCAATTTGAGGCCATGTCTAAGCTTGTATTATTAGTCAGGGTTCTCCAGAAAAGCAGAATCAATGGCAGATATACCTATATATGTATCTATACCTACATATGTATATAGACATATATGCATATACATGTGTATTCATATCTCTACATCTATCTATCTATCTATCTATCTATCTATCTATCTATCTATCTATCTATCATCATAAGCAATTGGCTTATGCAATTGTGGAAGCTGACAAGCTCCGAGATCTGCAGGGTGAGTGGGAAAGCTGGAGCCTCAAGGGAGCTGATGGTGCAGTTCTAGTCCGAGTGCGGAGGCCTGAGAACCAGGCGAGCCAATGGTGCAGATCTAGTCTAACGGCCGGCAGGCTTGAGACTCAGGAAAAGCCATGGTTTCAGTTCACGCCTGAAGGCATGAAAAAGCCGATGTCGATGTCCTCGTTTGAAGGGTAGTCAGGCAGGAGGAATTCTTGCCTACTCCAGGGAAGGTCAGCCTTTTGTTCTATTCAGGCCTTCGACTGATTGGATGAGGCCCACCCACATCAGGGAGAGCAATCTGCTTTACTCGGTCGACCCATTTAAATGTTAATCTCACCCAGAAACACCCTCACAGAAAAACCCAGAATAATGTTTGACCAAATATCTGGGCATCCCATGGCCCAGTCAAGTTGACACACAAAATTAACCATCACAAAGCTCTATCATTAATGCGCAGCTATACCAAAGGTGATTCACCCAGTATGCCAAACAGCATGAGGACTATAAATTCATTTACCAGAGAGAATATCTGTATCAGAGCAAAACTGAAGAAGATGACAGTGCCGAGAAAGGAAAGGGAAAATTGGAGACAGTAACAGACTGTGAATTAAGAGGCAACTGCAGACCTAAGATAAAGCAAGTAGTAGGAGGAAGACAGTTTTAGACAGTCCCAAGATCAGAGGCTGAAGTTATTGCAGTGGAAGGTGAGGAACAGATGGTAATGCTGCATGGAAAAGGGCAATGTCCAAAATACACACATTAACAAGGACTTAAGCAGCCGCTGGGCTTCAGGATTTCTCAAAGCAGGACTACCCATGGGTATTAAGATACAACAAATGGATAGACAACGAAGTCCCGGTTTTCCATGAAAACTGTCCTTCACTCTGAAGAACAAGCCTAAGTTATGCTCCACAGGGATGAATGTGTGGGAGTGACTAGTCAGAGGGGTTTGATCAGAGGGTAAGTGGTAGATGCAGGCAGATTCGGCCCTGACAGAAGTCACTTCCCGTGGCCAGGCGCAGCACCAGACTGCAAGTGCCACACAGCACACTTCTCTGCATCCTCCCTCTTCCCTTGATCATTTGCCCACAAACACACTCAGACCTTCCCATCTTAAACAGAACCCAAGGTCTCTTGCCTGCCCCTGCGATGTCTCTTGAGCTACCTTCTAATACTGGCTTCCTACCCCAACCCAAACTCTGGGAAGTCTTGCACATGCTGCCTCGGCTTCTTCTTCACCCCACCTGCTAACCCCCAGCCTTAACCTTCTGGTGGCTCCATTCAAGCAATACCACTCTTACCAAGGCCTTTCTAATTGCTGGACCCAAAGGCTCTGGCTCAGCCCTCACTTTGTAAAATATTTTTTAAACGGTGCTGCAGCAACTAACAGTGATCTTGAAATGCCCTTCCTTGGGTCCCAGGACCCAGCACAATTCCTGATTCTTGGTCTTGTCCACTTTTTTTTGCATTCCTGGCTCTTCTACTTCGATATAGACATTTAAAAAGACTCTGCTCTCATTCCTCAGTCTTTTCACCTTTCTGTTCTCTTGCTCAGAAAAGGCACTCATTCCCGGGGCTTTCTGCTGTCTCCTTCAACGCAGTCAAGAACTTCCAACTCTCTCTGTTCTGCCGTGACTTTGTCTCTCCAGCTTGTCTTGCATTTTCAGTTGCCTTCTGGCCATTTCCCCTCAACTACACATCAGATCTTCAGATTCATAGGGGTGATTAAATCTAAAATGTGACTTTCCTGTCTTTGTTAACTTTATCAACATTACTCACATCGGCCGAATTCTCAACCCCAAGATCATCTCCACCCCCAATGTATAAGCAGTCCCTGCGACTTATACAATTCTCCCCTGGAACATCTCCCGTATTTAGCTTTCCCCCCATTCCAACTTTCCCTACCCCCTTAGCTCAGCTCTTTTTCATCTCACTTCCAGAATACCGCAATTGCTTTTAGCTGATCTCCTCGCCCCATTGAACTATCCTTTCCAATCCACCCTGCACCATGTTGGGAGAGAATTCTCCATGAATATCCCCTATTCCTGCACTGTCTGGGGTCTCTGAGCACAGGCATTCACACCAATTTAAGAGTATTTATATGAGGTGACATTCCAGGTTAATAAAGCTTAGAGACCACTCCCTCCTAAGATGTTCCAGGGTAATGAAAATAAAGACCTTGCCCTCCCTTAGGAAGGTCTGTTTACACACCTGAGAAAAGATAATGTCTCTCTAGAGAGAAGTATGAGTAAGTCACCAGCAGCCATATAAGATGGGAGCCTAATTTGAGGTTTCTTTTCCTGTAATGCACCCACTGCATAAGCAGGTACCATCTGGCCCTCACTGCATTGCCCTGGGAGACTTGAGAATCAACCAAACTAACTTGCTCACTTGTAAGAAGGGTAAAATCTCAGACCCTGGGGTAATCGGTTAGCTTAGTTGGTAGGATCGTGGTGCTGCTAACACCAATGTTACCAGTTCGATCCCCGCTTGGGCCACTGTGAGCTGCACCCTCCTTAAAAGAGTCAACTATGCCATTGTAGTATGAAAGCAATATGTAACCAATGACTATGGTTGTTCCCCCCACGCCAAAAAATAAAGAAATAAAATCTCAGACCCTTCACAGTTTCTGACTTAATACACCATACCAAATTATCTTTCAAAAGATCTGCTTTGGCTATGCTTCTTCCTTGTCTGAAATTCTTCAATGGCTTCCTACTACACGATAAAACTCAAAGTCTTCCTGCCATTTCAGCTCCCTTACCAGACTGTCCCGCCACTTATTCCCTCGGTAAACTAGTCAATCTGGACTTGAAGATGTTTCCCAAATACAGGAAAGCACATCCGCCTCCGTGCTCTGGCAGTGCTTAGAATGCTATCCCCAGATCACAGATGAGGAAAAGCCCATGAGGCACCAGTGCACCAATCGCCCCCTAGCAACCTTTGAGGGCCGGTGAGCCACACCACTGATTTGCTTGTTGTCATGGCTCCTACCAGGTGCACTGGTTGGTCCTCCATCCGAGGCCTAACCAACTGACCTGCAGCTTGGACATCAGGGAGCTGAACTCAGTCCAGTGGGGCAGCTCTGTGTTTGATGGTGGCCAGCAGTCCCAACATTCCTCCCATCTCAGAAGCGAGGTTTTCAGGGCTGAGGCGAGGCAGCCCAGGTTCTAGTGTCAACAGTGAATTGTGGTTTCAGTTCTACCCAAGGCCTTGAGGAGCTTACAATAAAACTAACATAACGCAGTACAGAAATCACTATCTTCAGGTTTTTTGTTTTTCTTTTGTAAAGGGCTTGGTACCACTAAGGACGCTGCACTCTCTTTTTACAGACTTGAGAACTCTGCGAGGTGTAGTATCTCTGGCCAAACTCCCTATATTTATTTCCCAGGTTTCTGCAGGCTTTATCTCAGGCTTACCTCAGGCCACGTCTCTGGGTCTTCTTGCAGTAAACTCCCAACCAAAAGATAATATGGGCTTGCATTTTTTTTGCAGGCCTTAGCGGCTTAATTCAAGTGCCCTCCTCACCAATCTCAAGATATGCATACAAAGGCGCTGGTGGAAGCATTGTACGTAAATAGCAAAATAAAAACACGCCCATTAACATGGCTGGTTAAATTACCATATTTCATCATCAATCGTAAGATATACCCCAATTTCAGAGGCATAAAATATCAATAAAATGGTCCATAGTGGTTATGTCATTGTTTTAATATGTGAAAAAAAAGGGCATTTTAGAATTAAAGAACTAAGGCATTGTACATCATAAAGTGGAACATTCTGCAGCTAAGACAGGTAAATGGCACAAGATGGGGCTGGGTAGGGGACATTTCCCTCAGAACAGGGATGGGGGAGAGTGGAGCAATAATACCACACATCCAGCTACACTTCAATGTGCCACAAGTGGAGATGTGTGTGGTGTGACCTGTAACAGTCTGTGCTTGAAAAGTAGACTTAATTTTAAACTAGGTGGTAGACAAATGGGTATGTGTTTTCGCATTTTAATACCTTTTAGTATTTTACTACCTAAAATGTGTTACAATACATTCTTCTTTAAGCAGGGCTAGCAACCAGTTTTACTGCCCCTGTTCTTTGTGAGACCTTGTGTCCATTGACAGTTTAAAAATCAATTCTATCAATGAAGGAGTTGAGGGAAATAATCACTGTCTCTTATCTCCACATGTTGACTGTTATGAAAGAAGGAATTTTATCATTGCAGTAATGTCTGGTATGTGCACATATCCGACTGACAAATACAGACCTAGGTGATTATTGAAAACTGCTTTCTCTCTCAATAGTAAAGACTCTGGCTTCACGACAGCCACAGGTTAAGATCAAATTAGCAATAAAGATGTTTTGGCATAGTTAAAAATAACTTTAAGAAAAAGGCGTGTGCATGGGGTAGGGGTATTTCAATAGAATTCCTTTAAATACAACCCTCCTGGCCATTTATAAAGTGGGTTGAAAATTTAGGGACACGTTTCCTAAAGCCCGGGTGATATATAGAGTGCAAGCTCTGGAGTCAGACTAAACTCACTCAGAATCTGTCGGCTGTGTGGCATGGTAAAGTGACCTAACTTTGCAGGATCTGTCCCCTCTATAAAATGGGGACAATAACTAGCTTTATGGGGTGTTATAAAGATTCGAAATTTTAAACACAGTACTGTGCCTACAGTCGTCACCCAATAAATGGCGATTACTACTAAGGCACGCGAGGTTTTCTGTTTTGGTACCTGCCCTCGGCATCGCGCCCCATCACCTTTCCCTGCTCCCTCTGGGGGCGCTCAAAATCTCTCTGTTATTTTCAGTTCAACATTTAAGTACAGGGTACAAATCAAGTACGCCAAAGTGTAGTACCTGACAATCAAACTAACACAGCACAGTACAGAAATCACTATCTTCGGGTTTTGGGTTTTTTGTAAAGGGATTGGCACCCGCGAAGTAGCTGCGCTCTCCTTAGAGACTGGGGCACTTGGAGAGGTGCGGTGTCTGAGCAAAGGCCACGAACGAGCACCGCGGCCTCCCTGGGCTTCCCCGGTCTCCGCAGACTTCTCGCCCCGCCCGTCCCAGTCCTTTGCAGGACACTCCCTGGGACGAGGAAAGGGTATCAAGAGAGTGGCCATCCGCCCGCGTTTTCGGGGTCTGAGGTGACAGCACTTACCAGTGCGAAGTGCACCAGGGCGTCGCAGCAGAGCCAGGCGAGCGCCCCGCGGTCTGCGGCCCCCCGCCCGCGGCCCAGGCCCAGGCCCAGCGCGCAGCCCGCGCCCAGCAGCGAGGCGCACAGGAGCAGCGAGCCACCCGCCGCGGCCCCCGCCGCCCCCCAGGCGCCCATGCTTCCCGCTCCCGACGCCAGTGGCGGGTGCAGCGCGCGGGGACAGGAGGGCCGGCTGAGCAAAGGTGGGGCGGGGCCTCCCGACGGGGCGGAGCTTCTCGGCCGGGGCGGGGCCTACCAGCCTTCCCTTCCCGCCTGGCCGCCGGGCGGCTACCGGAGCCCGGAGGTTTCCTGGTGAGTCAGGAGCTCGCCCAACTGCCTGGACCAAACCCAAAGGCCACACCTTTTGATGCAGTTTGATTTTTAACAAGGTTCAAAACCTTAGGCCACGAAATGAAGTCCAGATGATAGAAATTTTGCCAATAGACGGGAGAATTTTAGGGACAGAAGGTTCTAATGGGGCCCTTGCAAGTCTTGAAGGCGAGGTGAGGGCCAAGGGCATTTTCAGCCACCAGCAGACTTTTTAAAGCCCTTGTGGCTTACTTTGACCCTATGTCTTAAAAATCCAGAAAAGGAGCAAAAGTATGGGCGAGAGGAGCTATCGGTCAAATCAGCTTGGCACTAGATGCTTTTATCTATGGTATGTTATCTAATGTCACCACAACCGTAGGTCAGTATATACCCCGTTTCCCCGAAAATAAGACCTAGCAGGATCATCGGCTCTAATGTGTCTTTTGGAGCAAATTGATGTAAGACCGGGTATTACATTAATTTTTGCTCCAAAAGACACATTAGAGCTGATGGTCCGGCTAGGTGTTTGTTTGTTTTTCGGGGAAACACAGTATTACCCTATTTTACAAATGTGAAAACAGGCCCAGGACAGAATCCATGACTGGATGATGCCAAGGCTTCTGCTTTTTGACCCTGCACTCTGATGTCTTAATAGGCAACTATAGCTCTCCTCTGAGGAAGTGCCACTTTATCCCAATCATGTTAACCTTTACTTTTGCTAGCATCTTTTTGTTTAGTTGCTTTTAACCTTCTCCCCCTCTCCCTTCCTTAGGCCTCTGTTACTTACTTAGCACTGGCGAAAGCAGATGGTTGTTTTAGTTTTGAGTAGCCAGATAAAATACAAGATGCCCAGATAAATTTAAATTCCAGATAAAGAACAAATTGATTTAAAAATATATACTTATACTATGGTATCACTAGGTTACTTAGGTTAAAAATATCGTTTGTTTTAAAATGTGGCATATACATACAAGGGAATATTATTCAGCCATATAAAGGAATGACATTCTGGCTCATGCTACCACATGGAAGTACCTTGAGGACATTATGCTAAATGAAATAAGCCAGCCACAAAAAAGACAAATGCTCTATGATTCCACTTATATGAAGTGTCTAAAGTAGTCATATTTCTAAAGGCAGAAAAGAGAATGGTGGTTACTAGTGGCTTGGGGGAAGAGAAGAGGGGAGTTGTTTAATGGCTGGAGAGTTTCAGTTTTGCAAGACGAAAAGGTTCTGGAGTACTGATGCTCAACAATGTGAATATACTTAGCATACTGCACTGTACACTTAAAAATGGTTAAGATGGTAAATTCTGTTATGTGTATTTTACCACAATTTTAAAAAGTGACTTCTGGCACTGAACATAAATTCAGTAACTTTCTCCTCTAGTTACTTCCTGTATCTTTTTTTTTTTAAATTTTACAGAATTTTTTTGTTGTTGTTTTTAAGATTTTATTAGGGAAGGGTGTGTACTTCCAGGACTTTTTTCCAAGTCAAGTTGTCCTTTCAATCGTAGTTGTGGAGGGTGCCGTTCAGCTTCAAGTTGTTGTCCTTTTAGTCTTAGTTGTGGAGGGCGCAGCTCAGCTCCAGGTCCAAGTTGCTGTTGCTAGTTGCAAGGGGCGCAGCCCACCATCCCCTGCGGGAGTCGAGGAATTGAACTGGCAATCTTGTGGTTGAGAGTCCGTGATCCAACCAACTGAGCCATCTGGGAGCTCAGGGGCAGCTCAGCTCAAGGTGCCATGTTCAATCTTTAGTTGCAGGGGGCGCTGCCCACCATCCCTTGCGGGACTCGAGGACTCGAACCAGCAACCTTGTGGTTGAGAGCCCACTGGCCCATGTGGGAATAAAACTGGCAGCCTTCAGAGTTAGGAGCATCGAGCTCCAACCGCCTGAGCCACCGGGCCGGTCCCCTATATCATTTTTTATATAGCAGTTAACACCAGTTGAAATTATTGATACATGTATTACTAGTCTCTTGCTTCTAGAATATAAGCCCCACAAGGTCAGGGGTTGTGTCTGGCTTGTTTACTACAGTGTCCCTTTCACCTATTACAGAATTTGGCATATACTAGTTGCTCAATTAAATAACTGCTGACTGAAGGAATGAGTATAGCCAATCCTGCCACTTATGCTTTGTATTCTCTTCTGTAACTTAGAAAACTGATGGTCATTCTTCTCGTTTATCTTTCTTTCTCAACTGGATTTCCCACACCAACTTCCCCATATCACCCTTTAGTGACTACGCTGCCCTCCTCCCCTTCAGAGCAAATTAAAACCCTAAGAAACGACGAGTAATTAGATTCACTGTCTTCATATTGTGCCCCTGCACCTCAGTTCTTCCTGGTTTCCACTCGCTTTACTGCAGTGATACAGATCTTAGGTACCAGTGACCTCCACATCACTCACCCCAAGGACACTTCCTGTTCCTACTTCACTTGACCTCTCAACAGCATCATTGGGCACTGAAATCTTTTCCGTTTTCTAAGAAAGCACAGGGCTTTCTTCCCGCCTCCCTGGCCATACGTTGTTTCCTTTGCAACCTCATTCTCCACGTGCCCGTGGAGAGTTGGAACTCCACAGCACTGTCCTAAACACTGTTCTCACTGTTCTCCAGCGCTGGGTCCAAGCAGTCTCCTCCTCACCGCCTATGTTAATAACCATCCAAAACAGGCAGAGGATTCAAATGTCTAGCCTGGACCTCTCCTTTGAGCCCCAGACCAGTATTTCTAACTGCCCTACTGGACAGTCATTTCAATGTCTCAACTCAACACAACCAAACTGCACTTATCACCCTCTACTCTGAGTGTCTTCCAGTGTTCCCTGTCTTGTTACTTCAATTTATTGGTTACTGCAATCCAGAAACCTAGAAATCATCCTGATACTTTCCTCTCCCCAAACTCCAGATTGAAGGCATTGCCAACTCCTATTTTAGCAGCCAAGTATCTCTTGATAAGAGATACTTGAGCATCTCTTGCCTCAATGCTTTACTCACTAATGTAATCTCTACCCCAAGTACATTTCCTGTCCTTACCTTACCAGCCAGTGATTTTTTAGTAAACACAATTCTTCCATCATCGCTCGTTTAATGATTTACCATTGCTCTTAGATACCAAAATCCTTTACGTGACTTACCAGGTTATGGGGTCTGGCCCCTACCTATCTCTTTCGCCCCTCCCCTGCCCCTAGTAATCCTTCTCTCCATTATCTTTGCTCTAGTTTTATTTGCTGTCTTTCACTTCCTTGAGCTCCTACATGACCTTTGCATGGACTGTCTCCTCTGCCAGAAAGCATTTCCAGTGAATCTGCCCAATTAACTCCTGCTTTTTCTTCACTCTCATCAGCTGTGTAATTCTGGGAGCACGAACTTCTCTCTGCCTGATAACAGGAACTGATCTTCGCTTATCAGAGGTGTCGAGAGGACTGAGTGGGTACTTTTAAGCGCTGGTGGCTGGCATTTAATATGGGCTGCAATGCCAGCCCGATGACCTGCCTCCTAGGCCAGTTCCTTCTCTTTTATTTCATTGTACCTCTTTTTTCTAACATTTGTCATAACTTTTACTGTTATTCCTGTGTGTGTGTGTGTGTGTGTGTGTGTGTGTGTGTGTGTGAAGTGTCTCACACCCTAGCACACCTGGCATGGGACACAGTGCTCAAAAAATACTTGAATGGTTCTAAAGGATTAGTCAAAATTCTTATTTCGAAAAGTCTGATGACATGGAATGGAGACAATCGATAAAAGAATCTGATGTTATTATGAAGAAAAGAGCTGAAATCAATGACATTTATAAATTCTTATCGTTAGGTTTGAAAGTATAAATGCCTAACTACTGAGTCCGAGGGCAGACAACAAAGACAGCTGAGGCTGTTACTTGATCACAAATCTCATTATGATGAAGCTGGTAAAGTAACTGAAACAATCTTCTCCACATTAATAGAATTAAGTGTCCAAATAATGGAATGTTCCCACTGTACCCAGAAACTATAGTCCCATCACACTTTATTCTTGGGGTCCTTGGAATGCATGAAACTGACAGGAACCAGGTCCAGGAACAACTTTATAATCAGATGGCTGAAAAGCACAGGTATTAACGCTGAGGAGGGAACTGATAAAAACCGGTTTCTTCTGTTCTCTGGGAATGAATGACAAAATGTCTACTCTGAATCTAGAATAGTTAATTTATAATGATGGTCATTTAAGAGCGGTAACTTTTGTTCAATATTAAAACGTGGCAACAACTAACGGTATTCAACCGAGTACAACAGGCTTGCCTGGAGTGACGCCTCATCATTTGTTTCTCCAACTCTTCTGATCCTTACTCCCGCAGGAATCTTTTCAAAAAATGGCCTGCCTCAAAAATCTGATTTTATCTTTAAAATGTTATGCAAAATGTGTCCTTTACTCTATAACACTTAGGCTTGTATGACCATAAAACTGTTTTACTTACAATTAAATAAAACGGCTGTCCTGTGAGTCTTGTGTCTTCATACATTACTTGGCACAAGGCCCCACTTATCTTTGGGAACCACAGTTTGAAAAAACAAAATTACTCAAGAAGGTAGATGGCCATCTGTTAGGGAAGGGAAGAGGGATATTGGAGAAGAAATTCCCTGCAAGGACCACATGCTTTGTAGTGTGGCTCAGCCATAGTTCCCTTACTTTTAATCATTTTTCACAAACTTGTAAGTTTCCGGAAAGGGCCAATCTCTCACGAGACTTCAAATAAGTGTTTTTCAAAGTATGCTGTGCTTTTTCTGGTCCAACCCCAGCTTTCCCAGAGAACTTAAAGATTTTTAATTAAATATATCTGAAAAACACCGGTCTGGGACAATGTTAAGAAGATTGTGGGCAATCAACACGTTTGATTGCTTCACATGCGTTTGTTTTTTAGCCACAGGATAAAATTTAAGAGGGTGACCAGTTACTCCATATTCCCATTTCTACCCTAAGTCCTTTGCAATAGATGGGGCTCAGTACTACCAGGAGTTCCCACAGATGGATGATTTGGGAAATGTGGTTAGATCTGGCTCTGATTTCTCTTGAAACTGAGAATGAAGAAAAGGCATTTTTGTCTCCTCTTTTTATCTTCTGCAGGAAGATAAAAAGCCTGGGACTGTTCACACAACAAAAAGGCATGGCTTAGGCTGTCTCATTTGAATGAAGTTTTCTACAGGAATTGGTTTCTGCGAATGGTTCACACCAGAGACAATTTTGGCCCCAGGGGACACTTGGCAATGCCTGGAGATATTTTTGGTTGTCACCACTGGGGATTGGAGAGGAGCTACCCATATCTAGTGGGTGGAACCTAAGGATGCTGCTAAACATCCTACAATCACAGGCAGCCCCCACAACAAACAATTATCCCGTCTAAAATGTCAATGTTGCACGGTGTGAGACACCCTCAGTTAGGCCAAAGTTCATTGAGGGATTTCATGGGCAAATAAAAAGGCTAAAGATGTGAGTATGTTGCATTCTCATCCCTTCTCACAAAGACTTTCTCTTGATATATTACCGAGTCCCATCTCTATATATCTATCTATATCCATATATATCCCCCTGTATATGTAGAACTTTTTGAGAACCATTCTACCACTGTTATTCAGCTATCTAACGAAGTACATTTACATGGAGAGTTCCTTTTTAGACAAATGAAAGGTGGGTTACATAGCACACTCCTTGAACTATGTGCCTTAAGACTTACAGCTTAATGTGCAGAAATTATACTATACTCCCTTTCTCCACATAGATCTAATTAAAATCCCCCAGTTCGACGAGGGTTTAAAAAATTCATAATCATCACTGTGAGACAACTGACATTCGTGAATGTTCACCTGCAGCAATTAAGTAATTAATCCCCTGACAAGAACAACCCTTCTGAAGGAAATTATGGCAAGATTCTATAGCGGTACTACCATCACATTTATTTACGTACACACTGATTTCTTTCAGAAATAGTTTGAAGTGGCATTATACAAAAGTAAAAATATTTGTATACACAAAAGTTCAGCTGTTCCTTTGTTCTTTAAATTGATCCAAAATTTCATTTAAAGCTACAACCTCTATTGGGTTAAAAATTTCAGGTTTACTTCAATTACTATCTTCCATAGTTACTTATTGTTAAGGGTTACACAGGCCTTAAAATAGTCTGATTTTTGTTTGTTCATGAAAGTCATAATCACACTATTCTCAAATGACCTTTCTCTAAATTACGATATTTAAACCTGAGGGATGTGGAGAGAATGCCATGTGACAAAGAAAGCACAGACTGGAGCAATGCAGTTATGAGCTGAGAAATGCCAAGGATGGCCGGCAACCACCAGAAGCCAGGAAGAGACAAGGAAGGATCCTCCCCAGGAGCCTTCGTAGAGAGCCTATCCCAGCCATGACCTTGACTTCAGACTTCTAGCCTCCAGAACTGTGCAACAATAAGCTTCTACTATTTTAAGCCACCTGGTTTGTGGTACTTTGTTATGGCAGCTTAGGAAATTAATAAAAATTTTGGTACTTATTTGTTACAAAATACTCTTAAATCTAGAATTGTTACTGGTCATGTTTGTTATAGTGAAAGGAGATAGTAAAATACAATGAAAGAGTAATTCATGATTCACCCCATGGTGGTTCACGTTTAAAAAATAATTCCAAACTTAAATTTAACCACGTAGAAAACAAAAGTAGGAAATTAAGATTATTATAGAAATAAGTTCTTCAATGTTTTATCGTATTTGATAGCAGCTTTTTTTATTGGTTACAAAACCTAAGCCCATATACAAAATTAGGAACACATTTAGATGCCTCTTTTGAAAGAACGTTTTAGTTTTTTTTAACCGAGTTTAAAAAAAAAATAAAAACAATGCAATTTTTCAACACTGTTTCGAAAACTTAAAAGTGCAGCAATATACTTAATTTCCTTTATCTACGAAATGGCGCAATTCCAATTCCAAACTGATAAGGTCACAACAAATTGAATCAAGCAAATGCACACATACGTCTGCACGACTTGATGCTAATGTTCACTTATGTTAGTTTGCGCTTAAAACACAAGAGGAAATGGGAATCTACACAATAGAGGCCCAATTTAATCTCAATGTGTGCAAAATTTAAAAGGTAACTGTCAGTAAGTATGGAGAGTCCAGAAGAAACTAAACTGGAAGGGGTACAATTCACAATATCAAGAAGATTTGGACATTAAGGGTTTCACCGAAGTTTGTGACCTTAATTACCTTTGATTTTGTTATCCCTACTTTTAGCGAACACCACACAGTTTCAAAAATTTAGACTACAGTGTCTGAACAGGATGCAGTTACCATATGAAGCTTTAACTCAAAATCTGGATAAAGAAAAAAAGGCACAATGAACTTCAACTCAATTTTATGTGCACAAGAGTTGAAAAATCTGAGCCACCTTAAAGAGAAATTGATTCTAAAATTTATAAAACCTATAAATAATCAGAGGCCAAACCACTATATTAAAACAGATTCTCTAGCAAGTAAAAATCTTGCAGTTTAAACACACGCTTGTATCCACTTTAGATACAAGACAAAACTCACTCTTTAAAGTGG
Organism: Rhinolophus hipposideros; assembly: GCF_964194185.1. Taxonomy (NCBI): domain Eukaryota; kingdom Metazoa; phylum Chordata; class Mammalia; order Chiroptera; family Rhinolophidae; genus Rhinolophus; species Rhinolophus hipposideros. The sequence continues at coordinate 19,058,487 of NC_138050.1, forward strand.
CTCCACCTTGGCAGATACATATAGTTGTAATGAATGCACACCTGCTATGTGCTGTTTATCAGTGAAAACACCCCAGCTGATTCACAAAGCTCTGATGGCATCATCTGTCTCATCTTCATCACAGTAAATATACCCCCATCGGATAACTACATTAGTTTAGGTTTTCTCTCTCTTCACACCAATGCATTGGAAAATTATACCCAGTAAACAATAGCAATAAAACCATTTCTGTGACAGCACAAATTATTCAGTTTAAAAAATTTCAAATTCATATTCTTTCATTAACAACAGGGCCAGACAACTTACCAAAAGCAGTGACTTTACATAGTAATCCCAGATTTTGCAGTACTTAAAGATCACCGCAAATCAGGTTTATGTTAAATAACTGCAGATTATTTCCTCTATACAGATCCTTGTCTGAATCTTTTAATACGTGAATATGCTTTTAAGTAAGATCTGAATTAACTTCCCCAATACTCAAAGAATGAAGTTTTATGACACTTCTAGATAGTTGCTGGTTTGTTGCCAACCACATTTATCAAAAGCACTGGTTACTAAGTAAAAAATATTTTAAGACTGAATTACAGTAAACATGAAAGCTCCACAGTTTAAACCCAATATAAACCAGCCATATCCAATTATCAATTTAAAACGAAAAATATTAACTCCTGAAAGCTAAAAGCAAGATTTTCTTTTTTAATATCACCAATGGGTACTTTAGACCTTTGTGTTTTTTGTTTTGTTTTTTGATTATTTTCTTTAAAGTCAGGGACTCTTGCTTTCAACTTAAACAGAAGTTCAAGTCCATAACAGGTTGCAGCTCAGGTAAAATACCATGCACAGCATTTGATTACTTCAAAACAGCAGGAACACACAGGCTGAAGTGAGTGGTCAAATAGGGCTTGCTGTTCTCAAAAATTAGGTATAATGGCGAAAGCATTACCATCCATAGCTAAAGTTCTTCCTCCAACCCTGGCTTCTGAGGCAGATAATAAACATATCAATTACTGGTAGATGAAGTACAGTTTTTTTAAAACTTATCTGTTTAATCAATAACCAAGTTTCTTTTTTTAAGTTACTTTTTTTGTGTCAGTTCCACCAATGAAAATCATTTGGCTTGTACTTTAAAATCTATTTTTCCACATAAAGAATATGAAAATATGTTTGTGGAGGACAATGATGGAGGCTCAGATCAGGCTGCACCTCTTTAAAGTCTTCCAACGTGTATATACATCATACCAAAGTGTCTTGATCCACAGCGCACCATTTTCCAAAGGAATATCAAGTGGGCAGCTGACACGCCACCATTACGGAATATTCTAAACTGGAGATTGCAGTTGTCAGCGTGTGGCACCAGGGCACAGGGAATAATAGGGAGTTGAGATTGTTAAGGAGAATTCTAAAACAGTTTAGGAAATCATGCATATGCATTTACAGTCCATGTGATAGTGACTTTTGGCAACTGCAAAGTGACTGAGACATGGCTTGCTTTAGAAGCATCAAAACGAAGAGGCATTTGTGTTTTGGAGCCTTTTGTTGTTGTTCTTGTCATTTGGTAGCCATCTGGTGGTGCTTCAGATTGAATGTGGGAAAGATGCTGCACTCAACTGAACTCAAAAATTAAATTCTTTTGTTTGAAGGTTGGCTGTCGGGTCAAAATTGTAAGTACCTCCTTGTGTTGCTTCAGGAATGAGGTTAGGGTCTTCATCGATCTATAAAAAGCAAGAAAAAAAATCCTTATTACGTTAAGATACTATACATTATGGTATAAGCCGAATTGATTTACTGCTTAGGATAGAATTCTGTATGAATATTTTAATCACTTAAAATACGCAGTAAATAAATAATGTAGAAACTTAAAAATTTAAAACTGAACACACGTTTAAAAATCGCCCCATTCTTAAGTTCCTGTATCTTCAGATTTATTTTACCTATTTGAACATATATCATTTCTATAATTACTATTTCTTCCCATTTAAGAGATTACAAATGCAACCAGAACTGTTTTTTACAATTTTACCTATAATAAAATTTCAGACATAGTATTTAGGAAAGTTGATTGGTGGAAAGCAATCATTTTTTTTTTAAATTCAGTTTTATAAATAACTGGAAAAATGCCATCTCAAGTGTATCTGATAGAAATACACAGTATGAACTTAAGTCATATTAATTATAAAAGGAAAAGTTCTTAGTAAATTTACATATGTATAGGTTTTAATGCACATGTGGACACACTGTATTTTAATATATACTTACATCATCACCAGAGAAATACTGATCTATGATTTCAAATGCTAATTTATATATGTCTTCATTTTCATGTTGCTGTAAGACTTCAATTTTCTCCAAACCTGATAAAAATAATCAAAATAATTAAGCAGATATAATCAAAACTGTGCTCATTTTAATCATGAAAAATCCTAAAGAACTCAGAATACCCTCCCATTGCCCCCCAAAGATGACAGTTTGTCTAAAAACCAGATAAAAAACCTGAGTTGCTCTGGATGGAGGACCAGTGTCCCACTAATTTCTTCCTCTTTAGGAGCCCTGGTCTCTAGGGCAGGCAGTTTTAAAAACACCTAAACACTCCATTTGGCAGGTGAGGACGCTGTGGCACACAGATATAAAGAGATTGATTTCGGGTGTGTGGCAAGTTGGTGAGACCTGGAACCGAGATCTTCCCAGGCTGCTTTAATATAATCATACTGTCCCATAGTCATGTTTTTTATCTTGCTCTGTTTCCCAAGTGTTATCACTTTTATATAACTAGAAAATGCATTTTTAGAAACTTAATGATTAATTGATATACACAAAAAATAAAGCTTTAAATTTTGAACTAATTTGAAAAAATGAATAGGGGGCTTAAGTCTTATGGCCACAGTGAACTTGGGCAATACTTTTTCAGAACAGTAACTGTACAATACCTTCATTTATATTCCCAATATATTTACTCTACGTAGCAGATGCATTAGTCTGTAAATGTAAATCCCTAATAATAAATATTCTTCCTTGAAATGTCTTTTTAGATAGGTCATTTTGAAATAGTTGCATTGTTTTCTTTATATAGTAATATACAAATCAGAAAAATGGGAAAATAGGTGTCAAAGATAATGCATGTACTGTATAAAATTATAAAGTACTAAGTAAACATGCATCTTAAGTATTACTCCCATAGACAGAAGTAACTATATTGATAAAAAACTGAAGAGTAACAATTCTACAGCTCAAACTTTCTGGGTTAGTTTGTTCTGAACCAGGTTGCAGGTGAAATGCTAATTTCAAATTATCTTAAAAAGTAAAACATCTTAAAACTAGAATGAGCAGTGAATTAATAATACAAAAATCTGCATTTCAATTAGACTTTTGTAACTACTTCTATGACCATTAACAAGACTTCTTAACATCTCTAGGATAATTCCTTCTTGCTATTAAGAAAATATTTCCAACAGTATGGAGGTATCTCAGGAATCTGAAAATGGAACTACCCTATGATCCAGTAATTCCACTCCTAGGCATCTACCCGGAGAAATCCAAAACTCCAATTCAAAAATCTGTATGCACTCCTATGTTTATTGCAGCACTTTACACAATAGCCAAGATATGGAAACAACCAAAATGCCCATCGGTAGATGACTGGATTAAGAAGCTGTGGTACATTTATACAATGGAGTATTACGCAGCCATAAAGAAGAAAGAAATCTTATCATTTGCAGCAACATGGATGGATCTAGAGAACATTATGTTAAGTGAAATAAGTCAGAAAGAGAAAGACAAGTACCATATGATCTCACTTATATATGGAATCTAAAGAAAAGACTATGTGAATGAACTAATCAGAGTCAGTTTTGGGGACGCAGAGAAAAAACCGAGAGTGGTTAGATGGGTGTGTGGGAGGGGGTTGGGGATAAGGGGAAAGGTGAAGGGATTTGGAAGCAGCTGGTAACCACAAGATGGCCTCAGGGTTTTTCTTTTGAAAATTAATTTGGGGAAGGTATTCTATAATGTTGTAAAGATTTTGTTGGGTATCCGATGGACATGCGTCCTATTTGGGAGACCACCTCAGGGATACTGTGGATACCTGATCATGGCATTGTACATCAGAAGCTAAACATTAATGAATGCCAACTATAATTTTATATATATAATGTGATGGTTCAGGGTGAGGTCGGAGGGATAGTGGATGGGGGGAGGGGGGTTCACAGTATGAGGGATATAAATGATGAACGTCTAAGTATTACCTTGTTTTGTACACCTGAAACTAATAAATAAATTAATTAATAAAAAAAAAAAAAAGAAAATATTTCCAGTCTGAATACTCTATGATGCAACTGCATTTGTTTTCTCTTAAAAAAATAAACTGGGTAGTATAATCATACGTATTGGTCAACAAAGTGTATAAAATAAAACATGATATTAGGATAAATTAATAAGGTTTGGGCAATTTAGTACATACTGAAAAGGTACCTTTAAAAACAAAATTTTAAAATATATGCTTCAGATGTGTTACTAGAGAAATAAAGATAAAATATTTCAAATCACAATACTTTCTCATTAACATTTCAAAGTAATTTCTGTAGTATACTAACTTTAGCATGCAGTTCTGGCAATCTTAAGACTGAAACAAAATATCTAGAGACTCCAAAATCATTAAACTTTTCGAATAATATGGAATAGTATTTCACAAAGTAAGGCCCACAGAATCGCCTGATAATAAGCATAACATGAAAAAAGGTGTTTCACTGTCGAGGAGTTTGAGAAATGTTAGATTAAACAAAGCTTATAAGTTTCTCTACTGTACTAGTTCTCAGAGCTTTAAATTTGCTCTCATGTACTGTGCCTTCAAGAGAAGTATCTGTGTTTTCTAAAAAGCAATGTGAATCTCTAGAAGGGCTATGGAGTGACCTTCACAACCAGTTTTTTCAAAGTATGGACTACTGTTTCCCAGGAAAATCTTGGAATGCTAACATAGTGAATAAAGAACAGCAACAAACTTTGATGATGTAACAGTAATGTATCCTAACAGTTTTGTAATTAGTTGTCTTTTAAGGAACTAATGTTTCAGAGTTCCTATGCTCAACTATTTTTCTTCAGTGAATCCACCCTTACCTCCACATTCTTCTATTATTTCAGCTATTGTGCTTGCTTCATCACCAGCCATTATCAGAATGTTTTTCAGACCATCTAGAACCACCTGAACAACTTGAGAATCTTTTACTGACAGTAAATTACAGAATGGTGGTATTACGTTCTGCTGTACAAGGTACTCAACCTAGACAAAAAAAAAAAAAAAAGAATAATTATATTTATATAATTATCTTTTTCCCCCAAAAGAACACTGTACAGGGCTTATAAACAACCAGTAATTCCTAATCAGAAGAGAGCCATATGCTTTCCAATATTAACAATTATAACAGTTAATTTTTCCAAACTCACTTGATCTTTTCTGCCACTTATTGTTAAGTTGCTAATTGCCCAAGCAGCTTCTTTTTGTGTTCCAAAGTCTCCCTGAAGGTTACAAAAGAAATGACAAAATGAATTCTTTATTCGTAAAGTCTTGGTTATACTATATTAACACACATGATAAATTCACAATATGACTGACCTTAGCGAGCTGATGAATAATCATAGGGATTAATCCAGCATCTATTACAGCTTGAACTTGCTGCTGGTTGCCTGCTGTTATGTTAGAAAGGAACCATACTGCTTCCTATAATTGAACAAAATATGGGACACTTTTATTTGAAAAATTATGTCTTTAATGTGTTTGTATTTTTAATTTAATGTAGTTTATACAAATAATAACAAAGTCACCTGAGTTGCATTAAGGGGAAAGCATCTAAAAAGTGATTAGGTTATACAGAATCTCCCATTTTTAAACAAGTTATAAGGAAACTTCTATTCACAATATTTGGGGTCCATTAACCTAGCATTTATCTATTCAATAAAATATATGCCTACTATACGCTAGAAACTTTTAGACAATGGTAATATGACAGTGAATAAAACAGTTGAAAAATCTTTACTCGTGGAGTTTATTAGACTTTTAGTGCAAGAGCTTCCTCTAAAAGACAGATGACAGAAGTAAATTAAAGACTGAATTTCATAGTATTTTGTTAAAACTAATTCTTAGAAAAGTGAGTTGCTTTATCGTAAAAATATTTACTTGCAAGATATATTTAGAAATTAAGCATCTAACTAGTCTAGGATGGGTCTATATAACAAGTCTTATTGCAACCTTAAAGGATTTATAAGTCACGGACAAACATGTTTATCGTAATTTTAGTGTCAACCATGTATCTTCTTCCTCCTCCAAAATTAGGACTTAATTGTAAATCTATTCTGCTAGCACTTGTGGTAAGATGTTAATAATTGGTGAATCGGTGCTTTGAGTATATGAATGTTCACTTTAGTATTCTTGCAAATTTCTTGTAAGTTTGAAAATTTTCAAACTAAAATGTTGAGGGAATAAAACCAAGTTGGTAACTTCCACCTCCAGGTCCCATGATGGTCCCAAGATGCAAATAATACAAACGTTTAAGGTGAAAAACTTCTGAAGCTACCAACTACTTGCTGAAGCTGAGTGGGTATTCTACATGAACTCTTTCTCTTTACCCCATGATACCTTAACTGAGAGCATATTGGATTACAGGCCAGAACTTCTCCATATCTACCACTTCTATCCAGCTTCTTCACTTCTCAGCTCTGTTTCCAATTATGGAATACATTTAGCTAAAAAAAAAAATCGCCTATATTATTGAAATTTCTACAGTAAAAATAACTGGCCCAGAGTCTAAAATACCATGGCTTCTTTCCCTGCACTGGAACAAATATATCTCTAAAATGTGACTTCTGACAACATGCTTTTCTATAAGAATCCAACTGTCAAGTTATAGTCAAACAATGAAATAAATATAGCTATGATCAATTCTGCTGGTTTGGGGGATGGTGACATTTCAGGCAGCTAAAATTTCATTAAACTAAATGCAAATCAAAATCATGAAGTACATACTGTTCCCCAATAAAAGTCCTGTTTCCCTTCCTCAATAAAATCTTTAAAAACAACAACAACAACAACAAAAACACCATGAGACACAGCTTCACAACTATTAGGGTGGCTATAATAATTTTTAAAAAGGAATCGGAACCCTTATCATTCACTGCTTGTGGGAATGTAAAATGGTGCAGCCACTATGAAAAACACAGTTTGGTGGTTCCTCAAAAAGCTAAACATAGAATTATCACATGACCTGGCAATTTTACTCCTAGATATATACGCAAAGGAACTGAAAGCACGAACTAACACACACACTTGTACGCCAATGTTCATAGCAGCACATTAGCCAAAAGGTAGAAAGAATCCAAGTGTCCAGCAACGGCTGAATGGACAAATAAAACATGGCATACATGTACAATGGAATATTCTTCAGCCATAAAAATGATGTCCTGATACATGCTCCAACATGGATGAACCCGGAAACGTTAGCAACACGAAATAAGCCAGATACAAAAAGGCTTAAGTACATATTTAACAATTAATAGTAAGTTTGTATCTCAAGCTTGAAATCTTGAAAAAGACAATTTTTAAAATCTTTAATTCAGGTACTACATCTTTAGGTTTAATCTCATTTTGTAGGGAGATTAGATTATGATCTATTTGTTTACAAAAGATACCAGCCATCTAATGAGAGATTTTGTATGTACTCTCATCTAGTGGCTACTAATTTGGTAATTGTTGCTACTTCTCAATCTATTTAAATAAAAACATTGGTAAGTGTAAAAATAATTTTTATTCTTTGATGATCAGGGCAGCACTGTAACAAGCAATTAAAAACTGAAAGAAATAATCAGAGATGATTTGAAATAATTCTCATCTTAACTGCAGTGATTTTGAAGAAAATCACAATCAAATATAAACGGAAACAAGGGGACAGTTAAAAATGAGATATACAAAGAGAAAGAAAGACACCGATGAAGACATTACGTGCCTTACCTTATTTATCTTCTCCTTTGGGTGTGACAAGAGATTTGGGAAGTGGGACAGGACATCACAGTTGAGAACAACCTGGGTCTGCTCATCGGTGCCAGTCACTATGTTGCCAACTGCTCTGAGTGCTGCAGTCTGCGGTGGGGATACAATGTTTTCTATACATTTATTTGTTTATGATAAAACTGATTCTATATTTTTGATGATCCTGAGAAAATGTACATATGGAAGGGGTGCATTCTTACACAAAACAAAGTGTTATGCAGAACTGAGAAGCAATTTGAAATTTAAACAATTCTTGTGAAAAATGGAACTAAAATAAAAAATGTAAAGGTCCATTTTTAATAGCTATTTTTATCTATTACTAAACTGGCACCTCAGAAAGATTTTAATAAAGGCCTGGAATGAGCCCACATTGCCACCTAGAAAGTCACCTTGGCAGAAGTGGGATAAACAGATCTATCAGCCATGTACCCCTAACGAGAGTGAGGAGAAACTGGAGCGAGGAGGAGGAAATGCAGTTAGGATGCTACTGCAATTAACTGGGGGAAAGGAAGCGAGTCTTGAGCTAAATGAGTGGCTCTAGATACCTAAGGAGGAGACAGACTAGAAGCTGTGCAATCAGAATTGACAGAATTTTGTAATGGAGGAGAAATGAAAGGAGGAATCAAGGTTTCCAGCACGGAATATGCTGTGCACTGATACGGGAGATAGGAAGAGCAGGTTTGTGGGAGAAGATGGTGCACATCATTTTTGTCTTGTTGAAATAACAATGGAATGCTTGAAGGAGTTTTCATAGGCTATGTCTAAGGGCTCAAGGACAGTTGGCTGCATGAGCCTGAAACTCAGCAAAGAATCAGGGTGAGATCAAGATTTAGAAATCAACAAACTCAGGTTCAGTAAAACAGCAGGAGACATAAGGAAGATAGGTACATACAGACAGAATTGAAGCCTAGATGTTCAAGTTAACGGGTTATAGCAAACACAATTTTATACAAGAAAAAAAATTTTGAAAATACTTACTTGAACTTTCACTTCCTGGTGGCTCAGAAGGGGTACAAGAAATGGCACAACCCCCGAATCAATAACCATCTGTATCTGCTCATTACCTCCATCTGTCAGGTATGACAGAGCCCAAACAGTATCTACAAGGATCTACAGGAAATAAAAAGAATGACCAATGTATCTATTTGTTTGAGTGCTTAAAATACTAACACACCTCAGGGGTGGCGACATAAAAAGTAATTAAATTCGATGTTTTGGTTTGGTTGCTTACCTGATAAATCTATTAAGTAGTAGGTAACTCTCAATGCCTACCTCAGATCACTCTTCACAAAAATGACACAGAAGTCTGGGACAACTTCTACTTCAACTTCTGCGTTTATATATCAAATAGATGAATTTAAAAATGGCAGAAAAGTAATTCTCTCTGCCCCCACAAACTGAATACCTAATAATAATCACAAGGAAACACTTCACATACAGAATGAGACCAATATATCATGCTGCCTTAAGCCTAGAAGAGAACAAAAAAGATCATCTCTCTATACTAGTGGTTTTCAAACATATTTAGTAATATAATTAACTTTTCAGATAATTAAAGTAAACAGATAAAAGAAATGACTTGGCATTTTAGCTTCACTTGGAAAAATTATTTGCAAAGCTCTTGAAAAATGTGCCTATTTGAAGAGCACAGAGTATAAACCATGCCTTATACCCATCTAATTCTGAAAAGAAAAAAAAAATTATGCTCAGATTTGTTGATTCATTCAAAGTCAAAGAGCTTATAAGTAGCTTCCTTGGTGTCTTCACAGAGGAATGTAAACAAAGGTCTCATCTCATCTGAAATCCAGAGATGTTTCTTTTTAGAGCTATCCAAATTAAAGACATTCTGTTGCGTTAAAATAATAGCAGCTATGTATTCAAATCTCTCCACATATCCTTCAAAAAAGTATATAAATGAAGAGCAAATAAAGCCGCATACAGACCACACCTACAGCATTACTAAGAGTCAGAGAACTACAAATTTCAAACTCTTCTAACAAGAGAAAAACTTAAATTCTAGCTTTTGTCTGGATCTCCTGTCCCAAGCTTGTGTGAAACTTCAGAGAAGAGGATGGGGGTGAAAGGCTTAAAGGTAACATCCTAATAAAACTATTCCACATTAGGGAGACAGACCCATGTGGCCCAAAAAGTCTACAATATTTTCTGTGTCCTTTACAGAAAAATTTGCTGACACCTTTACTAGACAATGAGCTGCATTCAACTAAGAGATGACTGAGGAAATACTTCATTGGAGATCAAAGACTAATACAAATGTGGGGATAAGAGTGGAAGAATAATTTATAAATATTATTTGTTCTGGAAAAATAGAGATACTGCAACTTCAAAAATGGGAGGACAGAAGCTATGCCTGAGAGCTGAACCCATCTCCCATCCCAACCTAGAACGACAGATGTGTGTATGGGCAAAGCCTGCCTATTACACAGTCTGGCAGTAACAGGTAACAAGATTGAAATGGAAGTCAGAATCTCTTAACACAACAGCCAAAATGTATAGGCTACAACTGAAAATAACTCCTCATACCACGAACTAGGATCATCTTAACTCAAAAGGGAAAAGACAGATAACAGATGCCAACACCGAAATGACATAGATACTGGAATTATCTGACAAGGATTTTACAGTAATAATCATAAAAATACTTCAGTGAGCAATTATGAACATGTCTGAAACAAAAGAGAGTGTCAAAAAAGAAACAGAAGACATAAAGAACCAAATGGAAAATTTTAAACTGAAAAATTCAGTAACCAAAATTTAAAACTCAGTGGGAGAACTCAAAAGTAAAATGGAGAGAGGCAAAAAAGATCAACTAACTCAAAGATAGAGCAATACAAATCATGCAATCTAAATGAGAGAAAAACAAAACAAAAAAAAGTGCAAAGAAATGAACAGAGCTTCAGAGACTTGTAGGACAATAATGAAAGAATTAACATTTGTGCCAACAGTCCCAGAAGGAGAGGTGGAGCTGAAAAAAATATTTGAAGAAATAATGGCAGAAAAATCTTCCTAATTTAACAAGAGACATAAACCCTCCAGATTAAAGAATGGTAGGATAAAGCCAGAGAAAAGCTCATCAACTGTTGTACAGGTTAAGACATAGGAGCCAAAGAATACCATTTAAAGCTGTCCAACCAGAGACATAGTAACAAAGGAAAGGGAATTATAAAAAATGTAAGTAAAAAGGTAACATTAGAACAAAGCCAAATCTTCCTAAATACCAAAAGAAATTTAAAAAGAGAAAAGCACACTAAGTAGAAAATAAAACACACAAATCATTATACAAAATAATATGACAAAGTTAAAACAAAACATAAAAATATCAAACAATGTGAATGGACTTAACTCACCTATAACAAGAAAAAGATTTTTATATTGGCTCCAAAAAACAAAACCCACTCTATGCTGTATACAAGAGGCACAACTAAAAGCAATTCAGAAAGGCTAAAAATAAAGGGATGAGCAAAGGTCCACCAAGTAAATGACAAGAAAACAGACTGCAATTCTGTTAGACAAGTAGAATTTAGGCTAATAGCATTACAAATAACAAAGAAGGCTATTTATAAAGCTAAATCTCACAATTTACAACAAAGATATAACAGTTATAAACATCTGTTTACCAAATAACTCTGCAAACATCATACAATGCAGAAACTAAAAAGACACAAGAAAAAACATAAAATATACGAATAATAGACATTCACACACTACTGTTAATATTAGGGAAGTAGGAAAAAAATGAGGACATAGATCTTATAAATATACAGGCATACCTTTTTTTGTTATGCTTTGCAGATATTGCTATTGACCCAAGGAAGAAGATACCTATCAAGAAGGGCTCCTGGTAGTTAACTGGGCTCAAATTTAAAAACAGAGCCTAGCAGCTGTTTCTAAACAGGGGCCTCTCACACAAGCCATGCCTCAGGCAGAAGCCTGCACTCAACTGCCTGGCTGCACTGTGTTCCTGTGGTCCCAGCCAGCACTTATAAAGGAACTCCTGGAATTGTACTTCAACCAAAAGGAATGAGACTTTTCCCATCCAATCAGAGTCAATAGCTATATCTTCATTAGCATCTTCACCTGACCAATCAGAGTAGGTCCATTCTGACCAGTCTGGATAGTGCTCTTTGGACCAATTAAACTGTGAGAATTTGGAGTCCTCATTTGCATGAGGATGGACCAACCTAAGGCAGGGACTCCTCTCTATCTAAGTCGGCTCCCCTCTTGATCAAGGAGTGCACTTTCCATGAGAACTGAGGGCCGTTTCCCCGGTTGGTGAAGGTGTCTTGCTGGAGCAGAGCAGAACTGTCTAGCAGGAGGGGGGCCTCGCCCAAAGCAAGCCGCATCGCCATGCTATATCACAGTTGAGCTGTTTGCACTGAATAAAGTCACCCTCTTTACCTCATTCCAAATTGGGAGCTGCTGTTGGCGTTGAACTGGCACCAACAACCATCGGTTGACATAGCACTCAACACGAGGTTCTGAAGCAACGGCCTGTAATGCCGGCCTGAAACTAATGCATCTGCCGCCTCCACAAACCCCTTGGTTTGTGTGGTGGTCTTCCCAGCAGCACCTGAGGGTCTTGAGTAAGTCCTTTCGGATCCAAGCTCTTCCAGGCTTGCAGCTGAGGTCTTGAAGACTTTATTTGGTTTATGTAGAAGACCCTCACCCAGTGACCTCGGTTCATATGTCTGGACCGAGAGGGCCCGTCGATATGATTCAGGTTTGGTATCAAGAGGAGTATCCCTCAGTCAGGTTTGGTACCGGGTGGGTATCCTCCGGGGAAGCTTTCCTGTTTTGCATTTGGCACCTAGAGAGGGTATCCTCCAGTCATGTTTGGTACAGGGGAGGGTATCCTCCAGGTTGGGACTAGGCATTGTCCATAACAAGGTTTGTGGGGATGCCCAAACTAACGGGCACCAGCAGGATGATTTCCTAAGGAGGGGTGCATGTGAGGATGCTCGAGCTTTAGCAGGCACGGGGGTGGGGGTGCGGGAGCGTGGACACAGCCCATAAGGAGTAATGCAAAATGGGTAACCCATGCTCTAAAATTCTCACGATAATCAGCCACCTCCTGGTGGCAGCAGGGGGGGCTTTGGATGACTGCATGTATAAAAATGACCGTCCAGAGAACTGCAATTGGCTAGGCCAACGAGCTGCCGCTGAGCTTCGGAGGGGCAGCCGGATGGCTCAGCTGGTTAGAGCTCAGGCTCTCAACAACAAGGTTGCAACCTTGTCGGTTCAATTCCCACATGGGATGGTGGGTTTGTGCCCCCCACAACTAAAGATTGAAAACAGTGACTGGACTTGGAGCTGAGCTGTGCCCTCCACAAGTAGATTGAAGGACAACTACTTGGAGCTGATGGGCCCTGGAGAAACATACTATCCCCCAATGTTCCCCAATAAAAATTAAAAGAAAAAAAAAACACAAAAACCAATGACATGCAGTTGCCCACTGCCCAGCTGGCTTTGGGGCTAGCCAACCAGGTGGGAAACCAGGATGGTAAGTTTGGAGACTTTAGCATCATTTCAAAAGGCTTAAAAGGGTAGAAAATGCCTCACATTAAGATCCAGCCACTCATATAAAGCCTGATTGGGATGTTAAGGTGATAGAAAACAATTGCATATAGAGAATAAGATGGGTGTTTGATAAAAAAAAGGTATGAGGAATACAAATACATTTTTATTGAATGAAAAGAGAGTATTTTTGTCCTAAAGTGATTGTTTTACAACAAAATAGAAAAAACATAGGACAAAAGCTAAAAGGTTTATGAAAGATTAGATGTCTAGGGAATATCTATGGATGTTAATGATGTTAACCCATGCTTCAGAGACAACTAGAGCTGAATCAAGTTTCAAGTGTACACTTACATATAATCCTTATATGCAGTAAAAGGTAACTGAGTAAGCTTGGGGTACTCACATCCTACACATTCCAAAGAAAGGATTGGTTGTCCATCAGCTCCTTCAGGATAATCTGAACCCTTGTATTATCCTGCCTGGTAACACTGTATACCTGAGGCCTTGGGTCCAGACAGAGAGCTTATGCTAACAATGTGATTTTATAGTGAACACCTCTTTTTGTTTGCCCGGGGCCTTGGGCCATACTCTATCACTCTGACGTCTGGGAGGGGATGGAGATTGAGTCGCTAAGGTTAGTCATGCAGGCTATTCATGCATATGTGACTGATCATCAATAAAATCGCTGGACGCCAAAGTTCAGGAGCTTCTGGCTGGCAATATTGCATATGTGCTGTCACACATGGTTGCTAGGAGAATAAAGCGCTGTCCTTGGAACTCCACTGGGAGAGAACACGGGAAGCTTGCACCTGGTTTCTCCTAAACCCTACCCTGTGCGACTTTTGCCTTTGATTTTAATATGTATCCTTTTCTTTAATAAACCATAAGCAAGAGTGTAACAGCTTTTCAATGATTCCTTCTAGCAAATCACTGAACTTCAGGGTGGTCTCGGGGACCCCAACACATTTATGCCATTCAAGTCTCAGCACATAACCAACCTGCTATGAATGATTAATTTCATTTTGTACCACTAGTAAAATAAGCTAGATTTGTATCAAATGTTAGGCAACACTCAAAATTGTCTAGGCATGTCAAACCATGGATGAACAACTCTGAAAAGGGCAGGAAAACCAAATGTTACTGAATCACAGCAATTGCAAATTAACTTAAAGTAGCAAAATAACTAGAAAGCTAATAAACACAGATTGACTTGAATTGGTCCAGATTTCTTCTCTCATCCTCAGGGTCAATATAAAGTTTTCCTGCTAATGTCACAGAGGCATATTAAAGTCCATAAACCACTTAATTATCTCCATACCCCAACCTAGCTTCTCCAGCATTCACACTAGTCATTGTCTGAAATTAAATCATTCCTGCTGTTTTATACTTTTTCCTGCTGCTATTCTTGTTTTTTGTTGTGTCTTACCTTAAAATCCAACTTAGAAAGCTGGATATTATCCCTGAGTCCCCTTTATTCTCATCACCCAGAACAAAACTAGCAAATTTTATCATCTAAATATTTCTCAAGTCTTATCGTTTTGTTTTTTTTTTTAAAGATTTTATTGGGGAAGGGGAACAGGACTTTATTGGGGAACAGTGTGTACTTCCAGGACTTTTTTCCAAGTCAAGTTGTTGTCCTTTCAATCTTAGTTGTGGAGGGTGCTGTTCAGCTTCATGTTGTTGTCCTTTCAGTCTTAGTTGTGGAGGGCGCAGCTCAGCTCCAGGTCCAGTTGCCGTTTTCTAGTTGCAGGGGGCTCAGCCCACCATCCCTTGCGGGACTTGAGGAGTTGAACTGGCAACCTTGTGGTTGAGAGCCCACTGGCCCACGTGGGAATTGAACCGGCAGCCTTTGGTGTTAGGAGCACGGAGCTCCAACCGCCTGAGCCACCGGGCCAGCCCACAAGTCTTATCGTTTTATTCAAAATGTCTAAGCTCTAGTATTGGTCCTCATTTTCTCTCCCATCCATACCACAAAAACACCACTGATCTATCTTCTCAACTCCAATTTCCCCTAAAATGTATATACCATTTAGTAGTATGAGTTATCAATCCAAAATATAAATTAGATCATTATTCTCTGGCTCTCTATCAGCTACAAAAAAAGGATATACGGCTCTTAAGGTGGTCTACAAGACTCTGCATCATCTAGAATCTGCTAAATTGCTGCCTTTCCCCCCCTACACTTTGTTTCATAATTTATGCTTACATCTCTTTATTTTTAAAACTCTGTTGCAGACTTCCAGTCAAGATGGTGAAGTAGGTCAATGCTGTGCTTGCATCATCTGATGACCACATCAAAATTACAACTAAACTACAGAACAACCATCATTAAGAATTGCCTCAAGTCTAGAAGTCCTACAACTCAGAACATACAGAAAAAGCCACATTAACACTGATAGGAGGAGTGAAGATACAGATTGAGTTGGTCCCACATCCGCGATTGGAGGTTAAAAATTGGGAGGGATGTCTCGGTTATGGAGGACCCCATGAGAAGCAAGGGGTCCCAGCCACATACCAGGCTGTCCAGACCAGGGTTCTACTGCTAAAAACAGAAGTCCCCTCAACTTCTGACTGTGAAAATCAGCAGAGATTGTTGCTGAGTGAGATGAGGGTGGCTGCAGTCCCAGGCACTCCTCTTAAAGGGCCTGTACATGGACTTACTCACTGATGGACTCACTCGCTCTGAGCTCCAGGGCTGGGACAGCAGCTCAAAAAGTGTCAGGGACACATGGGAGGAACTGAATTATCTGAGTACAGGCGAGGGCTGGAGGGGCAGTTTTCTCCCAATAGAAGTGCTGGCAGTAAACATTGTTCCTCTGTTCAGCCCTCCCCCATCCCAGCATGCAGACGCAGACGGATGCCATATTTAGTAAGTTGTCATCAACGTGGCAAAACTATTAGTCTGCCCTGGTGATTCCCTGAGACCCTGCCCTAAACAACCTGCAATCCCACCCAAGACGCTTCCAGTGGCTTTTCCGTGCAAACGGCCTGCCTTGGCTCATGCTGTGGACTTTCCTAACATCTCTGAAAGGTTCACAAACCGCAACAAGCAGCATCTGGCTTGGTGTGCCCCGCACCTCTTACTAAGCAGCCCCAAGCTGGGCACTAGTGGCAGCTGGCCTTGGTTTATAGCTTAGCGTTTCCCAGGCACCTCCAAGCCCAGCGTAAGTAAGACATCTGCAGATTGCTTTGTGGCCGTGCTAGGTGTCCCTGGGCAGGACACAGGCTGCAGCTGAACTTAGCCTGTGGTTGGGCCCCTCACAGGAGGCCCCGGGGCTGGCACACCTTCTGGCCTGATTTGAACCACCCCGGATCAGTACCAAGCCATCTGCACAGATGACAAAACCAAAGGCAGACTGGGCAGGCACCTGAGCCCTACTCCAGCAAATCCTGCTCGGTAGGCTCAGCCCCTACAAAACAGCTCCTCCACTGAAGTTACAGCCAGTCCTTACAACCAATCAGCCTGAAGGTCAGCTCCTCCCACTGATGTGCAAATAGCAACAAAGGCTTGACTACAACAGAAGGGCACACAACCCACATACGGGACACACCTGCAGCACACGGCGCAGGTGACCAGGGAGACTGTGCCACTGGGTCCCGCTGGATACCTACTACATAAGGCCATTTTACTAAGACCAGGAGTTTGCTTCTAATACATAGAAACAAACACAGGGAGGCAGTCAAAATGGGGAGACAAAGAAACATGTCCCAAATGAATGAAGAGAACAAAGCTCCAGAAAAAGAACTAATCAAAATGGAGACAAACAATCTACCAGGCAACCAACTAAATTGGAGAAGATTTTTGCAAACAGTGCCTCCGATAAGGGGCCAATATCCAAAATATACAAGGAACTCATGAAACTCAACAACAAAAAAACAAACAACCCAACTGAAAAATGGGCAGAGGACCTGAAGAGACATTTCTCCAAAGAGGACATACAAATGGCAAGTAGATATATGAAAAAATGCTCAACATCACTAATAATCAGAGAAATGCAAATGAAAACCACAATGAGATATCACCTCACCCCAGTCAGAATGGCTATCATCAACAAGACAAATAGCAACAAGTGTTGGAGAGGCTGTGGAGAAAAAGGTACCCTCATACACTGTTGGTGAGAATGTAGACTGGTGCAGCCGCTATGGAAGGCAGTGTGGAGGTTCCTCAAGAAATTACGAATAGAATTACCATATGACCCAGCAATTCCTCTCCTGGGTATCTACCCAAAAAATCTGAAAACATTTCTCTATAAAGACACGTGTGCTCCAATGTTCATTGCAGCTTTGTTTACGGTGGCCAAGACATGGAAACAACCAAAATGTCCTTCGATAGATGAATGGATAAAGAAGTTGTGGTATATATATATATATATATATATATACACAATGGAATACTATTCGGCATTAAAAAAAGATGATATAGGAGCATTTGTGACAACATGGATGGATCTTGAGAGTATAATGCTAAGTGAAGTAAGTCAGACAGAAAAAGCAGAGAACCCTATGATTTCACTGATATGTGGTATATAAACCAAAAACAACAAAAGAACAAGACAAACAAATGAGAAAGAAAAACTCATAGACACAGACAATAATTTAGTGGATACCAGAGGGTAAGGGGGTGGGGGGTGGGCGATGAGGGTAAGGGGGAGCAAATATATGGTGATGGAAGGAGAACTGACTCTGGGTGGTGAACACACAATGGGATTTATAGGTGATGTAATACAGAATTGTACACCTGAAATCTACATAAATTTACTAACAAGTGTCACCCCAATAAATTGAAAACAAAACAAAACAAAACAAAACACCAATCTACCAGACACAGAATTCAAAACACTAGTTATAAGGATGCTCAATGATGTCAGGGAGAAGTTCAAAACAAAAATGGAGATAGAAAACAAAAAAGAACCATTCACAAATGAAGACTACAATAACTGAAATAAAAAATACATTACAGGTAATCAACAGGAGATTAAATGAAGTAAAAGTCTGAATCAGAGATTTAGAAGTTAAGGTAGCAGCAAATACCCAAACAGAACAGCAAAAAGAAAAAGAATCAAAAAAGAAGATAGTTTAAGTGGCCTCTGGGACATCAGACGTGCCAACATTCACACCACAGAGGTACCAGAAGGAGAAAGAGAACGTAATTGAAAACCTATTTAAAGAAATAATGACAAAAATCTTGTAACCTGGTGAAGAAACTAGACCTACAAGCCCAGGAAGTGCAGAGAGCCCCAAACAAGATGAACCCAAAGAGGCTCCCACCAAGACACATCATAATTAAAATGCCTAAGCTTAAAGACAAAGAGAGGATCTTAAAAGCAACAAGAGAAAACCACTTAGTTACCTACAAGGGAGCTCCCATAAGACTGTCAGCTGATTTCTCAACAGAAACTTTGCAGGTCACAAGGGATTGGCACTAAATATTCAAAATGATGAAAAGCAAGGACCTACGACCAAAAATACTCTATCCAGCAAGGATATCACTTAAAATTGAAGGAGAAATAAAGAGCTTCCAGACAAGAAAAAGCTAACGGAACTTAAATAGCAAACCAGTATTTTAAGAAATGTTAAGGGAACTTCTTTAAGAAGAAGAAAAAAAGATCAAAAATATGAATAATAAAATGGCAATTACATATCTATCAACAATTACTTTCAATGTAAATGGATTAAATGCTCCAAACAAAAGACATAAGGTTGTTGAATGGAGAAGAAAACAAAACTCTTACATATGCTTCCACAAGAGACTCACTTTAGATCGAAAGACACACACAGACTGAAAGTAAAGAGATGGAAAAAGATATTTCATGAAAATGGAAGGGGAAAAAAAAAAAGCTGGGGTAGCAATACTCACACCAAACAAAATATACTTTAAAATAAAGGCTATAACAAGAGACAAAGAAGGACCCAGTAATCCCACTTCGGGATATTTATCTGAAGAAATCCAAAATGCTACTTCAAGGGGACCTGTGCATACATATGTTCATTGCAGCATTGTTTACAATGGCCAAGATGTGGAGGCAGCTGGGGGTCTGTCAATGAAAGAATGGATAAAGAGGAGGTGGTACATATATACAATGGAATATTGCTCAGCCATGGAAGGGAGGAATGGGTTCTTGCCATGTGCAGGGGCATGAATGGACCTGAAGGATATGGTGCTGAGTATGTCAGACAGAGAAAGACAGATGCAATGTGATTTCACTGATATGTGGAACCTAAAGAACAGTATAAACAAACAAAACAGAAACAGGCTCATCGATACAGAGAACATATTGATGGTTGCCAGATGGGAGGGGTGTTGGGGGGATGGATGAAAAGGGGAAGGGATTAAGACATACCAATTGGTCATTACAAAATAGTCATGGGGACGTAAAGCAAAGCATAGGGAAAATAGTCAATAATATTGTAGTAACGATGTGTGGTGTTAGATGGGTACTAGGTTTCACTATGCTGTACACCTGAAACTAATCTAATATCGTATGTCAACTGTAATTAAAAAACAAAAAAAATTACTTTAAAAAAATAACTCTTTTGCAGGTTCCTCTTCCTTTGGCTGCTCAAATGAAGAGAATTCCTTAGAATTAAATTTTTTGAATCTTATTCAATGTCCATATTTTTACGAATCCCTTAAATATTGATAAATCTCAAATCTCTGTTGCCTTTTCCTTTTTGGAAACTGCTATGCAGGAACAAGTAAATCAGAATCAACGTGTCCGTCCTAGAATAAAATCATCTTCCTGTACCAGTCACATCCTTTTTATTCCTTCTGATAGTCTATGGATTATCTATTCAAATTGTTAAATTAGAAACCAAAGTCATTTTTACTTCTTTGATTCTTTCTTCTTGAAGTTCTACTCACTTTATCTCTTAACACTAGTATTTTTCCTTTCCTAACCATTACTGCTTCATGAACTTCCTTAAGCCTACTATGATAACAAAACAGGCCTGCCTACATTCAAATTTTCCCTATTCCAAATCTACCAGGCCAATTTTAAATTATCTGTCTATGATAGATAAGAGCACATCACTCCTATTTAAAAATCTTCAATGACTCTGTACTGATTACAAAATGAAGCACAAACTCCTTAACACTGGATTCAAAACCCTGCAACTTAACTCCCTAACAAATGTGCTGTTATTAACTACCTGTATTCACCAAACCCTCCATGTATTCTTGAGTCCTGAAGCTTTCCTCTTGTTCCTGAAATTACTTTATCAACTTGACAAACCCTACTTATCCTAGTTATATGACTTTAGAGAAATTACTTAATTATATCTGCCTCTTTTACCACATTTGTAAGATGGAGATGATGACAGTAGCAATCTCACAGGGTTTTTGTAAGCAATAAATGAGTGAACATATGAAAAGTACTTCAAACAGTGCCTAGCATATTTTAAACCTTTAATAAGTACTATAATCATCTTTGTCACTTCTACCACCATCTTTCTCCTTATAATGCTTATTTCAAATGTTCCTTTCTCAGTGAAGCGTTCTGGTTGCCAGAAAGATGTGCTTCCCTAACCTAACACTTTGGTTATTCCTCTATTTTACTTTGTTTTCTTGTTTACACACCATAATGTGTGTTCATGTGATCATGGTATGACAGAGCATAGGCCTTTGACCTGGTTTTAATTTTCAGCTATGGCTCTTAGTCATCATTCTGTGACTTTAGTTAGGTTATTTTATATTATTGAATTTCAATATCCTTATTTGTAAAATAAGAGGAAAAACCATCTCATAAAGGTGCTGATAGGATAAAAGAGACTATAGAAATAGATTTAGCATAGTCATCGACAAAGTTCATTCTTTGCACTGTTTTTTACCTGCTACTAATGTTGAGGTCTTAGAGGGCAGGGTCTCTATATCTTCTTTATTTTTGAGCCTATAATTCCTGGCACAATTCTGGCTTTAGGGGAATAATCTGTGATTGCTTGTTAACCTTGACAAATATACCTATAACTACAGTACTTTGACACTTTAATACCCCTGGCTTTGAATAACCACAATCAACAGGTGGTAGAAGCTTTTATTTACCTATAATCAATTCCATAACGTCCTGGGGAAAAGTCTTGATGGAAATATATTTTACTTATTTCCCTTTTAATCTTGGCTGTCAGAAAGCATAAAACTAAAATTGGCATTCGATAGCAACAAATACATTTTTTTGGTATAATTTTACTTCCTCCTTGTTTTTTATGACATGTATTATCTTGTATGTCTTTTGCTAAGTCATTTTTCTATCTATTTTGAAAATAGGATAGCATATAACTAAAAAGGTTTCATTTAATTTTTATGATACTTCAGGATAATATCACAAATAAAAAGTTATTTTAGTTACCTTTAAAAGACTCCTTCCTAAGAGCTTAATGTCCTAAAATAAACTAGAGAAATGTGGTTCAGTATTTTTATATGAACTATACTGCCTCTCGAGAAATGTAAGCAAATATGTATTTTCTTCATCCCAATGATAAATCACACAATTCTGGCACAAACACACATACGCATTATGTGCGTGTATAAACAAAAATAAGATTATAAAAACACAAACATACAACAAATCAGAAAGAGATCTCATTTGGAACAACAGAAGCCAGATCAATGCTAGAATCAACTCTAGATTCAATTAAATTTACTCATTGTTTTACTCAATGGAAGAGTAACACTTTGCTTTGCTACATTTTGGAGAATTTTCAGATTGCCTAATAAAAATATTTGCCGGAATATATATATAGTGAACACTTAACAAATCATCTAAAAATGTATTTGCATTTAAAACTATACTTGATATTCTTCAATACTAAACCTCAAAAGGTGATAGCCTGAGAGGCAGTGTGGTTTCATGGAAAGCACACAAGAACTGTCATCAGAAGATCTGTCTTGAACATAGACTCTGACCCTTACAAGCTCTGCAACTTTGAATAAGTCACTTACCCTTTCCCCTGAGGCTCAGTTTCATATTTTGTAAAATGGGGACAATGATATCTAGTCTACCTATTATAAGAAGCAAATGAGATTTTTAAAAAATGAAGATATTTTATCAAGTTTTTACCGCTTTATAATACTAACATTTTAAAACAATACTAATAATGATACAGATAAATACATAAACTATATATGTGATATTTTCTCTGAAGTTAGCATTTAGCTGTTTGGATGATTTAAGCTATAAACTTAATTTAACCTTAATCCTATTTCTGAAAACTGCTTATGCACTGTAGAAGTTTAACAACTCAATAAAATATATGCTGACACTTATTAAAAGCCTAAAGAATAAATAACCCGTCTACTTCCATCAACAACAAAATCCCAAATTTAAGCTTCTGCTTTACTTACATTTATGTCCGTGTGGTATATGAGGACACATAATGCTGGCAAAATCTGAGGAGAGAAGATAGACAATAAGTAACACCAGAGTTGATAAATATGTCTTTGTAAAAATGAATAACTGTGATACAAAAAGCAGTAAATACTATTTGCAGGGCAAGAAAGACAATATTAAATTTGTTTGACTCTCTATTAGGAAAATGAAAATCTGATCAATTCAATCTGAAAAACCAAAAATATTTCAGATACCCATCAAAATATTCAAATACATCTGACGGAGATTAATGTACCTTAAAGGAAAAACATTTGTTTTCAGTAACCTTCGGTATGACATCTAATGTCAAGTGGAAAGAATGGAGATACAAGTATACAGTGTAGCTGTTTTTAAAAAGCTACTCTTAAAATTGCCATCATTATCTCACTGCTTAAAGTAAATACAAGTTTTATTTCATAAGCTATTTGAGTCAAATTAATTTCTGAGCTCAGATTTAGTCAAGAAAATTATACCCAGTATAAAGTTTGCTAAATTCAGGCCTCACAGATCTTTTTTTAAAATCTGGGAGGGAGGGAAGGAGAAGGGGGCGGGGGAATCACACTAGACCTTCCATAACAGCAAAAGGTAGCAAAAGCCAACAAAAGGTGTCAATTATAAAGATTCATAGTGAACATTTCTCTACAGTCAAGAGATTAGATTATGTAGGATTTTTGAAAACTTAAAAATTACTAAGATCCATTTATAAATTAGATATAAATAGAAAAGTTTTACTTTGTTTACTTTTACACATTCAGGGACATTAATTTTGTCAGAAATCAAGGGAAACTTCAATGGACTTAATGTAAATTCACTCAAGAACATTTGTATATAAGTACACTAGTTTTATCGTTTATTTATTTTTTACGTGTTAAACCACCAATGCAGTATTGTAATAAAACTTTGGGATACTTTCTTTTTATAAAAATAGTCATTTAAAAGTCAGAATTAGGGTGGACTGACATTCTTTCAGGTGCCATATTTTTGTACAGGAGTCAAAAATTAAAAGACATGTTACTTAAAAAATCTCATACCTGAAATGAAATATGCATTATTTCATTCCCTGTACATGAAAATGTAAAGCCATAAACATAGGGAAAATATACCATCTGGCCTTTGCCATTCTTCATTTACCTCCTGAACTGTCTCCATAGGCGGTGGGGGGTCCTTATTCCTGCAGAGATTGACAATGACCCATGTGACGTTCCGAAGGAAGGTGATGGGAATGGAGGGATTGATGAAGGACAGAAGAGGTTTGACAACTCCCAGTGATATGACATAATCTCTACATTGAGGACCATCACCTACAGAAATGAAAATTGTATTTAAAAAAAAATTACATTCAGGATGAGGAAGTCTGAAATGTATGCAATGGCTCATGTTGGGACACTGATGTGCTATGTTTCCTCACCATTAGTCAAGGGCATCAAGTGTTGCTGTTTTCTCCAGACTTTGATTTTGGGGGAACATAAATTTAACCTACAAATCCTGATAGCAAATTGCATATCGGTTTCAAAAAGGTACCATTTTAAGTTAGTAGGTACTATTAGAGGTACCATTTAAGTTATGAGGCAAGAAGATAATCAACCCACATTAAAATTAGAGGAAACATAGTGTGTAATGGCTATGCCAATGCAGGAAAAAAGTTAATTAAGATTCTTAATTGGAGTCTTTTCAAACCTAAACGCCACTTACCTATAATGTTTCCTAAAGCCCATACTGCTTGTTCACAAACATTCTGATGGGGTGAATGGAGAAGTCTCAGAAAAAGAGGTACGGCATCTATAATACAGAAAAGCTGGTATTTAGACTACAAAATGTTGAAGAGTTTATAGACTGAAGCCTAAATAAGCTGATAAAATACACAGAACCTGAATGAACAAATGGGGCAAACACTTTTACCCTAAAAATAGTCAATTTTAGTTATTATTTTCCCCTAGTAATATTCTAGTAAAACACCTATTAATAGCATATAAAAATTGTTATTTATCATTAACTAAAAGAAAACAGCAGCAATTTTTCCTATAATGCACTAAAAAAAAAAAAAAAAAAGAAGTTGCTACCCAAACACATAACCTTAGAATATAATATTTTAGTCAATGTGATACCAACTACTGATATGGGATTAACTAAATAACTAATTATTCCTACATATCAGGCCTACCTCATATTTTTTAAAAATAATTTATCATTATAATTCTACTCTTTACATAATTTGTATATTAACCCAAATTCTAAAACACTGGTATTATACTCATTCCAGGTAGAAAACTTAGCATAAACCAGTTCACTTTTTCTTAAATTTTAGTCAGTTGTATACTACCTCCAGGAGTTTTTGCTGTATCTCTGCGCTACCTGTATTATTTACTTAACAGCTTTATTGGGATATAATTTACATACAATATAATTTACCTAAGTGTACAATTCAATGGTTTTTAGTATTTATACTAAAAAGAGCTATTATGTAGCTATCACCTCAATCTAATTTTACATCACTTCCATCACCCCCAAAAGAAATCTTATACCAATAGCAGTCCCACTGCCCACTCCCCTAGCCCTAGGCAACCATTTAATCTGCTTTCTGTCTCTACAGATTTTCCTATTCTGCACAATTTCATATAGATAAAATTGTATAACTTATTTTTTTATGTGTTTGGCTTCTTTCACTTAGTGTAAGGTTTTTAAGGTTTACCCATGTTATAGCATGTATATCCATATTTAATTTTTTTTTTTTTTTACTGGTGAATAGTATTCAATTTTGTGCATTTTGTTTACCACTCATCATCTAATGGCTATTGGGTTATTTCCATTTTGGGGCCATTACGAGTAATGCAGCTGCAAACACTTGTGTTCAAGTCTTTGTGTGAACGTTTACTATCTCTTGGTTCCATCTAGTATTGGAACTGCTGGGTCTATGACTAACCTTTTGATAAACTGTTTTTTCCAAAGAGGCTGCACCATTTTATATTCCTGCCCGCAATGTATGAGGGTTTCAACTAACTCATATTTATAATTTAACCAATTTTTCACCGCTGTAAATAGAAGACCAGTACCACTTACCACAAATAGAATATAGAAGATAACCAAAACATTAAAAATGAAAACAAAATACTGTTATTAAATTATACCTGCTAGTCTCTATTGAAAATCTGTTCCCTTTGTTACAACTAACATCTAACTGGAAGCTGTCCCCTTGACGTTAGTAAAATATCTAAAAAGAAAACTGAAAGAACCTGATTCTCACTACCTGATTCAGTGTAATTATTCCTACCCCACACACTACCTAAATCATCTTAAGCACCACCTAAAGTCAGTTTTGTACTTGGTACATCGAGTTTTTTTTCAGAGCTTTTGTCAGTTTGGTGAACACAATAATGACAGTTATCGCATCTAGCAGTAAGCATAATTTAAAATTTTATATGTATATAAAAAATAAAATAAAAAATAAAATTATATGTATATTATTATGTTACAAGCTAAAAGGCATAAGCTACTCAGCACCGTGGAGGTATCAGAAACAGAAATTTAAAAACTGTTATTAGGAGATGGTCTCTAGCTAAAAAGATAAAACTCTCCACTTTCTAGTAACCACAATTAAAATTATTTGATGACAAGTTAATGATACCTATGGAAAAGATATCAACCATCAAAAATATAACATTCACCAGTTTAAAAATGTTGCAAGATAAAATTTAGTCTTTACAATAAAATTCTACTTCCTTGCCTTTATTAAAAAAAAAAAAAAGTCCAGTGAGTAAGGAAGCTATTTTACTTACTAGACTGTACAACAGCTTGAGTCTGTGCAGAAGTTCCTGATGCTATATTAGTTAACGCCCAAGCAGCTTCAAACTGTAATGAAGGACTGTAAAAAACAATAAAAAGGAATTTTTAGGCACACTAACTCCCACATAAATTTATGACCTGCAGATTGATATGGTTATCCTTTATCTTACCCTTGAATTTCACCTTGTTATATCCAACTGCCTGTTGGATATCTCCACCTGAATGTTTCACTGGCTCCCAAAGTCAGTCAATGTAAACCTACTTCTTTATGTCCACTGATAGTTGTAACATTGAGCCAGTCATTATTTTCCTTGAGTC
Source organism: Rhinolophus hipposideros (assembly GCF_964194185.1). Taxonomy (NCBI): domain Eukaryota; kingdom Metazoa; phylum Chordata; class Mammalia; order Chiroptera; family Rhinolophidae; genus Rhinolophus; species Rhinolophus hipposideros. The sequence continues at coordinate 19,085,511 of NC_138050.1, forward strand.
CTTCCCCTCCCACAAACATCTAATCAATAAGTCATGTCAATTTTATCTCCTAAATATTCCTTATATTGAAGCATCACTGCTAATATCACTGTGCTAACTGAGGCCCTCATCATCTCATTTGACTCACTGCCACAGCTTCTAGACTGACCTTAACACTGGGACCCCATTTGACTCCACTATACCATCTACTTTACGTACTGGAGTTACTATAAGGCTGCATAATTTTGCTGGAAGGATGAGACATTATAATTTGGAATAGTGATGGAAGGCCTCATAAAGAAAGTAAATACTGAACTAGCTTTTCAAAGATGGATGAAGAAAGGAAGGTACTGACAGCTGGATATACAAATAAAAGTAGCATGGGTATATGGATGAAAAGGAATAGATCAAGAGAGCTGAAGCCAAGAAAGTATGCAAAAACATTAGGGGATGAAATTGGAAGGGACAGTCATCTAAGAGAGTGTGTTGGTGGAGTGGGGGTGTAGGCATCACAAATCCCAAGCTTCAGAACTTGCAATTTATTCTACAGCCATACTAAATATAGAGTGCTACTGAAAGGGGGAATGAAGAAAATAATGTTGGAAGCCATGGGATGTAGAATGGATAAAAAAAATGGTCAAAGGCTGCTATAGGAGAGACCTGTTAAGTGGGAATTATCTACAATAAGTTAGGATAGATAGCTGAGAAAAACATAAATTCCTTTAAACAGAACACCAAGATGGGAAGAGGTGGTAGTGTGCAAAAACTAAGGTGAACCAAAGGTTAGGGATTTAGAACAAACTCTATATACTGCATAAAAGAGTGAGGTTGTAAGCATAAATGTCACAGATACAGCAAACAGTGAGCTTAAAGAGATGGAACAGATGAGAAAATCAAGTAGCAGACAATAACTACATAATGAATTTTGGCAAAAGGCAGGGAACTGAGAAGTAGCAGAAGCAGAGGAGAAGTAAAAGAACAGTAAGATTAAAGATGATGAGACAGTATATACTGTCCCAGACTGAAAGGAGAAAGGATTATTAAATCAGACTATGTGGTTTTGCAAAATACTGGAAATGAGGGCCTTAAATGAGAAAACAGAAAGATGTAAAAAAAAACAAACAAAAAACACAAAGCCAGGTAAAGTCGTCCAAGACCTCATTTGAAAAGAGAGAAGACAGAGAAAAAATAATGAGTGCAAGAAGTAAACAATAAATGAACATTTATTATAAGCTTGATGTTGTTAGTGTTTTGTACATTTTATGTCCATTCCTCACAACCCCTTAGTTTTTATTTTTTTTAATTCAATAAATTTTAGTTTTCCAAATGTTCTCAAAAAGAATTACTGGAAGCATCCTCTAGTAATAAAACACAGTTGGATAATCCATTTACCCCAAATGAACTAGCTGTGTGTGTTGTGAGGCAGCATCTTCTGTGGAGCTGATACCCTAGATGCATAAGCATTCCGTCTTCACAAGAAGACAGGAAATAACATGAATGGACAGAGCATCAATCACCTTTCGTTATTTCATCAGCCATTGGTGTTTTCATAGTATTTTAAATGCCTGATTTCAGTTTTACAACAACACTGATATTTATTCTGAAAGGTAATCCTATCTTCCAAGTAGTGGGTATTAATAACTTCCAACATGACCTCTAGGAATAATTTGCAGTTCTGAATCCATGCGTTCGGAAAGCATTTCCAGCAGACTGTGCAGGATTTTTTCCTATTCCATCATTGGTAATAAAAGCACTTGTTGCTGCAGAAACTAAATTATTCTGCCACAAATTTTACAAGTAATGTGAAAGGTGTATTTTTGGGAACACTGAGTACTTTGTATGGTAGCCGTGGGTCTGACATCAATGTGACCTTAAAAGAAACCTACAATAAGGTGGGGCCGGTCTGGATAGAGACCCCACGCCGATTCTGCCCAGTAGTCCCACTTCCTGTGTGGTGCCCAGGACTGCTCCCACCACCTAATTTTTATAGATGAGGGTATCTGAGGCTCAAAAGCCACTTGGTTTTGGTCAACAGCAAACCCTGGATCTAAACCAAGGTCTATCTGACTCCACAGCCTATGGTCTTTTATAACAGTTTCCCATGACAAATCCATAAAGTCATATAGAAACCACTGAAAATTTTCTATTTTTGCTTTGGGTAGTAGTTACACAGGTCTGTATATTTTTTACCATTCCTTTCTGTATATATGCTATATTTCACAGATACACCCTCACAAGTGAGTCTATGCCAAAAACTGGAAAAGTAAAGAAAAAAGAGATGAAAAGAATGAGAAGCAGATCAAGAACAAAAAGGGGGCCCTAAAGGTAGACGTAGAATAGAATTTTTTTAAAAAAGCCGAAATAAAATTTATTTTTACTTAAATAAATCTTGTTATAGAAACTATACATAACAGTATTAAAAAAAGTGTTTAGGGCTTTTAGAAGGGTGGTTGTGACACACAATGGAAAACCCTTAGTGGCAACATTTATATACACCATTATTTCTATCTAGTCAACTAAAAATTCCTTAGATGACATTTTGCAAAATAACCCAAATTTTAGTCTACATGCTCTAAAATGCAAAACCAGCCTTTTTTCTAAACATTTTTAGAATTCAAACTTACATTCCCTCCAGTGAAGTCAGATTAATGAGCATATAGGAATATCTCTAAACACTAACGGAAATGGGGCCAGTACCTCTAAAGATACCAAGTGGTATTTTTTCCTTTCTATTCTGAAAAAGTATAACTTGCCCTCTTATTTTTAATTTACCACAAATAAAAAGCATGAAGCTGAACAACTAATCATGGCTGAAGTTCTGTTAAAGACTTCGCAGATCAGTGGATCAGCTGGAATATATGGCCATGGTAAGAAAGAGCTACTCAGTTCTGGAAACCATTCATGTCGCCTCAGTCATGAGGTTAATCTATATATAGACCAAAGCAAAGAGTAACTCAAACACAGTTTGGGTTCTTTTAAAATATTACTAAAAACACCACTAACAAATAAATACTGCAACTATTTAAGGTAAGTTAGACTAGACAATAAACAGAAGCTACAACTTTCCTAGAAAATACACACACTTCATAAACTATAAAGAGAAGCACTTTAGGCTTGTTGACTATGATCACAGAATAAGAAAATTAAATAAAATGAATAACATATTAAAAACATAATAAATGCAAAACCAAACTGAACTCATTGGTTAAATAAGAATCCTGAATTTTTGGCTAACTTAAAAAAAAGTGAACAGGCAATCAAATTCATACTTACTTATCATCCCTTTCTAGACATTTGACTAGAATTGGTAAAATCCCAGATTTTATTAGGTCATCAATTGGTGGGTTTCTGTCACTGGATAACAGCTTTCTAGAAAAAGAAATATTAGAAGTTGTTATAATTTTCAAACTATGAATACAAATAACAATGTACTACTTCTAGACTATCAGCTAATTTACACCATAGGTGTGATGTAATTTCTCTGGACAAATTAGTATTTACCTTGCAGCCTGCACAGCGCTCAACTGGACCACTGGGTTATCACTTGTAGCATTCTGCAATACCAAATGTAAATTTCAGACATTAAAAAGTACATAAATTTCAAAATATTTTAAAATGAGAATATTAAATTAATAACATACCTGCAATATAGCTTCTAGTGTTACATTTTGCTTAAAAAGAAAAAAAGAGAGTTCAGCAAAGAGTTTATTAGCAAAATTACATTTATTAAATAATTTACTCAAGTTAAAAATTAATATATCTTAATTGTCATTGTACAATTGATCTTAAAAATGAAGTTTCCTAGTTATTACAAAAATTATTTTAAAAACACTTTATAAGAACAAGGTAACTTACTGATTTAAAATCAGCATCAACATCTGAATCTTCTAAACTTTCTTCTTGGGGAACATTCCTTTTTTTCAGTAAGTGTTCATCTCTTTTATTCTGAAAGGCAACCAATAGTTAAGAAGTCATGAAGGGTGCTGATAATGAAAAATCAATGAAAATTATTTCAACTTTATCAGGCAACTGCGAAAAAAATATTGAATCTCTACATAAAGATAATGTAAATTAAATTTGCATATTGCAAACCAATGACATTCACATTCTGGATCTAGTAACAAAATTAACAGGTTATAATCAGCTTTCTCGCTTTCTCTCTCTCTCTCTCTCTCACATACACACACACACATACACACACACACACAACTTATTAAACACCAACTGTTTTGACTAATACTATGTCTCCCAATCTTTAGTAAAGATTTAAATTTGGGGATACATTATTATTATAAAAGTCTAGCAAATATACTTCAACTAGTATGCTAGCTTTCATCTACTTACTGCTAATAGCTGCCTGAAGCAATTTATTAGGAAGTCAGCTTACTGGGAAAGAGCTCAGTGCACCATGTTACCGTTTGTATGCTTGCAGGGACTATGGAGAATGGGAATTCACTAGCATAAATGCCACTACTTACCATAATCCCAGATTTAAACTCGATATCTGTCTTTTACAAACATGAATTCTCTACTAGCAATTACATTTCTACATTTTATGGGATTTCAACTGTTTGTAATGGCAACCTGTACCATTTCACATAATATATAACTAGGTTAAATCATTAATTTTCCCTAAATTTTTAGTTTTTCTACAGAATTAACCCAAGATAAATTAGATAAAGATTGAGTAAATGATTTCTAAAATGCTCTCAACTTAAAATTCCAAAGGTTATACTATCTAGTCTTCAATACAGATTATAATAGAAGTTATCAGAGAGGCATTAATACTGATGTTAAAACGCAGATCAAATTGAAAGTTAAAACTGGAAATATATCTCTATCTGAAGCTTACTGGATTATCTGCATGACACCTACTTTTGAGCTAGTATAACTAAGCATGTTTAAACAAACTGATGCTTGTACATATGCTAATCATTAGATTACCAACTTCCACTTATATAACAGCATACTTCTTTAGTAACTACTCAAATAATCAACTCTGCATTATTTCTAAATCAACAGATCTCACAAATATTAAATTCCATGCATTGATATTTTATAGTCTCAAGTGGCTTCTCACAAAATACTTATTAATTTACAGTGAGGAAAACTTGGCAGACAGCATCTGAACTAGTGACAAAGGTTATGATCATGAGTAAAGGACAAATCACTACTGTGTGCCTTCCAGTCTGATGCACTGAGAAAACACCACCACTCTGTGGTATTTCTGACCAAAATCACCACCACCACCACCACCACCACCACCTGAGAAAAGTCAGACAAACCCAAATCTGCCATTCTACAACAAAAATTCAGAAATGTCATAAAAGATCAAGACTGAGGAACTACTGGTATGAAGGACACTAAAGAAACATGTCTAAAACTACCATGTCTAATCCTGGATAGGGTCTTGGATTTACCACATTCTCTCAGCTCCCTTCCTACTTGAGAAAAGAACAGGATACCTTTTATAGATGCTGAGTTTATTGTAGTATAGTCTCTAGGAGGGTGAAAATCTCTAGGTTGTCAAGTCAAGGGACAGTTTAAGTTACTGCTTTTCATGAATCCTCCTTTAATTATTAATCAAATTACCAGAAACCTTCCCAGGGATGATCTTTCCTTGGCTTGTACATATTTTTTGTTAAAGTATGTATAGTATTGTTTCATGCCCTAGAATATTTTAGCCCATGTTAAGATGTTTTTAATTCAGAAGTGGGGGTTGTTACTTAAGTTTTGAAAAAAAAATTTACTAAGAAACTGATAACTCTAAACTTGTATATGTCTGCTAACATATGCCTAAGTATGTATAAAACAAAAATTACAAGTATACGTAAAACAAAATTACAAAGAGAAATTAGTCAAACACCCATCATTGTCAATAATAAATGAATAAAGTTAAATACTTCAGCTACCACAGAACTATTAGATCTTGAGGTAGATCACAATTTTAAAACATTAGATCACACTTCATTTCTTTCGATCATATATTTTGTCAAAGAGTGAAATAAACATTTTTTCTTTCGATTTTTTTTGTTTTTCTTTCCCCAAATGACTATTGAATTGTTTGGACCTAACTACTTGATCAGAAACTGTTAAGTATTTCCTTTGGCCTACATTGTAGAGTGAGAAACTTTGGTATAAAGCATATGTCAGCTAATTTCAGAGTGGTGTACAGACTGTGTTCTCTGATCATAATAAAATTAAATTTGAAATCAGTGGATAAGTCACAAAAACCTTATAATTATGAAAAAAACTAAAGCACTTTTAAGTAATTTGGGCATCAAAGAAATCCTAGTGGAAGTTAGGAATACTTAGAAATGAACAATAGGAAAAATAATACGTCAGAACATGTGGAATACCGTTAAAAGTGTTACTTCACAAGATGAATTTATAGCAAGTAGAGAGAACAAATAATAATAATTTAAAAGGCATATTTATATGTAGCATAACATATAAATATGTTTTAAAATATTAGCTTTAAAAATAGTTTTAAAATATTAGTGTATCTCTAAGTTTTTGCTGCATAATAAACCACTACAAAACTAAATGGCTTAACACAATGGCCATTTTATTCAGCTAATAATTCTGTTTGTCGGCAAAGTGGTTCTTCTAGTTTGGGCCAATTCAACTGGTCTCTTGGGCTCCCTCATTCATCTCTGGTCAGCTGGTGGGTTAGTTGTTGACTAGATGGTCTAAGATGGTCTAAGATGGTCTCACGTTTCTTGCTGTTGGCTGGGACCGCAGTGGTCTGCGACCGCAGTTGTCTGCCACATAGCCTCACCCTCCAGCAGGCTAGCTCAGGTCCACATGGTGCTTTTAGAATTATAAGAGCAGCAAAAGAGGACATGCTCGGATGTGTAAGCTCTTTTCAAGTCCATTTGCTCAATGTCCCATTGCCAAAGCAAGTCACACAGCCATGCCTAGAATCCGTGTACGACCAGACTATCCAGAGGTGTGGATATAGGAAGGAGAATTATAGATATTTTGGAAACAGTGCACCACAATTTAAATATGAGCAATTTTATGCCTATTAAATTTGAAAACTTAGGTGAAATGGAAATTTCTTAGTGGAAAAAATAAAAATAATTTACACAGTTACCTTAAGAAATGAAAAACATGAATAAATCCAAAAATAATGAAAGAGATTGTATCAATAGCTAAAAATTTAACCTCTCCCACCCCCCTGAAAAAAGGTAAACTTACAAATGGAACTCTAGCAAACATTCAAGGAATAGATAATTTAGCCTCATTAAATGATTTCAGAGAAGGTAAAGAGAATATTCCACAATTCATTTTATGAGGCTAGCAAAATTATGACTCCAACAACCAGACCAAGATAGCATGAGAAAGATGCTTATAAGCCAGTTTCACTTATGAACATAGGTAAAAAAAAAGTTCTGCATAAATAAAATATATTTTTTAAAATTCCAAAAAAAGATCTATTTCAGAACTTGAAAAACTGTTCAACATTGCAGAGTTCTAAGTTTAACATTAGAAAGTCAATTAGCACGTTTACAGATTACAGGGGTAAATTATATATACATTTCAACAGAAGCGAAAGAAGCACAATTTAATACAATTAAACACCTATGTGTGGCTTAAAAAGGTAAAAGAAAAAAATCTAGCAAATTAAAAATAATACGGAAAATACCAGAAAAGGCCAGCAAACATATAATGAATGATAAAACGCTATCCCCAGATTGGGCATATATGAGGCTTTAAATGTTATGCTTTATATTGTTTTTATGCCTGAAATAACTGAGGGAGTAGGAGAAATGGAGGAAGATTCCTTAGAGGTCTTTGAAAGTTTGATTATTTGGGCTCTGAAAAAGTTAAAGGAAAATAGAATGGGATTAGGGTTAGAATAATTTTTGTTCTGTTTATCTGTCAACAGGTAAACTTTATTGAAACTTTTTTTAAGGTAGGAAAGGTAATATTTAGAACAAAGAATTACAACACAAATTATGGAAGAAATCATGCAGCTACAAATTTGTAATTTTTAAAAGCTAACAAATAGCATAAACATCACAAAATCCAGAAAATAAACATATTTGCTATTTTCTTAAACACCTCCATAATATTTTTTCTCTTTCAAGCTGAATATGCTTTGATCATCTCTTTATATGACAACAATTCTGTGTCATTTTCCATAACAAAAATGGAGAGATAATTTAGTGTTACCTCTAGCATATTAGATCTGAGTTTTTTGTTAATTGATAATTTAGATAAACTTCTGACTTAGCAATCCCTTTTTAGTAATGTCATGGTCATTTTGAGAATTGTTTTCAGAGTTGGAAGCAACCTGTATCAAATTTTTGTCCTATATAAACTGTAAGACTTCAGGCGATTTCAAACTTTCTAGTTACCTGATTAATCTTAAATACTCCTTTCGTTGAGGACACTCACTGATGACAGTGGATGGTAGGTATACCTTACACACGGAAGGCCAGCAATAACTTAACACTACACGGAAGAATATCACGTAAATATATTCTACTAAACTTAAATGTTCCCAACTGGATTTCTTCTAGCTGGATCCCAAATGCCTCTAAACACAAGGGAAAGTGTGATAAAAGGGAAATCTAAAGAAAGTGGGTTTTAAGTGACTGCAGTAAAAATATTTTTCAAATTTTACAAAAACATAGGATCATGGCAACAAATTGTTGGGCACCCTCCTTGATCCATGGAAGAGTCCCAGCGAGTGGAGGGGCCCTAAAAATTAAGCTTTAGTTCCGTGATGGTATCACCTCTTCGTGAAGTGCTGAAGGAACGCAAAGCAAAAACCTGAGCAGGGAGTGTGTTTGTGCTTGTGCGTGTGTGTGTGTGTGTGGGGGGGGGGGGATTGTGCAATTCTAAATAGGATGCTCTGAGTGGCGGGAGTAAACAGCTGAAGGCCATGGAGCGAGCCCTGTTGCTATCTGGGAGGACTGCATTCTAGAATCCAGACCAGGTAACTACTGGAAAAGCCCAGGGGAGCGCGCCTCGCTGGAAAAGCAAGGAGACCTGTGTAACTAGAGGATGCGGAGGCTGGGGCTCAGAGAGGGAGCTCTGTGCTCTTCGTCACACTGTAAATCACTGGCAGAGCAGGGACTAGGATTCAGATTTCCGCTGGGTGGTGTGGATAGGCAGATGGCTGAACTCAGTAAGGCCCTCGACATACCGGTTTCTGTTGGTTGGTTTTATGACCCTTTCCCTAACTCGAGGGCTTCCCCCCAGACGCAAATCCACTCAACCGCCCAATTCCAAGCTCAGTGCTGCACCGGTGGGTCCCAGGACTCCTCCAGGACCTCACTCCACAGCTGGCCTGCTCCAACCTTAACCTCCAAAGTCGGGAGGTGCCTTTTCTCAGTGCTATCTCACTGCACGGGACCAAGTTTCAACTGCCAGTAAGTTTAGTCTTTTGAGGCCAGAACCTTTAAAGACATTTCACACCACGGGCAAACTGCCTACACCTAAATCCAACATGAGAACCCCCACCCCCACCCCGTTTGCGAATTTCCCCTCACAGAATGTCAGCCAGAGGAAGTTGTCAGTCATATTTTGTGTGGCATTCTTCTGGTTTCTCTTTGCCCATCCTTTATCATGCCGAGCTATTTCATGTCCTTATTTTTTAATTTACGCAAGTACTACAGAGTCACCTTCCCTTGTAAAGTCTCTCTTTGAAGAGGGAAGAAAAATTTAGATGTTAGTCGTTTTCGCCCTTCCTAACGTTGGCTGCCTGAAACTTCTAAAATGGACAAAATTCCAAGAGATGTTAAAAATTACCATTAGATAAAATTTGAAATTAACTGTTAGAAATCGCAAAGTACGATGCATATTTTTTTAAATTTGAAACAATTTCAACATACAGTTTGAAATTCAAAGTGGCAAGAATAGTACAGAAAACTCTATCCACCCTAACTCATTCCCCAGCTTCCTTAATGGTTAGCATTTTCCTTATTTGCCTTATTCTCTCTCTAATTTACACACACACACACACACACACACACACACACACACACATTTTTTTAGAACCAGTTAAGTTGCAGCAGGTATGATGCCCTTACCCTTAATACATCAGTTCGTGTTTCATAAAAACATATACTTTGTTACCACCTTCTATGCAAACACACGATCCATTTCTGAAGTTACTTTAAAAATCCACATTAAGATATTATCCATGTATGTATTTAATCCTTTTTAGATCTTGTTTTCTGAACCATATGGAATTGCCACTTTGTAGGTCAAAAAGGTTAATTATAGCCAATTTCTTAGGACTCAACCTAATATTTGAGTTAATAAATTCTATGTTATAAATCTCTACATAATGTTCTTTTTCATCCCCAAATTTCTCTTTCCATCTTGGAAAAGGCTTACAATTCTATACTAAATTTGTGGAACAGATCAGCAGTCACGTCTTATATACGTTATGAAAAGGATAATCATTTATTAGGCCCATTTCAAACTTAAAATGTTATTTAACACTACCCTCCTTGTCTAAAATCCTTATCTAATTTCAGCTCTAGTAATACTAAAATGTTTATTTTACAGGTGAGTAAATGGGGACACAGAAAACCTGCTAAATTAAATTATATACCTAGGAAATATCAGTCAGGATTTACACCTAGATTGTGGCTACAGAGACTGTTTCTTATTCTACTGTTTGCTTTTTTTTGGGAAGTAGTCCAACTTTGGTTGTACCTTAATGAGGTAGGAAAAAATGCTCTCAAGATAGACCTTCCCCTGAATAGTAACATTTATGAAATGACACTACTGCTGGGTGGTTACATGGACATTCATCCACGAGTTTCAGATGTCATATTTGCATCTGGGGCACTCTGCTCAGTGTGGAATACTTTGATTTTAAAATAATAATTAAAAAAAAATTACCGGTTCATCCATCACGTAAAAATCTGACAACCTCACACATTATTTTTCCTGCGAGATCACTTAAGCGATCTTATCAAACTGCTGTTTTGGATAAAAATTTACTAATTCTGTTTTTAACTGAAATTTTTATTTAGATAATTGTAAATTTGCATACAATTGTAAGAAATAATGCAGAGATCCCTTGTAAACTTTCCTCAGGTTACTGCAATGGTAACATCTTTCAAAACTATAGTATAGTCAGTCATATGCTGAATAACGACATTTTGGTCAATATGGACCACATATGCAAAAGTCGTCCCATAAGATGATAATAGAGCTAAAAAATTCCTATTGCCAAGTGATATTGTAGGTGTCGTAATGCAATGCATTACTGATGTGTTTGTGGTGATGCTGGTGCAAACAAATTTACTGTGCTGCCAACTGTATAAAAGTATAGCACATACAATTATGTATAATACATAATGCTTGATAATGATAAAAAACGACTTACTGGATTATATATTTACTATGCTATACTTTTTATGGTTATTTTAGAGTGTACTATTTCTACTTATAAGAAAAGCTTGCTGTAAAACAGTATGCTTTGTTACTCATGCAGCAGCCTAATACGTCTCACGTTTACAGTGTCTCTTGATTGTATCATTTTCTCCAGTGCTTGATTTAATCTCGTGTTGTGTGCAGTAACATGCCATACAGGATTGTAGCCTAGGAGCAACAGGCTCTACTATATAGCTTAGGTGTGTAGTTGGTTAAACCATCTAGATTTCTGTAACTACTTTCTACAATATTTGCACAACGATGAAATCGTTTAGCAACACATTTCTCAGAACCTATTGCCATTAAGTGGCTCATGACTATGTAATATCACAATGAGAACATTGATATTGATACAATCCACTGATATTATTCAGATATACCATCTTACTTGTATTTATTGTATGTGTTTGTGTATTAAGGTCCATAAAATTTTACTATGTGTTTATGTATCTACCATCATAATCAAGATACTGAACAGTCCCAAAAAGAGAAGATACCCTTCTATTGGCCTTTTATAAGCAAAACCACCTCCCTCTCACCTCCATGCCCACACATTTAACCCCTGGCAACCATTAATTCAGTCCTCCATTTCTAAAAATTTATCACTTCAAAAATGTTATATAAATGGAATCACATACAGTATATATCTTTTTGTATTTTATTTTTCAATTGGTTGACATACAACATTAGCTTCAGGTATACAACACAGTTATTAGACATTTATATAACTTACAAACTGATCATCCAAGTAAGTCTAATACCCATCTGACACTACACATAGTTATTGCAATATTATTAGGCTATACTTTACAACCCCATGACTATTTTGTTAACTACGTTTTTAATTCTTAATCCCTTCACTTTTTCACCCACTCCCACAAATCCCATTCCAGCTGGCAACCATCAAAATGATTTCTGTATCTATGCGTTTCTTCCTGCTTTTGCTTTGTTTAATCTTTAGATCCCAAGTATAAGTGAAATCATATGGCATTTGTCTTCCTCTGTCTGAGTTACTCCATTCAGCACAATACCGTCTAGGTCCATCCATATTGTTGCACGCAGCAAGATTTCATTCTTTTTTATGGCTCAGCAATATTCCATTGTATATACAGAGGGTGCCAAAAAAAAAAGTATACACATTTTAAGAAAGGAAAAAACTGTATTAAAATTGTAATACTTAATAAAAACTGATAACAAAAGATGAATACAAGTCATGTGTATACATTTTTTGGCACCCCCAGTATGTACCATCTCTTCTTTATCCATTCATCCATTGATGGACACCCAGGCTGCCTCCATATCTTGGCTATTGTAAACAATGTTGCAATGAACATAAGGCTACACACATCCCTTTGAAGTAGTGTTTTGTAGTTAGTGCCATTTAATTATTCAGGTTTTTTATCTTTTTTTTCCTGCTTCTTAAAGAAGTCCCCTTAACATTTCTGGTAATAGTGGTTTGGTGGTTATGAATTCCTTTTGCTTTTTCTTGTCTGGGAAGCTCTTTATCTCTCCTTCAATTATAAATGATAGCTTTGCTGGGTAGAGTAATCATGGCTATAGCTCCTTGCTTTTCATTACTTTGAATATTCAGTGCCAATCTTTAAGCAAAGTTTTTGTTGAGAAATCAGCTGACAACTCTTGGTGGGAGCTCCCTGGTAGGTAACTAACTGCTTTTATCTTGTTGCTTTTAAGATTCTCTCTCTTTAAGCGTTGGCATTTTAATTATGAGGTGCTTTGGTGTGGGTCTTTTTTGGGTTCATCTTGTTTGGGACTCTCTGCGTTTCCTGGGCTTATAGGTCTATTTTCTTCACCAGATTAGGGGAATTTTCTGTCATTATTTCTTCAAACAGATTCCTAACACCTTTCTCAGTACCTTCTCCTTCTGGTACCCCTATGATGCAAGTTGGTATGATTGATGCTGTCCCAGAGGCCTCTTAAACTATCCTCATTTTTTTAAAAAATTATTTTTGGGTTCTGTTTGGGTGTTTTCTGCTACTTTGACTTCTAAATCTCAGATTCGATCCTCTGCTTCATCTAATTTACTGTTGATTTCCTCTAATGTATTCTTTATTTCAGTTATAGTATTCTTAATTTCTGACTGGTTCTTTTTTATGTTTCTATTTCTATTTTTCTTTCCTATCTCTTTGCTAAAGTTCTCACTGAGCCCATATACTCTTCCCCTAAGGTCATTGAGCATCCTTATAAACCAGTGTTTTGTACTCTGTGTCTGGTAGATTGCTTGTTTCCATTTTTTAGTTGTTTTTCTGGAGCTTTGTTCTGTTCTTTCATTTAGGACATGTTTGTCTCCCCATTTTGGATGCCTCTCTGTATTTGTTTCGATGTATTAGGTAGGGCTGCTACATCTCCCGGTTTTAGTAGAATGGTCTAATTAGATGGCGTCTTGTGCTGCCCAGGGGCATAGTCTGCATGGTCACTGGAGCCGTGTGCTCCAGGAGTGCCCCTTGTGTGGGTTGTGTGTGCCCTCCTGTTGTAGTTGAGCCTTGGTTGCTGTGCACACATCAATGGGAGGGGATGACCCTCCGGCTGATTGTTTGTGAGGATTGGCCATAATTTTAATGGAGGAGCTGTTGTATAGGGGCTGACCCTATGGAGCAGGATTCACTTTAGCAGGGCTCTGGTGCCTGCCCAGTCTGCCTTTGGGTGTGTCATATGCTGAGGTCACCTGGTGGTGCTCTCACACAGTCCAAACCTGGTCATGGCACATGGTGGCCCCAGGTTCTCCTGTGAGGTATCCTACCACAAGCTAAACTGCAGCTTGTGCCTTACCCAGAGCCATCTGGCATGAGCCACAAAGCAATTCACAGATGGCAGCCATCCCCATTGGGCTTGGAGGTGCCTGAGAGAGGCCAAGCCACAAACGGAGGCCTGTTGCCATTAGTGCCAGAATTCCGGCTGCTTAACAAGAGGTACAGGGCAAATTGAGGCCAGAATCTGTTTGTGTGGGATGTTTGTGAACCTTTAAGAGATTTCAGTAAAGTCCACAGCATGAGCCATGGCAGGCCATTTGTATGGAAAAGCCACTGGAAGTGAGTTGGGTGGGTCTCAGGTAATCACCAGGATGGGGCAAACAGTGTCAGCCAGGTTGATATAGACTCAAATATGGTGGCCGCCTGAGTTTGCAAGCTTGGTTGGGGGAGGCTTCAACAAATAACGGATCCTGTCAACACTTCTGTCTGGGAGAAAGCTGCCCCTCCAACCCTCATCCTGAAGCCAGACAATCCAGTTCCTACCCACATGTTCCTGGCACCTTTTGAGCTGCTGTCTCAGAGCTGGAGCTCAGAGCGAGTGAGTCCATCAGAGTAAGTCCGTGCATGGTCCTTTAAGGGGAACACCAGGGACTCCAGGGACTTCAGTCTCACCCAGCCACAATCCCCACTGGTTTTCACAGCCATAAGGTGTAGGACTTCTCTTCCCAGGATTGGAACCCTGGGCTGGGGAGCCTGATATGGGGCTGGGACCCATCACTCCCCAGGCGTTAACTCCGTAGCTAAGATTTCCCTCAAGATTTTTAACCTCCCAATTTTCATGCGGGTGTGGGACCAGCCTGTTCCACATCACTGCCCCTCCTACCACTCTCAAAGTGGCTTCTTCTGAGTGTTCTTAGTTGTAGGACTTTTATTCAGCTAGACTTCAGGCAATTCTCAGTGATGGTTGTTCTGTAGTTTAGTTGTACTTCTGATGTGGTTGTGAGAGGATGCAAGCACAGCATTTACCTACTTCACCATCTTGATTGGAAATCCGATGCTTAGTTGGTTTTAATCTTTATTTCCCTGATTGGTATGAGTAATCATCATCACGATGATTTCCATCTACATAACCAGTACAATGAAATTCTCTTCATATTTTCTGCCCATTTTCTAATTCAGATTTTTTTTTAAATACTGAACTTTAAGAGTTCATTATATAGTAAGTCCTCTCTTAATGTCATCAATAGGTTCTGCGTCTCTAAATGAGATAACATATAACAAAACCAATTTTACCACTGGCTAATTGATATAAACAAGACTTAAGTTCCTAAGGCATCTTATCGATATTATAATAAAACAATGTTGAATGAAATGGACATTGAACAAAATGACACTAACAAAACCATTGTTATTTGGGGATCTGGTATATTTGCCGGATACTAGTCCTATATTGGATATGTGGTTTTTGTCCAGTTTCAAGTTTGTCTTTTCACCTTCTTCACATGGGCTTTCAGAGCAAAAAAATTTCAATTTGTTAAAGTCCAATTTTCCTTTTATGAACTATACTTCCTTAGTCAAGTCTAAAAATAAAAAGTCTTTGCTGGGCTTTAGATCCTGAAGATTTTCTTCCATTTTTTTTCTAAATATTTTATAGTTTTATGCTTTACATTTAGTCTAGGATCCATTTTGTGTTTTTTCTTAATTAAGTGTGAGATTTAGGTTGAGGTTTTTTGTTTTCGTTTTTGCCTCTAGATGTCTAATTATTCTAGTACCATTTATTGAAAAGGCTATCCTTCCTCCATTGAATTAGTTCTGCACTTTTGCCAGAAACCAATTAGGTCTATTTGTGTAGGTAGATTTCTAGGTTCTATGTTCTGTTCCACAGAGCTGTATGAATACCATGAGGTATTCATTACTGTAGCTTTTCTGTAAGCCTTAATACTGGGTAGTGCAGCTGCTCTTATTTTATTTTGTCAGGCTTGTTTTAGTTCTTCTAGAGCCTATGACTATCTATACACATTTGAGAATTAGCTTGTCTATGTCTACAAAATATCCTGGTGTGATTTTGATAGGAAATGCATTAAACCAACAGATCAATTTGAGAATCGGCATCTTTACTAAGTTGAATCTGCCAATTCATGACCATAGTATATGTCTCTCCATTTACTTAAGTCTTACTCGATTTCTTTCATCAGCATTATAGTATTCAGCATATAAATCCTGTACATGTTTTGTTAATGTATACCAAAGTACAGTGATACCTTTTTTTGAACGTAATCTGTTCTGGAAGACTGAGTTCTGAAATGTTCGAAAACCGAGGCATGGTTTCCCCATAGAAAGTAATGCAAAATGGATTA
Organism: Rhinolophus hipposideros; assembly: GCF_964194185.1. Classification (NCBI taxonomy): domain Eukaryota; kingdom Metazoa; phylum Chordata; class Mammalia; order Chiroptera; family Rhinolophidae; genus Rhinolophus; species Rhinolophus hipposideros. The sequence continues at coordinate 19,101,961 of NC_138050.1, forward strand.
ATCCATTCCAGACTTTTAAAATCAACCCCTAAAACTGCAAATTTAGCATGAATTTTACTATCTCATGATACCATAGATCCATAAAATGTACGGCATTCATAAACCGAGATGTTCGTCAACAGAGACGTTAGAAAACTGAGGTACCACTGTATTTTATTTTCTTTGGAGTCATTATAAATGGTACTGTGCTTTTAATTTTGGTGTCTTCATGTTCACTGTTAGTATATATAAGTGACTTTTATGTGTTGACCTTGTATTCTGTGGTCTCACTGAAGTCACTTACTAGTTAAAGGAGCTTTTTTGTAGACTCTTGGGATTTTCTACATAGAGAATAGTATTATCTGCAAATAGGAACAGTTTTATATCTTCTTTTCCAAGCTACATGCCTTTTATTTCTTTTTCTTGACTTATGGCACTGGCTAGAACTTCCAGTACTACATTAAATAAGAGCAGTGAGAATGGACAACCTTGCCTTGTTCCTGCATCTTAGGGTGAAAGCATTCAGTGTTTTACCATTAAGTATGATGTTAGCTGTGGGTTTCTGCAGATGGTCTTTATCAACTTGAGGTAATTCCCCTTTATTTCTAACTTGTTGAGAGTTTTATCAGGAATGGATGTTAGATTTTGCCAAATGCTTTTTTTGCATCAATTGATATAATCACATTGGGTTTTTTTTTTTTTTTTTGCTTGTTAATATGGGGAATTTACGCTATTTTAAAAATGAGACATTTTACTAAAAAGTCAAACAACTAAATCAAGTGCCAGATCTGATCAGTCAAGTGGGACATTTTGGTGGTGGTTTTCTTCACGTAGGAACTAAATGTCCCCGAGATCTAATGACAGTAAAGTCTTATGGCATATATGATTGATCAATCATCAAAAGAAAATTATATCAAATTTAATCTAATGCACCTAAAAGTTAACAATAAAGTTAAAAATGCCAGTGACAGGTTTTGGACTGATTTTCAACTTATGAAGCATTATTCACTTAACATTTACATTGAAAGGCATTATAGCATAATGCTTAAGACCTCAGCTCTGCCATTTATCAGCTGTGTGATTTTAGGGAAGTTGTTTAATTCCCACGTAACTGTGCACAACGTAAGATAAAACAGAAATACTCATTTCTATGTAAGTGTTGATGCATAAGGACCTAATTAATTAAGAAAGTAAGAAATCAAACAAATAAAACAAAAAAGGTCAAACAAAAAAGTTTGAGGCCAGTAAAACAGTATATATTAACAACTAGATCTTACCCTCAATTTGATATGTGTTATTCAAAGTATGGTTCTTGGACTGGCTAAAAGTCCTCAGAACTATTTCTTACAGGTCTGCTACAAGATAAGGAGTTTGAGCCAGAAATCAACTGTGAAACTAAACACACTGTTTAGTTCCTTTTTTTCTTTACTGATTTAGGCAGAAAGACTTTCTTGGTAAAGGAAGCAGTGCCTTGTCTAATATTTTGATGCAAGTCCCCTAATTTGTCACAGATCAGGAATTCTGAGTAGCACTTCTCTACATCTAAGGTGCTTTTCTTAAAACCTCAATAAATGATTTAAATATAAGCAAAATTTTAAGACAACATAATTCAATTTAATTCCTGAATATTAGCATTTAATGAGTACCAACGATATGTTCAGAATTTGATTAGGCATTTTGGGATAGGCTGGGAAACTTGAGTATTTAGGGTGGGAGGTGGGTGAGAGTACGGTTATTACCTACCTTTCGAAGCTTACAAGCCAATAGAAATGGGTAAGCTCACCTATGAAACTTTGGGGATTAGCTTTATTTTCTTATATATTCAAGAATCTCAGTGTCAGTAATAACACTGTGATTTTCTCCTCAATGGAGATAGAGAAATAGCAAGGCTAGAATTAGAGACAGACACTCTGAGCATAAAGAGTGAAGGAATCCTCTCTTGAAATGCTCTCCAAACCTCTGTAGAATCGTATCAAAATCAATTAAGCTTTGTCTGAAGTTTAGGCTATGTTTCAGGAAGGGTTCACTTTCTGCTGCTTACTCAAGGAATTCTGAAATATGAAATAAGAGATTATTTCATCTTTGAAATAATGAAATATGAAATAAATATGAGATTTCTTTAGTTAATTTAATTTTTGGTCCTTCAAGGATGTTTAGGAATTATTTGTGGTAATTGGAAAGGAAACGATGTTATCCAGAAGACAATAAGAGATAAGACATCTCTAAGGTGACCAAAATGTACACTAAAAAAGGTATGTTCTGACAAGCAAGAATTTTTAATTCTACAAATTAAATACAGAATACAGACTAACTACAGAAGGAGGAACGCATAACCAAATGTAAACATAAGTGAACAGCTTAAATTTATAAGCATATCATTAGAAGGGCTAAAAAGCTTAAAACAAGAGGAGGATTCCGACTAATACCAGGGCCAATATAAAAGTTTTATAGTTGCCTTCCAATCAAGAAAAGTTAAGGCCCATATCTGGGGATAAATGATGATATAAGGTTAACAGATGACTAAATAATTACTTAATTCCAATTTTATTTTTATTGCCGCTATTCAAGAGAATGATACTTACACGATCAATGAAAAACCAGACACAAAAGGTACACCCCTTTCTACTTATATAAAGTTCAAAATACACAAAATAATTCATAGTGTTAGAAACCAGGATAACAGTTACCTTGGGGGTAACTGGCAAGGGGCCTTGGGATACAGGTAGTGTTCTCTTTCTTGATTCAGGAGCTGGTTATACAGATGTGCTTACTTTGTGAAATTCATCAAGCTGTACACTTAAGATGTGCTGACATTTTTGTATGTGTTTTACATGGTAATAAAAAATTAAAAAGACAAAAAAGCCAAGTCCAACGTGTTAACATCGGCAAGGAGCTCACCTTATTCACTTTATTAGGCTTAGTTCACTTCTCTGGTCCAAATGACCAAAGGATATCAAAAAACTTGAAAATATGCTTGCCAAATCACTGTTATTAATCTGTAAGTATCTATGAAAAAGAAGTTGGCAGAACAACTGGAATTAGCAAATATGTTTTCAAATTTGATTAAAAGTGGGATGGAAAACGGGTACAGGAGAATGGATTTCAGGAACCATACTATACCAATGAGTATAACATCATTAATGGGCATAAATTCTGACACAAAGTGGGTATTATATAAATACTTATTAAATAAGTAAATGCACAGATCGATTTAAGTATAGTGACTCACTGAGAAAAGTGTGTACTCTCAGAATCAAGACCTTCCTTCTCTCTAAAACTGAAGTTTCAAAATGGTAATTTAATATGAGTCTTGGGAGTGAATTAGATCAAGAAAAAGATCTAATCTTAGACGAAAACAAAGATTTGAAAATAAGTTTCAATTTTATTTTTAAAAATGTACATGCATGTAGAGATAATTATGTGATTTTCTTTTTTTCTTTTTTTTTTTTTAAAGATTTTATTGGGGAAGGGGAACAGGACTTTATTGGGGAACAGTGTGTACTTCCAGGACTTTTTTCCAAGTCAAGTGGTTGTCCTTTCAATCCGAGCCGTGGAGGGTGCCGTTCAGCTTCAAGTTGTTGTCCTTTCAGTCTTAGTTGTGGAGGACACAGCTCAGCTTCAGGTCCAGTTGCTGTTGCTAGTTGCAGGGGGGCACAGCCCACCATCCCTTGCGGTCAAACCGGCAACCTTGTGGTTGTGAGGACGTGCTCCAACCAACTGAGCCATCCAGGAAGGAGCTCAGCGGCAGCTCAGCTCAAGGTGCCGTGTTCAATCTTAGTTACAAGGGGTGGAGCCCACCATCCCTTGCGGGAGTCCAGGAATCGAACTGGCAACCTTGTGGTTGAGAGCTCGGTGCTCCAACCGAGCCATCTGGAAGGCAGCTCAGCCCTGTTTAATCTTAGTTGCAGGAGGCGGAGCCCAAAATCCCTTGCGGGACTCGAGGAATTGAACTGGCAACCTTGTGGTTGAGAGCCCACTGGCCCATGTGGGAATCGAACCGGCAGCCTTCGGAGTTAGGAGCATGGAATTCTAACTGCCTGAGCCACCGGGCCGGCCCCAATTATGTGATTTTCTTGATTGGCTATTAAAATATGTGCTTCAAATAAAATGTGCGTGCATGAAAACAAAATCTGATGAAAGTAACTCTAAACTCCTCCAAAAATAATGGAAAAAACACAATAAATTTTAACAGCAGTTGCATTTAATTGGTAAAATATTGGTAAGATTATTCTTTTATTTACTTTTCTAAAATATCTTTAGCAGGTATGTACAACTACATGAGGAAGGTAGAGGAATCCTGTCCAGCATACAGCCCACAGAAAAAAAATATTAAGAAAAAAAACGAAAGAGTATCTAACTTCAACCAGACGTTGTGAACAATTTCTATGATGGTGGTCAAGTACTTTACACAGTACTTAGTACCTCAATAAATGGAAGCTATTGTAAGTATATAAATAAACTACTTATATGTTATAAACTATTTAATATATTTTTATGCTGTATGGTTTTAGGGATGACCACTAATTTGTTACAGTATTTTCATTATTCAAGTCATACAAAATTTTAACATCATGAAAATCTCCTAATTTTCATTAAATGCAAATCACCCTTACCTTTCGCAGTTCAACTGTCACTTCATTTCTGTGTCTTCGCATTGTCTAAAAAGAAAAATAAAAGTCACTTATTTAAATATTGATACTGCTAGTATATAAATTTAAAATTAAAAAAATTTTCAAGTTAATTTATTAAAGATTGATTAGTTTGAGACTTTAAATAATAAACTATAGGAGGTTAAAAAGCCAAAACTCGTATCTATTCTACTTTTGTGGAGAGCAGAAGGTGGGGCTTGGCTGCCTAAGATCCATTCTCCTTTCCTAACTGCACCCAGACTTCCTTGGGGAACGCTATACTCTCCCTTGTGTACAGTCTTGATGGAACTGCCTCTTAAAGTATCACCTCTCCTAGCACGAGACTCAAATTAAGAGAATACAACTCTCTCCCTCATAACTGAATTGTGAGTGAAGTGGAAAGAAAAATAAAAAGAGGGCGGCACAGGACCAGGCAGTGAATAATGCCTGTATGTTGAACTTGCTCTATTTCCAGGTGTCCGGTATCTCTACTCATTCTGTGAACTAGCCCACATTTTCCCAGTAAATTATGGTTTTGCTTAAATCAGAAGAACTGGTTTTTGATGTTTGCAACCCATGAATTCTATCACACATAACAAATGATTCATATTTTTAAAGAAGTAAACAACCTAATGTCATGGCCGTAAAATCACATGAAAATTAAAATAAAAAGTTTGGGGAGATACTTTGTATCAAAAGGTAAAGAAGTATCCTTCTAAGTTTATTGAGTCTCTATCAGGCATGTCTCAATCAGGAATTATTGCATGGATCAGATATCCCCTCTCCCCGTGATGTATTGATATGATGGATCATTTTATTGCATATATGATAAAATTCTTACATTTTCGGAATCAAAGTGACATAAAGGTTAATGGTCAGTACATTATTTTTAATACACATCCACATTCAGTATGCTATTTTATTTAAAAATTTTTTGTTATGGTAGCTCTGTCAAATTTTTTTAAACTGTAGTGATAAATTAATTCCTTTTTAGGGAAAAAAATCCATGGAAACAAAATTTTAAAGTTTGTTAACTATATTGGAATATTAATCTAGATATAAGCTTATGCTTATAGACATATATTAAATGTAAATAAAACTGCCAAACAAAATCCAAATTAGTAGCATTCATTTAATGTGATGGAATGATACACCGATAAAACTATTATCACTAACAGGGTTCAACAGTAGAAAGACAAAGCCTTTAATCTATATTTAATATAAAATGGCAATAAATGTTTAGCAATCTTCAAATGCCAATATTAATGAAGTGTTATCTGATAACTCTGTGAGCTGTCTTTACAAACTGCACCATTGTTAAAATTTGCCTGTATGAATAGCTAACTTATGATTATTTATGATTTATGATTGTAAGATGGTACATAACAGAAAGAATATCCAGATAGCACATCCCCTACAAAATATAATCAAGTTACTGGTATTCTGTAATTCACAGTAAAATATTTCAGCATGGGTAAAGGTGGTGAGTTACCTTCTGACGTACCCTAAATGAGGAATCCGAACTTCAGAGTGGGTTAGTTAACATTTGAAGAACCCATATCAGGAGTTAGTTCCCAGTTAGTTAGTAAGTGCTTGGAATATCAACATCTGAATTTAGATACTGGTTTGTTAATTAGTATAAGGGGTGTTGAAAATAATTTTTTATTGATGAACTAGAATTGTTCAAGATACATGGACTGACGGGAAATACTGTATGGGTGCCTTGATTCTTATATGTTTGCGGTTTCAGAATCTGGCAAGCCCTGCAATCTACCTTCAGCGAAGCGTTTGCGTTTAGGCCCTCCCCCTTTGATTTGTGTGTCCCATCCCCACTTGGAGAATGCTGTCACCTAATCCTATCACATCTTTGTGGTAACTATGTATGGTTGAAGTTTTATTGCAACGTGGTAATCTAGTGTCTGAAAGGGTGAAACTCCTAGAACAAGCTTGTGACTGCTTTCTAACTAATACATGTTTGTGTAGGTAGAATTTTAACAATGGCTTGTTTTATTGTAACTCACTGGTAGTAAAAATTCTTAGGAAAAATCTTCTATTACCCACACCTATCTCTAATAGTTAAAGATCTCCTATTCACCCAAAAGCACCGTACGAGCACACATGGCGAGTGGCCTTGGTCAGTCAGCAGCAGGTACTGACTACTACGTACGACACAAGGACCACTGAGTTGGTCATGACTTATTCTGCTCTGTGTGACTGAGCAAAAGGCTCCCCGTTAGGCTCCTCCCTTACATTCTTCCCAAGTGATCTCATCTACTGTCATGTCTTAAATCACTTTTTGATGACCCCTCCCAAAGACGTATCTTTAGTTCAGCCCTCTCACTTGAGCTCCAAATCTGTAAGTACAATATTTATTCACTCTAGAAAAAATTATTAAATTCACCTAAAATGTATCAGGCAAAATGCCCGCATCGAGGAGACAAGCATAGAATTTACAATCTAGGACTGTGGTCGGCAAACTGCAGCCCATAGACCGAATCTGATGGGTGGCTTTTGTAGGGCCTGACAGGAATGGTTTTTACATTTTAAATGATTATATTATAAATAACAATACGTATCTCATTAATAACCTTATTTTTGTCTCTTGATTCCCAAAGTCTAACATATTTACCATCTGGACTTTTAGGAAAAAGTTTGCCAACAACTGGTCTAATAGAAAAGAAGGTAATAATAAGCAGTAATATAAACGTGTTAAATGTTAAGATAAAAAAGTAAATGAAGTTCTATATCGGAAGAAGACATGGTTAAGAAAAAGCTCCCTGAAGGTTGAAGTGTGTGTGTGTGTTTGTGTGTGTGTGTGTGTGTATGTACACACATGCATCTGTGTTTAGGAGTAGAGGAAAGATTGTTACAAGGCCTCATATTCAGTGTGCTTACAAATATCATACCTGGTCCAGCCCAAAAACATCCACTGCCCCACAAAATACTACCTACTCTTCCAGAAGTACTCCCAATACGTATTAGGAAACAATACAACCATCCAAACAGTTACAAAACCCTAACCCTGGGAGATCATCCATGTCTACTTACTCTCTCATTCTTTGACAACCAATAAGCCACCAAAATAGGATTCGAACTTTCTAGCTCGGCTGCCACTATCCTAGATCAAGCTACCATCACCTCACCTGGATCACTACAGTAAGCCTCCTACCTAATCTCCTTCTATGCACTGAATCAATTTTCCACAATGCAGTCAGTGTTCTTTTTAAATGCAAACCCATGTTATCTTGAATAAAACTTCTCATTTTTTAAATCTGGAATCCCCCGTCCAAATGACCAGGACAGTGAAACCAAAATTCCATGGACAAAATCTATAAAACTGGGTGACAAGGTAACCCATGAATTCTCAAATACAAGCAGGGTCTGGTTAAATCACCAACTGTAGATTCACATGGTATCAGCATGTATGCAGAAGAAAACAGAAAGGCAGAAACAATAGGGCAATTCAAGGACTTGATGACAGGTAAACTCAAAACCATGAAAGAGTTCAGAAAGGTTACTTGAGAAAAGCTGCAAATGGAAGGGACCTTTTGCACATGCCAACAGTGTAAGGTATGATAAGGCTAGACTCAAAACTAGGGGCTAAAGTTTCCCTTCCTGGAGAAAGCCCTAAACAGAAAAGAAACTTCTGGGAGAAGAATACCAAGTAAGACAGGCATACTTGGAGCAAAGACAAGAGAGGGTCCAGATAGAAGTGGGTTAGTGAGACAGAGCCAGATCTCAGAAAAATAGGAAGCCATATTTTCTTTTATCACTTTGTAAAAAACGATAGAAGAAGGGAGTCTCAACCCATCCCTTGCTTGGAAAAGCTTAGGAAAACCTATTATTAAATGAACAGAAAAGGACTTGGGTGAAATCCCATGCTATAAGAAATGGGATAATGAAGAGTAGAAAGTTGATGTCAAACACCTACAAAAATGCCAAAACAGGTAAAAACTGTATTCCAGAAAAGGATAGAAAACGTGAAAGAACATTATAAATTGGAATTAGAAAAACTCAGAAATAAGGTGCTACAAATCAGGAAAGAATTCAAAATTATATATATATATATGAAAAAATACCTAACCAAGAACAACCATAAGATCCAATACACAACATATAATACTTAAGATATAGAGAACGTACAACAAAATAAATTTTTAATCAAAAAGAAATGATGGTACACTGGCTTCCACATCATGGTGTAGTGAGAAAACCTCTTGTCTGTCCCCTTAAAGATACAAACTGGACAACTATAACAACACACAAACACTTCTGAGATCCATGCAGAGACATCTGAAGGTGGGGGGTGTTAATGGGGTGAGCAGGGAAGGCAGGACCGGGGAAGGACAAAGATGGGAGCTGCAGGTGCAGACTGGGCTTGCCACAGTCTCAGTGAATGTGGTAACAGTGGAGGGTCTGATTGCAAAGCCACACAGGAGACCAGAGGGAAAGAGGAAGCATTCTGGCTTTAGTGGCAGTACACATTGAAGCTGAGCTCCGGGACAGGGGTAAAGAGGCAGTGCAACGGGTTGTAGCTGCAGTCAAGCAGCTGCCATCACCAGGGGGAAAAAAGCTGTAGACGTGTAGACGTGGAAACCTCCCCACTCCACCTCACCCCTCAGCTGCAGTGGGGGCAGGCCATAAAGGGGCAGAAACAACATCCCAGCCAGAGTGAACTGTACCCGTGGCTAAACACAGTGGAAAAAACAAAGCTGCAGACTCAGTACTTGCCTGCCCCCGCCCCCCCACCATAGAAGTGGAACTACGGAGAGGCAGCCGGTGGCTTCTGGTTGTAGAAAAGCAACACCAGGAATTCACATGACTGGAGCCCATCACCCACCACACAGCACCACAGAGGTGGTGCCCCTGAGACTAAGATAACCTGGTCACAGAGGGGACACGCACCTCCGGGAATATGGGGCATTTTCTACAGGTGAGGCAACACCGCCCCTCAGTGATCCTGAAAGTGCAGATAAGAGAAAACAAAAGCTTGTGCTACAACACCACCTAATGAAAAATAAAAGAAAGCCCTTGACTTATCAACTTGCTAAATGTTTAAAAGCAACAAGTACTAAAAAGAGATTTCAGTCCTTCAAATATCCAGGCAGAGAAATAACCCATCAAATACCACGAATAACCAAGATAACAAAGTAGTTCAGAAAGAAATTTTTTAAACCTCCAGAAAATAAACTCAAAGATATGGAAGATTGTGATTTAAATGACAGAGAATTCAAGGTTGCAGTTCTGAAAAAAAACTTCAATAAAATACAAGAAAACTCAGAAAGGCACTTCAATGAGCTCAAGAATAAAATCAACAAACAAAAGGAGTACTTTACTAAAGAGATTGAAACTGTAAAAAACAACCAAACAGAAATTCAGGAACTGAAAAACTCAATAAATGACATGAAGAATGAATCAGAGAGGTTAAGGAATAAAGTCAACCAGATAGAAGAAAAATTTAGTGATCTTAAAGACAGAAATTTAGAAATGACTTAGGTGGAAGAAGAGAATTGTGAGTTATAAAAAATGAAAGCACTCTGTAAGAGAAAGCTGGAAAAACCACAAATATGTGGAGATGAAACAACATGCTACTGAACAACTACTGGATCAAAGAAGAAATAAAAGAAGAGACCAAAAGCTATATAGGGATAAATGAGAATGACAATGACATACCAAAACTTGGGATGCAGCAAAAGCAGTACTAAAAGAAAGTTTATAGCATTACAGAACTACCTCAAGAAAAAAGAAAAATCTCAAATAAACAACTTAACATTTGACATTTCAACTTAAAGAACTAGAAAAAGTAGAACAAAGCCCAAAGTCGGTAGAAGGGAATAAAAATGAGAGCAGAATTAAACAAAACAAAGAACAAATAGACTAAAAAAAAAATTAATGGAGCAAAGAGTTGGTTCTTTGAAAAGATAAAGTTGACAAAACTCTGTCTAGACTAAGGAAAAAAGGAAAAAAGACAAATAAATAAAATCAGAAATGAAAGTGAAGTTACAAGGGAGACCACAGATATACAAAGGATTATACAAGAGTACTATGAAAAGCTGTATGCTACTAAATTTGGTAACCTAGAAAAAAATTAATAATTCTTAGAAACATATAACCTTCCTAGACTGAACCATGAAGAACTGGAAAACCTAAATAGACCAATCAACAGTAAAGAAATTGAAACAGTCAACAAAAACCTCCCAAAAAACAGAAGTCCAGGACCACATGGCTTCAGTAGTGAATTCTCCCAAACATTCAAAGAAGGTTTAATACCTGTTCTCAAAATTTCCCACAAAATTGAACAGGGAATACTTCCTAACTAATTTTATGAGGCCAACATTACCCTGATACCTGGCAAGGACAACACAAAATAACAGTCTAATATCGCTGATGAACAAAGATGCAAAAACCCTAAACAAAACAAAGCAAATAAAATAAAACAATACATTTAAAAGGCAATACATCACAATCAAGTGGAGTTCATTCCAGGGATGCAAGGATAATTTGATATATGCAAACCAATGATACACCACATTAACAAAATGTAAGAAAAAAAATCACGTGATCACATCAATAGATTCAGAAAAGTATTTGACAAGGTACAACATCCGTTTATGATTAAAACACAATAAAATGGATACAGAAGGAAAGTACCTCAACATAATAAAGGCCATATATGACAAACCCTCAGCTAACATTACACTCAAAGGTGAAGAGCTAAAAGCTTTTCCTCTAAGATCAGGAACAAGACAAGTATGCCCACCCAAATCATTGTTATTCAAAACAGTACTGGAAGTCCTAGCCAGGACAATCAGGCAAGAAAAAGAAAGGCATCCAAACTAGGAATAAAAAAGTAAAATTGTCACTTTTTGCATATGTCGTGATTCTATATAAAGAAAACTCTAAAGACTCCACCAAAAACACTATTAGAAATAATAAACAAATAAAGTTGCAGGATATAAAATCAATGTACAAAAATCTGTTGCATTTCTATACCCTAAGAATGGGTAATCAGGAAAAAAAACGAAGGAAATAATTCTACTTGCAATTGCAACAAAAAGGATGACATACCTAGGAATAAACTTAACGAAGGAAATTAAAACACTACAAGACATTGCTAAAACACATTGAAGACAAGGGCAAAGATATTTCGTGTTCATGAACTGAAAGAATCAATATAGTTAAAATGGCAATGTTGGCTAAAGCAAGACACAGGTTTAAGGCAATCCCCATCAAAAACCCCAATGGTATTTTTCAAAAACAAAAACTGAACAAAAAGATCATCAAATTGGTATGGAATCACAAAAGACCCCAAACAGCCAAAGTAATCCAGAGAAAAAAGAACAAAGCCAGAGATATCATACTTCCTGACTTTATACTACAAAGCTACAATAACCAAAACTATATGGTATTGACAGAAAAATAGACACAGACAACTGGAACAGAATTGAGAGTCACATGTATATGGGCAACTAATTTTCGACAAAGGAGCTAAAAACACAATGAAAAAGAAAAGCCTCTTCAGTGAATGGTGCTGGGAAAATTGGAAAGCCACATGCAAAAGAATAAAACTAGACTACTATCTGACACCATACATAGAAATTAACTCAAAATGACTAAAAGACTTAAAACAGACCTAAAAAAAGACCTAAACAATAAAACATGCAAGAAAATAAAGGTACTAAACTTACGGACCTTGGTCTTAGAGGGTTTTTTCTGAACTCGATCCCAAAAGACAAGGGAAGTAAAAGCAAAAATAAATGAATGGGACTACATCAAATTAAAAAGCTTCTGCACAGCAAAAGAAACCATCAAGAAAACAAAAAAGTAATCAATGGAATAGATGATATTTGCAAATGATACCTCCAATAAGAGGCTAATATTTAAGGTATATAAAGAACTAATACAACTCAATAATAACAAAAACATCCAATTAAAAAATCGATGGAGGACAAGAACGGACACTTTTCCCAAGAAAACATACAAATGGCCAACAGTTATATGAAAAGATGCTCAACTTCACTATCTATGAGGGAATGGCAAATCAAAAGAGTGAAAAACCACCTTACACCGACTAGAATGCCTACTGTCACTAAGTCAAATAATAACTGTGGAAAAGGATGTGGAGAAAAAGGAACCTCATACACTGCTGGTGGGAATGTAAATTGGTACAGCCATTCTGAAAAACAGTATGGAGGTTCCTCAAAAAATTAAGAATAGAGCTACCATATGACCCAGCAATTCCTCTTCTGGTGTCTACCTGAAAAAACTTGAAAACATGTATTCGTAAAGATATGCATATCCCTATGTTCATTTCAGTGTTTTCACAATAGCCAAGACATGGAAACAACCTAAGTGTCCTTTGATGGGTAACTGAATAAAGATGTGGTACATATACACAATAGAATACTACTCCGCCATTAAAAAGGATGAAATAGTGCCATTTGCGACAACATGGATGGATCGTGAGAGTATCATGCTAAGCAAAATTAGACGGAAAAGGACAAGAACCATATTATTTCACTCATATGTGGGATATAAAACAGAAAGTAACAAACAAAACCAATAAACTCATCGATACAACAGTATAGTGGTTACCAGAGGGGAAGGGGGATGGAGGATGAAGAGGATAAAAGGGGTCAAATATACGGTGATGGAAGGAGACTACATTTTGTGTGGTGAACACATAATGCAATATACAGATGATGTACTGTAGAACTGTATACTTGAAACTTATTATTAACCAATAAATTTTAAAAAATAAATGAAGATGAAAATTCGAATGAAAGCCACAATAAAGATCCTAAATTCATGTAATACGGAGTCCTCAAAGAAGAAAACCAAAGCAATAAAACAGAGCAATATTAAAATATAAATTTTAAAATCCATAATTCAAGAAAAAAATCCTGAAATTAGAAGACTTGAAATGAAACGAGTACACCAAGCACCTGGGAAATCAATCCAAAAAAATGAATACTGAGATATATAAGTAAAACTCGTGAATTTCCAAAAAGAAAGAGAGAGACACACCTCTGAACATCAGGCCAAAAAAAAAAAAAAAAAAAAAAATCTAGTGATTTATAAGGTAGATTTAATAAATTCAACAAGGTCACAGGATACAAGATAAAAACACAAAAATCAATTGTATGTCTACTAGCAATGAACATATGGGTACTGAAATTAAAAATACAATCAATGCCATTTATAATCTCAAAAAATATATAGGTATAAAGATAAAAATATCTGTACAGGACACAGATGTTGAAAACTACACAGTACTGATGAAGGAATTCAAAGATCTAAAAAAATGGAGACATACTGTGTTCGTAGATTGGTAGACTCAACTTGGTAAAGATGTCAATTCTTCCCACAATGATAAATAGGTTTAACCCAAGTCCTCTAAAAAACCCAGCAATATTTTTTTTCCCAGCAATGTTTTTTGTACAGAAAAGATTATTCTAAAATTTACACAGACACAGTCATTAGAATAACTAAGACAATTTTTAAAAATAATAGTAAAGTAGGAGAAATCAGTCTATTCTACCCAATATCGATTTATTATATAGCTATAGCAATAAACACTGTGTGATACTGGCGGAGAGACATATACAATGATCAATGGGACAGACTAGAGAACCCAAAATAGACCTACACAAATATGCTCAACTGATTTTTGACAAAGGTGGGAAAGCAATTCAATTGAGGAAAGAGATTTTTCAACAAATGCTGCCGTAACAGGTAGACACTGATAAGTTATGAACTTCAACTTAAGTGTCATAACTTGCACAAAAATTAAGACAAAATGGATCACGTTTAAGTGTAAAACAATAAAACTTTTAGAAAAAAGAAAAAGAAAAGTATCTTTGGGATCTGGAGCTAGCTAGGCAAAGAGTTCTTAGAGTTGACCCTAAAAGCATGATCCGTAAAAGGAATAACTGGTCAATTGGACCTCATCAAAATTAAAAGTTTTTGCCGAAAGCTTCCATGTGAAGAGGATGAAAAGACAAGCTAAAGACAGAAAAAATATGTGCAAAACATATCCAATAAAGGACTAGTATCTAGAACACATAAAGAACACTCAGGGCTCCACAGAATAAACAGGGCAAAAAAAATGAAAAGACATTTCATCAAAGAGGATTTACAGATGGCAAAGAAGCACAACAAACATGTTTAATGTCATTAGCCATTAGGAAAATGCAAATGAAAACCACAATGAGATAGTACTACACATGTATCACAACAGCTAAAACAAATAACTGTGACAACACCAAATGGTGATGAGGATATGGAGAAATTCATGCATTGCTGGTGGGATTGTAAAATGGTACAGCCATCTGGAAAACACTTTCTTAAAAAACTAAATATGAGAGCCCATAGGACTGAATAACTGTAATTCTGGACATTTATCCCAGAGAAATGAAAACTTATGTTCACAAGAAACCTGTACACAAATGTTTATAGCCGCTTTATTCACAATAGCCCAAACCTGGAAACAACCCATGTATCCTTCACAGCTTAAACAAACGGCGATACATCCCCACTATGTGATACATCCACACTATGGAACATTATCCACCAATAAAAAGGAATGAACTACTGACACAAGCAGCAACTTGGGTGAATTGCCAGGGGATTATGAGGAAAAAAACAAAACACCACTCCCCAAAGGTTACATACCATATGATTCCATTTATACATCATTCTTGAACTATTAATAACAAAATTATAGAAAGAGAATAAGCTATTAGTGGCTGCCAGGGGTTGAGGAGGGGTACGGGTGGGAGAAAGCGAGCATGGCTACAAAATGGCAACATGAGAGATCCTTGTGGTGATGTAAATGTTTTATATCTTGACCGTACAAATATCAATATTTAACCATAGTGGTTCAAGATGTTACCACTGGGAGAAACCGGGTAAAGGGTATATAGGATCTCTCTGTATTATGTTTTACAATTGCATGTGAATCTACAATTATTTCAAAATAAAGGCCAATTTTTAAAAACTGAAAAGAAAGGGTATACTTCACATCAGATGCTGAGGGGAATGGAAAGAAGAGGTCACAACCAATTTCAATGATGCACATAATAGGGAATCAATATAACTAAAGAGAGGGTACTAAATAAAGCTAACCACTGTTAACAAAAATAACTTTCCAAAATACCAAAAATATACTAAAAAAAAAAAATCACACAGAACTATTTTAAACGTAAGTACACAGGAATAGGAGGGAAGTAGGGTAAGAGCTCAAAAAAACTATAACTGACTTTAGAACCATATGTAAATGAATAAAGTATATGACAAAATTAAACTTTAAAAGAATAGCAATCCCTAAAAAGTAAAAAAAAAAGAAAAGAAAAAAAGAAAAAGAAAAACTAATGAACCTAAATGCATACCTAGTTGGTGGTCAAATAACACTATTCCATGTCACTTTTCAAAATAATTTGACTGTGTATCTCCATTCAACACTAAAGACAAGAGAAGTACAAAGAAAACTCTAACCTGTTTTCAGTAATCCAATTACTAGTTGTAATATTGAGATTGTTGTTTATCCGGCATAAAGGAAATGAGTAATAATGTAATATTGAAATTCTATCATTCCCAATGTCAGAGAAAACCAAGAATTTCAGCCTGGAACAAGGAGATACAGATGTATGATTGAAGAGGTTTAGCAAAACACTGCAGTGTTGATTTTGAATCAGAAATATCAATATAAATATCAATTATATGCAAAATATCTTTTTAAAAATTCCTCAATCTGTCAGAAATACCTAGGAGCCAACTTGCAGGGGCTCCAATTGGTCATGATACAATTAAGAGTATCAATAAGAATAATAACTACAATGAACCGAAATGTACATATGATTCAGAATGAATTCAGAATATGAAAAAATGAAAATTCGTCATCATTGGAAGGTGCTAATGAACCATCTCATTATTCTGAAAACTGATAAATGTAGAGAATCAAGCACTCATTTTGCCTTTACCTAAACAATTCTTATAATGGGGGTAAACTACCCAATTAAAAAATGAGGGGAACTTTCTCTTTAAAATAGTATTCCAGCCAATAAAGAAGGAATGATAGAATTAGAATATCACCATTTTATAACTCCTAGTGAATAAGAGATTTAGGCAATGTTCCTCAATGATTGTCAACATTGCAGAAAGAGACACTACTTACTGAGAGAGAAAACCATCACATGGGATGCACTCTTGTCCCCTCTACCCAAAATAATCTAAATCTGATAAAAACAAAACACCTCCAGATTCAACGAGGAATTTACAGAAAATACAGGACAGATAAACATTGTTAAATGATACCACAAGAGACAAAACCCAGACTATGCACCTAGTTTCTTCAATAAATAAAATGCATGGGTAAAAAAAGAAACATAAGATTAAAAGATTATAGATTAAAAAGGAGACTTCAAACTCATACCAATCAATCACAGTGAAGGTATAAACCTTTAGTTGCATCATGACCCAAACAAACCATTAAAAATATACAACATTTGAGACAACTGAAAATTTGATCAATGACTGGCTATTTTGATAGTTTTAAAGGAGTTATTTTTAGAGTTGGGTTTGTGGGTGGTGGAGAGGGAAAGATAATGACATGGGGTGATTTTATTTTTATTATTATTTTAAATAACATACATCATTCTTAGTAACAAAAAATGTATTCTCGTATGTCACTTCTGGAAGACCTCATACTTTGAAAGCTTATATGTTTTATTCAAACTGAACCCTAGGTATAACAGAAAAAATACTTATTTAATGTATTGTTGAACTCATGTAAGTAACAAGGGGATGGGGGAGCCCGGAAAATTAAACCTAAGGGGAAAATCATAAAAGGTAAATATGTGGAAAGGACAGAATGAGGGGTAATAATCCACTTCACACTGGGAACAGAGTGTGTTAAGTCCTGGACCCAGACGCAGGACTGGAAAGCTAAGGCTTCTCATTTTAGTCAGAACCTTCAAGATGGCCAAAAGGACTTTCTGAACAGATGCAAACCTTCTCTGCAAAAAAGCAGTCCATTCGGCGCTGAGGATTAAGTAAAAGTCACCAAATATACAAGAAAATAAACCACTATACATAGAGTCACAACTACAGAATCAATGGCAACAACTAAGAAGAATATAGGCCACTCCCCCTTGGAATTAGGATATGAGAATTAAGTTATGAAACATAAAATAACTACAGTAAATATTTAAAGAATAGAAAAATGGAATTAAAAGTATCAACAAGCCAGAAGAAATTATGAAAAACGACCAGATTTGAAAAAAAAGAACCAAAGAAAACTTTGAGATATGAAAAATAATTGCTGAAACAGTACTATAACCAAAATTAAGAATTCTACAGATGGATTTTACAGCAGATTTGATGTAGTTTAAGAGAGAATCAATGGACTGTAAGGCAGGTCAGAAGAAACTATCAATTATCAAATTTAAGAAGCAAAAAGATTATAAATGCGGAAGAAAGAGGATAACTAAAGAGATTGGATAAGTAAGAAAGCACAAAAGAGTGTTTGGGTTCCAGAAAATAAGAGGCATTGAGTAGAAGCAACATTTAAAGAGACAGTGGTTGAGAATTTTTCCAGAACAAATGAAAAACACTGAACCAGATTCCAGAAGTCCACCAAATTCCAAGTAGGAAAATAAAAAGAAATCACAGTAATACTGCAGAGCACCAAAGAAAAAAAGAAAGAAATCTTAAAAACAGCCAGAGGAAAACAGATTATCTTTAAAAATCAACAGACTGAAGACTGATTTTTTAAAAATTCTCTATTGTTTGCCTTATAAATGGTTATATTTTATAGGTCTAACTTTTTAAACAAACTATAAAGTATACAGTTTTTATTTTTTAAACAGCATATACCCATAGTTTTCCTTCCTAAAGCTTTTCAGTCATAGAAACAATTCCAGAATCACTTTAGTAAAATATAACTCAATGGTTTTCACTGCATTTGTATAATTGACAGTTTACTAACATTTTGCCTTGTTAAAAACGCAGGCCCTATAGAACATGTTTGTTGACATACAATTTCAGCTGGTTCTGGAGCCATCAGAAGCCTGTCAACCCAAGGTTAAGAATCTCTATAAAATAAATAATTTCAGAAAAGGACAGAATTTAGAGTGATGGAAGTATTCTACAACTAGATATGTGATGGTTGCACTACTGTAAAAATTTACTAAAATTCAAACTTACAATGAGTGAGATGCATGGTATATAAACTGTATCTCAATAAACCTGTTTTTAAAAAATCATCTACAATAAATATATTTATATTCATTGTAGATGATTTTTTAAAAACAGGTTTATTTATATATTTGGGCTACTAACTCTGTTTTTCTAAGTATACCAACTGAAGCAAATGTATACATATTTTGGGAAGGAGAAAAAGGTAGGAGATTGGATAAGGATACAAAATTGACCTCTCAAGTGGTGATATAGTCAGAAAACTATAGTTCTGGGACAAAAAAATAAAAACTAAAAGCCTAAAGAGTATCGTGCTGATACTCAAGATTGCCACCCCCTGGGTATCCATGTTTAAGGTATTCATGCCAAAGCTGATTCCTCCAAAGCAATGGAAGCCACAGGCAGTGAGAAATATTATTCAATAGGCTAAAAGAATACTAATTTTGAGCTCAGAGTTCTAATAAAGATAGATTTTACATACTACCATTTTACAATAGTTAATAAATTAATGGATCTAGACAATGATCATCAATGGTTGCAAATATCACACACAAAAGATGACCTGACTTTATGTACCACCTAATAGAAGTACTAATACCCAAGAAAATGAAAAGCAACCCCTGGAATGGGAGAAAAGACTTGTAAATCATGTATTTGATAAGGGACTTGTAGCTAAGATATAAAATGGACCCTTACAATTCAGTAAAACAATTTTTAAATGGGCGAAGGATCAGAATAGACAGTTCTCCAAAGAAGATAAACCAATGGTCAGTAAACTCATGAAAAGATGCTCAATATAATTAGCCATCAGATAAATGCAAATCAAAACCACAATGAGACTTACTAGGATGATAAAACAAAAAAGACAGAATAAGTACTCATGAGAATATGGAGAAATTGGAACTCTGATACACTGCTGGTGTAATTATAAATGCAGTACGTAGTCACTTTAAAAAAGTCTGGCAGTTCCTCAAAAGGTGAAACACTGAGTTACCATATGATCCTGCAATTCTACTCCCAGGTGTATACACAAGATATATAAAAATATATGTCAGCACAAAACCTAGTACATGAATGTTTAATAGCAATGCTATTCACAAGAGCCAAAAAGAGAGCAACCTAAATATCCATCAAATGATGAATGAATGGATAAATACAAGGTAGTATACCCATACAATGGAATATCATTCAGCAATAAAAAGGAATAAAGTACTGACACATTCTAATAAGGTGCAAGAACCTTGAAAACATTACGCTAAATCAAAGAAGCCAGTCACAAAAGACCACATATTGTAAGATTCCATTTATATGAATGTTCTGAACAGGCAAATTAAAGAAAGTAGATCAGTTGTTGGCATAGGTCTAGGGAAGGAGGGTGTACGGGAAGGGTGGGGGATGGACAGTGACTGCTAAAGGGCATAAAGTTTCTTTCTGTGGTGATGAAAACATTCTAAAATTGATTGTGCTGATGGCTGCACAACTCTGAATATACTAAAAACCACCGAATACACTTTAAATGAGGAAGTTGTATGGTATATGAAAATGTATGTGAATTACATCTCAACAAAATTTTTTTTTAAAGAATTATATAATACCACCTATAAGTCAGTTTTGGCAAATCAGTCAGTCAGTCAATCATATCAAGCCTCTATAGCTAACAATCAACTTACAGAAAATTCAAAGAACAAGATATATTTAAACACCATGCGATTCCAACCAGCAAAATCCAAGATAAACAATCCAATTCTCTAACAAGCAATGAGGCAAAAAAGCAGGGTGGGGTGGTTCGGGAAATGGAGTAGGAACGATGGATTTAAAGAGATTCAAGAGGTAACAACCAATCACAACAAATAGACCTTATTTGTATGCTGATCCAAACAAACTATAATGTGTTTTATACACTCATGTACATGTTTGTGTGTGTTACATATAACAGACAATGGGGACACCTGAACACTGAACTGGATATTTAATAGTAAGCTACTACCATTAATTATGTTTAGCTGTAATTACATATATGGAAGCTTGATACGATAGAGATGGCACTGAAGACCACTGGGGAAAAGTCGCAGCTGGGCCAAATAACCATGTGGGGGAAACTGAAACTGGATACCTTCTATATCACCATACAGAAAAATCAATTCCAGAAGGTTTGCAAACTTATAAAAGCAACACTTTAAATTTTTAAAGA
The DNA here is from genome assembly GCF_964194185.1 of Rhinolophus hipposideros. Taxonomy (NCBI): domain Eukaryota; kingdom Metazoa; phylum Chordata; class Mammalia; order Chiroptera; family Rhinolophidae; genus Rhinolophus; species Rhinolophus hipposideros. Next base: position 19,122,955 of record NC_138050.1, read on the forward strand.
AAAATACCATTATGAACCCTGAGTGGAGAAAGATTTAAGTAGACATAATGCTAAAACCAAAAGAATAACTCCATTAAAATTTAGAATTTTTGTTCTTTGAAAGATGCCACACAGAGTGAAATACCCAGAATATTCACTAAGAAAAGACAATAGAAAAAATAGGAGAAAGACAAGAAAAGGCATTTCATAGAAGATGAAACAATAGTCAACACGAAAAGGTGGGTAACCTCATTAATCAGGAAAATGCAAATTCAAACAAGACAGTATTTTGCATTTAAGATTGCCAAACACTAATAGGTATAACATCACCAAGTGTTCATAAAAATGAGAGCAACTGGTAAAAAAGGTCAGTTAGTACAGCCACTCTGAGGAAACAATTTAGCAAAATCTGGTAATGTTGAAAAATACCCAAGGATACAACAATTCTACTCCAAGGTATAAATCCCACAGAAACTCTTGCATATGCACACCATGAGACATACACAAGTTGTTTTGTTCATGATAGCAAAAAAAAAAAAAAGTTGAAAGAAACTCAAATGTTCATTAAAATAAATGAACTGTGAGCTACAACATTTATTACTCAGCAACAAGGATAAATGAGCTAGAGCTACATGAACGAATTCAGAATTGTAATGTAACATGAACAAAGTAAAAAAAACTTCATTTTTTCATATTATAAATATGACTATTTCATAGTATTTTTATAAAACAACCAAGCAAAACTAAATACTATATATTATTTCAGGACACATATAAATATGTATCATAAATCTAGAAAAGCAAAGTCATGATTTACGCACATTTGTGACAGTGGATTACTTTTGGTAGGACGTGAGGGATGGGATCAGAGAGGAAAACACAGGCAGCTTTTGTTCTAGTTCTTAAATTGATTGGATTCATGGATATTTGTTTTATTATTGCTTCAAAACTTGTATCTGCATTACTCTTTTTGTAAATCAAATAACAATTTTTAAATGTTTCAAGAAAATAACACTACTGATGCACCACGAAGCATTCTGAATTGTCTGAGCTGTGATCCCCTGACATTTTGCCTCCCCATCTTCACTTGCGCCTGGCAGCACCAACATACCAAACCGCAGCCAGGCAAAGCATAAACTAATACCCACCAAATTTTAATTCAAAGAAGATGATCCAAAAAGCACTGACAATCCCAATACCACCCCAGTGCATAATTCGAATTCTCATTCACATTCTCATACTACCCTTTGCTCTGGGTTAGTAGTTCTCAAACTTGAGCCTGCATCAGAATAACCTGGCTGGAGCAGCAGGTCTGGGGTGAAGGGAAAGAATCTGGTTCAAACAAGATCCCAGGTGATATTGATGTTGATGCTGCAGGTCCAGGAACAACAGCTCCAAAGGGTAACATTGCCGTAAAATACACAACACAATCATCGCCAAAGTGGAAAGCATAAAAAAACTGTACTGAGGAATTTTCCTCTAAGGTATGTATAAACAACATACACTATTTCACACACATGAAGTACATATACATGGGACAAACTACACGAGGGCACTATTGATTGCACAACAGTACGCATGTAGCTGGAAACATGTACCCCAGACTCAGCAGCCTTGTTTTAAATCCTGCCTCCCCACATGAAAACTTTATATTTTGGGAATGTTACTGGCCTCTCTCCCTCAGCTTCTTTATTTTAAAATGAAGATAACAATACCTCAGAGGATAACTGAGACAAATGAATCAAATTCATGCTAAGAGTTTATGACGGGCAGAGTCTGGCCTGGAAAGTGCTCTGCCAACACTAGCTGTCTTCACCGTTGTCAGCGAGGCTCCAATACCCCACGTGTCAGGGCTCACACCTCACAGATCGCTAGGCCACGTGAAGCGCACTGCGTCCAACCCGCTGTGGAAAAGGCTTATGCCATCTAACCAGATCACTTCCGTCCAGTCTCATTTCTGTCACCTTATATTTTTGAAGACTGGCTGTTTTCCTCTCCGAACCAAGTCGTGACAACATCCTGGTATTGTCAACAATCCTTCAAACAACCCAGTTCCAGAGGCCCACCAGGTGCATACTGAAGGTTTGTTTGTTTTTCCATAAGTTTGAGTTTCACCATGACTCAAGATTCTTTCATTAAGAACCAGCCTCAAACCTGCCAGTCCAATGAGGATAAATTTTGGATACTTTACATTTCATTCAAAAACTTTGGAATGTTCAACATTTTAATAAGAAACGGGTAGACTTTCCCTTAAACACCATGTGCAGTGATCTCTAATTTGAGGAATCTCTGACCCTCACAGCAAAACTCTCCCTAGATCCAATTAAGGCATTAAACGTTTTCCCATTAATTAGTCATTGGACAGATGGACCTACATCCACAAAGATTACGTTAATCCCTTAGTGTCTTTGTTTTCTCCCAATTTATCAACCCCTTCCTGTTTTTGCTTCCTTCTTACATAGTCCTCATACTTCAACACTTCTGCTCCCTGTGCGTCTATCTTATTGGCCTGGCAAAAGCTAACCTTGGGACACTTCAATTCTCACTCCGAAAGCTGGGCTGCAAGAGACAAAAAAAAAAAAAAAGACTCAACCTCCATTATGGGTATTACCAATTTTAGGTCTCTAATCTCAATTAAGCTCTCAACCCTTCCTGTTTGAAAATTTTTGCAGGCTTCCCTACTTAGGTTTCCTATAAAAAGCTACTGCTCTCAAGTCCCCTATTTGCTAAGAAAACAGAAAGCATCAGAGAGTGGCAAATCCCTCAACTTCCTGTCGTGTAACCAAACCTCCCCAGTAACCTGCATCCTCAAACATCCGCGCGTCCTTTCATCCAATCACATGACAATGTTCTCATCTCCTCAGGGGTCTTGCTTCATGAATTATACTCTCCCATTTTTCAACCGTTCTATTTTTTTAAAGCCTTTCCTTAACCGACATTTTTTTCTGACTACTGTCCCCCTTCGCCAAAATTCCTGAAAGAGTAGTCTCCACTGTCCTCACTTCCATTCGCTTGGCCCACTCCCATCAAAATTCCATTGACACTGCTCTTGCCAAGACCATCAGCACCCTCCTATTTCCGGAACACAATCCTCATGTAGCATCTCTACAGGAAAACACTGTTAACCATTCACTCTCAGCTAGGTAACTTCCATAATACCATCTCTTTCGCCTTCTTCCTTCCTTCATCCATGTTGTTCTTCTCTTGGTTCTGTCCACAGCCTACTCACTCTACAAACCCTTTCTGGATATCATATGTGTTTCCATAGCTTCAGTTACCAACTACATGTTAATCATTAATCACTGGATCATCTGGATTTGTTTCCTGGTGAATTCTGAAACATGCGATGGTGTGTAACTTTTCAGTAAGGTTATAAACAGAATACATGTTTATAATTAGGAAACATCTAGTTAATCATTAATATAGTGAAATATTTGTATTTAGTGTGGAAAATAATACACATAGGTATGTTCTGCATACCTATATATAATCTAGGTTGCGATTAGTCAGCATACATATCACAGTGGAACCATTACCCTTTTTTGGGGTATTATAACAGTTTGAGCTATAATTCACATGCCACATAATTCACCCATTCAAAGTGTACATTCAACAGTTTTTAGTATATTCAGAAAAATGTGCATCCATCACCAAAATCAATTTTAGAATAGTTTCATCACTCCAAAAAGAAATCTTGTATCCTTTAGCAGTCACCCCTCCCCAATTCTACCACCCCTATTCTATGCAACCATTAATCTACTTTTTGTCTCTACAGATATGCTTCTAGACAGTCATAAAAAGGCATCATACATTATTTTTTGTGTGACTATATGATCTTAGCATGATGTTTGCAAGGTTCATTCATGTTATCTTTTATCAGTACTTACTTTTTATTACCAAATAATACTCCATTGTAAGGCTATATCACAATTAATTTAGCCATTTATCAGTTGAAAGGCATTTGGACTGTTTCTCCTTTTTTGATGATTATCAATAATGTTACTATGAATAAGTTTTTGAGGGCACATATGCTTTTATTTCTTTGGGGTATATGACTAGGAATGGAAATCACTATGTTATAAGGTAACTCAATGTTTAACCTTTGCAGGCTGCCAAACTGTTTCCCCAAGTAGTTATACCATTTTACAATCCCACCAACAATCGTGGGGGTCTCAATTTCACCACATACATCCTTATCAACACTTGTTATTATTATCTGTTTTTGTTATTTTAGCCATCCTAGTGGGTTTCGTGGAGGTTCAAGTCATCTCATTGTGGTTTTGATTTGCATTTCCCTAATGACCAATGATGTTTAGCATCTTTGCACGCGCTTATTGGCCATTTGTGTATCTTCTCTGGAAAAATGTCTTTTCAAGTCCATTAACCATTTTTGAATTGTCTTCATTATTGAGTTTTAAGAGTCCTTTATATATTCTAAATACAACTCTCTCATCAGATATGATTTGCAAATACTTCTTTCCATTCTGTGGATTTCTTTTCACCTTCTTGATTATGTCCTTTGAAGGACATTTTTTTCTCTTTTTATTGGGGAATATTGGGGAACAGAGTGTTTCTCCAGGGCCCATGAGTTCCAAGTCCAGTCACCGTTTTCAATCTTAGTTGCAGGGGACACAGCCCACCATCCCATGTGGGAATTGAACCGGCAACCTTGTTCTTGAGAGCTCACACTCTAACCAACTGAACCATCCAGCCACCTCTCCGGCAGCTCATTGTCTTCAATCTAGTTGTAGAGGGCGCAGCTCACTGGCCCCTGCAAGCATCGAATTGACAACCCTATTGTTCAGAATTTGTGCTCTAACCAACTGAGCCATCTGGTTGCCCCACAAACATGTTCAATTTTAATAAAATCCAACTTATCTATTTTTATGTGGATGTTTGTGCTTTTGATGTTGCTGCTAAGAAACTACCACTATACCTACCGTGTTTCCCCAAAAATAAGACCTAACCGGACCATCAGCTCTAATGGGTCTTTCGGAGCAAAAATTAACATAAGACCAGGTCTTACTTTACTGTAAGACCGAGCATCACATCAATCACATCACATCACATCACATCACAGCAATCCATCACATCACATCACATCAGATCACGTCACATCACATCACATCACATCACATCCATCACATCCATCACATCAATCACATCACATCACATCAATCACATCAATCACATCACATCACATCACATCAGATCACGTCACATCACATCAGATCACATCACATCCATCACATCCATCACATCCATCACATCACATCACATCAATCACATCACATCACATCAATCACATCACATCACATCACATCAGATCACGTCACATCACATCACATCACATCATATCAATCACATCAATCACATCACATCCATCACATCAATCACATCACATCACATCACACTTGGTCTTGCAGTAAAGTAAAACCAGGTCATATAAATTTTTGCTCCAAAAGACCTATTAGAGCTGATGGTCCGGCTAAGTTTTATTTTTGGGGAAACATGGTATTTATACGTTTTTTTTTTCTCCTAGAGGTTTTAAAGTTAGCGCTTACATTTAAGTCTTTGATCCCTTTTGAGTTAATTTTATATACTGTAAGATAAGGGCCCAACTTCATTCCTTTATATGAGGATACACAGTTCAGTTGTCCCAACACCATTTGTTGAAAAAACTTATTTTTTCCTGTGGAATTATTTTGGGATCCTTGTCAAAAACCAATTTACTATAAATTTAAAAGTTTATTTCTGGACTCTCAATTCTCTTCCACTGATCTATATGCCTAATTGTTAGGTAGGACAACGATCTCAACATCTGGGAGGTTCTCACTAAATCCTATTCTTGATAAATGTTAAAATGTAGCACAGTATTTTGCAGATGCAGCTGTAAACAGAATGAGCTTGACAGAACCAGAGGGGTAAGTGCAGCCAACTGCAAAGAAGAAATCAACATGTAATTAACCAAAGTAGTGTGTATAAGTAATAGCTAAGCTTCCCTTTGGGGAGACAGTGCTCTGGATGTGAATCCCGTCTACATTACTTCTGCAAGCAAACGAAAAACTGCCTAACATAACCAGGACCACGACCACGACATCTAGTCCTTGAATAAAACACCCCAGGCAGAGAACCCTTTGAGTTCCATTACGTATCCTTATGCCAGTAACACACAGTTTTGATTAATAAACCATTACTTTTGATGATGATAAACTGTTACAATAGTACCACTAACCATATATGAAGACTTTACTTGAGGACAAACCCCCAGAAAATATCAAATTAGTAAAAAATGGAGTTCAAGGAATTATCCACACCTGCTAACGACAGCTATGTGCACAACTAAAAAAACTGTAAGCTGATAACTCATAAAAACAAATAAAATGTGTGATGAGGGCAGGGAGGGAGTATGTGAGGAAGCATAGTTTCTGAGAAGGAAAGGCAGCCAATGTGGACAGTAAATTTCAGATATCAGATTTGAATTATCCTTCAACTATAGCTCTCTTTAGCCAACATCCTTTAAATAATGTGCTGCATTTGTAAATAAACAGATTTTGGTATATTCTGCAACTCCAAACACCATGGGAATTTAAGTAGCTTAAAACTTTAAGGCCAGGTCTCTATCCTGAGCTGAAGTGTCTGTCTCCTGGATTACTCCCCAGAAAATCCCACAAGTTCCTTAACATATTCAAAACTGAGCCTATAATTTCCTCATCGATCTTGCTTCACCTATTGTTTTTTGCCTATCTTTAGGTAATAACACTCTTTAAAAGTGGGATATTAAACTACCTCAAATGATTCTAAGAATTAAATGAGATAAAGAGACCTTAACAAAAGCACCTAGCGCAGGTTGTATCCCAAAGTAGGTGTCATCGATATTCCTTTGCCTTGTCTACAGATTGCAATCTGCATTTTAAATTTTAAATCCTATTACTTCTCCTGTCCACTGAGTTTTTATGATGGAAGGCCACAAATAGCCTCTTGCCTGTATATTGAGAACAGAACAACTTCCAGGCTAAAAGTAGACCAAAAAGGGATTGCCAGATGCATGGGACTATGAATACTAGATTTTATCGAACTACTAAAAAGACCCATTCCAACTTAGAGCAGTGTTTACTACAGATTGTTCTTTGATCTTTTCTATCCTTTAAGTATGGGTTACATTATTTGTGATCATGGGAAGCATCAACTAGTTCTGCCTGAGTGTTAGAGGAATTTCCCAGAAGACATGACATTTCTAAAATGATTTTTTTTCCACAAAGACTCATAGCTTATGCGCTGGAAACTCACCAATATTGCTCTTTCCAAAAACGAACAAACAACTTAGAATCTAAACATCAGAACATTAAATTATATTAAATTTGCTATCAAATGGATTCACCTCTGGAAGACAAGCATTATGTTAATCTAAAAGGTCTTGTCTAACATGGGAAATTAAGAATGAATAGGAAACTTCAAACCTCCATCTAAGTCCCACTGGTCTGCTCGCTATAGTTTAAAAAAATACAGCAGGGGTTGCGGAAACTTAATAGTTGAATCAAAAAGTTGAATCCTGTTTTTACATCTCAAAAAATATATATTCCAGTTCCATGGCAGACAGAAAATTACATTGCATTCATAGTCCTAGATATCCATTAGAATTTTTAAAAATTGAAGAGGGACATAAACTTTTTCGCTTTATAAATAACTTTGCAATGCTACTACTTTAAAAACAATTTAAAAGGATTTTACACACACCCGCCCCAAAGCAGACTGCTAGACATTTGGGCAGATCTTAGGTGCAAATTTTAAGGCTCACTCCCTTTGCAGCTTCCAATCTTCCAAGATTTTTCTGCTGCTAAGTTTCTGCTGGCTACTCTGTCAGCCTGGAAATCTGTACTCTGATATGTCAAGCCAAAACAGCTGTAGTATCCTGCTCCCAAAATTGGGAGGATTATAGAATACCCTCAGACAAAAAAACCATTAACTCATGAATTTTATCAGTTTTAAGAATAGGCACCCCTCCAGTTTCTGTCTGCTTTTTACCATTCTCGAGAGCCTTTAAATAAAAATGGTAATATATTTTGTCCAAGATCTGGTCAAGATAAAAGAGCAGATAAATACTGTGCTTACCTCTCCTCACTATCATATCAAAATTACAACTAAACTACAGAACAGTCATCATTGAGAATCGCCTGAAGTTTAGCTGAACAGAAGCCCTGCAACGGACATATAGAAGCCACCTCAAGACTGGTAGGAGGGGCAGAGACGTGGAATGGGCTGGTCTCATACCCACATGTGACCACTAAAAATTGGGAGGGATATCTTGGCTACAGAAGTCCCACCCAGAGAAGCGAGGGGTCCCAGCCCCACACCAGGCTCCACAGCCCAAGGTTTCAGTGCCAAGGACAGAAGTCCCCACAACTTCTTGCTATGAAAACGAGCGGAGATTGTGGCTGAGAGAGACGAGGGTGGCTGAATTCCCAGGTGTTGCTCTTAAAGGGCCTGCACACGGACTTACTCGCCAACGGAATCAACTTGCTCTGAGCTCCAGTGCTGGGGCAGCAGCTCAAAAGGCACCAGGGACATACAGGGAGAAACTGAATTGTATGGATTCAAGGAGAGGGCTGGAAAGGCAGCTTTCTCCAAGAGGAAGCAACTGGCAGAGCCATTGTTTCTTTGTTCAGCCCATCCCCTTCCCAGTGTGCAGATGCAGGTAGCGGCCATATCTGAGTCTCCACTAACCTAGCTAACACCGTTCATTTGCCTCAATTCTCTGAAACCCCACCCCACCCAACTTTCAGGCCCTCTCAAGCCACATCCAGTGGCTTTTCCATATAAACAGCTTTTCTTGGCTCATGTGGTGGACTTTCAAACACTCTCTCAAAGGTTCACAAAACTCAAACAACTAGTACCTTGCTTTGGTGTGTCCCGAACATTTGGCTGAGCACCTCCAAGCTGAGCACTAGGAACAACCCACCTCATTTCCAATTTTTGAAAAATTTCCAATTTTTGAAAAATTTCCAATTTTTGAAAAATTTCCAATTTTTGAAAAATTTCCAATTTTTGAAAAATTTCCAATTTTTGAAAAATTTCCAATTTTTGAAAAATTTCCAATTTTTGAAAAATTTCCAATTTTTCCAGTTGGAAAAATTAAAAAAGAACCAGCTTGGCCTCACGAGGCATCTCCAAGCCCAGCACAGGCAGCGGCCATCTGGGGATTGCCTTGTGGCTCATGCCAGGTGGTCCTGGACAGGGCACAGGCTACAGCTGAACTTGGACAGCAGTAGGGCCCCTCCTAGGAGGGCCCGGGACTGGCATGACCAGTAGCCACCTGTGGACCCAGCTGTTGCACCACCTGGCTGCCTCCATGGATGACACACCCAAAGGACATAATGGGCAGGCACCAGAGCCATGCTAAAGTGAATCATGCTCCGTAGGGTCAGCCCCTGCACAACAGCTCCTCTACTGTGGTCATGGCCAGTCCTCGCAGTCAATCAGCCTGAGCGTCAATCTCTACTACTGACATGCAAACAGCAAACAACACTCAACCACAACAGGAGAGCACACACAAACCACACAAGGGACACATCTGGAGTACCTGACTCAGGTGACCAGGAAGATTGTGCCACTGAACCACATGGGACACTTAACTACACAAGGCCACTCAACTAAGAAACACACGGAGGCAGCCAAAGTGGGGAGACAAATGTGTCCCAAATAAAAGAACAGAAAAAGCTCCAGAAAAAGAACTAAACAAAATGGAGACAAGCAATCTACCAGATGCAGAGTTCAAAACATGGTAGTAAGTATCTCAATGATCTCAGGGAGAACTTCAAAAAAGAGATAGGAAACATACAAATGGAAATAGGAAACATAAAAAAAAAAAACCAGTTGGGGGCTGGCCCGGTGGCTCAGGTGGTTAGAGCTCCGTGCTCCTAACTCCAAAGGCTGCCAGTTCGATTCCCACATGGGCCAGTGGGCTCTCAATCACAAGGTTGTCAGTTCAATTCCTCAAGTCCCGCAAGGGATGGTGGGCAGCGACCCCTGCAACTAAGATTGAACACGGCACCTTGAGCTGAGCTGCCGCTGAGCTCCCAGATGGCTCAGTTGTTTGGAGCGCGTCCTCCCAACCACAAGGTTGCCGGGTCGACTCCCGCAAGTGGTCGTGGGCTGTGCCCTCTGCAACTAGCAACGGCAACTGGACCTGGAGCTGAGCTGTGTCCTCCACAACTAAGACTGAAAGGACAACAACATGACTTGGAAAACAGTCCTGGAAGTACACACTGTTCCCCAATAAAGTCCTATTCCCCTTCCCCAATAAAAATCTTAAGAAAAAAAAAAAAACAGTTGGAGGCAGCCGGATGGCTCAGTTGGTTAGAGCGTAAGTTCTTAACAGGGTAGCGGGTTCAATTCCCACATGGGCCAGTGAGCTGCGCCCTCCACAACTAGATTGAAGACAATGAGCTGCTGCTGAGCTGCCAGTGGTGCAGCTGGACGTCTCAGGTGGTTAGAGAGCAAGCTCTAACAACAACGTTGCTGCTTCAATTCCCGCATGGGATGGTGGGCTGCGTCCCCTGCAACTAAGTCTGAAAAGGGCGAATGGACTTGGGAGCTGAGCTGTGCCCTCCACAACTTGACTGAATGTCAATGACAAGACTTGGAGCTGATGGGCCCTGGAAAAACACAATATTCCCCAATATTCCCCAATTTAAAAAAAAAATTTTAAAAAAAGAACCAGTTGGAAATAAAGAATACAATAACTGAAATGAAGACTACATTAGAAAGAATCAACAGATTAGGTGAAGCAGAGGATCAAATCAGTGTTTCAAAAGTAAGGTAGCAGAAAACACCCAATCAGAACAGCAAAAAGAAAAAAAATTCCAAAAAAGCACCTTCTGGGACAACATAAAGCATACCAACATTTGCATCTTAGGAGTACCAGATGGAGAAGAGACAGCGCAAGGAACTGAAAACCTATTAGAAGAAATAATGATGGAAAACTTCTGTAACCTGGTAAAGGAAACAGACGTACAAGCCCAGGAAGTGCAGAGAGTCCCAAACAAGATGAACCCCAAGAGGCCCACACCAAGATACATTATAATTAAAATGCCAAAACTTAAAGACTAAGAGAGAATCTTAAAAGCAGTAAGAGAAAGGCAGTTAGTTACTTACAAGGGAGCTCCCATACGATTTTCGGCTGATTTCTCAACAGAAACTTTGCAGGCCAGAAGGGATTGGCACTAAACATTCAAAGTGATGAAAAGCAAGGACCTTCAACCAAGGTTACTCTCCCCAGCAAGGCTATCATTTAGAATCAAAGCACAGATAAAGTGCTTCCCAGACAAGAAAAAGCTAAAAGAGTTCATCAAAACCAAACCAGAAGTATTACAAGGAATGTTAGAGGGACTTCTTTAAGAACAACAAAAAAGTTCAAAAATATGAATAGTAAAATGGCAATACTACATACATGTAAATGAATAAAATGTTCCAATCAAAAGATAGGGTAGGATAGATAAATAGATAAGAAAACAAGACCCTTATATATGCTGCCTACAAGAGACTCCAGAGCAAAAAACACAGACTGGAAGTAAAAGAGTGAAAAAAGATATTTCATAAAAATGGAAACAAGCTTGGGTAGCAATAGTTATACCAGACAAAATAGACTAAAACAAAGGCTATAACAAGAGACAAAATAGGACTCAGTAATCCACTTCTGGGTATTTATCCAAAGATACCCAAAATGCTACTTTGAGAGGACGTGTGCATAGTAAGTTCACTGCAGCATTGTTTACAATGACCTAGATGTGGAGACAGCCTGGGTGTCCATCAATAGATGAATGGATGAAGAGGAGGTGGTACCAATACACAGTGGAATATTGCTCAGCCAGGGAAGAGAATGGATTCTCTCCATCTGTGGGAGCATGGATGAACCTGGAGGGTACTGTGTTGAGTGGAGTATGACAGAATGACAGACAGCAAAAGATAGATGCAATGTGATTTCACTTATGTGTGACTAAAGAATGAAATTAATGAACAAAACAATCTCATAGATAGAACATTTTGATGGTTGCCAGACAGATGGGGGGTTGGAGATGGGTGAAAAATGGGAAGGGATTAAGAAGTAGAAATTGGTTACACAGTAGTCATGAGGATGTAGAGTGTAACATAAGGAATATAGTCAATAATATTGTAATTATGTATAGTGCCAGATAGGTACTAGATTTATCGGGGTGATAGATGGGAGGGGAGTTAGGGACAGGGTGAAAAAGGTGAAGGGATTAAGAAGTACAGATTGATAGTCACAAAACAGTCATGGGGATGTGAAGTAAAGCATAGAGAATACAGTGAATAATATGGTAATAGCTATGTATAGTACCAGGTCAGTATTAATCAGGGGGATCACTTCTCAAATTATATAAATTTCTAACCACTATGCTGTGCACCTGAAATATAAAATATTGAATGTCAACTGTAATTGAAAATTTAAAAAGGGGGAAAGAGGTGAAGGGGAATGAGAGGTTCAAATTTCCAAGTAGAAAATAAGTCATGGGGATGTAATGTACAGCACGGGGAATACAGTCAATAATACTGTGATAGCATGGTACAGTGGCAGGTGGGTGCTGGGCTTATCATTGCGGTCACTTCTTTAGGTATATAAATGCTGAATAATACGCTATGTACCTGAAACTAATATAATATTGTATGTTAGCTATATCTTAATAAGTCTTAAAAAAAAAAAAAAAAAAGAATGGATAATCAGGAACCTGAGGGCAATCCTCCAAATTAAAAAAAAAAAAAAAATTTTGTGGGGGGAAAAAAAAATCTATTTTGTCCAGATCTTCTAACTGCTACGTACGTAATTCTGTCTAAGGTACTGCATCATTATGAGAAGCCAGAATTTCATGTCACTGTTATTACATACAGTTTTCCATTCTGAAAATGCCTTCATTAGGTAATTTGTACTAATGAAGGATAATTCACCTTGCTTTTAATAGCAGTTTTATTCAGATATAATTCACATACCATAAAATAATTTTAGAACATTTTCATCACCACAAAAAGAAAACACATACCCTTTATGATTTATTCTCTATACATCTGCTCCACATCTCCTGGTAATCACTAATCTACATTTTACATCTATAGATTAGACTGCCTGGACATTTCCTATAAATGGAATCATATGAGACCTCTTTACTTAGCATAATGTTTTTGAGGTTCATCCATGTTGTAGCATTTATCAGTACTTCACTTCTTTTTAATGTTGAATAATACACTTGACTCTGAACAACATGGGTTTAAACTGCGTGGGTGTTGCCACGCAGAAGCCTACCCGTCTGTCTCCTCGTACCTGCCCCTAAAGCAAGGAGAGTCTGTGAGATGGATCCTTTCAGGGACTTTGCTTCACCTTTGTGCTTGCACCTTATTTATGTCTCCATGTTTGGCCCCAGAAAGATGGCTAGTCAGCCAATGACAAGTAAGATTCCCCATGGGGGGGGACAACTCAAGCCAGGCAGTCACATGGGGACCACCAGTAGAACCCACGGGATTCATAGAGGTGGGCACAGCCCCCCACCTTCCCCCGGCTAAGGAGAGCCTCTGCCTCTGTGGCTGCATTCCTTCCTACAACCTGCAAGGGAAGAGATTCAATGATGTGCTCTCCATCTATTCATATGCATAAAGGTTTTGTCCCTTGGGAAAATATTTACATCCTGAGACTTAAGGTTCTGCTGCCTGCAGGCAAGGATGATTGGCTTGAATCAGTTTCCTATTATGATGTATGGGATTCACAGATCTTGAGACTGACAAGCTTTATCTCCTTTACTTCCCCACCTAACTAATAAAAGCTAATGCATAGGTCCAATTCCGGGCCCAGTCCTTGAGGCTGGAGTCCCTTGGCCCCGCTTGCACACTCTTCATAGCTACTATATTTCTTAACCCTGCGCCGCCCTCCTGGCTATATACCTAGGAGTAAAACTGCTGGGTCATGTAGTAATTCTATGATTAATATTTGTAAGAACTGCCAAACTGTTTTCCAAAGTGGCTGCACTATTTTACAATCCCACCAAAGGTATATCTCTATATATCTTCGTCAACACTTGCTACTATCTGTTTTGGCCATCCTAGTGGGTATGAAACACTATCTCATTGTGGTTTTGATCTGATCTGCATTTTCCTAATGACCAATAATGTTGAGGAACTTCTCATGTGCTTATTGCCCATTTGCATAACTTCTTCAGAAAACTGTCCGTTCAAGTCCTTTGCCCATTTTAAAATTGAATTTTAATTTGGTTGTATGAGTTTATATATCCTAGATACAAATTCCTTATCAGAGATATGATTTGTAAATATTTTCTCCCATCTGTGGGTTCCCTTATCATTTTCTTGGTGACGTCTTTTGAAACACAAAAGATTTTAATTTTGATGAATTCCAATTTATATATTTTCTTTTGTCACTTGTGCTTTTAGTGTCATATTAAGAAAATAGTACACAGTCAGAGGTAATGAAGATCTATATGTTTTTTTCTGAAACTTTTATAGTTTTAGTTCTTACATTCAGATCTTTGACCAACGTTGAGTTAATTTTTACACAGTATGAGGTAGACATCCAATAATGTTTTACATATGGATATGGATATAGTTAGTTGTCCCATAGATATGTGTTATGGATATACAGTTGTCCCAGGACCACTTATTGAAAACGCTATTCTTTCCCTGTTATATTGTTTTGGCACCTTTATTGAAAATCAACTGACCTACAAAACAATCAATTGTAAATATGAGATTTTATTTCTGGACTCCCAAGTCTATTCCATTGGTCTATACGTCTAATCTTATGGCAGTACTGCCCAATCTTGATTACTGTAAATTTGTAGTAAGTTTTAAAATTGCCAAATATGAATTCTCCAACTTTGTTCTTTTTCAAGATTGTTTGGCTATTTGGGGAATCCCTTGTAAGCCTATATGAATTTTAGAATCAAGTTAGCAGTATCTGTAAAAAAAGAAAAAAAAAAGCACCACTAGATTAAATACTGCTTGAAGGCAGAGATTATAATCACAATCTATAGTCCGTGTACTTTCTCTCTCTGTATTCGAAAACTGGATTAATTCAGCTCCAAGTCTATAAAATATCCCACTTTCCCAAAGTTTTAAAAGCCCAAAATACGTGAAAGTGTTTGTTAGCCCCACATTAACAAAATTTTGAAAACAAAAGCACATGTCCAGCCTCTAAAACCTTAACATCCGAGTACCAATTCCTTTATTCCAAGTAAAAACAATGTTCCCAGAACTCAATTATTGCTACCAGCCATAGTTCATGACCGTAACTTTAAATTGTGCAAGGGGAGTAAGGAAGCATTTTAAATTATTGTCACTCCTCCAGAAGGATTTAAGTCAATGAGAACTTATTCTTCTAGAAGTAATTTGCATTTTATCATTAAATAATATGATGGCCTTAATTGGGAATTACCAGTTCATAAAACTTTCTCCCTAAAACTTGTAAATATATCTGAATGTAGAAATTATTTAGAATCATGCTTTCTATTTTCATCTTCCCTTCCCCTTTAAAATACATTTAACTTTTAAATAAAAGAATAAACAGAAGTATAACTGATACGTGAATAGATAATTAAACATAATCTGTTCCAGTTTCCCGATCCTACTGCAGCCCAGGCTCACTGCTCAAGTCCTTTTCACCTGAGGCCCCTTCAAAATCCAACCGCGACTCCCTTACTTCACCTCCCTAACAGCTCTTCACTTACCCCAGGCTCTTTGCTCTGGTTTCTTCAATTTAGCCTACAAACAGTAATTAATCCCACACTTGTAAATAAAAAAGAAACAACAAAATGCCCCCTTTAATGCTCATTCCTACGACTACCAATTTTTAAACTGCGTTTCCATGGACTGGTTCTACCACGTCAACTCCAACTCCTTCCTTACCCCATCGTACTCTAGCTCCCAGCCGCCACTACTGTCTGGGCTTTCTACTTCTCGGTGGCCTCCAATTGCAAATACAATGAACGGCTGATTTCAGGTCCTCACCATGACTCTTCTCTCTGCCGCCTTCCATATTGCAACTATTGCCCCCTCCTTCAGAAAATTCTCCTGCCCCAGGTCAGACCATCCATCTCTGAGATTCCTGCACATTTTCTAACTGCTTCTCAAGCTCTCTTCTTACCCTCAGTAATTTACCTCCTATGGTGCAACCAAAGCAATCAATCCAAATGCACAAAACCCATTTTCTGTTTAAAATTTTCCCCACAAGAGAGGTTTTTCAGTCTGGCTCCTGCCAATCCTATCCAGCATTCCAATCACTCTACCTATAAAAGATACTGAATTACTTTTTTTTTCTTTAACTGGGGAAGGGGAACAGAACTTTATTGGGGAACAGTGTGTATTTCCAGGACTTTTTTTTTTATTATTGGGAACAGCGGTGTGTTTTTTCCAGGACTCATCAGCTCCATCCAAGTCAAGTTGTTGTCCTTTCAATCGTAGCTGCAGGGGCGCAGCCCAACCATCCCTTGTGGGCAGGAGTCGAACCGGCAACCTTATGGTTGAGAGTCCGGGCTCCAAACAACTGAGCCATCTGGCCACCTGGAAGCTCAGCTGAAGATCACTGACTTCATTCTAGTTGTGGAGGGTGCAGCTCGCTGGCCCATGTGGGAATTGAACCGGCAGCCCTGTTGCCCAGAGCTCACACTCTAAAGCTTGCACTCTAACCAACAGAGCCACCTGTGCGCCTGATACTGAATTACTTTAGTTCCCCAAACATATTATGCTATCCCTTACTTCCAGGCCCACCCAAGAATTACTACCAAAGCGTTATGCATAGACATTTTCCTTGTTCAGCTTAAGCTCAATCATGAAGCCTTCCCTGACTAACCCATGCTGAGTCTTTCCCTACGTGCCCGCTGTACTCTCTACATGCTTCCATTATTGTGAGTATTTCTTTGCTTTCACATCATATCCATACTAGTCAACACAATCTTTGAGCAGGGACCCTGAGGCAGAGTAAGAGAACGGTTATTAACAGTACAGGGTTTTAAAGTAGGAAATCTAGGACTGAATGCCAGTTCTGCCTCTTCCTAGTTGTATGTTCTTAGTAAGAGAATTACTTAACTCATTTTCTTCATCTGTATAATGGCAATTTTGTAAGGATTATTTAAGATTATTCTTCTAAGCAGAGTGCCTTGCACATAGCAAGTGCTCAACAATTACTGGTTATCATTATTTTCACTGTTCTATCCCTCACACTTTGTTCAAAATTCAAATAACTGCTGAGCTGAAATACCTGAATTAAGGTAGTTCTGTACACAGTATTTTCAGCTGCACACTGGATATTGCCATCTGAACATCATCTGATTCCCAAAAATCATTACCTTTACTCCTGAACTGTTTGAATTAGAATAGAGTGATTAACTGGTTAAGATTTCGCCAGAACTTTCCTGGTTTGAACACTGACAATCTTGTGTGTGCCCTGAGAACTTCATCAGTCCTGGGCAAACCAGGACAGTCAATCACCTTAGTTCTGTTGCAAACAATAAAAACAGACAAATTTAAGAAGCAAAGGGGAGGAGGAGAGCATGAGAATCTACTGAAAGAATATACAGCAATTCAAAGAATCAAAGGAAAAGTTAAACAATCACATGCATTAAAAAATCAGGATGAAAGCAACTCCACAGATCTAGGTGTCAGGAATGAATGGAAGATTTCTTCATAGTACTTTTCTGCCAGGATAAATCACTTAGGTCCCAGTATCAGCTCACTCAAGATTATAATGTCAGGGACAACATCTGATTGGCCTAATTTATGTTATCCAGAAAGGGTGAGGCACCTTAATCAACCAGAGGCAGGAGCACTAAGATTAAAAACCCCACCAAGTGATATCCAATAGCAACAGAGCAGCTTCCAAAGGCCAAATCAGAATACTTCCAAAAGAAGGGAGAATGGATGGTTAATGAATCCTAATTAGCTATCATCAAAAGAATATGACTTAAATTAATCCTGGTACTTTCATACAAGATAATAATATGTAGCCATTTAAAAATTATGTTTCAGAAGACTATTTAACAACCTGAAAAATTCACGATCTTTTGAGTGAAAAAAAGCAAATCTCAAAACAGTATATCAGGGGTGGATGGGTGGCTCAGTTGGTTAGAGTGCGAGCTCTGGGCAATGGGGCTGCCGGTTCGATTCCCACATGGGCCAGCAAGCCGCGCCCTCCGCAACTAGAATGAAGTCAATGAGCTGTCACTCAGCTTCCGGGTGGCCAGATGACTCGGTTGGAGCGCGGCTCTCTACCACAAGGTTGCCGGTTTGACTCCTCAACCCCCGCAAAGGATGGTGGGCTGCACCCCCTGCAACTAACAACGGCAACTGGACCTGGAGCTGAGCTGTGCCCTCCACAACTAAGATTTAAAGGACAACTTGACTTGGAAAAAGTCTTGGAACACTGTTCCAAGACACACTGTTCCCCAATAAAGTCCTGTTCCCCTTCCCCAATAAAATCTTAAATATATATGTGTGTATATATATATATATATATATATATATATATATATATGAGGTATGATCAAAATATATGGTGAATGTTTACATAAAAAATAATTTATTACAGAGTCCTCTGCAAGAATACCACCTGTGAGGTATCCTCTTCTCAGCATATCAGCTCCCGTCCGCGGTACAAGCGCATCAAGGACAACATGCCACCCACTGTACCCTGTTGCACAGCAGCCAGGCCTGCAGCTCTTACCGTGTTGCCCCAAAAACAGGACCTAGCAGGGCAGTCATCTCTAGTGCATCTTTTGGGGCAAAAATTAATATAAAATTTGTTCTTATTTTACTATAAGACCGGGTCTTATCTAACATAATATTGAACCGGGTCTTACATTACTTTTTGCTCCAGGGGACACATTGGAGCTGATTGTCTGGCTAGGTCTTAAAGAACAAGAAAAAAAAATATTACAGTAAAAGACACATTTCTATTAATCTCCCTCCAAATACTCCCCCTCACTTCAAACACACTTATCCCATTTTTCTTTCTGAAGCAGTTCTGGAAGTCCTCTTTTGTGAGTGTCTTTAGTTGCCCTGACATGGCTGCCTTGATGTCCTGAATCAATTCAAAATACTTACCTTTCATGGTCCTTTTGACTTTGGGGAAGAGCCAGAAGCCCCACGGTGCCTGATCTGGTGAATAAGGTCAATGACGACACACCATAATGTTTTTATTAGACAGAAATTGCCGTATACCAGAAACGATGTGTGACATGGAGTGTTGCCATGATGAGGAGGAAACCATCTGCCCATTGTTCAGGCCGTTTTCTACTCACATCATTTCTTCAATAGTCTAATAAGCTCTTATGATATCAGAGTTAACCATACTGTTCCTGGGTACAAACTCAACTCGTACAATTCCATCAAGGTCAAAAAACACAATTAACACCACCTTTCTGTTGGATGGCACTTGACAGCAGTATTCACGACATTTTTTGATCACACCTAATGTTACCATATCAACTGTTGCTTGAATATGGTATGCCTTTAAGACTCCATGACATATTTACTGCTAATAACATTCCACTTCTTTCTGTTCTTGGCAAACTCCTATTCACCCCTAGAAGACCCAGCTCAAGTGTGATGTGCAACCTTAACCTCCCCAGATATAGTCACTCTCTTTCTCCAAGCTCTCATACAATTTGCAAATTATGTACCTCCATCATAGAAGTCATGCTGTATACTATGTATATGCTTAGATATCAGTCTCTCTCATTAAAATCAACTTCCCCAGAGGAAGAAAAATATTACTCATATTTATAATCTTTGGCATTAACAATGCCTGCCTGGCATATAGCAAGTGCTAAATAAGTGTTTACTCAATCTATTATCCAAGCTACTAGGATATATGATGCATCAAATTAAAACAGAGAAGCTACTACCCATAAAGATACTGACAGTACTAAAGAGAAAGTTGACAGACTAAGAGCAATGGAAGGACAAGCAAAACAATTATGAAAAACAAAAACTGAATGAGGTCATCAAAATGGCGGCGTGAGGTGAGCCTCTGTAAAGCTCCCCTGGAATTTACAACAAATTGAACAACAATAACTCCACAAAGGACTCCCTGCACAGCAGACAGGCAAGACGAAGAGGTCCACTACTGAATTCACCTAAAGGTGGGCAAACTGCACGAGCAGGGGAGAAGGGAAGGGAGAAGTGCGGAGACAGAACCACGCAGGCGCAGGACACAGACCTAGCTCAGTGCTCTGAGCTCACGCATCCGGAACTACCGCAGCTGCGGGAGAGGGAAGAACTCGGACTGCTAGGGCTCCGCTTATGGCCCACAGGGCTGAGGGGGCAGCACATAACATGGCTGAAACTAACGTTCACAGCAGAGACCTCAGAGCAAAGACTGAGGGAAGAAGGCCGAAAACGGTGGTTTAAGCCCTCACTGCCGAGCAGAGAACAGAAGCCTTAGGCACTGAGACTAGCCGCCCCCTCCCTACCCTCCCAAAGCTGGTCCCGCCACTACCTGCTCAATGCTAGAAGCAGAACAGTAGCAGTGTCAGATCAAAAGAACAGAATATTTGGACTTTTGAGAACTGTGGTCCGCAGCCCAAGTAGTTCTGGCAAACGGGAGGGAGCTGTGGAAGCAGGACCGGCTGTGATGGTGGTCGCTGCCATTGCTCTGGGCCACCTCTCACAACTCACCCCGCCCCTGGCCCCACCTATCTGGGCGGATCCCTGGAGGGGTAAACGGAACTGCTGAAACACACGGGCTCTGAATCTGGTACAGGAAGAGCTTTGGAACTTCACAAGCTCTCCACATCCCCACAGGGACATGGCGCCCTATAATCCAGGCGAACTATTAACAGAGGAAAAGCCCGCCTTCTAGGGAATCTCCCCATTGTGTGAGAAGCCGGAATAGTACGGAGAAAAACATAAGACTACAGTGTGAGACAGAGAAGAAGGTTGTAGTCGGAGAGAAAATAAAACATTCTACTGACAAGTACTGGAAAACAAAAGAAAAACATCTTCCTATCAACCTGTTGCAGAACCCACTCCTGTAGATGTCGAGGAAGGGAAACAGTAAATCATTAAGTGCCATGAATAACCAAGGCAACAAGAAAACCCAGAAGAAAGTAAACAGTCTCCAGAAAATGAACTTAAAGATATGGAAATATGTGACTTAAATGACAGAGAATTCAAGATTGCAGTTCTGAAAAAACTCAACGAGATGCAAGAAAACACAGAAAGGCAGTTTAATAAAACTCAGAAACACAATCAAAGAATAACATGAACATTTTACCAAAGAGATTGACATTTAAAAAAAGAACCAAATAGAATTTCTGGAAATTAAGAACTCAATAGAAGAAATGAAGAATGAAATAGCCAGCTTAGGTAGTCGAGTTGACCAAATGGAGGAAAGAATCAGTGACATCGAAGATAGAAACCTGGAAATTACACAGATGGAAGAAGAAAAAGACTTGAGACTTAAAAGAAATGAAACAACTCTACAAAAACTTTCTCACTCCATCAGAAAGAGCAATATAAGAATAATGGGCATACAAGAAAGAGAAAAAAGAGAGAAGGGAACAAAGAACATATTCAAACAAATAGTCACTGAAAACGTCCCAAACTTGAGGAAAGAACTGGATTCTCGAATCCAAGAAGCAAATAGAACACCTCATTACCTCAAGCCCAACAGGCCTTCTCTAAGGCACATTGTATGGAAGCTGTCTAAAATCAACGACAAAGAAACAATCCTCAAGGCAGCCGGGGAAAAGAAGACGGTAACCTACAAAGGAAAGCCCATTAGATTACCGTCAGATTTTTCAGCAGAAACTCTACAAGCCGGGATGGAGTGGAACCAAATATTCAAACTACTGAAAGAGAGAAATTATGAGCCAAGAATTGGTATACCTAGCAAAGATATCCTTCAGATATGAAGGAGGAATAAAGACTTTTCCAGATATACAGAAGCTGAGGAAATTTTCTAATACACGACCTGCACTACAAGAAATACTAAAGGAGGCTATTCTACCACCATCAACAGGGACAATATGTGGCAACCAAAACATAAAAAGGGGGAGAGTAAAGGCCTGAACCACAATATGGGAATGGAGAAAGTCAGCATGCTTTAGAAAATGGAATACTCTTAAATATCAAACTTTTACATAAACTTAAGAGTAACCACTCAAAAAAAATCCAGAACTGAAATATATACTGTAATAAAAGAAGAAACAGAGGGAAACATCATAGAATACCACCATACAGAAATAACAGACAACAACAAAAAGGCAAAGAAACAATAGAGACACAGTCTTACTGGAAAACTAAAGACAGAATGATAGGAAATTCTCACATATCAATAATCACCCTAAATGTAAATGGACTGAACTCACCAATAAAAAGGGACAGAATAGCAGATTGGAACAAAAAACTAAGTCCAACCATATGCTGTCTCCAAGAGACACATCTCAGCTACACGGACAAGCGTAGACTCAAAGTAAAAGGATGGAAATTGACACTCCAAGCAAATGGTATCTAGAGAAAATCAGGTGTATCCATACTGATAGCAGATAAGACAGACTTCAAGGTGAAAAAGGCAACAAGAGACAAACACAAACATTTCATAATGGTAAAGAAGGCTATACAATAAGAAGATGTAACAGTCATCAATATTTATGCCCCCAATCGGGGAGCACCAAAATATACCAAGCAACTACTAACAGAACTAAAGGAAGAAATTGACCAAACCACAATTATACATGGCGACCTAAATACATCGATAGCTATGAATAGGTCATCCAAACAGAAAATAAATAATGAAACAGCAGTCTTAAATGACATATTAGATGAAATGGACATAAGTGACATTTATAGAGCACTTCATCATAAAACACCAGGCTATACATTTTTTTCTAGTACACATGGAATATTCTCAAGGATAGACCAGATATTGGGACATAAAACTAGCCTCAGCAAATTTAAGAAGACTGGAATCATACCAAGCATATTGTCTGATCATAAGGCTTTGAAATTGGATATCAACTGCAAAAAGAAAGCAGGAATAAACACAAATACATGGAAATTAAACCACATACTTTTAAAGAACGACCGGGACAAAGAAGAAATTAGAGAAGAGATCAAAAGATATATAGAAACAAATGACAATGAAAATACATCCTACCAAAATTTTTGGGATGCAGCGAAAGCAGTTTTAAGAGGGAAATTTGTATCATTACAGGCCTATCTCAAGAAACAAGAAAAATCCCAAATAAAAAAACCTCATGTTACACCTTAAAGAATTAGAAAAAAAAAACAAATGAAACCCAAGGTCAGCAAAAGAAAGGAAATAATAAAAATCAGAGCAGAACTAAATGAAATAGAGAACAAAAAGATAATAGAAAAAATTAATGTGACACAGAGCTGGTTCTTTGAAAAGACTAACAAAACTGACAAACCCGTGGCTACACTCACTAAGATAAAAAAAGAGAAGGCACTAATAAAATCACAAATGAAAAAGGGGAAGTTATAACGGATGTCACAGAAATACAAAGGATCATCCAAGAATATTATGAAGGACTATATGCCACCAAATTCAATAACCTAGAAGAAATGGACAAGTTCTTAGAAACATATAGCCTTCCTAGGCTGAACCATGAAGAACTGGAGAATCTAAACAGACCAATCACCAGTAAAGAAATTGAATCAGTCATCTAAACCTTCCCAAAAGCAAAAGTCCGGGACCAGATGGCCTCACCAGTGAATTCTACCAAACCTTCAAACAAGATCTAATACCAATCCTGCCCAAATTCTTCCAAAAAATTGAAGAAAAGATAGTACTCCCTAACTCATTTTATGAGGCCAACATTACCCTGATACGAAAACCTGGTAAGGACAACACTAAAAAAGAAAACTACAGACCAATATTTCTGATGAATACAGATGCAAAAATCCTAAACAAATTCTAGCAAATCGAATACAACAATGCATTAAAAAGATTATTATTCATCACGACCAAGTGGGGTTCATCCCAGAGATACAAAGATGGTTCAACATATGCAAATCCATCACTGTGATACATCACATAAACAAAACAAAGGACAGAAACCATATGATTATATTAATTGATGAGGAAAAAGCATTTGACAAGATACAACATCCATTTATGATTAAAACACTTAATAAAATAGGTATAGAAGGAAAATACCTTAACATAATACAGACCATATATGACAAAACCTCAGCAAATCTCATAATTTATGGTGAAAAACTGAAGCCCTTTGCTCTACATTCAGGAACACGACAGGGCTGTCCCCTATCACCTCTGCTTTTCAACCTAGCTGTCCCCTATCACCTCTGCTTTTCAACCTAGTGTTGGAAGTCCTCGCCAGAGCAATCAGGCAAGAGAAAGAAATAAAAGACATCCAAATTGGGAATGAAGAAGTTAAATTGTCACTCTTTACAGATGGCATGATGCTATATATGGAAAACTCCAAAGACTCTACCGAAAAGCTATTAGAAACAATCAACAAATACAGTAAGTTGCCGGCTACAAAATCAAAGTACAAAAGTCCATTGCATTCCTATATGCTAACAATGAAATTTCAGGAAAAGAAATAAAAAAAAAAAAAATTCCTTTTGCAATTTCAGCAAAAAAGAATAAAATACCTACGAATAAACTTAACCAAGGATGTGAAAGTCCTATATGATGAAAACTATAAGACATTTTTAAAAGAAATTGAAGAAGACACAAAGAAATGGAAAGACATTCCGTGCTCATGGATTGGAAGAATCAACATAGTTAAAATGGCGATATTACCCAAAACAATATACAGATTTAACGCAATCCCCATCCAAATCCCAATGGCATTTTTTAAAGAAATAGAACATAAAAATCATCAGATTTGTTTGGAACCGCAAAAGATCCAGAAGAAAAAAGAACAATGCTGGAGGTATCACACTCCCTGATTTTAGCTTGTATTACAGAGCAACAATAATCAAAACAGCATGGTACTGGCAGAAAAACAGACACATAGACCAATGGAATAGAACTGAGAACCAAGAACTAAAACCACATAAATACAGACAGATAATTTTTGACAAAGAAGCGAAAAACAGAACGGAGAAAAGACAGCCTCTTCAATAAATGGTGCTGGCAGAACTGGAAAGCCATGTGCAAAAGAATGAAAGTAGACTGCTATCTGTCACCATGTACCAAAATTAATTCAAAATGGATCAAAGACCTAAACATAAGACCTGAAATAACAAACTGCATAGAAGAAAACATAGGTACTAAACTTATGGACTTTGGGTTCAAAGAGCATTTTATGAATTTGACTCCAAAGACAAGGGAAGTAAAAGCTAAAATAAATGAATGGGACTATGTCAAACTTAAAAGCTCTGCACAGCAAAAGAAACCATCAACAAAATAAAGAGGTAACCAACTGAATGGGAGAAGATTTTTGCAAATAGTACCTCCGATAACGGGCTAATATCCAAAATATACAAGGAACTCATGCAACTCAATACCAAAAAGCAAACAACCCAATTGAAAAATGGGCAAAGGACCTGAAGAGGTATTTCTCCAAAGAGGAATACAAATGGCAAGTAGATATATGAAAAAATGTTTAACATCACTAATCATCAGAGAAATGCAAATAAAAACCACAATGAGAATCACCCCACCCCAGTTAGAATGTCTATCATCAACAAGACAAATAATAACAACTGCTGGAGAGGCTGTGGAGAAAAAGGAACTCTCATACACTGTTGGTGGGAATGCAGATTGGTGCAGCCACTGTGGAAGGCAGTGTGGAGATTCCTCAAAATTTAAGAATAGAATTACCACACGACCCAGCAATCCCTCGCCCGGATTATCTACCAAAAAAATCTGAAAACATTTATACATAAAGACGTGTGCTCCAATGTTCAGTGCAGCTTTATTTATGGTGTCCATGACATGGAAACAACCAAAATGTCCTTCGATAGATGAACGGATAAAGAAGTTGTGGTATATATACACAATGGAATACTATTCGGCAGTAAGAAAGACGAAATAGGATCATTTGTGACAACATGGATGGATCTTGAGATTATAATGCTAAGCGAAATAAGTCAGACAGAAAAAGGAGAGAACCCTATGATTTCACTGATATGCGGTATGTGAGCCAAAAACGACAAAAGAACAAGACAAACAAATGAGAAACAAAAACTCATAGACACAGACAATAGTTTAGTGGTTACCAGAGGGTAAGGGGGGGGGGAGTGATAGATGAGGGTAAGAGGGATCAAATATATGGTGATGGAAGGAGAACTGACTCTGGGTGGTGAACACACAATGGGATTTATGGGTGATGTAATACAGAATTCTGCACCTGAAATCTACGTAACTTTACTAACAATTGTCACCCCAATAAACTTTAATTTAAAAAAAAAGAAAAAAAGAAAAGCAAAAACTCCACAAGCACAGAAATTAAAGACAGAATTATGACAATCTAAGACCCTGAAGGCATCACTTACACAAAAGAAAACACCAATATCCATATGCATACTGGTGATTCTCTTCTTAAATAGAATAATTTAGTTATTTTCTAAACTGTACCCTATTTAAGAAGGCAGAGAAATGTACTGAACGTTTCCAGAAACACTGGCATTTCAAAATAAAATTTGGTATATAAACAAATAAATTTATAACCCAGGAAATTCAACCATTCAGAATGACCAAGTAAATATAGTCATGATTTATTTTACCATATTTAACTGTTAATAGGCTGTTAAAATTTTTTAACAAAGGCTGTGACAAAATTTTTCTTAATAGCAAAACTGCCACAAAGTATAGCTAAATCCTCCTTTTATTTTTAATATGACTTTACCTTCAATGTAAAGGAAAAGACTTTAAAATTAGGCAAATTTTACACTTAGAAAATAAAAAGTTAATTTCGGAATGGTGTCAATTAAGGAAAAAAATGCCATTGACTTTGAAGTTACGTTTTCTAGATGCATCTTCAAATTCCTTTATAGGATACCAAGAAGTCAGGTTACTTTCTGACATTATGAGAAACTATTCTTTATCATCTGAATTTTCTGATCAATCTTATCACCATTATTGAGATATACTTTGAAGTACACAACATCACCAATTGAAGTATTATTTTTTAAATAAAAAATGCTTAAACTGAAGATAATAAAACCCTTAAAACTAACATCTAGTTTACAGAAAATCTGGAGGATAGTAAGAAAATAGGAGGAACAAGTTAAGACATCACAATGAAACAGACAAAGCCAGTAATTAGTACATTCTATTAGGTCGAAGCATATGAGATATTTGGCTGTTTTGAACCTCAAAAATGACAATTTCTTATGGTTCAACTAGATATAAGAAAACTAACCTCATTTCTTCTACAAATTAATAGCATTTAAAAAATGGTAGGGGGTAATAGCAAAAGGTGGAAGCAATCCAAGTATCCATCAAAGGATGAATGGATAAACAAAACGTGGTATATACATACAATGGAATAAGCCATAAAGAGGAAAAAAATTTTGACACATGACAACATGGATGAACCTTGAAAGCATTATGGTAAGAGAAATAAGCCAGTCACAAAGGACAAATATTATATGATTCTACTTATATGAGATTCCTACAGTACTTAAATTCATAAAGACAAAAAGTATAGAAGGTAAGTTGCCAGGGGCTAGGAAGAATGCAGTTGTTTAATGGAGACAAGA
Organism: Rhinolophus hipposideros; assembly: GCF_964194185.1. NCBI lineage: Eukaryota > Metazoa > Chordata > Mammalia > Chiroptera > Rhinolophidae > Rhinolophus > Rhinolophus hipposideros. The sequence goes on from NC_138050.1 coordinate 19,150,648, forward strand.
GTTTCAGTTGGGGAAGGTGAAAAAGTTCTGGAGATAGCCAGTGACAACGGTTATACAATAAAGTGAATGTACTTAATACCACAGAACCATACACTTAAAATGATAAATGTTATGTTATATATTTTACCACACACACAAAAAAACGATTGGAGGAGCCTATTCTAAATTAAAGGAGACTTAAGAAACACAACCAAATGTGATCTGATCTTGTTTAATCATGCTTCTAAAACCAAACGTAAAAAAAGAAAATTAAAAAAATTAAGGGACAACTGGTGAAATTTAAATGTAGACTGGATTAGATGTTATTAGGAAATTATTGTGTCACAGTGATGTGGTATTTATGCAATAATGCATTCTTATTTTTTAGAAAAGTAGACTTAAGTCTTCAGGAGTAAAATGTTATGTCTGCTATGCATAGATAAACAAAAGAAGCAAATACAGCAAATTATTACTTATTAAACCTAAATGATATGCATATGGGATTAATATACTATTCTCTCTACTTTTTCTACATAGTAGAATATTTTTATGATTAAAGGAAAAATTTAATTGTTTCACTATGCATGTGTCTTAATCTCCCAATACTTTATCACAATGAAAAGTTTGGACTTGATTTGGGGAACAGTAGGAAAAGGCATTAAAAGATTGAAAGTGTCAGTTCAAAAATACACTTTAGAAAAATTTTTGTGCTGGTGGTACCCAGCAGGATGTATTCATTCAAGAAATATTTTAGTGCTTACTTTATTCCAGCCACTGTACCAAGAAGTAAGCAATGGAGATACATTGTTTTTGCCCTCAAAAAGCTCACAAACTAGTAGGAGAAAGATAAAAAGTAATTAAAATGTGTTATAACTACAATGAGAAAAATATACTCAAAGTTCTTCCAAGAATGAAGACGGCACCTAACTCAACCTGGGAAGATGAAGGGGATTCAGAAAGATTTCTCAGATCTAAACCCAGAGTTGAGTATTTAAGAGGGATAGCCAGGCAACCAGAGGCAGGGAAGGCTATTCCAGTCAGCAGGATAGCCCTGAGAATAGAAATAGCATTGGCAAGCAGAGGAGGGCAGGATTCCAGATTATGTATAAGCATATAAGAAGTTCAGTGTTGCTAGAGCTTAAAGGAGCCAGGGCAGGTGGGGGGTGGGGGTTACCCTGGAGAAATATAATCAGGTATCAAGCTCAATGAAAAAAAAATCTCATAAATTGAAAGAAGAACACCACTTTGGAGGCAACTTTCAAACTGCCAGGTGATGATAAGTAATAAGGCCCAAGGTAGGCTGGAGGCAGTGGAATAGAGGCAGGGCAGAGACAGCAGAGATTTAAGCTACATGACTGGCATCTGACTGAATGTGGAAGATGAGGAAGAAGTCCAAGAAGCCTCTCAAGTTGCAAGTTCAAGTCACAGTTAAAATGATGATGCCATACACAGAAAAAAGAAAAAATAAAGGCAGAACATAGCTTTAAACACTCTGAGCTTGACAAACTTGATGTGATGCTCATGGGATTAATTTCTAGCAGATGATTAAAACAGATTTAAACCCCTCACCCCACTCCACTGAAATACCAGTTAAAACTAAGAGGGCTGCTGATGTGGGCAAGAACAGTCTATATGAGGCACGGACAGAATCCCGAGATACGCCCATACTCAATGGATAGGAAAAAGAGTTGGCAAAGCCAACTGAAAAAGAGTAATCAATGAGCTAGCAGGACCCGGAAAGATTATACATACTGTTAATGAATTCAAGAAAAGATCATTACAGTGTATCTGCTATACGACATGGATTCCTGAAAATTTTCAGGAAGAAAGAGGAAAATACATCAAGACAGTTGGAGCCATAAGCACCTTTACGACAGAACGTGCAGTTCAATGAGGCCAAGAGGCAGAATACAGGTGAATGGGCAATGCACACACTGCTGTGCTTGCTGTGTTCAACTGTGTTTCAATCCTTCAACTGTGTTTGCATTCAAGTGCTGTTACTTGGGAGTGCGAAACAGTTAATATGCTGGTAAGAATCAAACATGAACATGAATTTTGCATTAACTAAAATCATTCCTTTTTACCATTTAATTATGAATTAGTTCACGTTACAGAAAAACATTATAGCAAAGAGAGACTGTCACAGGAGGGCTAGGCAACAGTATCAATGCCTTGGAGTCAACACCAAAAGAAGTAATATGGTACTTTCGCTCCCAAATGTAGTGTTTTCAAGTATATTCTCTAGTCTCACTTCTCAAAGAGTATTCAATTTTATATATCGGTCACTAAATGACCGAACGTCCCTACCCTCAGTGAGCTTCTTCACAGAGCCAACATACTTCAACAGCTATTCACACATAGAATTTGTGGCACGTCACAGCAACTGATCCCAAGACAAAGGGAAATTTACTTAGGATAGCAATAAATACAGAAGGAAAAGAAAAGGAACTGATAGTACTAAGTATGTTATTAGTCAACCAAGAAAGGCCCCATGGAGAACTTCTGAAGGGTGTTTTTGAATGACATCATGTGGCAGAATTGCAATCTTGGTGTTCCAGAGATATACAAAGGACTCTGAATTGAGAAAGGGTTTGCCAGAGTGAGCCCCACTAAACCGATAGCAAAAGAAAGTATATAGGAGAACAGCATGTACCATCATGGAGGGGAAACCGTGTTGGTTACTTCACCATCTCAAGTACTTTATCATGGCTGGCACAAAGGAGATGTAAGGAAGGGTGGTTGGTGAGACAGAAAAGGTAGGGCCTTTTGTGGAATTACGTGTGGCATGCTAAGAACTTTTAATTTTATCCTGAAGGCAATGGGAATGATCTTACCAAGAATGTTACACGAAAAGATTTCAGGAAGATCAATCCATGAGATACACTGGGGTAGGACGAGACCAGATAGGAAAACCGGACACAGTATCACGCTTACATGGGTGACAATGACAGGGGTCTACACTAGGGCAGTGGTAGTCAGGTTGGTGACAGAGATAAAAATATGATGGCTCTTCAGATGCCTAATACAGAGAAGTGAAGGGGAAAAGAAGGGAGTCAAGGACAGAGTTTTAAGCTCGAACCATTTGATAGTACCACTTACCAACAGAGGTTCCAGAGAGAAGAAAGTTTGGTAGTGCTAGCTGAATTTGCAAATGAGAAAATATATAAAAATACCTATGATTAGAGACTAAAGCATAAAGTTTAAGCGTTAAGCCCAAGAATATGGGTTATGATTTTTCATTGAAACCAACTATCTGGATCTCCTTACTAATAAGGAAAGTTTATAAGGCTAAAAAGGAAAAAGGAAATAAATCAAATGACAAAGAGGATGTCAAAAATTTTTATAAGCAAGGTTTTAAAATACCAAAACAGGGCTTTCTGTGATGTAGTTAAGATTTCTTAAATATTTTCCACATCAATTAACTTGCAGATGTGCTTCATACCGGTCGTCTTAGGCTCCACTCGGTGGAGACAGTACAGCACAGGGAGCAGCAGTTCTGGCTTTAGTGTCATGCTCCTTCACTGTAAGTCTAGGCTCTGACACTTAACTCCCCTGTGACTTAGAGCCAGTTACTTAAGAATTGTAGGCCTCAAGTTTCCTCAGCAGCACACGCGGATAATAATAGTACATACTTCATAAGATTGTTGTGAGGACTGAATAAGTAATACATATAAAGCACTTGAGGTACATTGTAAACACTCACTAAGTGTTAAGATTTTTAAAATAATAATTATAGCTACTGTTACTGATGAAAATGTCACATCCTTGAGGTATACAGGTGCAAGAAAAAGAAAAGCTGACCTGGATGGCAGTTAGCGGAATGTTTGAGTTGTAAGTATTCATTAAATGGAACATTTCTGTTTTGTGTACTTTTCTCTAAATAATTTGAAGTTTTAAATATTTTTTCAAAGGAAAAAAGCTTAAGGAACCAATGCCTTACATGAAAATAAAAGTAATTATTTTCACGATGTGTCTCCTAGTTTTAGCTACAAAATCCATTTCTCCTCCCCAAGCTCCAAACTGCTATCAGTGCTAATGACTCCCTCCCCTACCTCTATCTGTCACCCTCAGCACAGCCTTTATCCCCTTTGTCTCCTGTGAGCTTTACACAGAAGAGGACGAGAAAGGAAGAAGGAGATGCAAATCCTCATTCCATGTTATGACCATGACTATCCCCAGTCTCAATTTTTTGGAAAATTCATTGCATACAGGATAACAGCTCCAATGCCTCCAGAATTAATTCTACATATTACCGCCACTACCTTTTTCCATTGCTCTAATCATGTTACACCTTCTAACTCTCCTCTGACATAAATTCCTACAGTTCTCCCTATCAAGAAGTTTCCAAGCAACTCTTTGCTACAGTCATTCTCAGACCACCACGGGCCATCAGAAGTCTCATCTCTTCACTCCCTAATCTCATCTCTCTTCTTTTTCACCTGCATCTTTATTCACTAATCTCTCATGTGCAGTTCAAGTTTGGTACATATTTCCTGTAAAATTCACCAACCTCTCTTCTATGAAGCCATTCCCGACTGAATATGAAATTACTTTCTCAACCCTCTCCCCACTCACAATTCTCCAACTTAACTCTATAATTATTTTCTTTTGGAAAATATGTTATTTTACTATATGTAAGTAGCACATAGCAACCTTTGTCTATCCTATATGTGAAAGGTAAAAAACGATACCTCATCAAAGTATACCTCACTGTTTGGAAACAGCCTAATAATCAGAACTACTTAGTCACAGAGCTACACTGCAGTGTAAGTTTCTAATGTAGTGTAGTTTCTAATGGGTAAGACTAAATTAGGTATGGTACCTAGCCTTAGCTATACCTAAATCCACAGTAAAGGAACTTGATCAGCTTCAACCCCGGTTCCCCCTTTAGTCACATCTCTAGCACTCCCTTCTCTATCAGCAGTCCTACTGCGTTCTGTACTCCTCAATTATTGCTCCCTCTAGTCTGGAAAGCCTCTTCCTCGCCCTCTCCCTTTCCCTGGCCAACTTTCTTTCATCCTTCAGGATCTACTCACTCCCATTCATCCACTAGGAATCAACCAGAACTTCTCCCTTGACTGCTCAACCCCAAGTTAGGATCTTCTTACGCCTTCTCAGAATATACTTAGTGATGTACTGTATTGTAATTATCAGTTTACTTTTCTATCACTCTTACTGAACTATAATCTCCTTGAGGTACAGACTGAATTTTATTCCCTTTTGTATCCCCAAGACCTGACTTTATTAGATACCCAGCAGACAATTAGTGAATGAATGCTCATACCCACTCTGTGACCTTGCGCAGGCTACACAGGCATGCTTGAGTTTCCTCATCTAAAGTACTTTCCTCCTGTAAAGTGCGTATAATGCTATACCTAGCTCACAGAATTGTTATAAGGATTAAATGAGGTACCATGAAGCTCTCAGTAGTGTCTATCACGTAGAACTACCATTTGAATGTCTGCTATTTCATGCCTTAGTTACTCTAATATATGCTGGGAAATGTAATGTTGTGACCAACATTTTCAGGCTGAAAGGCTTAGCAACCATGCCCGTAGAAGTCATTGGTTACATTCTGGTCATGAGCAAATATTTATTACATACCTATTACGTGCAAGAGTCCTTACTAGGTATCACTGAGATTCCAGAACACAATAGAGGCAAATAATAAGACAAAAACCTGTACCAATATCCAAGAGAGGGAAGAATGTTACTAGTTCTTTTGTACAAACAATATGGGTATTTGTCAGACTACGTAAGTTTTGCTTTATAATAGGGGAAAGCTTCAAGAACAATTACTGATAGCAAAAGTTCAAAATTAACTGCTATCATCACGAGGAGTAATAACGAGGCAGTTCCAAAATTTCTTGTTGCTATTCCTAAATTTCACTTTGGCTTAAAAGTATTTTTCACACACACACACAAAACACAACACTTAATCAGGACCAGAAGAAAGACAGATGAGCTCTAGTTGTCTCATTCAAGTGGGAATTCCACAGTATTTCCTTAGGTTTTTCCCATTTAGTATTTAATTGTGTAGCTCTGGAAAAATGGCCTGAGTTTTTTTGGTTTTTCCTACAAAACAGAACGCTGAATGGTAAATTTTCCCCAACACCTCTCTTTAAGAGGATAAAATGCACACTTCTTATTCACACTGTCCCTTTAACAAGAACTACAAAACTGCAAACCATGTCACCTGGTCTTCGAAAAGGAGCTTGTGGACTTAACACCACTTTTCCCTTAACAAATTCAGAGGTCAGAGTCCCAGTGAAGTTTGTGCATTATACTACGTTGCTTTTAGTGGCTGCAGAGAGACCTCTAGCGCTGCCTCAATAAGCCGAGTTTGCAAATAGTACCTGCTAATGTCACCTTAATGAGACAATGGCAACATGCTGTGTAGCAACGAACTGAGTGACCACATTAATGTTTACAGTTTTGCAACCACATGGAAATTCTACCAGCTCGGAGCAAGAGATATTTACCCGGCCGTATGAACCTATGAATCCAATTTATTTCAGTAAAAACATGTCAAGGAAATTATCCATCCAGTGCACACCCCCCACTACAAGTAAGAAATGCTAAGAAAACAGGTCCGGTGAGCGGAGGTCGGAACAACGTCGCTTCCAAAGCCTCAACACAATAGACGGTAAACTATTGTCCACCTTCAGCTTGCTCCAAATGCCCGCAGTAACAGGAGTGTGTGCTGGAACAGCTCAGCACGACCGGTCCAAAGGACAGCACTGGAATATAAGAAAACGGTCCTGGCGCATCCTACCCTCCCCCACCCACCACCCTCAAACAAGTCAGTCACCCGGCTGGTCCCCACCCCCCTCTGCGGGCCGCCACCGCCCGCCTGGGCCCGGCTGGCAGAAAGTAGGCGCGGAGACCGGCAGAGACAGGCTCCATGTGCGGCAGCGCGGGAGGCACCTGGGAGGCTGCGCCGGCGGGAGGTTCCACCGGCAACCGGGGCTGGCCGCGGCCGCCCCTTCGGCGGCGCGATCCCCACACCCGGGCGGCAGCCTCCCCGGCCCGCGAGGCCCCAGCCCGCGGACCCCGCCTCAGCTCCACATCCCTTCCTCACAGACAGCAGGCCGCGCCCGCGTGACGGGGCCGAAAACCCCGGCATTTCCCGGTCCCCGCGCCGGCAGCTCCGGAGGGCGGCCACCGCCGGCCCGCGTATCCGTCGCCCGCTCCGCCCAGCCCTGGGCCGCGCGGAGGGGAGGCGGCGGCCAACTCCGACCCACCGCGAGCCGGCGAGAGCCAGCCCGGCGCCGGCCCCCCGCCCCTTCCCGCCACCGCGGGGCCGGCGCGGCCAGGCGGGCGAGCCGGGCGGGCCCAGACCGCGGAAGCACACTCACTTCCACATCGCGGCCCTTGTTCTTAAAGCTCTTGATGCGGTGGTTCTCCAAGCCGGGGTTCTCGGCCATGGTTGCGCGCGGCTCCAGCGGCGGCTACTCCTGCGGCTGCGGCGGCGGCGGCGAGTCTCGGTGCGGGAGGGGGAGGAGGGGGAGCGCGGGAGGGGAAGGGAGGGGGAGGGGGAGAGGAGAGCACGTTCCGTGACGCCTCCGAGCGCGAGGTGGCAGCAGCGCCGGGGGAGGCGCTGGCCGACTGCCGGGCGGGGCGGGGCGGGGCGGGGCGGGGCGGGAACCGCGCTGAAGAACCGCGCGCTCCCGGGTTGGCTGGGGTCACGTGCCCAGGGTCCCCCCGGGCCTGGACGCTCGCCTGCTCTAAGTGCCAGGGGTTATCTGGATGACCCCCGCCCCCCACAGCTAGGCCTCCCCACAACCCCTCTGTGCTGCCAGTGTTGTGCCAGCAATGGAGCCAGACTTGGCGGCTTTTACTGCCCCTCCCCAGACCCCGAGCTGTGGACGCAAACTACAGTTCCCAACATGCCAGGCTCCGGCGGTCTAACGCTCCTGGCCTTAACAGAACCTGAAGGCCGGGAATCCTAAGCGCGCGGCTTTCCGCGCGGCGCGCCCCGAGAGCTCGGGCGCAAAGCTCCGCCCCAAAGGCCACCTCTGGGCGGGGAAGTGGGAGGAGCTTCCCCGGAGATGGCATCGTGTGCCCTATTGGGAGGGAGGGGGCGGGGCTTCTTTGGAGGCTCCTGAAATAGCATCCACCCTCAATGGCTGTTCTCTTGCCCTGCTTTGGTTTTATAAATAGCTTTTATTTCCACCTGACATGTACACATGTATGTATACATGTTTTTATGTGTGTGTTACCTGGCATACCGCACGGGAATTAAGTTCAATGAGGCAGGGACATTGGCTGGTTTATTGCTGAATCCCTCGCGTCAAAACAGTGCTTGGCTCGTGCATACTCAAGAAATACTTGAACAAATTAGTGTTCTAGCGTCTCGGTTTCTTCATCATCCTTCCAAGCCCGGTTGTCCAACTTTCACTCTGGCAGCTCCTGCATTTCAGTGCCCCCAACACCTCTTGTTCCGCCACCACACGTAATCTTAGCTTTCAGGAAGCAGTCAAGCCCTGGTCCGCAGACCCTCATCTGGCTTCTCTCTTTAGTGTCATAGAAGGAACCGTCAAGGGAAATTTGGATCCGTACTACTAATAGAGAGTTGTTTTCTGGAGCAGGTGAGCTTCTTTGGTTATATGTGAAAGAATTCAGTTTCAGAATCTCTGGCAGATAGAAGCGGGTATGCGATGTTATAGTATAATTGAATTGACACTGGGGTTATTCAAAGATTGGTAGAAACATAACCATAAAGAGATTAAAGAAGACATTCTTTCAAAGCAAAGGGGCCTTAAACAGCCAGAGGTCCAGGGGTCATGAATTCAGAGTCATTTGGTGGCTGAACGTTGGGGCATTTGTTTTATGAATGGTGGACCGTGGCCTGTTGATAAACACAGTCCCATTTAAAGGCTTCAGACCACTGTTGCCATATCGGACTGTGGGCCAGTCTTGCCAAAGGTCCAATTTTTCAAGGAAAACCAAAAGCTGGGTTATTTTTTCTTTTTCACTTTTAAATGTCGATTCACATTTCTTTTCTGAATTTCACTGAATAAGTTACTTAAGAACTCCAGGCCCTCACCTCCATGCCCTCACTATGAAATATCTGATCACAGTCCAACCGCTCATTTAAAGGGGAGAATACACACACACACACACACACACACACACACACACCTAAAGCTTAGAATGAATGGATTACTTCAACTATAGTTCTTAAGGCAATAAAAGTTGTGTTTGAAGCTCTTCCCAAACAGGAGAAAAACTTCCAGACTGTTGTTCACTCTCTATTATAATTTATCAAGGCATTCTCTTTTCAGGTTATTTTACCCCTTCTACCACTTCTCTTCATCCTATTTGCTGTTATCAAGTGTGTAAGTCTTTCATCATTTTAGAGTTTTAGACATATTTAGTGAGCACTTACCACATGTCAATCATTGCCCTCACCAGGATATATTTGTAAACAAGACAACCTGGTTCCTGCCTCTGCATAGCTTCATGTCTATCAGAGTAGACAGGCAATAAAACGAGTTATCACCCCAAAAGTGTGGTGAGTGTCAAGAAACAGGAAGGAAGCTCAAGACTCAAAGCAAGGAGATCTTTGTAACATGATGATTCCTAAGACTCCTAACGTAAGAGGGTAACACTGCAAATGGATGTCTACATACTTGTATCACATATCTAAGTATTTAGAAGTTACAGATCAAGCTTACAAAGTCTAATTTTTTTTTTGACATTGACAAATGAACGTTCTTTACAACCTGGACATCTGAATTTGAATTTAAATTTCCTGACTTCTTGGACTTCTGCTTCAGGATGTTGTGGTACAAAGAGGCCTGGAAGCCACCTCCCAGCCCACTTTTTGTTCCCCTTCCATCTCCTGGCTCCATCCCACACTGGAATAGACCTTAAGAACATATATGTATACCCCTACCCACAAGGTTCATGTCCTGCCTCTCGCCACCAAAGCTCTATTTACATCCCCCTATCTGCCTCAAGAGATGCCCCTTGGCCATCGCTCAGGCCTGGAGTGTGCAAAGCAGTAGCATCATCAGCCCCCAGGAAAGGGGACTCAAGAAAAGGGACTCAAAAAGATGGACTCAAGAAAGAGGTCTGGGAAGATCCTGAAAGCAGGCTTGACCATTTGAGCAGGGAATTCCAGGGCCCCGGTACCCAGAGCTGGGCCTAGAGGCACAGGTTCTAATGAATATGACCTGGTGGCCCCAGAACTCCCCACGGGATGGGATACATCAGGAGAGAGCCAGAGTGAAGTCTGCTGAAGGGCAGGGTCAAGATCAGGGCCCCCTCTTGCCTGGGTCTAATGCAGTAACTTTTATTCTTTGCCATTTTTCCTAGTGACTTCAACATACACACATCTGCTACTCTGGCCTCAGAGTCTCTCCATATTCTTAACTCCACCAAGTTTCTACCACTTGTAGCTCCCACCAGGCTTTGGAGTCCTTAATCTCTGAGAAATGACACCTCCAGTGACTCAGGTTTGGGCTTCTCATTGTTAGCAACCATCCCTTTTCCCTCACTCTAGTCTTCACCTTTGCCCTAAAACTTCTGACAACTCTTCTAAATGGAGTTTTCCATATATATATATGTATATATGTATATACACATACATATGTGTGTGTGTATATATATATATACATATATATATATATATATATATATATATATATACACACACGTATATATATAATTTTTCTAATCCACCATCTTGGACCTCCTCTCCCAAACATATTTTGAGTGGCCATCACATGCTAAGCATTGTATTCATTAGGCACTTCAATTAAGGGACAGGGGAGTGGGGAAACAGAAAGGAAGGGCCCAGAAACAGAAAGGAAGGGCCCTATGAGTGGTCAAACTTTTCTTCCTCTGACTCATTAAACCCACCTTCCCAGCGGACAGGCAAGTGGCAGTATGCAGAGAAGGCAACAAAATCAACAGATGCCAAAAGGAGCTCATGATTTTCCTCCCCAGTCAGCTCCTTCTGCAAATTCACCAACTCAGTTAATAGCTTAACCATTCTTCCAGGGACTCCACTCAAAGCTCAGAGCCATCTTTACTGCCTCCATCTCTCTCAACTCCCTCACCTAGTGTCCATGTTAATCCGCCATTCAATGCTCCTTGAATCCAGCTTTCTTCCCATGCCACTCACAAGTCTAGTTAATGCCTCCGAACCGATTCCCTTGCTTCCTTTATCCTCTCCACAAAAATCTGATTCACCACTCCAGATCTTCCTGATTTTATCTCTTCTCCTCATATTCAATATATATCTTCCCCTCCACCATTGTCTGTCAAATCATTTCTAAACTCCTCAGTCTGATGGTTAAGACCCAACCACAGTGCAATACACTTTTCTTATTTCTGATTCCCCCACACATAGCTTGTGCTTTATCTTACATGTTCTATTACCTTTCCCAAATATGTCCTAACCTTTCCAGCCTTTGTACCTTTGCTGTTTGATTTACCTAGAAAGCCCTGGCCCTATCTTCCTGTCAAAATTGGTCCCTCTTTAAATACTCGGGCCATGAGGTCACCTTCTCCATGAAGCTTTCCCAGCATGGTACAGTGGAGGGACCTACAGAATCTGAACACTCAGACCCTACGGCTGACTTCCTACCATAGCAAGCCCAGGCAAGTCATTTACCTTCCCTGAATTTGCGTCTTATCTACAAATGAGAAATTTGAATCGCTGGGTTTTTGTGAAAATCAAGTTTTAAAATGCATGTGAAAGTGCTTTGAAATTACTATATTAATATTAGTTGTATCTTTCCAACCAGGATATCTTTTTCTTCCGAGCCTCAGAAGAACTTACCTACTGTTTTGTATTCCTGCAATTTATGTACAGTCTTTTATCTCTCACTTACCTACAAGTACACATTTGTATTGTATGTATGTATACATATTGTATGTATTCCCCAGCCTTGAATAACTGGATCCAATATATGTTTTCTGAATGAACTGCTTTCTTCCTTCATGATCACGTTTTGGCTATTTCATGACTGTCTAAGAGCATCTGAAGCAAAAGGCAAGCACAGAAAATTGAAGAAAATGGCATTCAAGTTCATCAACCCAACTACCTAGCAGTGCTCCTAAAAACTTGGGTGATAAATAAATCTAAAATAATAAGAGTTTTCACTTACTGAATACCTACTACGTGCCAGACATTTACATACATTATCTCTAATTCTCCAGAGAACGCTGCCTGGTTGGGATGGTCATCTCCATCTCTCTCTGGGACAGGTGGGGCTTGAGGCTCTGGTTTGAAGGCCTGGAAGGTTCTGTGATGCCAACAGGAGCAATGGAAGCAATAAGTCCAAAGAAAGACAAGTGGTTTCTAGTGTGGCCAATGTCTTAGACAGTGGTGGTGAAGATCTCCAGCTTCCCCAAAGAACTAATACAGCCCTTAGGGGTTCTAGGAAAGCAAGTGCTCCTCCCCAAGGGCTGTCCCTTCTCCAGGGGGCATCAGCCATGTAAATAGTTGTGCCCAGCAGAGCAACCATCTCATGACCTATGACAATCAGTAGCAGTAGACACAGCATTGTGGCAGTAAGGTGAAAAGTCAGAGAGGAAGAAGCTGATAAACTCTCAGAAATAACTGGGGACAGCTAGAGGAGGGCCAGTGTCTGGCCATTGAACACTTATTAGGAATACAGATAAGGTGACTTCATTTTATAGTAATGGGCTGACCCACACACATTACACTTCCAATATCATTCTCAAATAATCAGAATATAAGAAAATGAACAATATTAAAATTGTAGTGAGAATACTTTAATCATAAAAAGCATAATTCAATAATTCAGAATATACTTGAGTACACTGCTATGTCTCAAGGTCATGATCCTGGACCTTAGTTGTAACTTTACAATATTCTAGATATTGAACCGTATGGTATCCTAAAGATGAGCAGTGTCTTGGACGTTTAGTGACTTGCTGGTTCTTTAGTAACAAGCGATGTGTCCTTGAACAGGTTATTTTGCCTTCTAAGTCACAAGTGCCTCACCTACAGAATGAGCAGGTTGGACTGGGTGATCTCTGTGTCTCCTTCCTCAGGTGTAATTCTACGGATCTCTGAACTTGTCTACCCAGCCCAGCAGCATCCCTTTTCCTAGCTCTCTCTATTTCACAAATTAGAAATCCAAAGATGGTAATGTAATTGCCAGAGCGACTAAAAGCTGAGTGTCCAGTCCCTCACGGCCCTTCGGATGTTCCAGCGACTCCCACTATGCACGACACGCCAGGTCTGCCCTCTCTCAAACGCATGAGGCCACAAAATCACTCCCTAACCAAAGTTTCACTCTCTCAGAATTATTCATCTCAGAGAAGAAATACTTCATTCACATTAAGGTCTGAATGACCTTATGACACCATGTGAACTCCAGTGGATGGAATGTCTGGTGTATCTAACCTACTATTAACATCCGACAGCTCCTCCCAACACCAGAAAACAAAACACAGCCCTTTGGCATCCAATTGCAGCTGATCTCTGCTGGAACTTATTTTGAGAAAACTAGACTTAATGAATGAATGAATACCATACTTGGTCTCTGTTTCTGTGTCATCTTCTCCAATAACCATGAGCATCCAGAGGAAAGTATTTGTGTCTTACTCACCATTGTATCCCTGTGTCTACAGTGGTACCTGGTACCTAGTGGAGCCTCAGTATATGTTGGATAGATGAATAAGTATCTAAACTCAAACTCAAACAGAGAAGAAACATTAGACTGACCAGTTGGAGGGGAATCCATTAAAATGGTATAGTAAAACGGAGGAGCACATTTCTTCATGGCATAAAAAAAATTATGGTGAGGACGGGGATTATGGTTATAAAATAATAATAATAATAATAATAATAACAATAATAATAATAATAAATAACTGCTGCATGTGCTCATGTTCCAGGAGCTATGCTGAATTCTTACTTTGATTACTTCATTTAATTCTCACAATATTATCAGGTAGAATCTATTTTTATGCCCATTTAATAGACAAAGAGTGTGAGGCAAAAAAAACGTTAATTAACTTTTGCATGTTCAAGAGCCCAGAAAATCTGATTCCAGGAAAGTTGATCCCCTGTTTGTAATTTGTTTTACTGAGGGTAGATGCACGGAGATGGGGCAGGAGTAGTTCTACAGCCTGGTTCTGGGGCATCTTCAGGATCTGCAGTTTACCCATATCCTGCAAGACCCGCTAGGTGCAGCGTTCTGGCCCACGGCACATGGAAACAGCCCCTCGATCTAGTGTAAACAAAAGTTTCCACAGGACGGTGAAGCTATATTCAACTGTTTAAAAAAAAAAAAAACTAGAAAGGAAAATAGCCTACCAAGAAAGAAAGAATTAAACAAGTGTGGAAAGCCAATCTCTACTGAAAGGAGATTTTGGAAGTCAAGTCAGCAGGGCTGGGAGATGACCTAGCCAGACAAACCACTAAATCAGAGGTCAGACAAAAAAGGGACTATCATCTAGAGTTCTATTGAGTAGGCATCTGTGTATCGTTTGCATATCACTGTTTGTAGTAGATGTAGTCTGTTTATTAATATTAAGCATTAAAGATTCCAGCTTGTAAATATTCAACTCTAAATGCATTCATGGAAAACAAGATAACCAGAGACAGGAGACACCTGAAAGTAGACATCAAAAAAATTGGTTAATTAGTTTGATTGTAAACGTATTCCTCTTCCCCTGCTACTTGAGGGATTTGCAATTGCATATTTGAAAATGCTTAGAGAACTGAATCTTGTAGTAAGGTTACTGTTCGGCACAATTGTTTTTCCTTTTTTCAAATTGTTATGTCTCTTATAATCAACATTGCCAATGTATTAATAATCCCTAAGTAAAGTGTACAATAGAATTTTTCCAAAAGAAGTTTTTCATGCCTAAATTTTATGAGCCTCTTAACTTTGAGGTCTATCTTCCTTTAAATTCTGCAATTTAAATAAGTTTGATTTGGATAAAATGTTTTTTTTTTCTCCAGCTACTTCTTCATATTTTCTCTTTGATATATGCAGATATTCTACACATGAGATCATAGTGGATTGAGTCTTTAGAGACCACACAATGTGAGGTCCAAAAGCTGTGCAGCCACTAGCCACATATGTCTATTCAATTTTAATTTTAACTAAAATTAAAAATTGATTTCCTTAGCCACACTAGCCTTATGTCAAGTACTCAATAGCCACCATATTGTGGCTACCATATTGAACTGCAGCGATATAGAACATTACCACAGAAGGTCCTTGGGACAGCACTGCCTTAGAAAGGACAGAGGTTTAGCAATTCCCATCTTTTGATAGACTTGCGACCACAAGAATTTTCTTAAACTTTCAAAGCTTGAGTTATTTAAACTATAAAGTAGAGATACAAATACCTACACCTATAAAGTAGTAAGTACAATGCCCTGCACATTTTAATTGCTTAATAAAACTATTATTCTTGCTTAGAGATAAAAAATTCAAGCTTTGGGGGCCGGCCAGGTGGCTCAGGCGGTTGGAGCTCCGTGCACTTAACTCCGAAGACTGCCAGTTCTATTCCCACATGGGCCAGTGGGCTCTCAACCACAAGGTTGCCAGTTCAATTTCTCGAGTCCCGCAAGGGACGGTGGGCTCCGCCCCCTGCAACTAGCAATGACAACTGGACCTGGAACTGAGCTGCGCCCTCCATAACTAAGACTGAAAGGACAACAACTTGACTTGGAAAAAATCCTGGAAGTACACACTGTTCCCCAATAAAGTCCTGTTCCCCTTCCCCAATAAAATCTTTTTTAAAAAAAATTAAAGCTTCGGAGATTCAAATTAGACAGCATAATAAATATTTTATTTATACCATGAGTCCTCAATAAATCTTGCTGGCTACCCAAAAAGATTAAATTAAATTAAAAGTTAAAAAAACATCATAGGACATTTACTTATTTTTGTTTCTTTATGTATGATATCTTTAGGAGAAAAACAACTTGAATTATCCTGGAGAAACCTTAGATTCAGCTGTGTAAACCCAAAAACGGACCCAGGAGATTTCTGATTCCCAAACCACGCCTGAAATTTAAGTCAGGAATATGTTCAGTAAGCATATTTGTACAAGAAATATAGGTTTGACTTGCAGAGCAATGAGGCAAAAGTCACATTCCCCCCACTCCTGGAGACAAAACTTACGCAAGTTACACATCCCAGAACTTTTGAAAGTGCTTAAACTTATCTAAGTATCTCTCCTGCCCCGCCCACTTCCCCCCCTTTCAGATCAACATGGAGCCATTTGTAACAGCATCCCAAACGGAGAGAGCTGTGGCTCATGTGCCCACAGAGCTTAATCCCTGCAACTCTCACAGAGGGACACATTGCAGTTAGGAATGCCAGCAGCCAGAGCCAAGATAATTCCAGACTCACAGAACGATTGTTCTATCAACCACAACTACACAAAACAACCCAAATAAAAAATAATCAGAAGAAGCTATGAGTAAGCGACAAGTCACCATGATATGAATTGCTAACATCATATGTACTTGGAAATTCCAGTTTTTCTAGGCTTCTCAAAAAATAAAAAAAGAGAGAGAGAGAGAGAAGCAAGATTGTGTAATGAGCTGATACATAAGATAGAAGAGAATACTTTGTCCTTACTATTCAAAGTCAGATTACAAAATATACTAATTAAAAAAAAACATTTAGTTTGTCCCCTCCTTAAACCTTTAGTTGAGCTACTTAGATTTTCTTTCACACCAAAGAAGTACAATAGAGTTATCTCTCTTGGAAGACTAGATCCCAGTGATGGGAATATGGCTGAGGCCGTGAAAATACATAGCAAAATGCTGGAAGAATTTTTTCTGATGCACAATATGAGCAGATACAGTCACTCACTGCCAAGCAAAAAATCTGAATCAAGCCAACCCCTGCCATCTAAAATGGTCACAATTGTGAAAAAAATGTCTTTATTAGTAATCATTTGCTTACTGTAGAAATGCGAATAATGTAACTAACATTAATTGAGCATTTAACATGTTCTAAGCACAGTTCTTGAGTGATTCACATGCATTATTAACAACAACCCTATAAGGTAGGGAGATAATATCACCTCCCATCTTACAGATGAGCAGACTGAGGCACAGAGAGGTTAAATGACTTGCCCAAGGTCACACAGCTAATCAGTGTGATAGCCAGCATCCCAACACAGGCAGTCTGGGTTCATTTTACACCCCTGCCTCTGTTGGCAGTTGCAACACTGATGAACTTACATAAACACTAAATCCTTATTACACACAAACCTATGATAATACACAAAGACTAATATCTTATAGCTATGGTTGTTTGGAGAAACCAGTGAAAAGGAAGAAACCCAGACATTTGATTGGAGCCTATTATCATCATCAAACTCACTTCTTGCTTTTCAAAATCCTCAGTAGGAAGAGTGTCTCAGCTGGCAGTAATTTTGAAAACTCAAGAGGTGAATCCTAGTGACTTCTTTAGCTTTAAATCGAACCACACCTGAAGTTGGAACAGTCCATGAACTTTTCTCCCTCCATTTTTTAGTCATATTAATAAATAAATTCCCCCTTTAAAAAACATGTTTGAGTTTCAACAGAAAGACCCATAACCAATATTCTCTTTTCTCCAGCCACGGCCATCTCCACCCTCTTATAGCAATTGTCTCAGGGATTGGCTGGTGACCTAAACCAGTCTATTCAGAGTGAATCTCAGGGACTTTGTAGGCATTACCAGAAAATAAGATCTCTTTCTATTGAACTTGAACTTGGAAGGACATGAGCCTAGAGATGCTATCCCCAAGGCTGCTGGAATCCACTGCATGGAGTCCAGGGTAACACCCCAATGAAGAAAAGGTAGAACCAAGAGATGGAGAGAAACTGAATCTTGGTGACATAATTTGAGTCCTGAATTCTTTTCAGCGCTGTAAGCCAATAAATTCCACTCTTTGCTTAAGTTCTATCATTAGTGATTGAAAGAATTCTAATACACATCTTTACTATTTTTCAAATTCATCTTCTCTCTTCTTTTTCTACCCTGCCTCGGTTCAAGCAGACTTCCCTTCTTTACAAGATGCTCCAGTTATCTATTCTTGCCTTACAAAGACCCTCAGATGTAGTAGCTTAAAACAACAATGATTTATTATTTCTCCTGAGTCTGTGTGTTGGCAATGGGTGATTGTTAGGGTTTATTTGTCAGCTTTACCACAGTAACAAATGACTCCCTCAGTCCCAGTGGCTCATAACCACCATTGCTTCTCCTTCTGCCATTACATGTCTGCGGCCACATGGGTGAAGGCTCCATGCGTTTTCACATTCTGGGCCAAGACTGCGGGAGTAGCCCTTATTTGAGACATGCTATTCCTCTGGCAGAATGGAAAAGAGAAGGAAAGTGGGTGGAAACATACACAGTGGCCCTTAAAGCCTCCGTTAAAATATGGTATCTGTGTTATGTCCTTTCATACCCCACTGACCAAAGCAAGTCCCTGACTTTGAGGGCTCCCCATGGCTGTCAGGGCAAATTAAGTTGACACCCAAGGCCCTTTATGAAAGGTTAAGTATGATAAGGAGATACATACATGTACACACACAAATGCAGAGAAAGGGGGATTTTATATGTATAGATGTATAGATGTATATACACACACAGAACGTATATGACTTTTGAGGTAACTTGACTTCTATGTGAAAGTCTGAGGGTCAGTCTCAACCTAAGATCTGGGACCAGTCCTTTTCTAATGAGGCAAAATTCAGGAAGCCCCACTCCAAACAAATCAGGTTTCTGTTGAAACTATTCTGATGGTAGGACTTAGTTCTAATAACTGGGATCCAGATTTTATCCTCCTTCTTCCGCCTTCTCTCCCCCCTCCTGTTCAAGCCTAGTTGTGTAGGACACACCTCAGTCTAGTTGTGTAGGACACAGCTCCCTGGCCCATGCTGGTGGTATTATGAGCCTTGCACTACCCCGGCTGAGGCAGTTGGTCGCCAGTCATCCGTCAGCGGCTCAGAGCAGCCCGCAGCAGCTCACACCAACCTCGGGCTGCTCCTGGCAGCCCGGCTCCAAGGAGAGCTGTTGTTCACAATCTTAGCTGTAGAGGGCGCAGTTCACAGGCCCAAGTGGGAATGGAACCCGCAACCTCGGCGTTAGGAGCAAGGCACTCCAACCACCTGAGCCAACCGGGCCGACCCAGATTTTTTCAAATTGTAGTAAGAAACACATAACATAAAATTTATTATTTTAACAATTTGTAAGTGTAGAGTATGGTAGTGTTATCTATGTGCACATTGTTAGGCAACAGATCTCCAGGACATCTTTGTCTTGTAAAACTGAAACTCTGTATCCATTGAACAACAACTGCCCACTTCCCTTTCCCTCTAGCCCGTGGATCCAGACTTTTGCCCCATCTGTGGGAGTTCCCTGACACCAACTGGCCACCTGCTAGGGCTGCTGCCAAGTGATGCTTTCTTCTTGCTGTCTTCATACAGCCTTCATCACAGAGCTTCCTCTCAAAGCCTACTACTACTGGGTTTGCCCCAGAGTACGCCCCACTCATGAGCATCTCATTTCCACCTCTTTTCTGGCTACCAATCAGGAGCTAAGATAATAATAATGGTAACATAAAATAATAGCATCTACCATTTGTTGCATATACCCTACATTCTAGACATTATTCTAAGTGCTTGACAGATGTGATCTCTAATCCTTGCATACCCTAGGAGGACAGCTATTCCCAGGTGTGTCTCAGTGTTCACCAGGCACCATTCTTGATGTAGAGCTAAACACTTCTTCAAGTTCCACAGAACAATCCATTAGCACCCAAAGTATTCAAAAGCAATGTGGAATTTATTGAAGCCTCCTCAAAGGAGTGGAGCAGAGGTTTACACTTCACATCCAACAGAAGTCAAAATCCTCAACAGAAGTGGCTTTTCTCTGATGTCCTCTTGTGCTATGCTACCATCAAGGTACCTCCTTCTCCTCCATCTCCAAGGCTTAGCCTCCTCAATTTTATGCTGAATGTATAATCCAGTAACAGGTAAGAGAATATGTAACTAAACATCACTTAAACAATAAGGTTTATTATTTCTGGAGGTGTCATCTCCAGGCTGGTTAATTCAGAGGCACAATGATGTCAGCAACCACCCAACCCAGCTGCTTTCTACCTTTCCTCTTTGCCATTCACAGCCCATAGGTTTTCATCCTCAGAGTTGTCCCTCGCGGTCACAAAATGGCTGCTATAGCTCTAGGAATTATATCTGCAGAAAACTACATCTAAAGATAGAAAGAGGAGTATTTCTCCTCACTCCCTTCCCCAGCCCAATCTGAAAGGAAAACGTTTTCCAGAAATGTCTCAGAAGTTTTACCTTTCAACTCATCCACCAGGGTTGAGTTACATGCTCATGACCTAGTAATAAAAGCTAAAATGGGCATTTTTAGCCTCCAGAGTTGGAAAGTGGGTTTGGCAGAGAGGATAAAGGGTGAGGAGAGAGTGGATGATGAGAAGGAACCACCAGTCATGGCTATACAGAGCAGCTTGGTATGCTGCTTACTTCTGAGCTCACTTCTGTGCTCTGCAAGGTAAAATGCCTGACTATTAATAGGCCATGCTCTCTGAAAGTCTAGTCCACATTCATCTAATATTACTTAGGAAGGCTCTTTAGAGTTCCACCCCAGCCTCTAACCCTACGGGGATTTTCAAAGCAGAGGTTATCAAAACTCCTCTTGGAAATAAATGTACTGTTATCTCCATACGCACAGCAATTCTGCAGATTGAGTATTCTTACCCTGTTTTATAGATTTGGAAACTGAGCAGCAGAGAATTTAAGTGACTTGCGCAGAGTCAAACAACTACTAAATTATAGATCAGTATTTGAACCTAGGGATGTCTGGCTCCAATGTCCTTGCTACAAATGAAAGCAGAACAAAGAACTAAAAAAGACAGAATGGGCTTAAAATTTAGCAGAAGGGTAAATAACTTCTTGTCCCTGTAGTAATTGAAAACTATTCCAAGGTTCTAAGGAGAAATGTAATTTCTGTCCTGGGCTATCTTTGAAAGATAAAATGGAACAGTGCTTTTAGTGCTTGACTGAGGACATGGAGGCATTTTAAGTGCCTGAATGAATGAACAGAAGCTGAGCTTCTGAGTTCCTGACACCCAACCCTTTAAGTGGGGTCTAGGGAGATCTTTATTCAACAGCAAACATTTACTGAGGATCTGCCCCTGCCTGCCCTCAGAAAAGGGGTCTGAGGCCAAGAAGCCAGGTAAACAGATATTTTTGCCTCCCTGTAGTAAGTGCTATTATGGAAATATGAACAGAGGGCCGTGGGCGAGCTTGTGGGGGAGGGAGCAGCCAGGATGGGTGTCAGAAAACCCAAGATCATCATCTCCCTGACTGAGGTCATCCCCATGTTCCAGGGGAGTGCAGTCACCCGTGTTCAAAATGAGGACCCTGAGTCATGAGGAAAGAGCTAAACTGAATTTAGTGTACACCTGTTACCCAAGGTACGCGGGAGGAATGTTTTCAAAAGATTTCATTCCAAAACGGGTTACAGGAAAACATTTCAGCATTTCTAAATGTCAATTTCAGGGTTTTGTTTAGAAGCTTGGGTACCTGACTTCAGGTAATATAGTAGGTAATTTGCATACATTCTCTTGTTCGAAGCTTACGATAATCCTGTGAGGTAGATAGCCCTATTTTCCCACTTAAAGTTAAAAAACAAAAACAAATAATTAATCCCCCCCACCTACTCTTTTCGGTGCAGGAACTAAGGATCAGGTTTAGCAAGTCATTCAAGGTCTTTCAGTTCCTAATACGCAGAACCAGACTCAAGACTTTCCTGCCACAAAGCCAAGGTAAGGTGCCCTCTAGGAAACCATTATTTCACTGGAAAGCTAGTTATAGGTTAGTACACTGGATCCAAATACACGATAGGTGTCCTGTACTTACACTTCAGTAGAAAATCAACAGAAGTGGTTGGTGATCAAGGTTGAAGTATCCATCAGTGGAAAGAACAGGAGAACCTTTTCATTTTTTTAAATGGATGCTGTACAATACTCTATTCTCACATATATTTCTGTAACAAAGTATTTATTAAGGAATTCAGTTTTAAAGAGAATGATTTTGCTCCCCTGATCATCTGTTCGGACTGTATTTTTCATAACTTGGGCATTACAGATGCACTACAAACTGGAAATGGTGGAACAAGTTGACTCTAAACCCTTGCCACACAAAGAGGTGCCCATCCCCTGGGAGCTTTTCAGAAATGCAGATTCTCAGTCCATTCCCCAGACCTGCCGAATCAGAATCGGCATTTTCACAGGACGCCCAGGTGGTTAGTGTGCACATAGAGTTGGAGGAGTGTGCTGCTCCACAAAGACACCTTTCCCTGGCATTCTCCCACCTATCTTAGATAACGTTCTACGAGTCTGTGAAAATCAAAAACGTATGTCATGTTGTGGGCTCTAAAAGACAAATTTTACATCAAAACAACACTTGCTGTCTTTTACACTGGATTTGTTGTTATGTTAACTTAATCTAATAACTCCTCCTGAATCGATTTTTAGGGACATCTATGGTCATACAGGAGGAGGAAAAAAATAATGAGGAAAAAGAAGTCAGTGGGAAGGGAAAGGAGGGTACCCTGATCCCCCAGTGGCACAGACCCATCATGCAAACCCCTTGATGTATTATTGAATTTCTACATGGGGCAGGTGCAAAGCCCATTACCTGACGTGCCCACTGGGTGGTCTGCAACAATGGCTCCTCCCATCTGGAACCCTTTGCTATTTTGCAAATGTTTCAATGGCTCTGTTGAAAGCAATGAAACAACAGCTGGTGAGTAATCTCATTTCATATTAATAGAGCAGTGTTGACCCATCCAGGTCTCTCAGTAATTTGTAAAACAGAACCTCCTTTCTTTCCCAGGGCAAGGAAGGGAAATCTCGGCCAAAGTAGGGCCACTGCAGAACTGGGCAGAAAGTGCCCTTTTCTTTAAGACAGAATCTACTGGACTCTTTCAGATGAAAATTAAGTTAGGTTAAGGAGGATGGAAGAGAATATCTGCAATAAATCACCAGATTTTACCTATGCTAAGAAATAGCCACAGAGTAAAAAAGATTCTTGCCCCAACCCTGCCTCAGTTTTCTTCCTGTGAAAGCAATGTAGAAGATGTCAAAGTTAGGTGACAATCCTGAAAGATAAATCTGGGCTATTTTTAATACCAGGGCTAGCTGGTGGTTTACTATTAGTGGAGTCAAATAAAACAGAATGTGACAGCCCCGTCAGTTAATCAGCTCTCCTGCCAGTGCCAGTAGCATTTTCCACACCGTAAAGAATGGCAAGGGAATAAAGTATAATCTGTGATTTCAAGGCACTTCATTTTGCTGGGGAATTTAGTCAAGACAAATGACTAGAAGCAGGGCTGTAAGATGTAAACATTAAAGATGTGTACCTTCGCCAATTATACTATCATTAACTTAGTATAATGGGAAAAGCTAAAATGTTTTGATTAAGCAACATTTCTGCGGATTTTGGCAAAACTTTTTTTTTTTCCTCCAGGAGCAAAGTAATGCTTTCTTTAACATTATTTAACATTTACTAAAGCTGAATTGGGAATTCCTGCCCCAATTCTTTCATCGTGGAATACATAGAAGTTGCTAGAAGGAGGCTGTTAGACAGATTTTCTACATGCTACCAGAATAAGTAAGCTATTCTAAGGCCAGACACAGAAAGTAGGGTGAGCCTGAAAGCCTGACTAGAGAAGAAGGAGAAAGATGGCAAATTCTCAGAACAGTAGTTCCTAACCTCTACCCTTTGGGTCCAGGACCCTGTGATAATTGATATTATGTGTCAACTTCGCGGGGCCCCAGTGTCTAGATGGGTAATCAAATATTGTTCTGGATATTTCTGTGAAGGTGTTTTTGGACAAGATTAACATTTAAATAGATGGAGTTAAGTAAAACAAATTGCCCTCCATAGTGTGAATGGGCTTTATCCAATCAGTTAAAGGCCTGAATAAAACAAAAGACTGATCTCTACCAAGCAAGAGGGAATTCTCTAGCCGGATAGCCTTTGGACTTGAACTTCAGTATTGGCTCTTCCTGGGTCTCCAGCCTGCCAGCTCACCCTGCAGATTTTGGACCTGCATGAGCTAATTCCTTAAAATAAATCTCTTTCTCTGTCTCATATATATACACTTTCTATATATATGTATATAGAATATACAATGTGTGTATATGTATATATACAATTTCTTCTTGTATGTGTATATATATACAATTTCTATATATATACTTCTATATATATTTCTACATATGTATTTCTATATATACACATCACATCCTATTGGTTCTGTTTCTATGGAGAACACTAAGTAATACAGACTCTTTTTTGAGTTGTAGACGGAATATTTATTGAATGCCTTCTATATGCCAAACTGTGGACTCTCTTCCCAGAAACCTGCACACAAACACAAATTTTACCTACTCATATGGTTTGCAGAGAATCCCCAAGCCCTTGAAGCACATCCTGAACCCCACTCCCTCAAATTAAAAGCCCCTGAGTCCCCAGTTAGTAAAAGGGATATAACTGAATACTTTCCTATCCCAATTTTCTTGTCCTGAAAGCAATTACTACCCGGCAGGTAGAGTAAGGCATGGAGTTATGAAAGTACCAGTAAGGCATCGCAGAAATCTCCTCCTCTCTCACCTCTCTGAGGGGCTGGGAACCTCCACGGTCCTGGCTGGCCTCCTGTAATGGAGGCTTGTTAATTGAGCTGGAATAAGGAATTGCTACCACATGTGGTATGGCTGAGACTACCTGGTTATTTCTAAACATCAGCACTGCCTTCCTCGGCACTGTGCTCTCAGCTTGTTCTTACTGATGGAACGTGAGTGAAGGTGCTGTGTGTCACCTCCAATCAGAGGCCATTCAGATGAAGATGGCTTTTCATGCTCTTTCTTCCCTTGCAGCAGCCCCAGTGAAGGACTTCTTGGATGCCCTAGACAGATAGAGCGTGAAAGACCAAGAGGCCAAATCCTCTTTCTCCCCCATCTCCATATTGGATGGCGATGGAAGCAAGAATCAAACCTTTATTTTGTTAAATGACTGAGATCTGGGAGTTGTTTGTCAGCTCCTCCTGACTAATACAGACAGAAATGTTCATCATGGAAGAAAAATACTAGTATTTCTACTGGAAAAATACCAATTTTAAAATGCCAATATGATTTATACCATTATTACCCATTGACCTTCACAGAGACTGAAGAAATAGCCCTGGTTAGGACTAAGGAGTCCAAACTCAGAGATGGCACGAGGTGACCAGGCTCCTGCTGGGGGCTGCCATGCTGCACAAGTTCCAACGGCACATTCACACAGGCACTGCTGTTCCTTGGAGTTGGACAGGGCACAGCCTGCCCAGCCGAACAAAGTAGCCCTACTCCTGGGAGTAGCATAGCAGTACAAAAGCGGTGGGAAGAATTGAGACAGGCAGTGCAAGGCTGACATAGAAGTACTCCATAACTGTTATAGATTTCATGATTTCATTTCCAAGTCAAGCAAGGGCCCTGGTCATTGCTGAGTTACCTGAAAAGTCTGCCCACACCCCAACTAAAATCACATTTTAGGACATGAGAGCTGATTTTAAGCTCTTTTGTGCACAAAAAGGAAGCATATCTTCCCTGACATAGTTCATTAGAGTCTACTGTAAGTTATTGGTTACTAAAGGAGAAACCACATGAAAGGGTACCTTATTTGGACTTATTTGTTGGCCCTGCGTTTAGAAAACAAAAGTTATTATTCCCAGTTGTCATAGAAAATCTTTCTTTATAACTCCTATGTACTTGATTGCCCCACCACTTTAAACTTTATTTATGGAACATTTCAAATGTAAAACAGAGAAAATAGTGTGATGGACCATCCTCAGGCTTCAACAGTGATCAATACAATACGTGGAAATCCGATTTCACCTATTGTACCCCTCTCCACTGCACTGGACTATTTTAGGATAAGTCCCAAACTTCCTATCATTGCATCCATGCATATTGTAGTACTGTTTCTCTAAAAGATAAGGACTCAAAAAACAAAACAAAACAAAAGCACCACATAACCATATTATCGTACCTAAAAAAATGTCCTTAATATTATCAAATATTCAATCAGTGTTCAAATTTCCCCAGTGTTCTCATAATTGTTTTTACAGTTTTTTTAAAATTAGCAAACAAACATGGTCTACACGTTGCAGTTGGTTAATATATCTTCTAGGTCTCCTTAATTACAGACCCCCTCCTTGCCTTCTTTTCTCCTGGTAATTTATTTATTGGACAAACTGGGTCATTTGTCCTGTAGAGTTTCCCACATTCTGAATTTTACTGATTGGATTCCTACGGTATCATTCAACATGCTTCCTCAAACCCTATGTTTCTTAAAAACTATCAGTTAGATCTAATTAATTCAGATTCTATTTTTTGACAAGGATACTTCCTAGATGGTGCCATGAACTTCCTGTTGCTTCATATCAGGAACATGTGATAGCTCATTCTCTCTTCTTTTGTGATGTTAAGATTGATGAGTGAATTCAGGCATTGCCAGCTGATCCCATTTATTTAAAAATTCCCCATAAGCCTTTCCCCTGATAGTTTTTAATAACTATTGGTGATCATTGCTTAGAGCTATTATTTCATTAGAGATTGCAGAGTTATGATATTCTAATTCTGCCATTCCTCCTTCATCTATTAGCTGGAATGCTTCTGAAATAACTTTTTCTCAACAAGAATTTAGTTATCCTGAAATATAATTTAAATAGAAAAGACAAATGCTTGATTCTTTCCCTTTTTAAACCAGTTTTCAGAGTAATGAGTTGGTTCCCTAGCAACCTATAAAGGTGACCTATGAGGGATTTTTTTTCTGGTGTAATTATAAACTCATGGATTTTAACATATTTGATGTATTTCAATCCATTGCAGATGCTCAAATTATTCTATCTTTGAACATAGAAAGTCTACCTTGGCTGCTAACCTAAGTCTTTTGGACACAACACAGTCATGTTTGAAAACTTCCTTGCTTTCTAGTATGACAAAGTGTCCATTTCTTGCCCCAGCTCTGGAATCAGTGAATGTCCAAGGAAACCCTGATTCTTTAGTGAGCATGATTGAATTCAGAGGCCAGAATCTGGGTGCCAGGGGTGTTTACTGCTTTTGGAATTACCATTGTCTGTAGGCCTTTTAAGTAGCCAGAGCCAGACTGGCCTCCCTTCTGATCTGATCTCCTGCCCTCCTTCACTTTATTCCAGGCACTCTCTCCTCCTTGCTTACTATGCCTCTGAAAGGAACAGAGTCCACAATGCCTGCTGAGGATGTTGTTATTCCCCTTGCTATTTGCGTTCCCCCACCCATTGCTCCTTGTGTCTGGTTCGCACTTCCACAAACACCACTGACTCACCTTCCCTGTCCTTCAGCTCTTTATTCAAATGGCACTTACTCAGTGAGACCATCCCTGGACACCCTATCCGACACTGAACACAGAACCCCATTCCCTCCCCAATATTCCCTGTCCCTCTTCCCTGCCTTAGTTTTCTTCTCAGCACTTACCCTCTAATACTATGTAATTTACTTGTTAATATTTAGTTTGCCATCTGTTTACCCACAAGAATGTACATTCCAAGAAGACAGATGTTGCCATAGCAGAAAAAATAGGGCTGTGGGGAGAAAGCGGGGAGGAAATGAGGGAGGTCATTCTTAAGAAAAGGTGCAGTTACCAGATGGGCCAGAACTAGATTTTGGTAACTGAGAACAGATCCAGGACGCCATCTTGCCCCTCAAGGTGAACTGTAGCTAATTGTAACGGATTATAATACTACCGGCATTGCAGGCAGGGAAAAAACTCTACCCTCTGTGTTGCCATGACAGGTCTGACAAGGGCCAAATAAGGACAAGGGAATACCTCCTTCCAATGGAAAGGAGTGGTTAGCGAGGACCCGCCTAGAAACACCTCCTATATTGCCACCCCTACATTTCGAATATTTCATGCCCTCATTCTAATAAAATCCTAAGCTTTTTTGTTCTTCGGGGCAGTTGTTGGTCTGGCCTGCCCACTCCCACTATTTTGGGAGTGCAGTCTCTTCCTTTCTTTTAATAAATCTTCTGCTTGCTTGGCTTATTTGGTGCATCCTTGAATTTTTTCCTGTGATGACACCAAGAACCCCTTTTTTGGCAACATAGAGGATTTTGTCTATTTTGCTCAGAGCTGTATCCCTGGCACCTCGAACAGGGTCTAGCACAGAGCAGCTACTCAGTAAATAGTTGTTGAAGAAATGAATTCAGAGGGATGAAGGCTGTTGTGACTGACCTAAGCCTACTTGGTCCTTCAATTATTAGACTCTTTTGACAAACATTCATAGCCTCCACAAACTATAGGTTTGTGGGATCCAAGCTCCCCCTGTCCCATTACTTCACAGCCAAGTCTGGAAACAGGACTAAACTCAGTTGCACTCACACTTGTTAGCCTCATAGATCATTGTACGGACTCTGGTTTTTAGGCTGAGCAAGATGGGAAATGTGAAAGACAGCAGCAGTTAAGGATGCCTTTTCAGAGTTACATTATTTTTTATTTTGTTTTCTTTTTTGCCAAAGTCAAACTTTTAGAGTGAAGTTGCCATTTACTGAAATGGGGAAGAAAATGAGAGAAGTAGGTTTTGAGGGACAAATTATGTTGGTTCTGAGCATGGTTTTGAAAGGCCAGTAAGATATTAGAGCTGTCAAGTGGGCAATTAGGTAGAAGCGTTTCAAGTTCAGAGGAGAGGTCTTGCCTGGGTAGATAAATTTGGGAGTCATCAGTGTAGAGATT
Source organism: Rhinolophus hipposideros (assembly GCF_964194185.1). Lineage (NCBI taxonomy): Eukaryota > Metazoa > Chordata > Mammalia > Chiroptera > Rhinolophidae > Rhinolophus > Rhinolophus hipposideros. The sequence continues at coordinate 19,179,416 of NC_138050.1, forward strand.
GTATTTAAAGCTGTAAGAAAACAGGATGAGGAAAGATAGAAAGGAGATTAGGTTCAAGGGTTGATCCTTGGGTCGCTTAGATGCTTAAAAACCAGAGAAGAGGAGGAAACAGCAAAGAAGGAGAGAAAGAGTGGCCGGGATGGCAGCAGGAAACCTTGGAAAGCATATTGTCCTGACAGTGTTCCGAGTAGGAGGGAGGGAGCAACTGCCTTCAATGCTGCTGATGGATCAAGATGACCATTGGGTTAAAGATAGAAACTAACCATCCCTAGGGGATAAATAAAAACCAAACACATACTACATTCCTCACGCTGATTTATCTTAAAGTGAATCATAATATCACAGGGTTTTTCTGGGTACATTTAACTGGATGATGGGGCAACAACATGTCCCCACTCGGACTTGGGCCAGAGTGAGGAGCATGCAGTCTGGTCTCTCCATTCTTCAAGGTGTTGTCTGGCCAAATAATTCTCCAGATAATCCACCGAAAAGAAAACAGTTTATTCGGGAAAAGAAAAAGAAAGGGAACCACCAAACAGTGCAAACACGCTAATGCCCAGAGGGCAGTCCTCTGTGGCAAAAAAAGGGGGCAACCCAACATGGCTTCCTCCTCCATCCTCACCCCTCCTCCATCCTCCTCCCTCCTCCATCCTCCCCCCTCCTCCCTGGAGGTTACCATAGAGTTCAACAGGAAGTCAAGACTAGAGAACAAGGGGCCCAACTCCACTCCATAGTCCTCCCAGCTCTATGGTTAAGTGTCATAAGATGTCAGTTTACCTTCAACAAAGGTAACATTCAGGCATCTCAGACATTAGAAAATTAGTGTATGCACTTAGGTAGGAGTTAGAGAAATTTCTTTTATTCCTGGGAAATACCTCCCCCAAGGGAGTTCCCCTGATCTAGAAGCTTAGAGGAGATAGGGCAGCTTCAGAGTGGACAGGTTAGGTAGTAATGGGATGCCTTAGAGTGGGGATGGGGCAGTACCTGGCTTGGCCCCTAGCTATACCTTATCTGGAAATCTGCACTTAATGTCCATACCTCCCCACTTTCCAATCACCCTTCACCTCAGAGCTGGGGGCCTTCCTACCTGGAAGTCCTCCTCTTCACATCTTCATTTGATCCCACTTTTCCCCAACTCTTGACTGCCTCAGCCTCTCCACAAGGGAACAAAAGGTCAATCGTTTAAAGGAAAATCATGATGGAAAACAATTATCACCTTAACAGAGGTAAAGATTGAGACAAATGTCTCCTCTAGTGAAACACATCTAATTGCCCACCCGGACAGTTTGTCCCCCTTTCCCTTGGACATAAGTGCCTATAGGCTCCAAAACTAAGGAGGTCAGGGTGGGGGGTGGTGGGAGTGGGGACCCTGACTCTTAGTCCAGTGAAGTTCCATGTAAAATGCGAGGTGAGCATATTCTATCACCAGAGCCTCTTATGATCAAACAATTGTTTGATTATATGTTTTCCGATCAAGCATTTTTTGCCCGTAAGGCTTTACACATAAATATACTGCATAACAGTGGCATATATTAGGTGAAGTCATGGTTTGGGAAGAGGCCTTGACCTCAATCCCAACTAGTCAATCTGTAAGATGTGACACTCTCCAGTTACAAAAACCTTTAGATACATCTACCCGAACAAATAGGGATCCATCTCCTAAACACATTAGGTGAAAACAGTTTTTATTTGTTACCATTTATGAAAAAAAGAAAAAAAAGAGAGTCTGAATATGCACAGAAAAAACAGAAGAGACATATTTCACTATATACCTTTTTGTTGTTTTGCATTTTGCAATTTTCAGAATGTACATAAGTTATGTATTCAAAAAATTAATTTAAAAAACAAAGAATGCACTTAGAAAATCAATACTATCCAACTGATTGATTGATCTTAGTTTTCCAAGGGAAACCTGTAGATGGGAATTGAAGAAAAGAGGTATATGTTTATCTCCTAGGGAAGGTTTTAAAGCTGGAGAGGCTAGGGATAAGGGGAGTAGAAAAGGTGTCAACAGACACCCGGAAACAATTGCACTTGAAAGAATTTGTGAAGTACTTAAATTCTCTGATGCTTAGAAAATTATACTCTAGTTGTGATACCATTATAAGATATGAGAATGTGGTGGTTTAGAAAGCCCAGGGCAGTTTACCTCCGGTCCTGGAGTCTCTTCTACAGTCTTGAAGGGTTGTGTCAATTCCACGCACATTTTCAAAATGGCTGTTTGTCTTTTCCAGGTGGGGACTGGGGAGAAAGCACAAAGGTTCAGAGCCCAGCCAAAAGTGACAGAGGTTGGGATCCTGTGCTCCGTGACACCTCATTTTCAGTATTTGCCATCTTGGTGGGAGAAGAGAGGAAATTGGTTAATTCTCCAGGAAATGTCCTGGGGCTGACCCCCAGTGTCAGTTCAGCCTGAATTTGAGATTTAGTTATAATAAAATCTTATTCTGGGAAGCAACTTCCCTCTAATTGTTATTTTCTGGTTGTGTGTTCTAGAATTGCTTTAATCATATTAAAACCAAGCTTACCATTGGCTGGCAATAAAAAGAGCTTTGAATGGGGAAAGAGTGGTAAAGAGGAAAGGAGGCAAAGATATTCGTTAGTTAGAGCCAAATCATTGTTGGCTTATGGCCCACCCCTCCCTCTGCCCCTGTTATCAATAGCATTTCCAGTGACCAAGCGTTTTGGAGTGGGAAAGACCCAGCTCTACCATATTAGTAGAATGACCCTAGGTAAATCAAACACTCTGAACCAGTGTCTTCCTCAGTAAAGGGGAGACCCTAATGCTACTTCAGTGTTATAGTTAGGATCGGATGACAGCCTTTGTGTAATTCAGTAAGGATTTTCTGAGTACCTATCATGTGATAGGAAGAGGGATAAAGCAGTTTTGTGCTAAATGGCCCCAGTGACAATCTGAGATAAGTGCTGAGGTGTTTTCTTCCTTCCTCTCCTCCCCCCCTCCCCTCCCCTCTCCTCTCCTCTCCTCGCCCCTTCTTTCCTTCCTTCCTTCCTCTTTCTCTCTTTTTTCCTTCAGCTCCTCCTCCACCTTCTTCTTTTTATTTTATTTGGATTTTAAGATTATGATAACTTCATAAAATATTTTAGGAATTTTTAGTTTTTTTTCCCTGTAAGGCATGAAATAGTTAATTAACATAGAAATTGCCCTTTTATTAAAGCAATGGTAGTCAAAATGTGATCTGCAGGCATGAAAATGAAAATCAACTTGTCACTAAATATACTGTGTAGTTCAACTCACTTTTTTTTTTACCAGACAAAATGATATTATTTATGAAGCTATTGCAACAATTCTTGAAGATATAATGAGGGTAGTGGTACAAGTAATGAACATAATGAATGTTTTCTACAATGGTATTTACAATATTTTAAAATTGAAGACATTCAGATTATTCATTAACACGGAACAGATTTAAAAATTATGGTACATTCATCCAATGAAATATAATTCAATTATTATAAATTATGAAGATCTATATTTGATATGGAAAGTTATCCACACTTTTAAGTGAGAAAAGCAGATTACAAAATAGTTTGCATCATATTTAATTTGGGGGAGACTAACGGCTTCATATCTGCCTTTGTACATTTACACAAGAAAGGATATATCCCAAAATACTAATAGTGCTCGATTCTGGATGGGTAGATTAAAGGCGTTCTTAACAAATATCTTTCCCTCCAACCTATAATAACATCAGTACAAAACAAACCACTATATACATTCATCTCATCAGTTTATGATATAATAGGTCCACACATATTTAATATTCAAATAGATATGGCTACGTTCATTTGAAAATATATATCCTAATATCTGAAAAGTTCATTTTTCTCCAGAGGTTCTCGTCTCTGATATTTCCTGAGACCCCCAAGTTGACTTACTTAATCCAAAGGGGTCAGTTCAGGACACCATTAATAAAATCAGCTGGCTTTTTTTTTTTTTTAGCAAGACTTTATTGATGAATGAAGCAATATGTTGATCTATGGTTTAGTGTAAGCATTTGTCTCTTTGCAGGCTAGTAACAAGCAGCTCCACAACTGGCTACTTGAAGCATTAAAGGGTAGGTAAAACATAGATGCAAAGTAACCTAGGCCTGCTGCTTTTTCAAGTGTTAGATTTAAATTACTCTTCTAAACCCTTTTATGGGCCTTGATCTGTTTAGATTGTCTTCCTTTACTTGGATCAATATTGGTAAGTTATATTTACTAAGAGGCGATCAATTTCCTCTATATGTTCTTACAGTTCTCTGTATCTCTTCCAAATCTATTTTGATTCCTAAGGAGCAGATGGAGGAAGATGCAGTAAAAGAGAGTGAGAAAAAACGGTCAAAAGGCTTAGAGTGGAACCAGAAGAGTTGAGAGTTATGCTAGCACTGCTGATGCAAAGATATGCAGGCCCTGAGGAACTTCACATTTTGTCACTTCTAATTATCCTGAATTACTTTCATTACTAATTGCTATTTGAAGAAGTATACACTGCCCTTGTTTATATTACTTATGGAAGTCTGGCAAAAGGTTTTCCACGTGTTCTTGTTTGTGATAGTGTTTCTCTCTTAATTTTTTTTTAAATTGAAAGAACACAAATAAAGACGTTCCCTTTACATTCAAAGGCTGACCTTAAGATTTATATAGTAAAATCAGTACTTATTTATTACTAACTAGTATTAGTAATGTCTACGTTTTCTTACTTTGAACTTAAAGCACAACTTATCAGTTAAGTAAGATATTGTAATTACTCACAAAATAAAGTTGGTCCAATTTATATTTGTAAACATCTCATCAATCTTTAAGAGACATTTCAAGTCCCACTGTTTCCATTTCAAGTTCCCACTGTATTCCTTGGCCACTCGTGCCTGAAGTGACCTCTCTCCCCACACTGAACTTTCAGAACAAGTATCATCTTTATAATTTATTTGTCAAATAATCATTTACTGCACTGGAACATCTCTTCTATTATTTTTTTTATTATTTTATTTTGTATTAAATTTTGGGGGGTGGCATTGTTTAACAAGATTATGTAAATTTCAAGTGTAATTATTTTTCAATTGTTCTGTTTTTCTTAACAAATTTTTTAAAATAAACCTTTTAAAAGGCAGTTGTAGATTTACAGAAAAATAACAAACATAATACAGAGTTCCTATATACCCCCCCACCTAGTTTGCTCTATGATTAATATCTCACATTAAGAATGGTATATTTGTTACATTAATGAATGAATATTGGTATATTGTTATTAGCTAGAGTGCATCCTTTATTCAAATATCCTTAGTTTTTACCTAATGTCCTTTTTCTGTTCCAGGATTCTGTCTAGAATACCACGTTATATCTAGTCATCATGTCTCCTCAGGCTCCTCTGGCTGTGACAGTCTCTTAGACTTTCCTTGATTTTGATGACCTTGACAGTTTTGAGAAGTACTAGTCAGGTATTTTGTAGAGTAGCCCTCTAGTTGGATTTGTCTGATATTTTTCTCCTAATTAACTGGGATTATGGGTTTGAAGGAATAAGATCACAGATAGAAAATGCTATTTTCATCACATCATATCAAGTACACATACAATCAGCCTCATTTCTGACTACTGATGTGTACCTTGGTCATTTGGCTGTGGTGGTGTTTGTCAGTTTTCTCCACACTTAAGTCACTCTGTCCTTCCCTCCTCTGTCCATACTGAACTCTTTGGCCAAAAGTCACTATGTACAGCCCACATTTCAGGAGTGGGGAGTTATGTTCTGTATTCCATGAGGGTGGAGTATTAACATAAATTATTTGGAATTCTGCATGGGAGATCTGTCTCTTCTCCCCTATTTATTTACTCAATCACATGTCCTTTTAGTCGTTATCAAATAACATGCCAACAATATCAAATATCAGCCACATGCTTTTAGCCATGCGTTGGAAGGTGGGCATCCTCAGAGGTCGGCATGGGCCAGCCCCCCAGAGCCAGCCCTACGGTTGGGGGATGGACAACAAAGAGGCTTTACTTGCAAGAGGTTGACTCTAAGACAAATTCAGCAAAGCGCATCCCAAGAAAAAGGACACTTTTCAAATATCTAATGGAAAATAATGACAAGAAAAATTAGGATGGAGATTTGAATTTATATAACCCAATAAGGTTAGTATTGTCATCTCCATCGTCATCATCATCATCATCAACCTTATTTCAACCTACTAATCAGGGGTATAAGTCCTTTACCCCAAATCCCCTGAAACCTCTGCCTCCAAATCCTGTGTTCCTTTGCAGATATATCCACTAGTTGAAGATTTTTTTTCTCCTTGGCAGCAGTCAGCAGATCTGAGTTATCTGTTGCTTCTGCTTTTGCTTTGTCACTGCCGGCTCACCAACCTTCCTGCTCCCTCTGTACTATGGGGAGTTTTCTCAGGTTTGGGAATTCTACCTCTGAAATTCCTTCTCCTTTGTCCTGGTGATCTGCAACATCTAGAAGAGTTGAGTTACAATAGAAAATTTTGCCATTGTCACTACGGAAAATTGTGAAGAGTAACATTAATTTTAAGACCCTCAGCTTTCTGGTCTTCACCTTTTTCCTAACTGATTGTATGTTCTATTTCTTCCTCAAACTCTGTGTCTCACTACTCTGGAGCCTTTTTATCTCTTGTAAGATATCTTCCACGGGATCATCACTATGTGACATATTAACCAAGGTATAAACAGGCACTCTGACAAATTTGTTTACTCAGTAATATTCATTCCTGTGTACAAACCATTGTGTTAGATAAGTGTTAGATAAAAACGTCAAGCTATCATTCTTCCCTGTAGAACTTGCATAAACAGGAGTCAAAGTCTTTTGGGAAAAAAACATACTGAAGGTAGAAGTTTAGGCAGCAAACAACAGATAAGAAGACTCTAGAGGGTATTAACGACGTTCTCAGTTTCCCTGACCTCATACCGCTCTTCTATTGAGTGTGCCTGGAAAGAGGGTGCTGGATGCTATAGCTTGATGAGTCCCTTGTATGCTACAGTGGGACAGTTGTCCAAGGTCAAGCCCTCCTCATTCATATAAAATCAATTAGGTGTTTAGTTTATTAACCTTAATATTCAGTAGTATGTTCTTGAGTTCACCCAAACATAAGTGCATCACTTTAGGTTCTCATCCTATTTCTGCCACTGACTGCTCAGTTATTCTGGGCAAGCTATTCAGGCTCTCTGAGCCTCATAAGCTACAGTTGCAATTCAGGGGTTGTTCTAGATAACAATCACTAAAATTTACCAAGTGCTTACTACTGCTAAATGCTGACCTAAATGCGTCTCATGAATTATTTCATTTAATTTCTATGAGGTTGTTACTATTATTTCTTTCATTTTACAGAGGAGGAAACTGGAAGCCCAGAGAGACAATAACTTCCTCAGGTTTCCTGAAAAAATAGAATCGCAGTCAAGGCCAAGAGCTAATGCTCTTGGGAAGTACAATTCCAAGGCAGCACGAGTGACAGGAAAGGTAGGTGAGGCAGGGAAGTTTGGGCAGGAAATGTAAGGCGATGTGTTAGCACACCGGCTACCATTTACCGTGAGCCATGCAGCAACCCAACCAGTCTCATGGCAGGAGCAGCTGCTTGGCCTCATGGAGCAGCTCCACATGGGCTACATGGAAAAACCACACTGCAAAAGTGTCCGTTGGAAAGAAAACTGGAGAGGGACTTTGTTGCCAGCTCTCCTCGTTCTTTCTCCTACTACCTTGTTTCCCAGAAAATAAGACCTATTCGGACAATCAGCTCTAATGCGTCTCTTGGCATTAGACATAAGACCCAGTCTTATTTTACTATATAAGTAAAGTACTATATAAGATTGGGTCTTATATACAATATAATATAATGTGATGTGATGTGATATGATATGATACGATATGATATGATATACTGGGTCTTATATTAATTTTTGCTCCAAAAGACTCAGAGCTGATTGTCTGGCTAGGTCTTATTTTCGGGGAAACACAGTAGCTCAAGTTTGCCCCAAGGGGAGTCAATAAGCCCCCATTTTTGGGGTCAGTTTCCTGGACTCTTTGGCAGTGCTGAGGAAGCTAGACCCCATGCCCTGTGGGTTGGCACTTCATGTGAGCCTGGGAATGGTGGGAGAAGCCCTAACTGCAGGTGGTACACCTGTGTGGGCCACACACAGCAGCTGAGGTAAAACAAGCAGATCAGGAGAAGGTGAGGCTGAGAGATGAGGCTGACACCCATGGACGACATGTGGTGGGGTGGTGAGCTCAATCCAAGACAACTTGGCTCTAGCCCTGCAGCACTAGAGATCAATTTTTCTACAGATCTCTGACAGGCCTTAGGAGTTTTCACTGTCATGGGTAGGTGTACACGTATAGAGAGGACCAAGTCTCTCAGTGGTCAAGCCTTACAGGCCAATATCCCCTGTGCTCTCTTCCTAGTGACATCCTATGCCTTTCTCAAATCCTATTTGGATAACAAATTATCCAAATCTCAATCACTCCTTCCTCTAAATTGTTTCTGTGCCTTGTACATGTTTCTTTTATTGCATATGTGGTATTTATCGGTACACACCTGTAGCATACCAGGCTGTATGTTTCCTGAGGGCAGGACCCTGTCGTGTTTTCACATCTTATAGCCCAGGTCTGTTTTTGGGAAAGCCTTCAACTAATGTCTGTTAGACTGAATGATACACAATTTTACACCCGAGTAGGCTTTTTTATTTTTTTAATTTTAGAATTGTTTTAGAATTACAGGAATATTGCAAACATACTACAAAGAGTTCCCATATGGCCTGTACCCAATTTCCCCTATTATTAATATCAAACATTTGTATGGTACCTTTGTCACAACTAATGAACCAATATTGCCACATTGTTATTAACTAAAGTCTATATTTGTCACGTAAACTTCCCCAGGGCTGGGAGACCAGAGGACGAGGATGACAAGTCCAACATTATATCAAGAGTTTATTAAGGGAACTTTCATACAAGGTGTGTCTTGGGTGGTGGCAAGATGCCATGGCTGCCCTCCGAGCCATGTGGCAGGCGCTAAGGGGTTACACAGGACGGGGCAGGATGGATGGAGGTACTGGGGCATGACCACCCCAGATAAGGGGAAAATGCCTTACATTCTTGGCCAGGGAAGGGCAATGGCCTGTTCCAGGAACCAGCAGGAACCAGCGTGCCGTGGGGAGGGGTCGGACAGCCTCTGAGGGGATTCACAGGAAGCAATCTGTGTTCGGGCCTGGACCTCGCACGAGGGTCCGAGGGTCCAGCAGCGGTTGAGCAGGGTCAGGAAGCAGCCACATCCCGGAGCAGTCTCTCTCCCACAACACTATATTCGGATTTTCCTTGTTTTTATTGAGTGTCCTTTGTTCTGTTCCAGGATCCCATATTTCATTTAGTCTCTTTGGGCTCTTTTTGGCTGTGACGGTTTCTCAGACTTTCCTTGTACTGAACAACCTTGACAGTTTTAAGAGTGTTGGTCAGCTGTTTTGTGGGATGTCCCTCAAAGTGTGATTTCTGATGTTTGTCTTCTGATTTGACTGGGGTTATAGGTTTTGGGGATGAAGATGGAGGAGACACAGCATCTATCTTATCACATCGCATCAAGAGGACACACTATCAATATGACTCATCACGGTGAGTCTTGACTGTGATGACCTGGCTGAGGTAGTGTTTGTCAGGTTTCTCCACTCTGAAACTATTTTCCCCTTTCCACACTGTAGTCCTTGGAAGAAAGTCAGTATGTGCCGCCCTCATTTAAGGATTAGGGAGTTCTACTCCACCTCCCGGAGGGCTGAGTATCTACATAAATTATTTGGAGTTCTTCTAAGGGGAGATTTGTCTATCCTCTCCCATGTATTTATTTAATCATTTATTTATATAGTCTGGACTCCTGGATATTTATTTTATACGTTGGGTTATACTCCAGTACTACTTTATTTACTTCGTTACTCAAATGTTTCACCTTGGGCTATTGGAGTCTCTTGTATTTGGTTCCTTTGTCTCTTTCACATATGTCCATCGTGAAGCCTTTTCTTTGTTTTGCTTGTTTGTCTGTTTTACCACTTCTTTACTGTCTTCCTCTACAGATGCTCCAGGTCTTGTATATCTCCTACCCTCATCCTAGGATCAGCCATTTCTCTCCAAGGAGCCCTAGTTCCACTTATTGAAGAATAGGATTATAAACCAAGATCTGGGCACTGGTGTGCTCACTGCTACTGGGTGTTGCTGCTTCCAAGCCTTTTCAGCCAACAGAGCAAGGAAATACATGGGTATACTAATTGGGAAGATTCTTTTGTGTGTTTTTTTAAAATCTTACAAAGCACATTTAACAAAATTGGAACATTAAGACTTCTCTGGTCATTCAGTCTCAGTCTCTTTTGCTTTCTATTCCCCTGTCTGTTCCTCTGTGCCGGTCCAGACCAGTTTGTCCTGTGTCCCTTCCTTGCCCAACCCCTGACTCTACCTACCTCCCCACCCCCACTCGCCTCTGCAGTGAGCTGATACCTAAAGGCTGCATTTCCTAGACTCCCATGTCAGCTGGGTTCTGCCAGCCATGAGTGGAGGGCAGTACCTCCAGCTGCAGCTGAGCAATGTCTTCTATACGTCCAGCTCCTGCCACACAGGCCCACTGTGGTTCTTCCATCTTCTAGGCTCTGCTGACACCACCTCTGTGCTTTCCCCCTCCTGCCTAAGAGATGTCAGTGACTTCTGACTGTGGTCTCCCTGCCCCCTGGTTTTTCCACCACATGTGCAACCATTTCTCGGAATATATTTGCTCTGTTTAAAATACTCAGTGCTCTCTACTTTGCTGGTTGGACCCTGAGACAAGACTTGTGTATAGGTAGTTTATTTAGGAAGTGACCCCAAGGAACAGGAGTAGGGTCTGGGTAAAAGCAGGAAGGAAGGAGAATGAAGCCAAGGCTGTATTATCAAGCCAGTCGCTGCCATGGGCAACTCAGACTTGATCCCGCTGGGGACTCTGAGTTGCTGGGGGGAATGGACCTCAAAATTGTCTTGCTACTCCCAGCCGTCTAAGGATTGCCCAAAGGTGGGTAACTTCCTAGTACTTCTGTGTTTATACACGTCAGAATTGCTCAGTGGGTCCTGCAGGCATCCCATGGAGTGGTCGCAGAGAAGTCCCCACCCTCATCCCAGTAGAAAACTAGAGATTCAATAGGCTGCTGAGGGGAGGGGCTGATGGGGTATACCTGCCTAACTGGTTGACATAGCAATGACTAGAGTTAAAGAAAAAAAGGACCAGGAGGAAGTGAAGTAGGCATAGAGGTGTCAGAAACACGGATACAATTTCACTGCTGTTTCTCATGGCTCTATTCTAGGTCCTCTTTTTCTCTCCTTTGTCATTCCTTCTTAGTAATCTCACACAAATTATCTATACTGATGTGGAAGAATCAGAGTTTGATTTGTTCTTTAAAAATATCCCATTAGAACCACTGATTTACTTGCAGAAATTCCCTTTTCAGGACAGAAAGGCATTTAGATACTTTCCCTAACTAATTAAGAAAACAGACAGTTTATGTACTGGTTGAATTTTTTGTAACCAGATTGGTGAGGTCATACTTAGCTGGTATTTATGACAAAGCTAGTGAGCAAATTCAACATTTTAGAAAAAAACCACAGCGGTAATAACTTTAAGTGAACACATACAATCTTTATCACAAGCACTTTAACAATTGCAGTTTCCTCTAACAAATATGCATAATTTCAAGATTACAACAGTCCTCTGAAGAGAACTATTGAGATTAAACTCTGACTATGACAGGATGCTGTTTTAAGTAATCAGAAACCCAAGTACACGATGGCTAGGTACAGAACAAATACATACTTAACTTAAATATTATGGTAAGTAGCATGTAAATATTTGCTAATATTTACTTATCACTCTAAACAGAGTAATTACTTTGCATTCTCAAAGTAATTGTGTTCATTTTTTTCACTTGAAAATTCTCATTAAGTGGCGTTGAAACTTGTGGCATAAGAGTCAACAATGTGGAAAGGATTCTGGGAAGATGGTAAAGTAGGAAGCTCTAAGAATCTGTCTTTACACCTAGACAACAATTGCATGGCAGAATCTGAGCCACATAACTATTTTGGAACTCTGAAGTCTATTGAAGGTTTGTGACTTCCAAGGGAAGGCTTAGACAGTAAATTGTAGTTAATTGCAATTACTTTTGGTCAATTTCAGCTCTTTGCACAGCTGCAGCTACCCACCTCTCACCCCCTCACAACCACGGTAGGCAACTGTGCACACATTCCTGGAGCAACTTGCACACAACCTGTGAGAGTCAAGGCAGGAAAAAAGGACCCTGTTCTCCAAATATTGGGGACCTGCGCTCTGATCACTGATTGCTGCTTCTGATCACAAAGGTACAGGCAAAAAGGCAGGTGGCATTGTCGTTGACCTCTCCTTATTATTGCAAGCCCCATCCTCTCCAGATGAAGTGACTTCTGGGGATTTAAAAGGTCAGCACTCTTTCTTACCACCTTTTCTTTTTCTCTTTTTACCCTTTGTACCCTAAGAAGTCCTTAACTTTGTATCTCAGGCTGATCGTTGGCACATAGATAGCCTACAAAAACAACAAACAAGTAAACAAACAAAATAAATAAATAAAAACAATAATGAAATAAAATTCACACCCTGGGAAAGGGTGAGAATATAGTATTCAGAGTTGCCACATTATTAGATTCAAATTTCCACTTAAAAAAACACACAAACAAAACACAGGGCATACAAAGCAACAGGAAAGTATGGCCCATACAAAGGGAAAAAAAATCAACAGAAACTGTCACTGAAAAAGACCTACAGGCGGATCTACCAGAAAAAGCCTTTAAAACAACTGTCTTAAAGATGCTCAAAGAATTAAAGAAAGATGTAGAGAAAATTGAGAAAAAGATGTGTGAACAAAGTGGAAATATCACAACAAGATTGAAAAAAAAAAACACCTTAAGAAAAAGAATGAAAAGAAAGTCTGGAGCTGAAAGTACAGTAGGTGAAATGAAAAATTCACTAGAGGGATTCAAAGATAAATTTGATCAGGCAAAAGAAAGAATCAACAATCATGAACATAGGACAGTGGAAATTATTGAGTCTGAGGAATAAAAAGAAAAAGATTGAAGAAAGGCAAACAGGGTCTAAGAGACCTGTGGCACATCATAAAATAAACTAACATACACATTGTGGACATCCCAGAAGGAGAGGAGAGAGAGAGGGGAACAGAGAGGTTATTTGAAGAAAAATGGCTGAAAACTTCCCAAATTTGATGAAAGACATGAACATAAACATGGAATAAGCTAAATGAATTCCAAATAAGAAAAACTCAAAAAGACCTACACCAACACATTGTAATCAAACTTTCAAAAACAAAGACAAAAAATCTTTAAAGCAACAAGAGAGAAGTGCTTTATCACATACAACGGCTCTTCATTAAAATTATGAGCAGATTTCTCATCAGAAACATTGGAGGCCAGAAGACAGTGGGCCAATATATTCAAAGTGCTAAAACAAATGAACAAAACACTACCTGTCAACCAAGAATGCTATATCCAATGCTATATCCAAAAGTGTCCTTAAAATATGAGGAAGAAATTGACATTCCCAGATAAACAAAAGCTGACAGAGTTTGTTACCACTGTATTTGCTCTATAAAACATGCTCAAAAGGGTTCTGCAGGACGAAATAAAAGGACAGTGGACAGTAACTTGAAGCTGTATGAAGAGATAAAGACCTCAATAAAGGTAAATATGTGGGCAATTATAAAAGCTAGCATTACTGTAACAAGTTTTTAACTCCATTTTTTGTATCCTATGTGATTTAAGAAACCAATACATTTAAAAATATATTAGTCTAAAAGCTAGAATTATTATAATTTTTTATGATTTTAACTCTATACTTTGTTTCCTATGTAATTTAAGAGAGTAATGCATTTAAAAGAATTATTAGTTTATGTTTTGGAGTACACAATGTATAAAGATATAATTTTGTGACATTAACAACTAAAAGGGGTGGGGATGGAGCTATAAAAGAGCAGAGTTTTTTATGTTATTGAAGTTAAGCTGGTGTAAATTCAAATTAGAGTGCTATAACTTTAGGATGTTAAATGTCATCTCCATGGTAACTACAAAGAAAATGGCTAAAGAATGAATATACACACAAACGAAAATGAGAAAGAATTTAAATGTTTCAATAGAAAAAATCAACTAAACAAAAAAGAAGATAGTAATGTAGAAAATGAGGGACAAAAACCTATAAAGCATATAGAAAACAAATAGCAAAATGACAGACGTAAAGCCCTTCTTATCAGTAGTTACTTTAAATGTAAATGGATTAAACTCTCCAATCAAAAAGCAGAGATTAGCAAAATGGATTAAAAATATGATCCACACTATATGTTGTCTACAAGAGACTCACTTTAAATCCAAAGATATAATAGATTGAAAGTGACAGGATGGAAAAAGATATTCCATGCAAATAACAACCAGAAAAGAGAGCAGAGGTATCTATACTAATATCTGACAAAATAGACTTTAAAAAGTTTGAAAGAGAAAAAAAATGACATTGGATGGTAATAAAAGTTTTAATACAGCAGGTCTAATAATTATAAACATTTACCACCTAATGACAGTTCATAAAATATATGAAGCAAAAACTGATAGAAGTGAAAAGAGAAAGCAAGGTAGAAGCTACAGTGTCTTTTATGACCTAACTTCAGAAGCCACACACCATTGTTCCCACAATCCTGTTGGTTACACACAGGTCAAGCCCTATACCAGGGCAAGAATACGGGGAGGGGAGAATCTCTGGACACCATCAGCTGACCTTACAGTGTCTTTGAGGCCCTCTGAAATTCCTCCATTGGGTTCAGCGAGATTCTTCTTACTGTTATACAAGAACCACCTCCCTCTTTTCTTTGTAATAAGTGCCTTTTTATATCCTGGCAACAAAAGAACCTGTACTAAGAAAGCAATGAAAAGAGAAAAAACACTCTTATTTGTCCTATCACCTTTCATCAAATGTAGGGGTCTCTGAGGCCTTGCCCTTCCAGGGGCCTTCTTGGTAGCCTTATATCTCGCCCTGGCATGTGGTATTCAACGCTAGCCCCTACTCATCTATGCAACAAGAGTGACTGCCAGGCCCTGAGAATATGACCACAGACAAAACAGAAAAAGACTCTGTTCCCTGGAGCTTACGTTCCAGAGTGGAGAGACAGGCAGTAAAGAAATGGAGGTCATAGCAGGTGGTGGTGTGTTAAAAAGATAATTAAAGATAAAAAGTGTGCATGTGTGTGCATATTCTACAAAGGGTAGTCAGAGAAGTCCTCTCTGATGAAGTGACATTTGAGCAAACACCTAAATGAAGAACTGGACTGAGCTATGAGAATATTGGAGGAAAGAGTGTCCAGGAGCTTACTGGGAAGCTAAGAAGTAGGCGGTAGGAGTGGGATGTGGGATTGAGGAGATCCTTTTAAAATGGGATTAGAACATGTCCTGTAGCCACGGAGCAACTCATATGTCAGGGATGCAGGAGAGAGAGGGATGAAATACAGAGGCTAAAGAGAGGCAACGACCTCTGACAGAGCTGGGCCCTTCTCCCATTGTAACAGGAGGGAAGACGGGATGGGAAGGCAGGGAGCTGGGTATGACTGCTTCCGGATTCTCAATGGAAGCTGAGTGATGGGCCACAGGGGTTCAGAAGGTTTCAGGAGAAAGAAAAAGATCGGGAATGAATTTCTGGTGATCCAGAAAGCAAATCGCAGGGCAGTGCTTGTGAACTTTTAATGTGGAATTGAACCACATGAGAACTTTGTTCAAGTACAGACCCTGATTCAGGAGGTCTGGGTGAAGCCTGAACTTCTGCATCTGCAACAAACTCACAGGTGGTACCTGTGCTGGTCGTCTAGGACCACTTCTTTTTTATTTTTTTTATTTTCGTGTTTGCTTTATTTTATTAATTAATTAATTAATTTTATTGGTTTCAGGTGTACAAGACAAGGTAATACTTAGACGTTCATCATTTATATCCCTCACACTGTGAACCCCCCTCTCCCCATCCACTATCCCTCCGACCTCGCACCGAGCCATCACATTATATATATAAAATTATAGTTGGCATTCATTAATGTTTAGCTTCTGGTGTACAGTGCCATGATCAGGCATCCACAGTATCCCTGAGGTGGTCTCCCAAATAGGACACATGTAGGACCACTTTTTAAGTAGAAAGAGATGTAGGACTTGTGGGCAGTGTGCAGGGATCTTTGAGATTTGTGGCCATCAATTAAAGTGAGCCCATTCACCCTGGCTGGTGTTCTTCTCTCCTGCTTGGGTACAGAGATGGCGTAGAAGACAGTTGGGTTTAATCAAGGCTGAAGAGAGGGCTAAGGAGTTAGTGGTATTTATGAGGAAGTATTTTTAATGATGTAACATTTAACCTAAGCAGAGTCAGGAAGGAAGTGAGAAATGATAGGGCCAATGAATCATGGGCCTTGTTGAGGTCAAAGATTTGCTGGGGTGGGAACATTAGAGGCTGTAAGCTAGAAAGAGAAGAAGAGGTGATCAGGAAGTGAGGGGCTTCAAGTGGAGATTTAGAGGTGATGACAAGGTCAAGTATATGACCCCTGAGTGGAAAGCTAAGGATCAGTTGAGGTGAGAAAGTCAAGGAACGGGGAGGCCAAGGTGTTAGATGGATCATTCCCCCAATAACGACAGAAGTGGTTGGTGAAAATGAAGGTAGTGAGCTCATTACTGTCCATGGTACAGCCTAGATATGTTTAGGAGAAGTTGGCTGGAAAGGAAAGTTGTGGTAAGAACCACATTCTATACTAGTTTCCAGCATGAAATTGGAGGTATGTTCCTGCAAGAAAGCTGCACTGGCCACTGTGGGATATAGTATGACAGGGTCATCCCATGGCTCCCTACCTGTCTGGTGAACTTTGTCAGTCTTTCATGCTTGTAGTTGGGGGCATAGTGAAAAAAGCACTGAGCTTGGAACGCAGAGGGGTCAGAGTACTGGGTTTAAGTTGCTTCCTTGCAAGTCATTTCACCTTTGTGAGCTCTAGTCTCCACATCGCTTCAATGTGGATTACGATAGCTGTCCTAACTGTGTAAAGGAGCCACTATTAGAGTGGCATGAGTCAATGCAAATAAAACTTCATTTTACAAATATAAATAAGGCCATATTCTAAACATTCCAATAAGTATTGTAAGATTCTAGGGTTGGAGCTGGTTGCTGGTTGGTAGCTACCCAACTGCTGGGAAACAATGGCAGTGGAAAGAGGACAAATCCCTCCAAATACATTTTCCTTCCTGGTTATGGCCTGCAATCCACTTTAGGAGGTGGTTCCTTTGACTGGCGTGGTGTAGGGTGTATACATAGTCAAGGGCGGGTTATGGAGACAGCGCGCCCCCTAGAGGTCGACCTCAGGAACAAGGGTTGCTTCCAAGACAAGGCTGAATAAAGTTTCCAGGCCTTCTAGGCCAATGCACAGGGTGGGAAGGGGCTACCAAGAGTGGGCAAAGCCTTTAACTCCGTTTTCTGGAGACCTAGAACGAATCCTCTAGTTACTAGCCTGCATCCCCAGGCTATTAAACTGACCACAGTCAGCAAGCTGGAAAAGCTACTTGATTTGTTCAAACGGGAAAGACTCAGAGTCAACTAACGTTTACTGAGCACCTGCTATGTTCTAATCTCTGTGCTGGATTTTCACTTACATTTCCTCATTTAAATTTCTCAGCAACCCTGTGAGGGAGGTTTTATCTTCTGTGTTTCTGGTAAGGTAATTAGAGCACTCTGAGGGAAGTTATTTGGGCGCAGTTGAAAAATGGCTACATCAGGATTTGTATTAGTTTGCTAGAGCTGTCATAACAAAGTACCGAAAACTGGGTGGCTTAAAATTACTGAACTTCTCTGAACCTTAGTTTCCTCATCTCAGAAGAGCCTCACAGAGTCTTTCTGAAACGTGAAGGCAACAACCAACAACGTAGACAAAGTACTTGGATGGTTCCCACTAAATGTTATTCGATGACTGCATTATATGGAGTCCGCCACTGAGGATCTGTGGCAGAATTTTTTCTCAGCCTGCAGTACTAGGAATAATTGGGCTTTTCTCTGAGAAATGAGGTCAAAACAAAAATCTCAGGAATCATGTAACTAGTCAATTTCTTTCTTTGTGTTGGCTACTAGGTAGCTCAGGGCCAAATTTGTGGCCTGCCTTTAGTCCTGCATTCTATTTTATTTTATTTTTTGAATGGAAAAATAGTATTTGATATTTAGCTTTCAGAATACAGAACCATCTCAGAGAAATTGTGACACCAGTGTATATTTGAGATCATATTTGTATAATTAGTAATTGTCACAGCAATGGGAAACACTTGCTTTTTGGGTATGTTGTACATTAATGTTATAAGTACTCCACATTGTTGCAAAATAATTTCAGCTCAGTGCTGACAGTTATGTGAATAAATGTAAACTCCATTACTAGGTGAAATTTGAAAAGGTGGAATGCTTACTAATTATGTGTTATTAACACAAATGTCAGTGAAAGCAGTCTAACAGGTGCAGAAGCATAGTAACAAAAATATAATTATCAATACAGTTGTCTTATGGGAGTAAACCATGTATCATTAGGTTTAAATTAAACTAAGGTGATTATTTTTAATTTTTGCTCTTTCTGACTCTTTCCTATAAATACAGTGGCAAATTCCGATCATTTATCCTTTTTTAATCTCCCTATGAGTAAATTTGCTGATACTGGACACTATATTCAAATACATAATCATTATCATCTTCTAATTAAATAGATTATTATTAGTGGAAACTCATCAAAGGTTTTAAGGCTATTAACGGTTTCATGAAACTTAAATCTCTAATTTTAGAAGTAACTAGCTAACAAATGTTTCCTTCTATTGGTAAACAGCCATCATACACAAGTGTTACTATCAGTATCTGAATAAGGTGTTTAAATACTTGTATTTTACTTAAGAGCTGGATTACAGACTTTATAATATATGTGAAACATTGTCAAATATTGTGATAATGCCATTATGATAATAGCTTATGGTTGGCACTAAAAAAAAAAATTGGCTGGTCATAGTACATTTTTCTGAACTGAATTTTAAATTTTCTAGAAGCTAACATGATAAAAAATTGGCCATCTTGATATGCTATATCACAATTTCTTTCATACAGTTCACAGGCCTTTCTCATTGCCTTTTTATGAACGATCCTGAAGTTCTGAGTGATCTTTTGAAAGTCTCTGTGATTGCATCTTCAAGCCATCATGTCATTTTGTGCCTTAGACAGAGCACCTGAAGTCTTCTTTAATTCAGTTTGCCGTTTTTCCTGGTCTTCTACCAGGTTTTTTATTTTCTGCTTCCAAAATGTGTTCCTCTTCCTTGTTATAGCTTTTCAGGAACTGTGTTAATTTTTCATTCTCTTTCAGGAATTTTTGGCAGCCTCGTTAGTATTTTCTGCTTGAGTTTTAAGTACTCCTTTGTTTGTCAGTTCTTTTGCCAGCTGAGTAATAAGGGTAACCAGACGTGTCAACATTAGCCAAAAAAATAATGAAAATCCAGAAAAATAAAGATTTCTTTGAGACCTAAAAAGTTTCATCTGTGTACGTTCATGGGCAGCAGGCCTGCTGGGTGAGCTCTTTTCAGTGGCAGGAGTAGTAGAATATTTCATTACTTCTCTCACAGCAATCTAGAAACATAACAATCAATAGGATTATACAGGAAAGCCTGGTTCCAGAAAGTTACAATTTTGCCCCAGATGTTAAATGAAAGTCTTCTGCCATCTTTGAGGAGGAATAAAAGATAGAAGATTAAAATGAGTCCTATTTCAGCATAAAGAAAGGTTGCAACTGCCACCCACCGGAGAATCATTTTTTCTCTTCACACCCCACCTGTGACCAGCCAGCCACCCCGTGCTGTTTGTGGCCACCGACTAGGCCTGAATTTTAAAACTAGAAATTACCTATGGCTTCATCCTGTTTTTCCAGCTGACATTAATTTTTCTTTGCCTTGATTTTTTTTTTTATTATGCAGTTGTTCTTATTGTATATTATGTATATTTTGAAGTTTCTGCTAATACATAATAAAAGCATGTAGATTTTCATCACTCTGGTAGTCCTCAAATTAGAAGAGCTTGTGCCTGAAAGTCTTGTTTTCACATTGCTCAATGGGAACTTATAAATGCATTGTTTTCATACAAGCAGCATTCTGAAGGGTGATTAGTTTCCTGGCCAGCCCATAAGCACCCATCTAGTAGTGTAACAGCAGTATTCATTCCAATATGGAGCCACCACTTACAATTCTGTTTCTCTGGAAATGTGAGGAGTACAGTGGGTTCGTGAATGACACGTTTTTCTCCTGATCCAGCCGTGCAGAAGGTCCCTGGATGCCCACTGAGGTTGTTATTTACCCTGCTCCCCTACACAAGCTCCTGCTATGAGGGCGGAGTTACAACTATGTTAAAAAAAGAAGGAAAGCTTGGAGCCCTCACGGTGGAATGGGGGGAGTAGGAGAAAAAAAAAGCTAGTGGCTTCAACAACAGAAATGTATTGTCTCCCAGTTATGGAGACCAGAAGCCTGAAATAAGGTGTTGGTGGGGTTGGTTCCCTCTGAGGGATGCGAGGAAACAATCTAGTCCAGACCTTTCTTCTTGGCGTGTAGATGGTTGTTGACACGGTTTTCTCTGTATGCATGCCTGTCTCCAAATTCCCGCTTTTTAGAGGGACATGTCATATTGCAGTATGGCCCACTCAAATGATCTCATTTTAATTTGATTACCTCTGTAAAGAACCTATCTCCAAATGAAGTCGTGTTCTGAGATAGTGGGGGTTAGAATATCAACATGTGGCTTTTGGAGGACACAATTCAACTCATAACTACTCAGAACTCCTGATTCTAACCCTGGCGCTTGCCTGTATATTCAAGCAGTGTTTCTCACACTTGGATGTACGTGAATTTTCCTGTAAAACTTTTAAAAAATATTGATGCCTAGGTTCCACTCCCAAGGGTTATGATTTAAGTGATACAATGTGTATATGGACATTAGGATTTAAAAAAAAAACTCCCCAGGTGATTCTAGGATCAGTCAAGGTTAGACCACTGTTTTGGAGTGACTTTCCATCACCATTTCTGGGCTCCACCCCAGAGGAAGGCAGCACTCTCTCCTTGCTTTGCTGCCACTGAAAAGAGTCCAAATTTGTCTTTAATGTCCCAACCTTGGTCACATTTCTGCTCCACCTTTTTAAATTCTGTAAGCACATTTGCTCCTCACACCTGCAGAATTAGGACCTAGTATGGTACCTGACCCAGAGTTGGCCTTAATAAGTGTCTGAAGAAATAAAGGAGAGAAAAGAATCACAGAGGAAGAAATGCAAAGGGATGGGACATAGAATTGGGAAATTCTTGCAAAAGAGGTATTTCTGGACAAAGGAGATTTCCTGGTACCCACTGAAGGAAAATGTTAGCACAAACAGGGCCCAGGGATGGAGAATCTGCCAGGGATTTGTCTCCCATGGATACTAATGAAGGGATCAAATCAGATCCACAACTCCAGATTTAATAGTTGTACTTGAGGTGAGGACTAACTAACCTTGGGTTATCACTACCCCTTACCCTCCACACCCAGGGCTGGCAAATTGTAGTCCAAGAGGATCGCCTCTTAATGTTGAACATCCTGGAAAACAAAGAGTGAAGTGCTGACTTTATTGTTTTGCGAAGTGGGGAATGAGTGACTGTGGTTTTCCTGTGCTTTGGCTTCTTTCCTCACCTGTGGCTAATCCATCCCCACCCTCTGGGGTAATTGGGGCTGACAGGGAATGAGCTAATTAGGACTTCCTGTATAAACAGGGAGTCTATACCTCCAGGAGAAAATGAACTCACAGGTCTAACAAGCGATTTGAGAAGCACAACTATTTGAAATGAAATATATTAGGTTACAGAATCCAAGTACACATGTGAAAACAAATGACTGAATAATTTAATATTGGCTCAATAAACATACAAAAAGAGATTAAAAATATAATGACAATATAAACAAGAATAAGAAAACAAAGCAATAAGACATCTTAGGTATGAAAATTTAATAGCTGAAATGAACACCTCAGATGGATAAATAACAGAATGGATAAAACTGCGTTATAAATTAGCAACTTGTAAGACTAGGTGGATTCCTCTTTCAGAAGGAAGAAGGAAAGTCCAAAAGCATAAAATATAAAGAAAAACCTTGGTTATTTGGAAGATACAAGTAGAAGAACTACCATGTGTGTAATAAAAGTCCTAGAAAAAGAGGAAAAATAAAAATGAAGAGAAAGAAATGAAGAAAAATTGAAACAATTTTCTGTAATTATAACAAGATGAAAAATTAAAGGGGTTATAGAAGAAAGACAAGTAAAATAATTCATACTAGGACATTTTATAGTAAAATTAAGAATTTCAAAGAAGCAGAGGAAATTCTAAAAGACTGTAAAGAGAAAGAAAAGATCACAAAAAGAGAACAGAAGTCATATTGACATCAGATTTTCAAATGGCAATAATTGATTCAAGAAAATAGTGCAGTGGTATTTTTAAGGTATTAAAAGAAGAGAAATTAGAACCAGTCTCTATCCTATGTCTAGTTTCCCATTCAAAAACAGGACATGATAAAATATATTCTCATGCATAGAAGTTCTCAGAAAATCTATTACACAAAGACTACATTGAAATTGCTTTGGACAAAGGGCTTAAATAACGGGAGAACAAATCTAGTATAATAGATGTCACAAAAGACATGTGAAGTAAAGATGATCAAGTACATTAGTCAATTTTGCTTAACTTGAAAAAATAGCCATGACTACAGAAAAAGAGGATACATATCCACAATAAGATGGCATAAAAGTGGAGTAATAACATAAAGTGGGTCTGGAGAATAGAGATGAACAGATATGAGCGTATAATAAAGCTTTCTTCTTATTTGGGAGAAGATACAGCTATTAGTTTAAAGAAAAGATTAACAATAAATAAGGAAAAAGTGGGTCAGACTGAAATAAAAAACTAAGATTACAGAAACAGGTTCAAACTGATAAATAATTACAATAAATATAGGCAAATTAATTCATCAGTTGAAGACAAAGATTGACTAATTGGATTTTTAAAAATGTGTTGGTGACAAGGGACAAGCTTAAAGCATCAGGAAATACAAATGTTGTAATGAATGGAACCTGATATATCAGTAAAATACTAATCAAAATAAAACTGGTTTATCTAGTAATCCTAGATAAAATGGATTTTAAGGCAAAAAGCAAGAAGATACATAGAATCCTCATATATGCACTTAATAAATAATAGAATTAAAAATTTATGAAGAAAAAATGAAATGACAGAAATGGATAAATCCACGATTTTAATGGGAGATACCAACATTCCTCCCTTATTGATAGGTTAAGCAGACAACTCTCCCACCCCAAATATATTTAAAATTCATTATGCAAAATAGAGGTAGACACAGTTTACACCTTGGGGTACGAAAAGATAATTTAAGGAAGACACAAAAATCTTGACTGTACAAGAAAAGATTGATAAATATTACTACGTAAAATTAAGAACTTTTGTTTATCCAAGTTACCTTAGAGAAAGTGAAGTTATATATAG
This sequence comes from Rhinolophus hipposideros, assembly GCF_964194185.1. NCBI lineage: Eukaryota > Metazoa > Chordata > Mammalia > Chiroptera > Rhinolophidae > Rhinolophus > Rhinolophus hipposideros. Next base: position 19,203,036 of record NC_138050.1, read on the forward strand.
AAGATATTTATAATACAAAAGTGGTGAAGGATTGGTATCAATATATAAAGAACTGTTACAGATCAGTAAAAAAAAAAAGTATAAGCAACCTAGTAAAAGAAAAAGAACAATGTTTTCCCAGAGGAAGAAACATATAAAGAGATGTTGAACATACTTATTAATCGGAAACTATAAGTCCAGACTGCAATGACATACTCGTACAATTTTATACTCATTCAGCCAGTAAAAATTTAAATGGTCTGATAATACTGACTTTTATTCAATGTTAGTGGGAGTACAAATTTTCATAACTACTTTGGAAAATAATTTGGCATTTTCTCTGAAATTTGGACACTTATACATTGTATGAGTTGAATTGTGTCCCTCCAAAATATATGTTGAAATCCTAACTTCTGGAACCTTATTTGGATTTTGCAGATGTAGTTAGCTAAGATAATATGACATCATACAGGAGAAGGGTCTTAAATCTAATGACTTATCTCCTTATAAGAAGAGAAGAGACAGAGCCAGAAACACACAAAGGAGAAACTTTGCAGGCCAGAAGAGAGTGGCAAAAATTATTCAAAGTGATGAAAATCAAGGACCTACAACCAAGATTATTCTACCGAGCAAAGCTATCATTTAGAATTGAAGGAGCGATAAAGAGCTTCTCAGACACGAAAAAGCTAAAGGAGTTCATCGCTACCAAACCAGGATTATAAGGGACTCCTTTAAGAAGAAGGCGGGGGTGGGTGGGGGACAAGACCATAAAGATAAATAATAGCATGACAGTAACTGAATACTTATTAATAATTACTTTAAATGTAAATTGAGTAAATGCTTCACCCAAAAGACATAGGGTGGCTGAATGGATAAGAAAACAAAACCCTTACATATACTGCCTGTAAGAGACCCACTTCAGATCAGAAGACATACACATATCAAAAATAAAGGAATGGAATAAGATATTTCATGCAAATAGAAACAAACAAAAAAGCTAAAGTAGCAATACTTGCATCAGACAAAACAGATTTTAAAACGAAGGCAATAACAAGAGACAAAGAAGGAACCAGTAATCTCACTTCTGGGTATTTGTCCCAAAAAATCCAAGAAACTACTTCAGAAAAACATGTGCATTCTTACGTTCATTGCAGCATTGCGTACAATGGCCAAGATGTGGAAGCAGCCTACGTGTCCATCAATGGATGAATGAATAAAGAAAATATATACAGGTATACAGTGGAATATTACTAAGTCGTAGAAAAAGAACGAAATGCTGCCACCTGCAACAACATGGATAGACATAGAGAGTATTGTGCTGAGTGGAGTATGTCAGATGGAGAAAGACAAATGCCACGTAGGATTACATGTGGAAGCTGAAGAACAAAATAAACGAACAAAACAGAAACAGATTCATAGATATAGAGAACATTTTGATCGTTGTCATATGAGAGGGGTGTGAGGGAGATGGGTGAAAATGGTGAAGGGAGTGAGCAGTACAAATTCGTAGTTACAAAATAGTCATGGGGCTGTAGGGTACAGCATAAGGAATATCGTCAATAATATTGTAATAATGATGTATGGTGTCACATGGATACTAGACTTACTGGGGTGATCACTCGTAAGTTATGTAAATGTCTGATCACTATGTTATACACCTAAAACTAATATAATGTTGTATGTCAACTGTAATTGAAAAATAAAAAGTTATTAAAATAAATGATAATAATAATAACAACAACAACAATATATTCCAGGCACCTCAAGTAGTTCTGTAGGCAAAAGTAAAGATGGCGTTAACAGAGAACAATCTGTTTCATTTGAAAGCAGTTTAAATTCTCCTATAACGGCTTGGCGCGTGTGTCGTTCAGAAGCAGTACCGACCTAGCGACCTGGGAGGCTTCAGAGACAGCCCCTCCCAGAGAGAAGAGGTTTGCCAATCAGGGAGCACTGAATGGTCACGGTGTGAATCGCAAAACTTGACAGCTTTAGTGATATGGCATGGGTCTTGAATTTCTGTGGACAGTACTTTTTCTCCCCCAAGGCAAGGAAAAAGATATGAGAAAAGAGAAGGCATTGTAAGAATGTTTTACACATCTCTTCCCTCTTCTACCTAGTAAATAAAAGGACAAAGATATTACTGAGCAAATATTCTTTAGAAAAATTTGATTTCGTCTCGTGCTTAGTAATTTTGCTATAGGGACAGTTACTGCTACTATTTACATGAGACGTTTTCATACAGTGTCTGAAAATTGGACACTGAAGTGTTTACTATGCTTAGATAAATCACATAGTTTACCTTGCGAGTACTGTTGGTTCAGGTTTATACATACCACTGTGCAATTTCTCAAGCACTTTTTCCAGTTTAAAAGCATGGTGTCAGAAGCATTTATGCCAGTTGATGTGAAAGGTTTTTGCTCTTTAAAATACTTGTTAACCAGGCCAGTTAAAAGTATGCCTTGTTACTGAATTTGGCTTTGATCAGTAGAGGCTCCAAGAATATTGATATGAGAAAAGAAATCAGCATTTCTCCCCCCCCCCAGAATTTGAACAGAAAGACCCAAGACTAAAGATGAGAAATTTGTCACAATTATAGCAGAATCCTAAAAAGAAGAGACACAAATGAATGCAACTGAAAAAAACCCAGAGACTTCCCTGGTTTCTGCCATCCTGAGGCTTTGATTCATGAAATACAGTAGTACCTCGATTTTTGTACGTCTCCGTTGATGAACATTTTGGTTTATGAACACTGTAAACCCAGAAATAAATGCTTCGGTTCTCGAACACGACTCAGACGTCGAACGTGTCACACGGCTTCCACTGAATGCAAGATCCTGAGGCCTAGCTGTTGGCTGTTTTGGAACGTTTCAGAACTCATGGATTATGTTCGAAAACCGAGGTACCACTGTACACTAATATCTTTCTACAATCTTCTGTCATGCTCTAAAATATCTAAACAGCCCTTATTATTAGGAAAAAAATGACTCAGTTTTGAACAGAGCCCAGGAGATGGTACAAAACATTTCTTTACCATTCTCATCATATCATTGTTCAGTCCTGCCCCCAACTATGCTCCAAGACAAGGCCCAGAACACATCTCCCTCCCTAAAGCATGGAGTAATGCATTAATGAGAGGAGCCGCTGCAAGCTCTCTCAAAGGAGAGCTCTGTGGTTGCTCTCCTTGACAGGCCAGGTAGGAGATACCACCATTGACATCATCTCCCCAATTCCAATGGGAATTGATGGGAACTCAGAGTGGCAGAAGTAGTGGCAGCCCTTGATCACCAAAGACAAAACGGGTGTATCTACTGTGAAGGGTAATCAGAATGTCTTGACCTCCAAAGGTCCTTGATGGTGGTTAACTTACCATGATGTTCCTAGGAATGAAATAGATAAGCAGTCTAGAGTATTGCTTGATCTATATAAGACGAAAAAACTCCAGATCTGGTAGCTAAAAACTTGAGTTGAGTCACCACGTGGGCAGTCATGGCTGCTCATCCAGTTTCTAGATCTAAGTCACTTCACAGACCCTAAACTCCTTGAGTAAAGAGGGGGCTGGTCCCCCTTAAAGAAGTACCTTGCTGTCTCCCATATAACCAAACACATGGGTCCAGAATCAAGGGGTGGCAGTGGGGTAGTTCTTTGTACTATTATATTCAATAATTATTACAGGTAATTTTGCTTCTCCTCCTGATAACCTTGAGCTCTGCTGGTTTGGAGGTCTTAGTCCCCAAAGAGGAAATCTTTCCACAGGGGAAACAACAATGGTTCACTTAAACTGGAAGATGAGACTTCCACCTGGCAATTTTGGGCTCCTTCTGCTGTTGAACTAACAGGTAGAAAGAGAGTTACTCTATTCGCTGGAGTGATTAATCTTAGTTAGCAAGGGGCAATTGTGTTGTTGCTACACAATGGAGGCAAGGAGAACTAAGACTGAAATGTAGGGGGATTTCTGGGATAGCTTTACTATTTCCATGCCCAACATTAAGGGTTTAAGGAAACCATAGAAGCAAACAAAAAAGTGCAAGGAAATTGACTACCAGTCCTTTTGGGAATGAAAGTTTGAGTTATTCCACCAGGTGAAGAACCCCACCAGCTGAGGCTCTGACTGAGGGAAATATAGAATGGGCAGTGAAAGAAAGAAGCTGTAGATATCAATTATGGCCTTATGGCCAATTGAAGAAATGAGGCCTGTAGAGCTTTGCATACTGCCTCTTTGCTTATCATATGTATGTTTTTATTTGTCTATGCCAACCATTTTTTTCATCTTTTCCTCCTTTCCATTTTTTAATTTTATATATAAGCTGTTTGAGGTTAACTTTATAACTTAATCTTTAGGATAGCAGAATAGTAAATAGAATTGTGATAAATTTGAAAATTAATTAACATAACCAGTAATAGATACAGTGACTGCTTAGACCTTGACTGTCTTCATTTTGGGGCAAAGAGTGAAAACTTCACTTGTAAGGATGCCCTATGTCTTGTTAAGTAGAAATATAAAGTTGCTTTGCTATTTTACAGAAGTTGCAATGTGTGTAAAAGGATGTATATGGAAGCTGAAAAGGGGTGGGCTGTGTTGGTTATCAATTTACTGCCTCTCAGCTCTAAGTCCATATTTCATTGCCTGCTCTGTGATAATGGAACTGGGCCCTGTAAATATTTCTCCTTTGCCTGCTGACATGATGCTAAGTGTTGTCAGTAGAAGATACTGTAGGGACAGTGGAGGAGGGAGGGGCTTTGCTTCTGGGATCCAATGTGCTTCTCTTACTAGGCTCCTGCAGCAAGGATTGCTCCTGTCAGGCTGGGCTCCTAAAATACGCAGGGGTCAGTAGCCTCCAGTGGTAAGCAGCATATAGTACGTCCCTGTGGGCAGCTTCTCCTGGCCCCATGTTGGGCAGCAGAATGATGCACCTTCAGAGCAGAATGCTGCCATTATGGCACCTCCTGGCAAAGTAGCTTTCCTGAGCACTCCAGAGGGCAGCTTTTGGCACGTTGCAAGGCATCGCACTTTCCTCTGCACAGTTTACTCTGGCACCCAAATTGCCCAGGTCCAGCGAGTCCCACTAGCACAGCACCCCAGCAAACTTTTTCATCCTCCAGTCAGCCATGGTCACTCTTGCCTGGCCTGGGTCTCAGCCCGGGAGGAGCGACTTCTTCTTTGGTGCCTTATCTAAGCTCTAGGATTAGTGACTAGTCCCTATATATGCTACTCTTATATTCTTCAGAGGTTATTTTTACCTCTTACAAGCCAACCTTTCGTTCCTCCAATCCCACTATAGTTAATAATTATTTATATCAAACTTCCCGTTAAAATTACTGTGTGGTTTCAGCCTACTGGTTAGACACTGAATGATACACAGAAAAAAATTTTCAAATGAACACTGATCCTGTTATGGGTTTAATTGTGTTCCCCCACCCCCAAATATATATTGAAATCCTAACCACCAGTACCTCAAAATGGGAACTTATTTATAAATAGAGTCATTGCAGAAGTAACTGGTGAAGTTAAGATGAGCAGGATGGGCCCCTAATCCAGTATGACTGATGTTCTGATGAGAAGATAGTCATGTGAAGACACAGACACAGGCAGAATACCATGTGATGGTGCGGGCAGAGATCAGAGTGATATATCTATAAGCCAAGGAACACCAAGGAATGTCAGGAGCCCCCAGAAGCTGGAAGAGCCAAGAAGCATTCTTCCTTAGAGCCTCTGGAAAGAGAATGGCCCTGCTGACACCTTGATCTTGAACTTCCAGCTCCAGAACCATGAGACAATAAAATTCTGTTGTTTTCAGCCACCCAGTACTTTGTTATGGCAGCCGTAACAAATTAATACAGACCCTTATCTAAGACCATACACAAAAATGAATCTAAAAATAAATCTAAAATTAGTCTAACAGATCTAACAGTAAAACCTAAAATTATAAAACTTCCAAAAGAAAAGATGAGAGAAAAATCTTTGCAATTTTGGGGTAGGAAAGTTTTCTTAGAACACAAAAGAAACCATAAAAGAAAGTACATAAGTTGGACTTCATCAAATTTTAAAATTTGCTCTTTGAAAGTCACAGTAAAGAAAATGAAAAGGCAAACCACAGGCTGGGAGAAAATAATCACAACAAATCTATCAGACCAGAATATATAAAGTATTCTTACAAGCCAATAATAAAAAGACAAACAATTCAAATAAAAATGGGCAAAAGAGAGGAGATACAAGATGGCGGAATAGACAAACGCTGTGCTTGCCTCATCCTGTGAACACATTAAAATTACAACTAAAAATTACAATTATAGAACAATCAAACTGGAGAACCATCTGAAGTCTAGCCGAGCATAAGTTTTATAACTAAGGATATAAGGAAGCCATGTCGAGACTGGTAGGAAGAGTCGAGACGCAAAACAGGCTGGTCCCTCATCCACATGGGAGCCACCAGGTTCCCCATGAAGAAGTGAGAGACCCCAGCCTCCACACCAGGCTCCCCAGCCCAGAGTACTGGTGCCGGTGAGAGGAGCCCCCACAACATCTGGCTGTGAAAAACAGTGGGGATTTTAGCTGTCCAGGTGGAATGGAAGGCTGCAGGAAACCCAGGCATCCTCTTAAAGGGCCCGCGCAGGTACTCACCTTGGGCTCCAGCAGAGGGATGGTGAGTCTGGGGGTGTCGGAGACATATGGGGAGTGACCGAGTTGTTTAACTTGAGGGTGAAGACTGGAGGGATAGTCCCCATTTTCCCTGCGCAGGGCCTTTCTACTACGCAGCCGGTAGGCAGGCGCCATCTTTCCTGTATTGAGCCTGCCCCTACAGGCCAAATCTGAATCTGATTGGCCTGGTGAGCTCTGCTGCTTACCGCTGCTTACTCACCTCTTCTGGTTAAGGAGTTAGTATGTTTTTGGCTGCATGCAAAACAGTTGTATCAGGTTAGGTGGAATTAATGGCTCTATTATTGTCTTTATTTGGAATTAAGTATGGTTTAAGGAGATGTGTATTGGTGTACTGTGGACTTGTGATGGTTAATTTTATGTGTCAACTTGACTGGACCATGGGTTGTCTTGATATTTGGTTAAAATTTATTCTAGATGTTTCTATGAAGGTTTTTTGGGGGTGAGATTAACATTTAAATTGGTAGACAGAGTAAAGCAGAGTACCCTCCCTAATATAGGTGGGATTTATCCAATCAGTTGAAAGTCTGAATAAGAAAAAAAAGTTCATCTTCCTCCAAGAGAGAAGTCTTCCTGTCTGACAGCCTTTGAACTGGGACATAGGCTTTTTTTCTTGCCTTCAGACTCAAGCGTTTCTGATTCTCAGGCCTTTGGGCCTTCAGACTCAGGCTGGAACTACACCATCAACTCTCCTGGGTCCTCAGTTTGCCAATTCACCCTAAAGATTTTGGGACTTGTCAACCTCTGTAATTGCCAATTCTTCATTACCTATCTATCATCTATCTATCTATCTATCTATCTATCTATCTATCTATCTATCTATCATCATCATCTACCTATCATTATCTAACTATTATCTATCATCTATCTATTATTAACTATTTATATACCTATTATCTGTCTATCATCTATTTTCTCTCTCTCTCTCTCTCTCTCTCTCTCTCTCTCTCTCTCTATCATCTATCATCATCTATCCTATTGATTCTGTTTCTCTGGAGAACTCTCGCTAATACAGGGAGAATAAACAAGTCTCCTGTGGCAGAAAAATTCCAAATACATTATGTAGATAGTTTGTCCTCTAGGAGGTGGAGCACAGCTCCCCAGTTTTTAAGGGAGGGCTGTGCACAGTGACTTCCTTCTAAAGGGTTCAGTATGCAAAGGGGTGGGGAGAAGAACTTTGCAGTGGAGAAACCTGGTGAGCATGACCTCAGCCAGATGATCAAGGCCAACATCAACATGATAAGTGGTGTTGATAGTACGTACCCTTAATCTGATGGGATGAGAACGGCATTTTACCTCTGTGTTCTTTGTCCCCAAGACCCGTAACTCCATAGATCCAGCTGCCACAGGAGAAGGGGCATGAACGAACGGTGACTTGGGGCTCCTGCCTCTCTTGGCACTGGGAAGGGCTGCCCTTCTACATGCACAAGGCCCGGGTGTTTTGGTTGGAAGCATGGTCTCAAAGCGGGTGGAGAGATCATCTGGAGAAATAAGAGATGCTACAGATTGGTGGAAAAGGTTGTATTAGTTCTTTTCCAAAGCAGTGTACCACTTTACATGCCTACCAGCCACGTATGAGGGTTTCACTTTCTCCGTATCTTCATCAACACGTTATTATCTATCTTTCTGATGACAGCCATCCTAGTGGTTGTGAAGCGGTATCTCATTGTGGTTTTGATTTTCTTTTCTCTCATGGTTAATTATATAACATTTTATAATCAGAATAAAATAAGTGACAATGATCTTTGGTAAGAAACTACCTGTGTCCCAGTTTTCTCTGACATTCTGTGATTCTGCATTTCAAATTGTGTATCTGCTCTTTTGAACTACTTGAGAATTTGTGAAAGTGTCCTTTATTTCTCTAATTTTCTATAACGTCATTAACTTTTATGGAAATTTATTTTTACTTGAGTTTACCACAGAAGCATGGCTTTCCTATCCTCAGTCATAGGATTTCATTCTTTCCCTGCTAATGAATTCCCTCCCGTCCCCATGTCAGAACAGCCAACAGTGGCACCTTCACTTTCTTAGTCTGGGTCCCCAGACTAACTTGTATGCAGTGTGCCCTAGACGACCACTCAGAGAATGGAGGAAAGTGCTGTCCTGGCAGAAAGGGGCCCCACCTATGAGTCCCTTGTGGACATGCCCAGACCACTCCCTAAAGAGTGGCAGATTGCTGGACATTTTCGTGAAACAGCAATAATCTAAAAGCTGTGTGGGGTTGGCCATCTTAATTCTTTTCCTTTTTTCCCCCAAACTGAGATAGTGTTTGTAGAGTAAATGTCATGTGGGGGACCCTGCTCGCTGCGCCATGTGTCAAGTGGGGCAGCCTGCGAGGTCTCAACTCCTGCTCCACACATAAGAAAGCAGGACATGGTGAGGCCAAACAGGAACACCCACGGAGCCATAGGTAGGGAAGTCATGCTACTATAGTCTTGCTGGCGGCTGGGTTGGAGACACAGGAAGTAGGAGTCACACTGTCTGCAACCTGCTGTCCACTTCTCTGCAATCCACAATCCGCACTCCACCGTGCTAACTGCAATCTGCTCTTGCTAGCCCCCATTTTCTGCTAGCGTAGCCACGGCAGTTATATTAGTGGCCAATGGCTCACTGGTTACAGCTGACGGCCAACTAGCCACAGCTGATGGCCATCCAATCACAGTTGATGGCCATTTACTACCTGAATCAGCATCTTTCTATGTGAGGCCGAGAGCCTGGGAACTGCTTTCTGGGGCTCTGTCCCCACAGTAATTATCAAGTTTTTCAAGGTCAAGTCACTAAGGGTTTTGAGATCATCTGAGTCTGAAAACTGCCGTTATGAAGCTTATCTTCTAGCCTCCTTTTCAAGTTTCATACCATATCACTTAGGATTAGGTTTTCCTGCAAAATAAAATGGCTTATATAAGAGAGAAGCTTATTTCCTCTAATGGACAGGGCTGGTGGCGAGCAGTCCTGGGATGATGTGGCAACTCCATGGTGACAAGGACCAAGAAAACTTCTATTCTGTTGCTCCGCTGTACATAACAAGCATTCCTAAAATCACTTCCTGGTTCAAAGTGGCTGCTGGGGCTCAAGCCGTTACCTTCTCATTTCAGCCATCAGTAGGAGAAAGACAGAAGACACACATCCCTCCCTTTAAGTTACCTTCCTGAAATTACACGTACCACCTGTTGCTCACATCCCATGAGCCAGAAGAACTTAGTAACACAATCATATTTAGCTATAAAAGAGGCTGAGAAATATTGTCAGAATTCCCCATAGCCACGTGGTTGGGTAAAAATGGAAGATTTTGTTACTAAAGAGTAAAACAGAGCAGATGTTGTGCGACAAGTAGCAGTGTCTGCCACCACCTCTAAGAATGATTCCTTTTCCTGATGTCCTCAGCACAAAAAGAGCAAGTTCAAAGTTCAGCCTGGACTCTCAGTCATTAGAGAAGGTAAGTGCACTTTACAAACGAAGGAGACACAATTTAATTGTGAGTCTCCGAGTTGTTTTCGGTTTTAAAGCCCTTTTCATTAGTTGAGAGTGTTCTTAAAAGCTATGGAGAATAAATCTGTCAGTGAGCTAATAGAGCAGGTCGTAGGCTCTGCCTCATACCTTCCACATCCCCTGGGCCTTGGCCACAGCCGCCTGGTAGTCTCCCTGCCTGTACTCCCTCCCTCTGCAGACCGTGCTCCACATTCCTGCTGGAGCTACTAAGTCTCCCTGTGGAAAACCCTGCTTTGGCTCCTTCTCGCCGATAGGATACAGGAGAATTTCCTTAGCCTGGCATGTCGGACCCTCCACTGTCAGCCTTAGCTGGCCTGCTAGCTTCCACTTTTGTTGCTCACTGTTCCTTGACCAGGCCTGGCGCCTATGCACACTGGCTCCTCGGTTTGGAATGTCCCCTATTAAGGCTGAGACACCCCTGTTTATTTCTCAAAACCTAGTTCTCTTCGTACCCCCAACCCCAGGAAAGGAAAAGGCAATTGCCTCCCATTGTGTCCCCGTTACAGCTCATACCCTCACACCATAATAACCTCTTTTAACCTCTAGTCCCAGGGACTCTGTAAGCTTCTCAGAAGCAGAGAACACCATCACTTCTTTCAAGCTACCTACGTACCCGGACCAGCCCCGCGCCTGACACTTCCATGGGAGAGGCTCAGCAACAGCTTGTGGTCAGGCCAACTGAAATAAATTTGTGAAAATGTTTCCTTCTGGTTAATAACCAGGATCATGTTTATTTTTCTGAATCAAACTGAGCCAAATAGCTAATATAGTCAACAGATTGAATTGACGGCTTATGAGACACATCAGATACTTATTTGCTCACTCACGGGACCAGAACAGGTACAACGTCCAGGCAGGAGGTCACTGCAGTGGTCTGGGGGAGAGATGATGTGGCTCAGTCACTGGAACCAACTAGGAATTTTAGTCCTTCCTTGTAGGGACACATCTAGATTTACACACCATTATTTAAAATGCCACATTCTTCCTCATTCGACACCAAAACATCCTAAATTATTGAAACCAGAGGCCAAAAGAGTCAGGGGCTCATGCTGCCTGCGCTGCTCAGCCACTATAGACACAGGAGTTGGGTCCTAGATGAAGTGTTTATTATCAGAGCACCGGTGGTCTGAGAAGGCAGCGGGTTAACACCTCCAAAAATGGCCTTCACATTCTCAGACCGGCGTGGGGTTTTTAAGGGCAAATCTGGGTGTTCCTCCAGAGGCCATGGTTTCGGGGGTCTGGATGGAGTCTTCCCTCAGGCGATGTGGCTCTCCAACGTGCTCATCAACCCAGGAGCAGTGATGACCGTAACCTGGAAAGAATGCTAGGCCATAAAGATTGTGATCAGTAAGCATGAGGGTATGAGTGATAAGTTTCAGGGTAATTTTCTAAAACAGGGAACTGGGCAGGGGACATTTCGAGCTCAAGCTGCAGGGGGATAATCTATTACTAAGTTTTAGGTCAAGGAAAGGTGAGGGCAGGGATATGAAGAGGCCTCTGCTATGGGGGTGTCAACTGGGCCCTGCTTCACTATCAGTATAAAGATTTTTCTTTTTTTTTTTCTGAATAAAATGAAGCTGCTTGAGTTCATTGCTTTAAGATTTACTGTTTTAGTAATGAATAGAGAATTGACTAGAGCATGTAATAGATAGCTCATATTGTCCTGGAAGAGGTTTATTTTGGGAAACTTGGAAGAGCAGGTGAGTAAAGGTGCTGAACTGTCCATATCTCTTCCTCGTGAATGAGACAAACTAAAGGCCTCACTCCTTCATTTCCAGTCTCAGATCCTGTGCTCTGCACACGAATGGTAAAATGAATACTTGGTTTCCATCCATCCAGGCTATGAGTCAGTGAGGAAAATGGACAGTTGTACTGACGGAGGGAACCCTTTCTTGAGGTTTCCTTGTTTGCCTATGAAAAGCCTGACTGAGAAGCTTCCTTTTGCTGCACTCTCTGGGGCTGGGGCTTTATTCAGAGCAGAGGCTGAGAAGGAACTCTCCGTTGGTGTCTGTCTTACCTCTATGCACCACTAATGTCAGCTTTTGAAGGACAAGGGTCAGTGCCTCTTTTCATCTTCTTGCAGTGCTCCACTTAATAATTAGTGGGCACGCAATAAATGTCAATGAGTGACTGCATTCTTATAGACAGATGGACATGGGAAAAGCCAGAAATACTGCTGTCACTAAGCTTTATTTAGTTCACTGGATTTAATTGCCAAACGAGAGACGTATTCTATTAGAGAAAAATGGAATTTCTATTGGATACGGATTTAACAGAAATTTCCAGAACTATCTTGAAACAATGAAATAAAACCACATGTATTTACCTATTTAAGTAAAATGATAGTGTTCTGATAACACCTTAGTGAGGTAAGCACTCACTGAATTGTGAACAATCAACTTCTGGACACTTGCACAAGTGAATTGCTCTTCTGCTGCTTTGCCACCACCCTCCTTCCGGCCTTGCTAAAAGCATTCCTGTGCTATATGTATGTTGGAATGAAAATGAAGAGGAGGCATGATCTTTCTGAGGGTGGAGAAGGATGAACATAGAGTATCATTTTATTTTGTAAAGCCAGTTGTATAATCTCTGTCAATGGGACCCCAGGGGGAGAGATGAAACATTGAGATTGTAGCATGTGGGCCAGGGAGAGCTGGGGAGGCTCTTGTTTTTGGTGAGGGGAGGATGTGGGAGAAGAAGCCTGAAAGGTGATGGGCAGGGCCAGGTGTGAGTGGGAGCAGCTTCCGACAGTAGTAAAGCATGGGGGGCGGGGCAGTAATGCTGTGAAATGGGGGTGAAACAGGAGGGCAAACAGGGATGGGGTTTGCTCTACATATGCACTGATAGAGGTAAAGGGGGTCTGCCTTGCTGGAGGATTTCTGAGCATAATGGTAGCAGCACAAATATGCTATAAGCATCAAACAGCAGAATAAGACTTCAAAAGTATGTCCAGGAGTAGAGAAGGGAAAGTACAGGTTAGGGGCTGGAATATGGGATGAGGAGAGGAGCCCGAGGCAGGGGGCAGCATTATAAAGGGACTGAGATGATTTTGGAAGGGAGGCCCCTCCCCAAAGAGTCATCTCTAACGACAGGCTGAGTTGGTTAAAATGCCCTTGAAGAGAGTTATCAACTAACTGCCTGAGAAATAAAAGAAGACCCAAGATTAAAAGAAGACTGAAAGGAGATCATATTCCTGAATGGGAAGTCTGAATATCATAAAATATACAACAAAAATATCAAGTCATCTCATATTGGTTTAGAATTTTAACACAATTGCAATCAAAGTACCAAAAGAATTTTTACTTTATTTTTTGAACTTGACAAATTGTTCTACATGTTCTCTGGAAGAATAAACAAGTGAAAATAGCTATCAGAATCTAGGAAAAGAAAAGTACGGGGGTGGGGGATACAAGCCCTATAGGACACGAAAACATTCTACAAAGCGACAATAATGAACCAGTTAACATGGGTGGTACAAGATTAGACAGATAGAGAAAGTTAGACCTATAACTGATCCTACAAATGCCATATAGTACAGTAGTTAATAAGTGTGGGTTTGAATCCTCATTCTGCCACCTCTTGGCCACATGAACTTGGATAGTTTCTATAGAAAGGGGGTGGTGACTCGACCTACCTCATACGGTTGTTCTGTATGTTAAATCAGCGAATGCATGTAAAGTTTGTAGAACAGTGCCTGGCACATAATGTCAATCAATTTTATTTGTGTTTTATCTGTGGTCCCTCTGAAATACAGAAGCAAGTTACAGTATTTATACCTACAACAAATTTATTTTTCTGAATAACCTAAATTTATCAGATAAGTATTTGCCAAAATATTGCACAGCACTATACTCCGAAAAAAGAGTTCTTTGATTAAATATTTAGTTGATGATGCACACTCTATCTTCCCCTCTTAGTCATAAAGAAGTTTCTGAAGTCCTACAGTAAATGGACATAATATTTCCTAAAGTAGTTGACCCTTGAACAGTTTTTGTATAATATCTACTAACATCTTCTAGAATTGGTGTTCTCTGGGACACATAGGAAAACACTGTTGACCAGCGATAGATCAGAGGAAAATCCAAATTTACAGATCACCTCAAAACCCCAAGTAGTCAATTTTTAACGATCATTCAAATAGATTAAAATACATTTGTATTAACAGATTAAATCCATTTTTATTTCAAGGCGTATCTATCAGACTGGAATCAGTAGTTGTTTTTAAACAATCAATATGTAAAGAAGATTGAAGCCATTACTCTATTTAAATAATTAAAGCAAAAGTAGTTTTTGCAATAATTAAGCAATTGTGCTTATACAGAGCTGCCTTTTGTGGGCTGCAAATCTTTATTTTTCCTATTTTTTTTATGTCATAAAGACTTCTTCATTATTTTCAAAAATTCATTTCCACACAAAGAACAAGACAGTTTTTCAAATTAAATATATATATAAAACCTCCAGGACTTTTTTTTTTTCCAAGTTAAGTTGTTGTCCTTTCAATCTTAGTTGTGAAGGGCACAGCTCAGCTCCAGGTCCAGTTGCCATTGCCGTTGCTAGTTGCAAGGGGCACAGCCCACCATCCCTTGCGGGAGTCGAACTGGCAACCTTGTGGTTGAGAGGACGTGCTCCAACCAACTGAGCCATCTGGGAGGCAGCTCAGCTCAAGGTGCCGTGTTCAATCTTAGTTGCAGGGGGCGCTGCCCACCATCCCTTGCGGGACTCGAGGAGTTGAACTAGCAACCGTGTGGTTGAGAGCCCACTGGCCCATGTGGGAATCGAACCAGCAGCCTTTGGAGTTAGGAGCATGGAGCTCTAAGCCCCCGGGCCGGCCCTAAATATTTTTTTAACAACTCAAATTCTCCAAATGAAAGTGTGTTAAAACAAACAAACAAAACAAACAAACAAACAACAAAAAAAAACCACCTCAGAGATTCTAGTCTTCTGTTACCATGAAATATTTTCACAGTAATGCTACAAAAGACAATCCATGTCAATTTCCTTCTGTTTTTGCTGGCGCCCAAATGCTGAGCAGCATGATTAGTTATGTACCGCCTTGAAGGTGAAGACTGTCTTACCCATCTTGGCGTCTCTAGCCCAGCCTTGTGCTTGGCACTTAAGTAGATGCTGAAAAATATTTGTTGAATGAAAAAGTTCAGTCCTTTCAAAAGAATCAAAAAGAAAATTTACTGTTTAATGTTGGAATTTCAAGAGTTTATTCTTTCTAACACCATTTCTGAGAATAGTTATGCATTATATTTAAGTTATGCCAATTAAATATGCCAAACTTATTTTTCAAGATCTTATATCAAATAGGTAGGAACAGTTTTATGATTAGTGTGACAATTGCTCAGGGGAAGATATATGCTTCTAAAATATTGGAAAATTGTTCTTGTGATGAATTTAAACATTTTTCCTATAATTTATATTACTATATTTACTTCAAAGTGTCCTACAAAAACAAAAAATAAAGGAGCTTCAGAATTTGAATCTGAATGAAGTCTGAATTTGTAAAATCCAGCAAATAATAACCCTTTTCTAGAAATGAGTTTAATGGAACAGGGTCTAGGAAAAAATTCAGAAATGCCAACTACAGAAGATATGTTGAGGTAAACTTCATTAAAGTGTTGTGAATTTTCCCAGCCTCAGTGTACATAATCCAATTTCATTACAAGAATATAACACAAGGGCAAAAACACAAGTGTTTCTCATTACCTATCTCTGAGGCCACACCTCCATGACTGCACATAACCCAGGGATGGCAGTGGGTGAATCATTAACTGCTGTCTATTTGTACTAACGGAGAGTTGTCACACAGATAATCCAAAAGGCAGGTATTTATTTCATCATTTCTGGCACTTCAACAGATACCAACCACTAAATAAGGGTAATCAAATGTGAATCTATCTAATGATTTCTCCTGCCCTTTGTTCTATCTCTAACAGTTATATGAAGATATGTTTTGTAGGACTGCTAAACTGTCTTTCATGCTGTCAGTGTTAAAAAGTACATATTCCTAAATTTCTAGTTCCCATTAAAAAACCCTTTAGAAGTCTTTAGAAGTTGTCAATGGATTTATCTAATCACATGGCAGGGTGGAATGAACTTTATAAAGTGCCTGACAAACTAGTTCTTATATTTATTTAATGAATGCTGAATTACCTGGATTTTGCTAACAATGTCACCTTGACCAAGACACCTAACCTCACTTGGGCCCCTTTCCCCATGTGTGAAGTGAGAAGTTGGACAAATAATCTCCAAGAGGCCTTCTTGCTTAACAATTTAGTTTCAAAACTATGTCTTTCTATACCATCACTGAGCGGAACAATCCTATTTTTCACACAGCACGAAAATAACATAATGCTTTTTGCCTCTAAATATTCCATTTTTTTTAAGTTTCAAGGGTTGCTGCCTTAATTATTAGCATTTAGGAATTTGATAAACAACTTCAAGTTTGCCCTACCACCCATACTCACCATGATTTTATAGACTTGGACAGTATTATTTTTCAGCCTTGACTTCCAGAGAGAAAGGCCCACATGGCTAATGGCCTGCCTTCTCTTGGTCACTTTTGCTAGTCTTCCTTGGGATTTCTTCAACTCACCTTTTCACCTGAAATGCAATAAGCAAACTATACATAGGTAAGAAGAGACAAGTTTTGTTGATAAGATTCTCTGCCTAGTTTTTAAAACTCTTCCTAATATTAGCATTTTATAGATACTTTTGATTGTGACCACACACTGGACTGGTACCTATAGAGATCTCTTTCTGAGCTTAAACAGTACCCAGGAGACCATCATACTCATAGTTTTGACTATTTATCCACAAATCTCAGTTTCTTGTTCATCACTTCTAAGCCACTCCTGTCTACTCAACATTGTGAGAATTCTAGTTTACCCTATTGAGCTGGCACTACATTTCTACTTTACTTGAATACCATCTCCCCTTTCCAGAATTAACTTTCATATGACAACTTTCATATGACCAACTTTCATATGACAAGTCCTAATATAGATGCCTGGAGATCCTACATCTCCCATTTCCTTGTTTTCAATTTAACTTGTTTGGAGACTTGGCAACAGTCTGAATGAATCTGATTTACAGAGTTTTAGATTCACAGAGTTTTAGAAAACATGTAGCTCAGCCTCTAACCAAGCAGGAACCATATTTACAAGGTGTCTGGGATGGCCATCTAGCTTACGTATCACTTATATTTTCTGTATTCCTGATGCTCTAGCATCTGGGGCCTTACCAATACGAGAGGGACTGGCCTGCCCAGAGTTAGCTAATTCCTGCAGACAGCACACTACATGCTCCAGAAGCCTGCCTTTCATTGGCAAACCAACCAATCCAGAACCCCCACCCCCTTTATCAGGCTCTAACACTCTAGGTCAGTATTCCCCAGTCCTAATCACCCCAGGACCACACAACTGAGGATGGCTTCTATACCCCAGAGTCTGCTGAAGCTATTCAAACCAGCCCATCGGAAGTATGCCTTCCTGCCTTGCCCGTGGAAACTATCATAAAGGCTTGTGCCGTGCTTTCCCCTTGCTGCTCCTGGCTCCTGACCGACTCCACTGCTTACCTGTGTGTCCCTGTGTGGCATAGTATGCCCTCTTCTCTTGTAAACGAAACAAACTATCTTTTTCAATGGTGGTTGTCTCCTGATCTGTTGGCTCCCCATACCTGCATAATTGTAACACCCACATTTTAAAACAACTGTGAGAACAATTCCAGGGACCAAAAGTTAATTTCTTTGCAAGGAAACAATTTCATCAGTGAACTACTATCTGCTTTCCTGAACTGAAATCTGCTTCCCTGTACCTTCCAATAATTCTGCCTCCAGAGCAACCAGAGAATAAATCTACCCATTTTTTTCAAGCAACAATCAGATATGTGAAACACACCTGTGATTGTCTTTCAGGAAACAAATTTGTGAGAATCACATACATTGATTTACAGATTTGGGGGGCTTTATTTCTATTATCTTTCTTATAATGATTAGCATTTCACAAGTCATTTTGGCTACAATAGCCCAGCTGATTGAATATTTTCTTCCAACATTTATTCATGGCTTAAGCAGAACCTTAGCAGTGTGGTAGCCTTGGCTGGTCTATCAGTGTTCTTTCTAAAGTGTAGAGTCTGCTAGAACTGGTCTCCTCCACGTCGCTTCCGGAGCACTATTACTGCCCTGATTTGGGGACCAGGTGTATCGTGGTGCCTGGCATGACATCAACTAGTTTCTGAATCCTTTGAAATAAATTGCCACGAAACACATGTATCATGTAATGAAGTAATTGAACTGTCATTCTACTGCAGCTTTTCAGAGTTTCAGGTACGATGTAAAATTCACCATTCTCTAGTATACAGGACTTCCTCCAGAATCGGTCTTTCCTCTTATCTTTTAATGGTATTTTTTTAATCCCAAAACAATACATGTTTATTGTATAAAATTTACTAAATATAAAATAAGACTAATCTTATTCCCAAGGTAGATACATTTTTGTGTATTATCACTTCATACTTTTTCATATACATAAGCCTCGTTTCAGTTGTTTTTTTAAAGGATCATATTACTCGTATACATGTTTAACAACTTGCTTTTTTCATATAGCAATATATCTTGGATATTCTAGAGCCATACTTATGAATAAATTACAAGTAACAGAGTACCTTCAGATCAGGGACTATCTTGTTTAAGTATTTATGAAACACAACACATAGATAATTCATTTGCTGAATGACTACATTGTAATGATTCCTACGTTAACTACAGATGACACATTTCAGCCAATGCTGGGATCATTTTTCCTTTAAATTTCTTTAGAACTCTTGGATGGGTAATGTGTGATTCATTTATATCACTAATTATACCTAATATTATTGCTTATACCTACTAGTTTAATAGTAGGTTGGTGCAAAAGTAATTGCAGTTTAGAAGGTTGAAAGGAACCGCAAAAACCGCAATTACTTTTGCACCAACCTAATAATTTGGTCCCAGTTATTTTAAAAGAGCAAGTTAAAAGGGAGTCTCATATCCAGTAAATGGGAGAGCAATAGTTAACTGATTCTACTATTTTGTTTCCACTCATTCACATTAACAGCCCAGTTAGTTCCCAACAGTATTTCTGTGCCAGGTTGCATAAATAATGCAAAGTGATATAAGAGGTAATTTATAGTCTATTTATGAGTACTATGCTTGGTTAGATCTGTGTGCAGGGAAATTTCAGTTTTGATTACAGATTCTCTTCTCACAATCATATATAGTGTTTTTGTATTATCTGAAAGTTTTGATTTAACATATTTTGTCAAGATTTGTCAAAGATTTTACTCACATTTCTAGCTATGCTTTTGCTGTCCATATCTAGACTTATTTTAAGAAGTAAACATATAATAAAAAAGATATGAGCCCAAAAAATATAAAAGCATTTCTCTATAGAGACACGTGTACTCCAATGTTCATTGCAGCTTTGTTTACGGTGGCCAAGACATGGAAACAACCAAAATGTCCTTCGATAGATGAATGGATAAAGAAGTTGTGGTACATATACACAATGGAATACTATTCGGCATTAAGGCAAGATGATATAGGAGCATTTGTGACAACATGGATGGATCTCGAGAGAATAATGCTAAGTGAAATAAGTCAGACAGAAAAAGCAGAGAACCCTATGATTTCACTGATATGTGGTATATAAACCAAAAAGAACAAGACAAACAAATGAGAAACAAAAACTCATAGACACAGACAATAATTTAGTGGTTACCAGAGGGTAAGGGGGTGGGGGGTGGGTGATGAGGGTAAAGGGGATCAAATATATGGTGATGGAAGGAGAACTGACTCTGGGTGGTGAACACACAATGGGATTTATAGACGATGTAATACAGAATTGTACACCTGAAATCTATGTAAATTCACTAACAATTGTCACCCCAATAAAATTAATTAAAAAAAAAAAAAAAGATATGAGCAACATCATGCACCTATTTTTGCTAATGATTAAGAAAAACCTTAATTCAAATTATATTTGCTATCATTCTTAAATTAACTCATAATAATTTATAATTCAAGTTGAAAATATATTCAAGTAATCTTAACTGATAAGCCAAAGGCAGTTAAAAGCCAAATTCTCTTTTTCTGGTTTTTAATATGTAACTGATTATTTAAAGATTCTCATTGTTTCCCATAGCTAACATTACAAATCCCTTGCAATGTTTAAATCACTGAAATAATAATATGAATAATAAATTATTAATTTTCAGTCTCAGTATGCATAACTACACTAGTGTGAACAAATGGATTTTTGCAATATACAGAATCAAGATAGTGGACAATGTTCTCTTCAGCCAGGAACCAATGCAGATCTTTGTGTTTTAAAATACAAAAATGTTTTATGTCTTATCTACGTCTACCTTTAGCTGTCATTAAATATTTAAGCTTGTGTGTACATACTGTATTAGTATTCTATTGGCATCATGAAAAGCTTTATTTTTAAATTTCTCCTAACCCAATGTAACTTTTTAAATAAACTTTATTTTTTTAGAACAGTTTAGATTTACAGAAAAATTGAGAAGGTAGTACAGATATATCCCCTCTCCTAGTCTCTCCTGTTGTTAACATCCTACCTTAGTATGGCACATTGTTACAATTAATAAATGAAAATTTGATACATTATTAAGTCCACAGTTTATTCTGATTTCCTTAATTTTTACTTACTGTCCTGTTTCTGTTCCCAGATCCCACATTACATTTACTTGTCATGTCCCCTTAGGCTTCTCTTGGGTGTGACAGTTGCTCTGACTTTCCTTGTTTTTGATGACCTTGATAATTTGGAGGAATACTGCTCAAGCATTTTGTAGGATGCCCCCGGAATTTGTCTGATGTTTTTCTCAAGTTTAGACTGAGGCTATAGGTTTTGGAAAGGTGGTTTCCCTAAGAGGAATTAGATACCTACAGATTAAAAATACATCTAGACTTCCAACTGTTGCGATGGACATAACTCATATATCATTTTTAATACTGTGCATATCCTGCAAGATTAAAGAATATGATAAGAAAAGGTTGGCTTTTAAAAAAATAACTAAGAGGTAGATAATATTATAAAGACAGCAAATGGTAGTCATTTTAATTTACTTTCCCAAGTAAGCATGTTTTCCATGAATTAAAATTACTAAGACAGAAAGTCAGACAAAAAAGCATAAATAACAAACATACAATTAATTCAATTCTATGTATCTTCAGAGGTAAAATTTGGGACTTATGTAAATAAACGTAACTCAAGTATATCTATTTTCAGAGTACATTGCCATGTTTTTATCTACCAAATAAGCAATAAATAAATATTGTGCAGGAGTCCTTTGCCTGTAAATCAAAAATAGTCTGTCTTAAATTCTTAGAAAATTTATAGTAGGCAATCATTCTCAAGAATTTCTCTTGTGAGCAGTGGTTCTCACACTTTAGCAGGTATTAGAATCCCCTGAAAGGCTTGCTCACATGCAGATTCCTGGGCACTAGCTGCAGCAGTTTCTGAGTTAGTGGGGGGGCTGAGAATGTGCATTTCTAACAAGCTCCCAGGTGATGGCAACGCTGCTGAATTGAGGACCACAGTACCAAAACCACTGCTTTAGAGTCAACAAGGAAGCTACATTTATTAAGTGCCTACAATGATTAAGGTGTTTTATATATATTACCTCATATAACTAGCTATATAATCTTATCAAGCAAGTGTGATTATTCCTTTTATAAATGGGGAACCTGGGCTCAGAGAGACTGAAAAACTCACCTGAGGGGATAATGGAATTAGGTGGCAAAACTATAATTCAGATCTCCAATTCTAATGCCCATCTTTTCCCAGTACAACATGCTGCTCCCTCATTGATAATGGAGAGAAATGTATGCCCCCTTGCATGTTGATTGAAAAAGGAGACTGTACCAAAGATGTGTACAGTGATTGGTTCAGGTTAGTAAACTAAAGGACTGGGATTCTTACTGAAAACTAGGTATGGGTCATGGAGAGGATTCACTTATTTCTGAACTTCTGAAATAATCCAGGATGACATGAATTTACTGTATAATTAATAGAACAGGAAGAACATGTATTTAATACAGTAGTGAATATTCCTTAATTACCATTATTTTATTATTCCTTACAGGAAAACACAAATAAAAGTGCTTAAAAGAATAATCTCATTTACATTTAAGTTTAAAGCATCATACTATTCTAAATGTCTGCCAGTGTACACCAATCAACCATTACTTACTCTGGTACTGAAGTGATAAAGGTTAAAAGGTTAATGGTCTTCAACAAAATATTCAAACAATTACTAAAACACTTATCTCCTTTCATAAAGTAAATCAAAAGCAATGACATACAAACAAAATAAACAATTTAAATTTTAAGAAAAGTGTACATTTTACAGTAAATAAATTGCTAAAAAGGAAGTTGCCAATAACATAAATTTCTGTCACTTTTTTACACTATGTAGAAAAGGACACTGAGACACAAAATTATTGGACTGCAGACTTAAAATAGTTAATGAGATTTAAACTTCAGAATGACAAAAACTCACCCAACTCCGTATCTCTACCAAAACAAGTATTTTATGTAAGAAAGATTCCCTTTTAAACATCTATATACACATTTCCCCTTAATACTGATAATCATACCCATAGTTATATTTATTTAAATAAGAATTAAATAAACTGCCCAAAATGCTGATTTCGTATCACAAAACATTTGAGTATTTTAAATCACAATTTCCAGGTGGTATACATTGCTTAAACAACATTAACAAGCATATTTTTAAGAATATATTTTCATCTATAGGTCAGTTAAAGCTTTATTAAATGGTAAACACTTTTAACAGTGCAGAGATACAAGTTTCAAAAACAAATGCTTTCAGAAGATCTGCTGTTCAAATAAAATTTTTTCAAAACCAGGTGGAGGAGTATGATAAAATTCACTGAACTGGCAATCCAAAATTGCACTGTCATCAACTAGAGATAGAAAAAGAAAGAAACTAAATTAGAAGCAAACACCTTAATTTGAATGAATACGTAATTATAAAATAAACTGTTACCATAATACCATAATACCAATAGGCAAGAAGAATAAACACATCTACTGTCCAGGTTACAAAACATGATCCTATTGGGTAAAAACAACCACAATGAAAAACAAAATTTATCTATCAAAAACACTGAAAGGATATGCATCAAAATAGTATTAATAATTATCTCTAAGTGGTGTGACTATGGATAGTTTTCATTTTTTCCTTATTTGCCAACTTGTGTTTCCTAAATTTTATGCAATTAAGATGTACTACTTTTTTTAAAGTTTCATTTTGAAACAAATTATAGATTTATAGGAAGTGACAAAAATACCAGTCTCCAGTGGTGACACTTTACAGAACTACAATACAATGTCAGATCCAGAACAGCGACAGTGACACAATACTGTTAACTAGGCTCTGAGATGGGATGGAAAGAAGGCAAGATTAGAGTTGATCCAGAAAAGTTTCAGGAGGGTAAGGAAGGGAAGGTGAAATTCACTCTTGATAGCCTGTTTCTTTATAAAGTTGAGGGCAAGGTCGTCTGCAGAGAATGAACAGGGAATTCAAGAAGCACGCTGAAGGTCTGGAATGTTTAGAGATGTAAAAAATTTGCCAAAAAATATTGAGAGCTTAGATTACACTGGAAGTCATAACTTTGCAACAACACTTTTCTTCAGTGTTCCACAGCGTTTTCTCTCCATAGGTTGGACGTAAGAACAAACAACATGAATGGCTGGGTTGATGGACGATTAGGGATGGGATGGAGGACAAAGGGTAAGGGAACTTAAGTTTTATTTTTAATCTATGATAGTGTCAGACTATTAAAATATTTGGCTTAATTGGGCTGATTTATCAACTCCAATTTATAAAATATACTTTACTTATATATAATTTACTATCTATAACTTTGTTATGTTAAAAATAATGTTGAATCAAATAAACAATTTAAAGTAACAATTTTATTTGCAACTCATTTGTATAACTCAGTCATTCTACCTATATTTATTTCATTTCTCAGGCTAAAGTATTTTGAATACTAAGCTATATTTCCTAATTTAAGTAAATAAAAGAATTGCTTTTAAGCTTGCCCAATATGGAAAGAAAACCTAAATCAGGTTTAAAAATACACTTTTACATGCAAAGACACAGAAGGTAAAATCACTGAAAGGTATTTTTTACGAGAAAGAAGACTAATAAAACCTTAATTAAAAACCAAAGCTTTTGTTATTACCACATTAGTAAATACTTCTATTTGTTATTGTTTACTTTTCTGACACCCCAGTCTGTCCACACTAACACTGCTAAATTTCTAGGGAAGTACTACAAAAACCTACTAATTATTTATTATTACGGCTCAAATCTAAGAACTTACATAGTTTAATGAGAAAATACTTTTATATCTACTAAAACCATAGGCAGCAAAATCACACACCTATTGATTTACAGTTGATAACAAAAAATAAAGCAAAATGAGTGATAAAGGCACTCTGGCTATTTTTCTTTTAAAGAGAGATACCTTATTTTTTAGAGATACACATAAAATATTTATAAATGAAATGATATAATATTTGGCATTTGCTTCAAAATAATCCAAGTAGGGTAGGGGAAGAACAGGAGTAGTGTTCGGGGTAGATGAAACCTGATTGGCTATAAACTGATAAATATTTGAAGACAGGTGATGGATATATCGGAGTTCGTTATACTACTCTCTCTACTTCTAAACGTGTTTGAAATTTTCTATAATAAAAATTAATTAAGGGTTATCTCTTAAGTAACCCAATTCTTGGAGGACACACTTGTACAGAACATATATAGTACTTATACACCTTTTATTGGAATAAAAACCTTCCTTAGTCCTACAAATTAGGACTGTGATATCCTAGAGGGTACATTTCCTATTTAAAAAAGTCCTTATTAACAATGTGTCCAGACTTCTGCATGATAGTTATAAAGTTACGAGAAATGCTAAGCAAAAGTTAACACATATCTAATCATACTTAGAAATACTTTAGCTTACCGTAAACAACTGGATACACGGTCCCTCGTATACCTGACGCTGGACAGTGCATGTTTTTTCCATTCAAATATACATTTAATTCTACATGGTCATATGTAATACCCTAGGAACAAAAGAAAATATTTAAAATGCTAAAAACATAAATGTTGCATAAAAACCTGAACAGTCAGAGAGCACTGATTATAGAGCACAGAAACACAAAAAATTAAACAAAGGGTCACAAGAGCTTTCATTACAGGTTTACAATTTGGTCCAATTCTATTTGAACTGAGCTAAAAAGATTGGTGAGATGCGTGTGTGTGGGTAAGGAGATGAAAATCCCAAGAGTCTACATTAATAGTAAAACAAATGGTATCAGTTTAAATTCTAGTATTATATTTAGAGATCTGGAGTTTATATTTTGAATATTCAAGATAACATAACTACTGCATATTGAGAACAGAGAGATGGTTTAAACTCATACAGAAGCACTACTTCTATATGTAGAATTTTATCTCAAGGGAGGAAAATAGTGAAGTTTTCACCATTAGGGCTTGCTATCTGTCATTGTTTTCAAGTCATGAAGAAGTATCTTTATACGCATACAACTTATTTCCCAAAAGAAATAATATTGTATTTCTTTACCTGGGTTTCAAATATGACAAGTGTATTACTAAGGTAAAGCTGGTATTTACAACCAAATATATAGGTGACCCTAGAACATCACAGATTGAACTGCGCAGGTCACTTATAGGCAGATTTTTTTCCAATAAATACCTGTACTGTTTTCAATCCATTGTTGGGAGTCGCAGAGGGTCAACTGTATGTGTGATCTATGCCACTTTATACTGGGTACTTGAGCACCCACAGATTTTGGTATCCATGGGCAGTCTTGGAACTAATCCCCCGGCAGATACTGAGGGACAACTACATTTTGGGTGAATCAAAAGTTATATGCAGATTTTTGACTGTGCAGGGGGTCAGTGGGTACCTCTAACCTCTGCAATATTCAAGGATCAACTGTAATTTATAATTAGTACCAAGTTGAAAAAACAACAACACCACAGCTCGAAAGATTTTGAAAAGAACAATTTGGGATGAAAAATGTTACTTTGTACATTATTAGTGGTATGAAAATCACAGTAAATAACAATTATTATTATTAAGATGCTGGAAAACACTTAGATAGCCTGTATTACATATGAAGCACAATTCTAGGCACTTTATATTTACTCATTTATTCCTCACAGTAAGATGGGTATTATTGTCTCCATTTTACAGACGTGACAGCTAAAGCACAAGAGGTTAAATAGTTTACCTAAAGCTGCATAGCTAGGAAGTGGCAGAGCTGAGATTTAATTTGGAATACTTATTCTTAATTGCCATGTAATTTTAAAGTTAAGCTTTTAAAACTCTCTTTAAAACTTTACATAATAGCTGATGACAAAAAGAGAGCTTTCCTTGGAAGAATTAAAAATAAACAGCAGAAAATTTTCAATAGAGAAATCCTCATTGACCAAAAAGCAACCACTTCAAGGATTTCTGACTGGATCAACTTATAAGCTTTTAAGAGGTGGAAAAAGCTCTTACAGATGATCTCATCTTAACTCCCTCACTTTCCAGTTAAGACATCAAAGGCATACATAAATCAATGTTAAATGCTATTAAATATTCTCTTCAAATCTTAGCAAAGTCAGGGTTAAACAATGATTTATTGAAAGTTAAGGAATATTGGGGCAGACGGATGGCTCAGGTGGTTAGAGCTCGAGTTCTCAACAAGGTTGCCGGTTCAATTCCCGCATGGGATGGTGGGCTGCGCCTCCTGCAACTAAAGGTTGAAAACGGCTACTGGACTTGGAGCTGAGCTGTGCTCTCCACAGCTAGACTGAAGGACAGTGACTTGACTTGGAGCTGATGGGCCCTGGAAAAAAATATTGTTCCCTAACATTCCCCAATGAAAAGAAAAAAAAAAAAAAGGAATATTGAGAAAGGTAAACAGATTGCCTTTATTTCATTTCAGTTTAGGTATTTAAATATAATAATAAAGCTAACTGATGGCTAGGATTCGCTTTTTGAATAAAGAGGTATGTTTTCATTTAAAAAACAAAAACATACTTACATAAACAAAAAACCAAGGGTGTTTCTCTGTTTATAGGACTACAGGAAATCCAACAGGTCAGAGCAGTAGGTTGTCACCCAGGCAGCCTCCACCACCTGGTGGCAGCATAACCTACTGCAAGCAAGTTGTAAACCCAAGCCTCCAGGGGATACAACACCCCAAGACCAGAGAAAGAAGTGAGGAAGGATGAGAAACCCCAGCCCCCATCAGCAGCATTTAGTTCAAGTACATTCTAACTTAATCTGTCCTCCTACATGATCTAGAAATTAGGTTTGATTTGATATAATCACGCATTTATCAATAATGGTTTGCAGGTTTAGTGAACAGACTCTGAAATGAGACTGCCTGTGTTAGAACCCTGGGATCACCCCATACAAGAAATTACTTCACTCTTCCTAATCTGTAAAATGTGATAATAATACTACCTATTTCATAGGGTCATTAATGAGGATGGAACAGTTTAACCTCTGACAGGCACTTAAAACAGTGCCTGTCCCGTAATAAATGCTATGCAAGTATATGCTATTATTATTGCATTGAATGTTTATCAAATCTCTCTGGAATTAAACTGAAAAATGCAATCTTAGAATGTAACTTGCACTTTTCAAAACTATTTACGAAAGGAAAAATTATGCATAAGCTGTTTCAGGTATGCCTTCCTAGTGTTGCTGTAGGTCCGATTGGTACTATATGATGACTATGAATATAATCATTTGGTTGGATGCTGAAAGCTTCTTTTTCTTGATTTATCCTCAGAGAATGGTATATGACTGAAATTCTACACATATGAGAATGTTTTTCCTGTCTTATAATCCATTCTACTTTTCCTAGGCCACGGTCAGCAATTTGGTGAAATTTGTTCTCAAGTGTTTGAACTAGGAAGATAAAGTTAATATGGTAATGTTTTACTTTTCTTGATTATGCATATATTTCACCTTTTCTAGTCCTCCTTTTATCAAATGGGCATGAAAACTCAAAGTCTAATTTAATAATGCTGACAGTCTAAAAATGACATTCTTAAATCTGTCCATTTGTGGTATCAGTCATCTCAATGAATGAAAGAGGAAGGCTAGAATAATGCACAGTAGAAGTTTAGTATGTAAACAAAGGAAAACATTTGTTACTGATTATCCTTTCTTATGTTTGAATTTCATCTTTTAGTATAAACAGGTTGACAGCATCAACTTGACTTTAAGATTCGCTTTCAAGAAAACCATTTGAGTAACAGTGTTCTGTATTACGGACATCTGGCAATGATCTACAAACACAGAACCAACTATTCAAAAAGAAGAACAGGGAAAAGCAGATTTTAAAAATAGTTTATGCCTTTCATCTCTTTTTTTCTTCAGTTAATTTAGGGAAAAAAAACTTTCAACAATTTACCTACTTAAAAACTAAGTGTTCTTCATATTTTTTAAATTGAAGAAAAGAGATCAGACCATAATTAAAAAATCTTAATTTCCACATCTTTCTTTTCTCCAAAATACTGTGTGTTTCTTTAATTCAATGACCTGAATTACCTTGTCTGTGTCATCTCATTATCAGAAATTTTCCCTTGTTATTTACATTCCTTTGAACTTGGTACCAAAGCCAGGAACCCATGGTTCTGTGTATAAGGGCACCTTTGCTAAAGGAGACTCAAGAACTCTGTTCTCAATCAATAGCTAATAGCCTGAACTCAGTGTATAAGGTTCTCGGATAACACCATATGAGATGTAGGAGAGGAAGTATCTGGAAAAGACAGAAAGGATTACATTTTCAATAGGGTGGCTTTGATAAACAAAGCCTTAGGATTTCGAGTCCATTTCTTTGAAGCGTTTTGAAAGTGAAGTAAGTTTAATTAAGATTAAGTTTAAGGAGGACCTAACACTCCTGATAAAGTACTGTTAAAATTCTTTAACAGAAGTTCATAACAAATTAAGTAATAAATTTCAAAACTTTTCTCTAAGAGATCTCTAGCTGGATAAATACCTACTATTTCCTAATATAAGAGTCAGCAAACTTTTGTGGGCCAAGATTTCTCTGATGTGAGAGAAGCAGGAAATATTGATCAGCAGCCAAGCTGTCATTAATTTTCCTGAATGGAAATAAGGGTTCATACTGATATCCCTGGCCAGCGGCAGCTCTAGAAAGGAGAAGGCAGTTAGGTAAGGCGGCAGTGTCTACACCAAGTGCTTTCTTTGGAAATGTAACACCTTAGTCACAATATAGTCACAGGGATATGAAATACAGTATGGAGGATATAGTCAATAATGTTGTAAAGATTATATAGGGTCCCAGAGGGGTACTGATCAGGGGGATCACTTCATAGACTTTGTAGATGCCTGACCACCGCACTGTACACCTGAAGCTGAAGTAGAATAAGACTGAAGGTCAACTATAACTATATGTGAGTATATACTATATATAGTCACAGGATGTGGAGTACAGCATAGAGAATATAATCAATGGTATTGTAACAGCTATATACGATGTCAGAGGGGTAGCAGATTGGGGGAGGTGGGTTATCACTTTGTGAGGGGTACAAATGTCTAGTACGTTGTTCTATACACCTGAAACTAATAAAAAAAAAATGTACCACCTTATTAGATCTAATCCCAGTGCTTTGGAATTCAAACCAGACTCCCCAGCAAAACTACATATACTAAAAACAGTTCAAGTTTACTAATTTACAATGTAAGACAACTCCACAAGAAAGCTTACCACCACGTCTCCCTCCTGTGGAAGGCTGTTAGCTGGCAGCCTATTTTTCTCCTCGTTGTTGTGGTACAAAGCTCCGTCATTTCTCATCACCAGACTGTGCACATCTCGGCCAAGGGGAATCTGGTTTAAGTTAACTTTATGAGTTGCAACGCCAACACCCCAGATTCCTAAAAATATAATGATATTCTTAAAAATATAATGGACTATTTTTTTGTTAATATTTTTTAAAAATATCTTTAAAAGGTAGTTTGCAAATTATACTATGTTTTCTACAGACACAGTACAGCCTAGGATATAAGAGAGTGAGCCCTGGAGTTGTAATGCCTAGACTGAAAGCCTAACGTACCTACGTCACCTTGGGTAAGTTACTTAACCTCTCTCTGCATTCTCACCTGTGAATTGTGGATTCCAGCAATACTTATCTCACAAGGTAATTATAAGATATAGCAAGATAATTCAAGGAAAGCACTTGGAACGGTGTAAGTACTAAAAAATATGGCTAAGTAAAGCATGGAGTAAATATTTTAAAATACTAGCTATTGTCATTATTATTCTTCTCTAAAAAAGTTTTTTAAAACGTACACATTAAATTTAAATGGCCTAGGGTTCTATTTCGAGCACTACTTTTGAGAAGTGAGAAATTAGTGTGTTTAGTTTTTGCATTTGTAACATTTGACAAATAACATATGACTTGGTCAATATAATGGAAAGGAGAAAATTATTGGTAAAGTGTAAAATCATTTTGTTATCCAACCTTAAGTCAGTGAATTTAAAACCTTTAGGCCTAAGCTGACTTGTAAATCAAGCAGCTCTTCTTTTAACCAGCCAAACAGAATACCTGGATCTCTGGATTTTGTCTCAAACCATTTCCTTCCCAGTGTTTAGCAAAATCAGTTAGGACAAATTCTATAAATGGAAGATTTGAAAACCATGTTGTCAATCAATTTTTCTGGATTGAGTGAGACCATCGCACAGCTGCATGTCTGAAACTTCACTTCTTGTCGTCCTAAATAATTTGACTATATAATTTATCTTCCAAAGTGGGACAATTTTAACAGTGACAAGAGGTAATACAGCTAATTTCACAGGACAACAGTTCTAGACAGTTATGGAATCTCCTTACTCCTAAAGAACTGTACGTGCTGTGATACACTTTGGTAAAATTGCCTCAAGCTTTCATTGAGAGGTCAATGCTACAAACTCCAACAGCACCTCGATCCAAGGGTATCATTGAGGTTATCATACGTAACAGAAAATCCACATCCAAGTTTGTGTTAGCTTTAAGGCTCAAGAAAATATATGCTTCTCTTGAGAAAAGGTGTGGTGTACTTCAGAAGATTTCAGTAACCAAGGACTTTGAAGCCAGTGGCTTAATTTATAAAAGAATGGAATGGAGGGCAGTTTATATTTATTTCACTCACTTAAGAAAATCAGCATTTAAAACTAATTAGAAAACAAGCCTCTGAAGAATGTTTTATATCATTCAAGCTAGTTGGGTAGGAGTAGGATTAATTTACCCCACTTTAGTTTCCTCCATTTTAGTTGTACCTATGTTACTCATGCTGTATTTCACAAGAAGTTTCTTTATAATAAACTTAAAAAAAGAAGTTTCCCTACATTTAATACTGCTACAAGTTAACTAATTGTTATACTAATTATAATATTCAAGTAGAACTGTTATACAACTCAAGAAACTCCATAAATTTTTAAAGAGAAGCATAGATTTTAATCTTCTTTCAGAATTCTAAATCTGCTGATTGCTTCAGATAACACTGAATCAGAGCATTTTAAGATAAGGTAAGAGAAAAACTCAGGGTCATAAAATTGATATTATCCTAAGGTAAAATAGCGAGAGTCTACACCTTATATACTCAACCAAATGAAATGGTACACCTAGCTTCCATTAATAATTAATGACATTAATAATAACACTAGTGCCGTACACTGATCTAGTATGTCCTGCCTTTAAAACACTTTGATAAATATAGCTCATATGAGGCAGGAAGGGAAGCGCCTGTAATCCCCTTTTATACATGAGAAACCTGAGCCTAATTTAACTAAATTAACTAATTAAACCAGAATCACACAAGAGGTAGAAGAAAATATCTTCTAGGTAAGAGCTTGGTGCGTTTTCATTACCTCATTAATCTTTCTTGTATATTGAGAATTACTCCTAATATTTAGAACGATTAGGACTTTTACTAGGAAATGACCATTATACCAACCTGTGGACTGGATTTTGAATTCAAAGTAGCTTTTGTTTTGGTGTAAAGGTGCACTGGCTAAACAACCTCCTGTTCCACATATTCTTCTTCCATTTTTAACAATAACAACATCTGTTCCTAAACAAAAAATACAAACATTGTGTAAAGTTTTGTATTTTCTTATCCAATAATCAAGGTTAATTTCTGTTTCACTTTTAACTCTTGGTCTACAAAAAACAGCGATACTGTATGTACTTGGAAATATAGAAATAGTGATAAATTGTTTAAATATTTAATTCATTATTTTTTCCAAAAGAACATTTATATATTTAACATTCATTTGTAGCAAGAAATCTTATTTAATTATGCAGTTTCAAATAAGCTGTGGTAATTCTGAATTATACTGAATATTTAAAATACTTTAAAAATAGAAACAGGCTTTCTTCAATTTTTAGCCAATAAATCAGTTTGATGATTTCATAAATCTCTTCATTTAAATAAAAACATAAACACTTAGAAACCTTGGTAAATTAGTATGATTTTCAATTCAATCCAAATGAATTAAAACAATCTACTAAAAACTGGCTGAATATCAACTAGGTACAAAGTACTATGCTAGTGCATTAGTCAAGTAAGAAGTGAAGAGTACACGGACTATGGAAAGGAAACTTTGTTCCTGAAATAGCAGACACTGAAAAATGCTAACTTTAGGATCTTAAAAATGTTTATAAGATAGCTACTGTCAATTGTATTGCAAATATGTAAGTAAGGTTTTTGACATCATTAACGCCTTTTGTTCTCGTGGAAATTCTTAGATTAGGCTCAAATAACATTTGATAGATGAGAGTGAGAAAAACACTTGATAATTTGACCCCAATACCAATTATTTTCCAAACCTTGATTTAGGAAAGAATGTATATCAGAGAACATAAAGAGACTTAATTCTAATATGTCAGAAACATCCCATAACACCACGGCACGTGACTCCCCAAATGCGTGGCCACTTTTCACTGGTGATAAGTGCACAAGCCAAGTAGATCTGGCTATTAGAACTGTATGGGACTCCTTCAGAGGGGGTGAAACAAAACTAGAGGATAGTAACCAGAGGTATTAACAAGCAGGCAGTTCTCTCATTAACTCACTATTGAAGTCATATTTAAATAAAAATTATTTGAGACAAATACGTAAGAGAAACGCAAAATTTTCAGACTTAAAATTCCAAATTTTAGACTCTATCACAGACACTCTCTCTTAAATAAGGTAAAACAGAGATCCTATTATGTAATTATTAAAAATTCATCAGCATCCATTTTTTTGCTCATTATACATGTTAAACCTCAAATTCTGAGATAGTACCTTTATAAATAATTTACATCTGGCTACAAAATATGCCTCCAGCAATTTCAACTGGAGACCACCCAGGGCCCAGCTCCTCCTTGATGGCAAAGACCATGTAGTGCTTGGCATCTAGCAGATGCTTAACGAACAACTGATACAGAAATGAATGAATAAATATGCTCTGCTAAGCACTGTGCAGTGGACACGTAGCATCTGTTTTCTCTCTCCCAACAGACTTCTCTCTGGAGATCAAAACAGTTCCAAGGAAGCTGACTCAGTCTTTTCAGGAGTACAGCTTTGACCCAGGGTAAGTCAATCAGTGCATTCCACATTTCTTGGCTACAGTGATTGAGTGAAAAAACGGTCATATGACCTAAGCCACTACAATCAAGACTTTTGCAGAAAATGTAGGGATAAAGAGACTCTCTCATTCGTGGTGGACCTGAATGAGGAAGCCCAGGGAGTGGCTATAAGTTACCATGGAAGCCAGCCTTCAGGAATAAGCAGCAGAAGGCAAATGAAATAGACAAAAGGAAACTCTTGGCAGCAGAGTCTTTCCTGGAACTCGTGCTGCTTTTGTATTTTTTTCAGTGATGTGAACCAATAAATTTCCTTCCCTGTTTAAACAATTCTGAGTTGTAATTTTTACTACTTGTAACTGAAAGCATCCTAAGTGAAACACATTTCAAAGAATTATGCAAATAATGGTATTTTCCTTTTCTTAACTGGCAACGTTCTGTGGTTCCCAACATACTAAAAGCTTTTAATAAGAAGCTTGTATAGTAGGTAACTTACTATCTTGGATATCATCCTAAGGTGCTAAGTTAATGGAAGTATCAGAAGGCCCTCAATACAATACAGGCTACTCTCAGTTGGAACCACAGTACCAACTCTGAGCATGGTATTATTCTCTAACTTCATTAACATTTATCTCCAAGGCATTCTGCTAGGTACTGAGATGTTTTATATAGAAAGATGAATATATTCAGGGAACATTCTGGAGTGTTTGTGAATCATTAGGAAACTATTTTGAGTTCATTCCTTTTCTTTTTTTAAGTACAAAGATATCCTATATTTGGATATATGGGATTTATGTTGTTTCATTAATTAGAAAGTCAAGGCAAATTTGAGTACAGTCAGAACACATATGAACACAGCCAAAGAGTACGTTTTAAGAAACATTAGACACTTCCAAATGAGTGGCATCCCTTTCAATGTAGCTACCTTGGAAGACATTCATTTCTAAAAAGTCATTTCACAATTAAATGCAGAAGATATGGCAAAATGAAAATATTCACAAACACTATGCCAAGAGAGGAATTCCAAAATGGTTTTATGCAGCATCACCAAAATAAGTGACAACTTTGAAAGAGACAGCATTAGTTTGGATATGAAATGCACAGACTATTTTATTTTTTTAAAAATCACATTCTTTAGGTTATCTAATATAACCGTTCACATATCCAAATACATGCATACTTGCTCAGTATGCTGCTCATATTTTCAACTTCAGATGAATTTATCCTTGACACATACAGGTACTCCTAACTCAACAAGCCTTTCCTCTCTTTCATGTTACTCAGTTTCTAAAATCATGTTTCTTCTGTGATTGAAGAATTTGAACTTACCAGAAGATAGGTTAAGAAAAAATGTCCATGCAGGTAGAGAGTTTGGGGATGGCATTATTCTACTGAAAGTTGCTGGGCAGCTTTGGAAAAAGAACATAGTGGAATGAGTACAACTGAGCAGCTTTTCACTGAGAACCGACTAGAGAAAAGAAATGTTTAAAAGAGCAAACTGCATTTGGCAGTAGACAGAAAGAGCTAAAGCTGATCATAAGCTCCAGGAACTAAATATGGTCTTCCCTTACTGTGTTCCCAGCACCTAAAACAATGCCTGCCACCTGATGGATAGTTACTCGATAAATATCAATTGAGTGAATAAATGAATGGAAACATTTTCTGCGGGAAATTTTAGGAGTTGAACATCCCTGTCTAAAACAAACGAATAAGAAATAATTTAAAGAAGTATACATATACATATACAGATATATTTATGTACTAAGGGTCTGTATTACACTTGGGAAATCCGTGAATTAAGAATAAATACCCAGGTGCAAAATGGTATACAATTATCACATTTGGGGTTTGGTCTATGCTATAGAAATACAAAAGTATAATGGGCAGAGTGTTTCCAGAATTATAAAGAATGTGGGCAGGAGAGGGTTTTGCTATAAATATTAAGAACTGCTTTTGTAATTTCAATGTATTGTCCTTTAGCCAATGAGAGATGTGGGAAAAATCGACGATACGTAAGTATATTGAGACTAGAATACACAAAAAGACAGTACTCTAACTAAAATATAGTAGGAACTCTCTCCTAGAAGCATACTCCAGAAGCAGGGAGCTAGATGGGAAAAGTAAGAACAGAAATAATACGGTGGTGAAAGAGGCTACAGAGGGAAGAGGAAGCACGTAATTAATGGATAAGAAGTTACATGATCACTTGAAATTGGGAGGAAAAGATGCAAAGGAGCAAAGCGCCGTTTTATTTTGCAAGCGCTTGACCTGATGGGAAGAGGCGAGTCAGATTAAATTGCACCACCTTTAACCGTGACTAAGGAGGAGTCGGGCAATGGGAGGTTTCAGCTGAAAAGTCAGGTTATGACCAGGGTTGCAACTCCAGGCTTCTGCAATTTGCCTTGTTTTGACGTTGTAAGGTGAGGGGAAAATGACTTCGAATAAAACGAGCTTCAACCTATAAATGATGGGCTAAAGAGAGGTGTCAGGGCGGAAGGCGCGGTGATCGGACCACAAGCCCTCGAAACGTGCAGGTTTTGACTGGAGCTCGGCACGGGGCACGGGAGGAGGGCCACCACGGCCCTCGCCTGGGGACGCGGGAGGCGTCTCGGGAGGCGGCAGCTCGGAGGACATTCCTGGGAAAATGGTAGAGCCACACACCCAGCTCCCGGTGACAGGAGCTGTCGGGGCTGCGTCGCCTCGAACAAGGCACCGGGCCAGGTGGAGTCGCCTGGCGTCCGGAGGAGATCCGCGAGACCAAACGGGGTCCAGGCAGCGTCGCCGGGGGCGGGGCGGGGCGGGGGGCGGCGCCCCGCGGGGCACGGCCGCGAGGGGTCCTTCCCGCCCCGCCCTGCCCGCGCCCAGCCGGAGGTTCCCGACTCGGGGTGGGCCGTTGGGTGTGGGGACGGGAGGGCCCTTACCCATGTGCTGCGTGTCCAGCTGCACGGCCGGCATCTCCTTCAGAGGAATGTGCCCTGTCCCGCCATCTCTGCAGCACCGCAGGCAGCAGAACACCGAGGCAGCCATCGCACAGGGACCACCGACGCTGCCGCTGCCGCTGCCGCCGGCCGCCCTTACACCGCGGCGACACCGCCCCCGCCCGAGCACGGGAGGTGTGCGCGTGTGGAGCGCGGAGGCCGGTACAGCGACGCCCTAGGCAGGGAGGGCGCAGCGCAGGCTGAGGTGAAGCTGGCCCGGGCGGGAGAGCGGAGGATCGACCGGCGGTGTGGGGCGGGGCCGGGCCGGGGGTGGGGCGATGGGGCTGGGGGCGGGGCTGGGGGCGGGGCCGGGCCGGGATGGGGCGATGGGGCTGGGGGCGGGTCTGGGGCGGGGCGGGGCTAGGGGCGGGGCGGGGCGGGGCGTGGCGGCCGGGATGCCGGGAGGGGGACGCGCCTGCGCGCTCGGTCATTTTCCCTTCGTGCGGCCTAGCGTGTGCACTTCAGTGCTGAAGGGCCGCGTGGGTGTCTGCGTCCTCTGCATACTCAGGGGTCCTCAGATGCTGTGTTTAAAAACTGTGCCCCTCCCACTTCGACAGTATCTTTAGTGATGAATTGACGGAAACAAATCAGGCTAGGGGAGTGGGAGCTGCAAAAAAGAACCCCAAGGTACTACCCCCACGCCCAGCGCTGGGAGAACTTGGCCTCCACCGAGAGCCTCCATCCCTCTGCCGTGGCTTGGTGTCTGAAGAATTTCCCCAAATCCTAAATAGACGGACAGGCCCCACGAATAATACTGTGGATGCCTATAAACTGTCTATAAAGTACTTTCTTGTAACATTTTACACGTGGAATTTTCTTTTACTGAAATCCTTGACTATTATTGAGAAGTGTTGGTGTTCCAGTTTCCCCCCTCGTCCCCCGCATTGGGATGGAGGGGAGAGTTGAATAGAATGTTGGAGAGAAAATGTTTCTGCCTGTCTGTGAGGCAGGCACTCTTTCACATACGTATCTAATTGGATTCTTGAAAGGTTTCAGGGTGGATAGTCCCATTTTATAGATGAAGAATTAGGCCTAGAGGGATTAAATAACTTGCGTAGCCTCAGATGACTAGGAAATAAACAAGGTGGAATTCAAAGGCCATCAGTATGATGCCTAAACTTGTGTTCGCCCCACCACATCATGCTGCCTCTCCAATTCTGAAGATCTAACTCTTGTGATTCATGCCATAATCCTCTGAAAGGTGCTCTCGGTTCAAAATGCAGATTTGCACTTTATTTTTGTATGGTTCATTAATCTCCCTATTGGCTACAGCTGCCATAACTCATGTATAGACAATAAAATAAAATTAGTTGTTATAAGGTAAAACATTTGTTCAGAAATATGATTCAAAGTAGAACATGTGTTAAATGTGTAATAAACATTCAGGTCATTTAGGTTAGTCACATCTTCAATGAAAAGCCAGACTATTAGACGGTTGTGAATTGGCCATTACTATAGAGGCAGAATTGCCATAGTCTTTCCTGGCTAGAAAAGTTATCTGGTGGAGTGTTCCCCAGTGCACTTTGCCCCCATTGTAGCTACTCAAGTGTACTTAGCAGTGTGAAGCAAGCAAAACCGGTTAGCTCCTGAAATGGACTTCCCTGTCTTGGCAGATGAATGCCATCCATGAGCTGGCAGACCTTATTCCTTTGTATATCTGGAATTCTATTATCCTTTCATTATAATTTTCAAAGGAATTATCCTTTCTTTTTGAAAAGCACAGCACTGAAGATATTTTGACAGTCTTTCACAGCTATCACTTTAAATAACAATCACAAATAAAGCCTACAAAGTTTCCCAATAGTTAGTTAGAAGGTCGTTTATCTAAGTCAAAAGCAATAACAGAGAATGACTACTTTACCAAAAAAAAAAAAAAGAAAGAAAGAAAAAAAGGTCTGTCTGCTTCAGTGACCTACACCAAGAACCCAAAAACTGATAGGACAATAATGTAAAGCATGTGTTTTCGAGTTGCATGTAATGTCATGCTCAGGATTTTCTTTAATAGTTTTTATGCTAGCCAGACATCTCCTGTTAGTGAACTTTACATTGTACTTACTGGGTCATATAAATGGTTTCTTTCTTAAAAACTCATTAATCAACTATTATGCCAAAATTTTTTCTTAGAGTAATACAAACCATATTTGTGATTTTTTAAAAATCGGAAGCATTAAAAAAACCCAAAAACTAATACTTCTAAAAACTAAAAATGTTTCTGGGGCCTCGATTTATTCATTATTATAATTTTAAGTAAGAGTAACTGACATTTGTGTTGTGCTTACTATTTCCTGGCACTATTCTAAGTGATTTTTAGAAACTATTTTAATCCTTGTAACAACCCCATGTAGCAAAACAACCTCCACTTTATAGATGAGGAGGCTGAGGCAAAGAAAAGATTAAAATGGTGCTCAAAGTCACACAGTCAAAAAGAGATGACACTGAATTCAAACCCAGGCAGTCTGGCTCTAGTGTTTGTGTTCTTAGCTGATTGATATACAAACTGCCTCCCTAAGGTACTACATTTAAGAATGAATTCCTAATTTTTATTTGTTTCCATCTCTTATCTCTGAAACTGACATTTAAATTTAATCTGGATTTGCTACACTGTAAAGTATTTCACCTACATTCAAAAAAAAGAAAAATAACATTGAGAACCTTCCACTGCAACCACTCTGGCTCTGTTAGCTGCAACATCAAACACAGCGGTATCCTTCATAGTGTGTCTCTAAAGAAAAAAGATACGTAGTATTTTCAATTACTAAAACAGTTAAGCCACGTTGGAGACTTGGAAAATACATTGTTCTGACATTAAGAAGGAAAGAGAAGATGGGTGGAGGAAAAAATGGAATTTAATAGAGGTACAGAAAAATAATAATAGAGGATAAAGCAGAACTTTTTAATATTGAAAAGGAAGAAAAAGAAGCCAATAGCAAGTGCTCTATAAATAAGATCCCAGGGAATAAAAAAATGTGATTTACCAAAAACTTTCAACCTGGAAGAACTATACCTTAATCTCTTTCCTTTCCATGGAAGACAAAACAGGCTGTCATAAACCCAAGGGAGTTCTGCGATCCCTCCCCAACCTCAAGTTCGCTTACTCAAAATACAAGTGTCCTAGTGCACTTCTAAATACCTTTTCCTCACCAATTTAGATTCTA
This sequence comes from Rhinolophus hipposideros, assembly GCF_964194185.1. Classification (NCBI taxonomy): domain Eukaryota; kingdom Metazoa; phylum Chordata; class Mammalia; order Chiroptera; family Rhinolophidae; genus Rhinolophus; species Rhinolophus hipposideros. The sequence goes on from NC_138050.1 coordinate 19,243,001, forward strand.
AGTACTACACTATAATAATTAGGAAAAAGACACATTGAGGATTTAAAAAAAAAAAAAAAAAGGAAAAGGGTCATACCAAAGTAGGGTTTGCGTTCCCAGAAGAAATGAAAGATGAAAGAAAGTAGTTAGTCCTTGGATTAACACTCCTTGTCCAGTAGTACAGAGGGTACTTAAAGCCTGTCACTTGTTTTCAAGGGGCTGATGATAAGTGTTTTGCACCAAGTTTCTATGGCCAAAGATAAGGCTACATAACCTGGTATTATGGAAGAGAGGTTGGAAAACAGTTAGCTGTGCCAAATATTTCAAATAAATTTCCCAAAGCATCTCAAACATTCAAGAGATTCTGTGTCTTAGGACTGCATTAGGACCAGGGAGTAAGAGAGGTCACCATGTCCAATTTATGAAATCAAAAGGGAATGCACATTTGTAGAAGGACCAGAGAAAAAAATACTTCTTGGTATATACGTCTGCAAACGACCAAAATTATAAGTATCTTACTAAAATTTTGAGGAAGATCCTGAGATGTTTCTAGTAACAAGGATGGGAATGGATTATTGGTTAAAATGTACCCAATACTACTAATTTAATATATATACAATGTCATTTAGTGTCTATGGTTTTATTTTTGTGAAGATATTTATGAAGTTTTTCATAAGGTTTTACTTACATTTACAATCCCTCCAAACCTATATTCTCAGTAATGGTCCTACACATGAATGTTCCATGCAGGGGTTGTCAGAACTTTGATTTTAGTGTTGAGCAAGGACTATTGTGTTTCCATCTGTTAAGACATGAGTGTCTATGATTGTAGATGTGGTTCTGGGTAATGTTAGGGTAGTTCTGGGTACAACTAGTAGGCCATTAGTATGCTAAGTCACAGGGAATGGGAGACTATTTAAAATTGTTGGTGAAAGTTTATAAAACTCCGTAATATTTGAAAACTGCTTTTTAAAAATCCAAAACATGTCGATCCAAGATGGCGGAGTAGATAAATGCTGGGTTTGCCTCATCCTGTCAAAGTTACAACTAAATTATAGAACATGAAACCTAGAGAACCGTCCGAAGACTAGCTGAACAGATGTTTTATATCTAAGCATATAAAGAAGCCATGACAAAACTGATAAGAGGGGTGGAGACGTGAAACAGGCTGGCCCCAAACCTCTGTATGGCAGATGAAAATCGGGAGAGCTAGTATGACTGTGGAGGTTTTCCATGGAGGAGCAAGAAATCCCAGCCCCACACCAAGCTCCGCAACCTGGAGTACTGGTACTGCGAAGAGGACCCCCGCCCCCCAACATGTGGCTGTGAAAAACAGTGGGGATTCTGAAAGACCTGATCGTCGGAAAGCTGCAGGAAACCCAGACATCCTCTTAAGTGGCCCACTCACAGACCCCACTTGTAGGCATTCACCTTGGGCTCCATTTTAGGGACGGTGACTCAGGGGGTGGCAAGGGCATACGGGGTACGGGGCAGATTGAAGTGTGGCCTTTGGGAGTGGTCTGGAAAACAGTTGGCATTTGCCCTGTGTGGGGTCCTCCTTCTAAGCAGCCAGGAGATGGGCACCATCTTTTCCCCCTACACTTATGGCAAATCTGAATCTGATTGGTCAGGTCAGCTCTGCAGCTGCCCCCTGCTGACCCACTGTGACTCCACCCCACCCAACTTTCAAGCCACTGCAAAAGGCTTTATCAGCAGCTGAATCTTGCCGGAGCTGGCAACTAGCAGCAAGCCTTGGTGTGTCCTGGTGTTTTGCAGAGCTACTCCAAGCTTAGTACTGGTAGCAGCCATCCTCAGTTCACATCATGGCCTCTCCCACATGCTTCCAGGTCCAGCACAGGCAGCAACCAACTGTTGATCACTTTGTAGCCTCAACCAGGTAGTCCCAGACTGGTCACAGGCAGTGTCTGACCTGGACCTGCACTGGAGTCCCTCACAAGAGGCTCCAGAACACACATACTTGGAAATTGGCTTCAGACCACAGAAGAGTACCACCCAATTAGCTCCACAAGCAGCACACACAAAGAATGGTCTCAAAATACATCAGAGCCTGCTGGGGTGAATCCCACTCCATGTGGTAAGCCCCCCAGCATAGCAGCCCATAAGCTGTGGACATGGCCAAACAGCCAGTCAGCCTGAGGATCAGTCCCACCCAATGACATGCTAACAACAATCAATGCTCAAATATAATAGGAGATCACACGCAACCCACACAAGGGATGCTCCTGGAGGACCTGGAGGTGACCAGGGTGGGGCCACTGGGCCCCACAGGACCCCTATTACATAAGGTTACCCAGCAAGAGATGTAGCAGATATACCTAATACATAGAAACAGAGAGACAGCCAAAATGAGGAAACAAAAAAATATATCCCAAATGAAAGAACAGGAGAAAACTCCAGGAAAAAGAACTAAATGAAATGGAGGCAAGCAACTACCAGATACAGAGTTCAAAACTTAGTGACAACTTCAACAAAGAGATAGCAGGCATAAAAAAAGACATAGAAACCATAAAAAAGAACCAGTCAGAGGTAAAGAATGCAATAATTAAAATAAAGAATACACTAGACAGATTCACCAGCAGACTAGATGAAGCAGAAGATCAAATCAGCAATTTAGAAAACAAGGTAGCAGAAAACACCTGATCAGAACAGCAAAAGGAAAAAAGAATCAGAAAAAAGTGAGGAGAGTTTAAGCGACCCCTGGGACAATATCAAGCGTAACAACATTCGTATCATAGGGTACCAGAAGAAGAAAGCAAGGGATTGAGAATCTATTTGAAGAAATAATGACTGTAAATTTTCCTAACCTGGCAAAGGAAATAGACATACAAGCCCAGGAAATGCAGAGAATCCCAAACAAGATGAACCCAAACAGGCCCACATCAAGACACATTATAATTAGAATGTCAAAAGTTAAAGACAAATAGAAAATCCTAAAAGTATCAAGAGAAATGCAAGTAGTAACTTATAAGGGAGTTCCCATAAGATTGTCAGCTGATTTCTCAACAGAAACTTTGCAGGCCAGAAGGGATTGGCATGAAATATTCAAAGTGATGAAAAGCAGACCAAGACTCCTTTACCCACCACGGCTATCATTTAAAATCAAAGGACAGATAAAGTGCCTCCCAGACAAGAAAAAGCTAAAGGAGCTCACCACCAAAACATTATCACAATAAATGTCAGAGGGACTTTTTAAAGACAAAAAAAAAAAAAAAAGATAAAAAATATGAATAATAAAATGGCAATAGTTACATATCTATCAACAATTACTTTAAATGTAAATGCATTAAATGCTTCGATTAAAAACATAGGGTGGCCAGGGCAGCCAGATGGTGCAGTTGTTTAGAGCACGAGCTCTGAATAACAGAGTTGCTGGTTCGATTCCCTCATGGGCCTGTCAGCTCTCCACAACTAGATTGAAGACAATGAGCTGCTGCTGAGTTTCCAGAGGGGCAGCTGGATGGCTCAGTCGGTTAGAGTGTGAGCTCTCAACAACAAGGTTGCCAGTTCAATTCCTGCATGGGACGGTGGGCTGTACCACCTGCAACTAAAGATTGAAAACAGTGACTGGACTTGGAGCTGAGCTGTGCCCTCCACAACTAGATTGAAGGACAATAACTTGGAGCTAATGGGCCCTGGAGAAACACACTGTTCCCCAATATTCCCCAATGAAAATTAAAAAACAAAAAACAGTGACTCTGCTTAAAAAAAAAAAAAGAAAACCAGCAAAAACATAGGGTGGTTGAATGGATAAGGAAACAAAACCCTTACATATACTGCCAACAAGACTAACTTCAGGTTAAAAGACACACACAGAGTAAAAGTAAACGGGGGGGGGGGGGGGGGGAAGCTGCGGTAGCAATACTTATACCAGACAAAATAGATTTTTAAAACAAAGGCTATATCAAGAGACAAAGAAGTACCCAGTAATCCCACTTCTGGGAATTCATCCAAAGAAACCCAAAAAGTTACTTTGAGGGGATGTCTGTCTCCATATGTTCATTGCAGCATTGTTTACAATGGCCAAGATGTGCAGGCAGCCTTGGTGTGTGTCGATGGATGAATGGATAAAGAGGAAGTGGTACATATATACAATGGAATATTACTCAGCCATGGATGGGAATTGGGTTCTTGCCATCTATGGCGGCATGAATGGACCTGGAGGGTATTGTGCTGAGCGGAGTATGTCAGACAGAAAAAAACAGATGCAATATGATTTCACTTACATGTGGAATCTAAAGAACAAAATAAACAAACAAAACAGAAACACACTCATAGATACAAAAAACATTTTGATGGTTGCCAGATGGAAGGGCGGTTAAAGGGTGAGTGAAAAAAAGGAAAGGGATTAAGAAGTAGAAATTGGTTGTTACAAAGTAGTCATGGGGATGTAGGGTGTAGCATAGAAAATATAGTCAATAATATGGTAATAACTATGTGTAGTGCTAGGTGGGTACTAAATTAGTCAGGCGGATCACTTCTTAAGTTACACAAATATCTAACCACTATGCTTACACCTGAAATTAATATAAAATAGTATTGAATGTCAGAAAAAAGTAGGATCACAAAAAATAAAATAAAATGTCAATGTATCAAAGTTTATTGTAAAGGAATTCTACCATATTAAAGCTACACTAAATAGTTCTATTTAAAAATTATAATAATTGTTTGCAATTGCTTCCAAAGATGTCACCTTACTAATTTATTGAGGGGACTGGTATGACCCTGACAGATTTAAGAACTTCTAAAACATTTTTAGAGAAGGCAAAGAAAGGATTAAGAAATAAAATTCAATGTTTGTATTTTAAAAAGAAATCCAAAATGATAACAACGAAGTCCTGTGAAACAAAAACTTTGAAATAAAACAACAAGAAGAAGCTCCAGGGATACATTGTGGCCAAGAGGACTTCAGTGTAGGAAAATGGACCTGCGAACAGCTGAGTACGATTGAAATACTCTTCTTATTTTTCCTATTCCAAATTTTTAACCAAATGCTTTAAAAATTATTATGTATTTCTTTTTTTAAACTTTGTGTTTGTAGGTATCATGTCTAACATCTAATGCAGACCTCAGTCCACACTAAGTACTTAGTACCTTCTATAAAAAGAGATGTAAAGCTTTGGAAAGTGGTGGTATGGAAAAGTTAGGAAGGTACTTGAATATACCCCAATTTCCAGGAGAAAAAAAAAGAGAAAATCCCATTTTTATGTGTTCTTAGTTCATCAGCACTCTGACTTCATAAAAATAGCAAATGAATGAAGCCCCTGAAATAAGTAAATACATTGAAATTATACTTTACTTCATCTAAAGCCCAGAAAGTATCATGCAAACTGAATTCTTAGAAACAGGTGTCTATGCTAAATGCACTAAGGCAGGTTGCTGTATAAGGGAACGCTATAGAATTTTTAAAAATAACAGCTTTATTAGGTATAATTCATATACCATAAAATTCAGCCCTTTAAAGTGTCCAATTCGATGGTTTTCAGTATGGTCACAGAGGTGCACAACCATTGCCATCACCCCAAAAGAAACCCGACAGTCGTGAGCAATCACTCCCCATTCCACCACTTCCCCCCGCCAGCCTCTGGCAATCACCAATCTACTTTCTGACTCTCGGGATTTGCCTATTTGGGACATTTCATGTAAATGAAATCATACAATATGTGGTGTTTTTCCCTGGCTGCTTTCACTTAACATGATGTTTCAGTACTTCATTCCTTTTTTATGGTCAAATACTATTCCAGTGTAACAGATATACCATATTATGTTTATCCATGCATGAACTGATGGACATTTTGGTTGTTTCTACTTTTTGGCTATTATGAATAATGCATCTATGAACATTAGTGTATAGGTTCTTTTGTGAACGTATATGTTGGAATGAAATTACTGGATCATGCGGTAACTCAATGTTTAAACATTTGAAGAGCTGCCAAACTGCTTTCCAAAGTGGCTGTATCATTTTACAATTCTGCTAGCAATGTACCAAGGTTCCAATTTCTCCACATCCTCACCAATACTCGTTATTGTCTGTCTTTTTCATTTTAACTGTTCTGGTAGGTATGAAGTAGTATCTCACTGTAGCTTTGATTTGCATTGCTTTAATGACCAGTGATGTCGATCATCTTTTCATGTGCTTATTGGCTACTTGTATATCTTCTTTGGAGAAATGTCTATTCAGATCCTTTGACCATTTAAAAATTGGGTTATCTTTTTCTTTCTTGAATTGTAAGAGTTCTTTACATATTGTGGATATAAGACATTTTCAGATTATATATTCTGCAAATATTTTCTCCTGTGGGTTGTTTTTTCATTTTCTTGATGGTGTCCTTTGCAGCACTGAGAACAATTCTTGATGAAGCCCAATTTATCCATTTTTCTTGGTCACTTGTGCTTTTGGTGTTATATCTAAGAAACCGTTTTATAACCCAAGGTCAGGAGGATTGACTCCTATATTTTCTTCTAAGAGTAGATACATTCAGTTCTTAGATTTATGTCTTTGATACATTCTGAGTTAATTTTTGTATATGGTGTGAAGTAGGGGATCAACTAATTCTCTTGGACAGAGATATGCAGATGTCCCTTCTCCTCTTGTTGAAAAGACCATTCTTTCCCCCCATTGACTTGTCTTGGCATTCTTATTGAAAATTATACAGGACTTTTAATAACTCAGATAACAAAGATTTTATTTGATTACAAAGAATAATTACGTTTGGTTTAATCTTAAAATGTGTAGTCAGAAAGCAGACATCAAGATTTTCAGACTTTCTTTGTGCATGCTTTATAGCTGTAAAAACTACTGTTTATTCCTAACAAAAAACTGCGAATAACTAAAATGACCATCTATGGGAAATGGATAAATAAATTGACACGTGATAAATTAATACAAAAAATTCCATTTATGAGAAAATGGATAAATAAATTGACACATGATAAATTAATACAAAAATAAAAAAGCCACACAGAAATAAAAAAACCAAACACACCACTTCTGATATACAACAACAATGTGAATAACTCTAACAGATGCTGAGTAAAAAGAAGCCAAACACAAAACAGTATATATGGTATGATCCTGTTTATAAGCAGGCCAACAATACACAAAACAGATGGTGAAAGAAGTCAGAATAGTAGTTACCTCTGGTGTGCGAAGAGTTGCCTGGGAGGGGCAAAGCTAGCCTGGGATGCTGGAAATGTACTAGATATTGATGTGGGTGATGCTTACGTAGGTCTAGATGTTCACAAAAACTCATCAAGCTGTGTATATAATATTAGTGCACTTTATGTACCTTACCTTATTGTATGTATTAGCTTCCTATGGTAGCTGTAACAAAGAGTAACCACAAATTTAGAGGCTTATTATCTTACAGTTACATACTTATTATCTTACAGTTCTAGAGGTTAGAAATCTAAAATGGCTCTGCAGGACTATGTTCCTTCTGGACATTCCAGGGGAGAATTCATTCCCTTGTGTTTCCCAGCTTCTAGAGGCCAATTGTATTCCTTGGCACTCATCACTCTGACCTCAGCTTTCATCATCACTTCTTCTCTGATTCTTACCCTCTTGCTCCCACTTATAAGGACCCTTATGACAACATTGGCCCAACTGGATAATCCAGGATAATCTCCCCATCTGAAGATCCTTAATTTAATCACATTTATAAAATCCCTGTGACATGTAAAATAACATATTCACTGGTTCTGGAGATAAGGTCATGGACATCTTTGGGGGTCACTATTCCGCCTAACAGAGATGAATAATGATATTTTTTACCTCAAAAAAAAATTAAGTCTATGCATGATATATGATAGTTTCACAAACTGCAATGATAATGAAAAAAAAAATTAAATGTCTTTTCCAAGCACAGAAATAAGAAGCCTTGCCACTGGAAATTATTTTAATTAGAAAGACTTTGTTTAATATTTGATACTATTGTAGAGTTTTTTGGGTCAATGAAAAATTAAACATTGAAGTTAAAATATTGCAAAATTATATAACATGTCTTTTCAATATACTTGAAAAGTTTAATGAGCTCTTTTTAAGCTGAAAGAAAATGAGAACAATCTGATTAAAGTGAAGGACATTATCACAGAATTTATTAGCAAACCTACATATTTTTTTACTTTCTATGCTTGCAATTAAGAGATAGGAACTTGCCTAATGATACTGATTTGGAAATGTGTTGCTCTCACTTTGATATTATTTGAAAATGCATGATAATTAGATTTAAAGGTTTTTATGAACTTAAAATACCAAATTGGATGATTTATACATTTGAAACGATGTGGACTGTGTTATCCAACTTTTCAGGAATCATTAAAACAATAAAAAACTGACAAAATAAAACATAAGGAACAAATTAATAGTCAAATTATGAGTTTCAGATCCAGTTAAAATGTTCATATCTACTTTCTTGGAAAGAAGCTAAATTACTTATAATATTTCAAACTACATAATTAGTTGAAAAGAGACTCAGTGCAGTAGTGCAGTTACTGCAAAAGCATCAAAAACAACTGAAAACACATAACGGAGGAGATTATAGGATCATATTAATAGACTAAAAATCAGTACTATAAAAATAGTTGAGATACATATGTGCAAGGATTTTATTGAATTTCATTAAGAAGGTTGGTTTGAAAATCTACATAACTAGGTGATAGATTGAATATGAGAGGTGAGGAAGAGTAGGGTATCAATAATTAGGCCCAAATTTCTGGCTAATGCAATTGGATAGGTGTTAATACTAATTGCCAAGATAGGGCAAGGATTCTCCTGTGTTACATTATTAGACCTCTTAACAACACTATAGAAATTGTGGTCCACATTTATAAGATGTGGAAACGGAGGTTCAGAAAGGTTATGTACCTTAGCCAGAGGCACACAACTAATAAATGTCAGAACCAGAAATCAGGACTATCAGATTCTAAAGCTTATTATTAGTTTATTATTATAAACTAATAAATGCCAGATCTTTCAGTGTTATCTTTCAGCATTGGAGGGTAGACAGAGTAGAGGTTATATTAGATTAGCTATGACTATACATTATGACTAAAATCATAAATGGATTAGTTGTGGGGAAAATTCTTGGTTAGGTTAAATAGAGATGATTATTAGAGATTTTGAAATTAAGTAACAAAGTTTCTGGTCTTAGATTTAATCTAATAAATTCACACATAATGGAGCTTAGCCCCCCAGGAGAAGTAAATCTAAAGACCATACATATAGTACCAAAGAACACTCAGGTGAGGTGCTATTGATAGAATCCAATGAGACCACACAGGACTGTATGAGGAACAACAGCAAAAGTGACTGAGAGCAGGCCAGTGAGATAGAAAGAGAAGCAAGAGAGTGTCGCCTGCCAAAACCCAAATGAAGAAAGGGTTTCAAGAAGGAAGGAATGAACAATTATGTCAAATGCTACTGAGAGAATAGATAAAATGAAGACTGAGAATTGACTACAGGATTTAAAACTTGGAGGTCATTGGTGAACTTGATGAGAGCTGTTACAATAGGGTATCAAGAGCCTGACTAGAGTGGGTTCAACAGAAAATGAGAGGAAGTGGACACAATAGGAATAGACATCAATTTTGAGATTTTTTTTCTTTTTACTGTAAAAGAAAGCAGAGAAATGAAGTGATCACTGGAGGAGATGTGAGGAATCCAAAACTTTGTGGGATCTAGAATTTTTGTGTTAAAGGTGGAAGATACTACAGTTTGCATGCTCATAGGGAGAGACCTGAGAGTGAAGGGAAAATTGATAATTCAAGAGAAAGAAGAAAGAATTGCTGGAATCATATCCTTGAGCAAGTGAGGGGGGGGGTGGGATCTAAAGCACCAGTATTTGAGTTGGCCTTCAATAAAAACATGGATGATTCATCCATATCAGAAAAGGGAAAACAGAGTATAGAGGTATATAGTTGAAGTAGCTTTTGACGCTATCACTTTATAACCTCCTAATCAAGAATTTAGTCTCAGGAATTCTGATACCAGGAAGAAGGTAACTAGCACAGCAGAAATGGGATATTTGTTAGTAGAACGGAATATTACATGTTGTAGATTAATATATCAACATTCTGGTTGGTTATTGAGTGACTTCCTTTAAGTCCCATCAACTCTGGTGCCCTGACAAAGTATTAGAAAACAATTTAGACAATTGACAGACTGAACACAATGTTGCAACGTAATCTCAAAGAACTAATACTCTAATATTTAAAGAGCTCCTAAAAACTGACAGGAAAGAAACTAACAACTCTTAGAAAAATGGGGAACAGATATGAACAGGCAGTCAACAGATAAAGAAAAGCCAAAGGTCTTTAAACATGTGAAGAGATACTCAACCTAACTCATAATAAGAGAAATGCAAATTAAAATTACTTGGAGGAAATACTACGTTATTATTATTAATGAAATTTTAATATTTAAAAAACATTTTTCAAAATAGCTTACAAAGAAAGAAAAAAAAATATCGACATACCACTTAGATTGTCAAAAACCCAAAACTTCAGTAATACACTCTGTTGGAGAGGCAGTTACTCTCACACATTGCTAATGTCCATACAAAGTGATATAATCACTGCGGGAATGAATTTGGCCAAATCTAATAAACTTACTTTACATTTCCTTTTAACTCAGCAATCCCACTTGTGGGACTCTAGCCCAAAGATATACCAGCAAAAATGCAAATGCTATATGCATAAAGCTCTTTCTTCTGGCATTATTTCTAATAGTAAAAGACTGGAAGCAACCCAAATGTCCATCAACAGGGAAGATTGAATAAACCATGATGCATCCACACAATGAAATACTATGCAGCTATAACAAGGAATGGGGAGCATTCCTATACACTGAAATGAAGTAAACTCCAAGATATATTGTTACATAAAAAATAATCAAGCTGCAGGATAATACAGTATGCTGCCTTTTGTATAAGAAATGGGTGGTGGGAATAATAATATATAAAGGTATATGAAAGGAAATAAAGAAATCAGAAACAAACAAAAAAACAATAAAAATAATTACTTATAGGAGGGGGGAAAGGGACAGGGAAGAAAACGAGGCTTCTGTCAACATGCCTTGGAAACCATGTATTTTACGTACTTAAAAACAAAATTAAAACAAAAAGGAAAACACAAAACAAAACGATAGTAATTTTATAGTAATCAAAATAGGACGATATTGGTGAAAGAATAGAAAATTCAATCAATACAACAGAATAGAGAGCCCAGAAATAGATCCCCATAAATCTAGTCAACTGATCTTTGACAATGGAGCAAATCAAATGCAATACAATGGAGCAAAGACAATCTTTTCAACAAATGGTGCTGGAACAACTGCATGTGTATGCACATGCGAAACAATGACTGTAGACACAGACCCTACAACTTTCACAATTAACTCAAAATGTATCACAGGCATAAGTATAAAATAAAAACTATAAAACTCTGTTTAGTGGTTACCAGAGGGTAAGGGGGGAAGGTGGTGGGAGATGAGGGTAAGGGGGATCAAATATGTGGTGACGGAAGGAGCACTGACTCTGGGTGGTGAACACACAATGGGATTTATAAATGAGGTAACACAGAATTGTATACCTGAAATCTATGTAATTTTACTAACAATTGTCACCCCAATAAATTAAAACAAAAACAAAAACAAAAAATACCTCTTGCCATTAAATGTGGCAAGCCCATGTGAATTTGATAGTAAATCAAATAAGTATGCTCCTAAGCCTTTTATACTTAATTAATAAAATGTTGATTTGCAGGAGAAAAAAACCACTATAAAACTCCTAGAAGATAACATTGGAAAAAAATCTAGATGACTTTGGGTATGGCTATGCCTTTTTATATACAGCACCAAAGGCACAATTCACAAAAGAATGAATTGATAAGCCATACCTCATTAAACTAAAAACTCTTTGAAAGACAAAGTCAAGAGAATGAGTAGACAAGCCACAGAGAAAATATTCGCAAAAGACACATATGATAAAGAACTATTATCCAAAATATACAAAGAACTCTTAAAACTCAACAATAAGAAAACAGACAACCTGATTAAAAAATGCGCCAAAGACCTTAACAAATACCTCACCAAAGAACATAGACAGAGGCCAAATAAGCATATGAAAAGATACACCACATCGTGTGTCATTGGGAAAATGCAGATTAAAGCAATGAGATACCATCACATGCCTATAGAATGGCGAAAATCCAGAACACTGAATGTGGATGTGGAGCAACAGGAACCCTCATTCATCACTGGTGTAAATACAAAATGATACAGCAGCTTTGGAAGAGAGTTTGGCAGTCTCTTACGAAACTAAACATAACTCTTATCAAACAATTTAGCAATTGCACTCTTTGGTATTTACCCAAAGGAATTGCAAATTTATTTCCACACAAAAATCCTGCACCCAAATGTTTATAGCAGCAAGAAAAAATTGGAAGTTGAAATTTAAAAGACAATACCACTTAAAATAGCATCTCCAAAAATAAAAAGATTATTTATAAATCTAAGACACATATAGAGGATCTGTATGCTGAAACTACAAAGTGTTGATGAAATAAAATGAAGATCCAAATAAATGCAGAGATATGCTGTGTTCATGAGTTAGAAGGCTCAATATTGTTAAGATGCCAATTTTCCTCAATTTGATCTACACATTGAGCACAATTCCAAGGAAAGTCTCAGCAGACATATTTTTAGATATTGACAAGTCGATTCTACACTTATATGGATAAGTTTATGAAACTACAAGGGTCAAAAATTTAAAAAATGATAACGATGACAACAACAACAAAGTTGGAGGATTTACACCACCCAATTTAAAGGCTTATTGTAAAGTTACAGTAATCAAGACAGTGTGGTATTGTTAAAAGGATATACATACACATATACATACATACACACACACACACAGATAAATTGATCAGAATAAAGAGCCCCAAAATAGATTTAATAAATATATTTTTTGACAAAGTTACAAAGACAATTCAATAGAAAAAGGACAGTTTTTTCAACAAATGGTGCTGGAATGATTATTCATCCATACGCAAAAAAAAAAGAAAAAAGGAAACTAAACATATACCTCACACAAAAATTAACTCAAAATGGAGCATAGACCTAAAGATAAAACTTCTAGAAAAAACAACAGGAGACCTTGGATTTGGTGATCAGTTTTTAGATATGACATCCACAACACAACCCATAAAAAAAGAAACTGAGAAATTGAACTTCATCAAAATTAAAAACTTTTGCTCTGTAATTGAGTCTATTAAGAGAATGAAATGACAAGCCATAGATGGCGAGAAAATATTTTCAAATCATATATCCAATAAAGAACTTGTATCCAGAATATATAAAGAACTCTTAAATCTCAACAACAATAAAACAAATAACCCAATTTAAAAATGGGCAAAATATCTGAAAAAACACTTCTCCAAAGAAGATAATTGGATGGCAAATAAACATATGGAAAGGTGCTCAATTTCATTAGTCATTAGGAATATTAGATTAAAACCACAATGGGACACTACTCCACCACACCCATTAGAATGGCTAATATAAAGAACTGAACACCAAATGCTGGCCACGTTGTGGAGCAACAGGAACTCTCAGCCATTGCTGCTGGAGATGCAAAATGGTTCAGCTACTGTAGGAAAACAATTTGGTGTTGTTGTTTTTTAAATAAAGTTAAACACACATTTATCATGTGACCCAGTAGCAATCCCATTCTGAGGTATTTATCCAAGTAAAAAACTTATGTTCACACGTAAACTTATATGTGAATATTTATTCATAATTGCCCCAAACAAGCAATCAAGGTGTGAATGAACAAACTGTGGTAAATCCATACAATGGAATACTACTCAGCAATAAAAATAAACAAACGATCGATTCATGCAACAACATAAGTGAATCTTGAATGCACTTTGCTAAGAAGATAATTGTTGGGGCTGGGTGATGGGTTTATGGAGATTCATTATTATCCTCTGCATTTTTGTGTCTGATTGAAAATTTCCATAATAAAAGTTTTTAGGGGTACTTTAATGACATCATAATGTCTTGGTACTACACAGATGTGACAAAAATTCTATATTCTGATGTCAGAAGCTACACCTGAAATGTTGCACAGCAAACTGCAAGTTAAATGAAGATCAAATCTGGTAATGTAAAATAATTTTATTTTAGTATCTTAGGACATACAATAAGAAAGCTTTTGAAGTTTTCAAAACCCAATTTTGAAAGGAAATAAGACTTACTGGCTTATTGGCTCTAAGAATTTAGTTTTCCAGACACTAAAAACAGTGCAAAAAGCTACCCAGGACACTCTGAACCCTGGCCGTGAGACTCACGCAGTCTGAGTTCCAGGACACAGGTCAGGGATGTGAGCAAGCACTTTTCCTTCTGTGTGTTTGTCAGTGGAGGATACGTGTAAGAAGAAAGAGGTTTGTTCCCAGCGGTATGTTTGTCTTTTCTTTAAGTTGAGATGATCTGAAGTTTGAGAACAATGAGTAATCAGTCATTCTCATAGATCTCATTACTTGGGATCATTTCTGAAGATGATGCTCATAAACTTCTATTTACGCTCTATGCACTGTGTTTCCCCCAAAATAAGACAGGGTTTTATATTAATTTTTGTTCCAAAAGACACATTAGGACGTATTTTCAGGGGCTGTCTTATTTTTTCACATACAACAATCTACATTTATTCAAATACAGTCATGTCATCTTCTTCTGAAACATCGTCATAATGTACTAAATGAGTCCATCTCGCTGATGATCTTAACTGGGGCTTATTTTCAGGGAAACATGGTAGGACCACCTGTAAGTTAATCCCAGCTATTTTAAGCTAAAATCAGACCAACTGAAATTTCAATACTTCTATTATCCTCCTCCCACACACACACAAAAAATCCTCTTTAAAAAAATTATGAGAAGTTTCTGAGGTGATGGTATAGTGTTCTGCATCTTTTTCTTAAAAACATAGTTGGTACAGTGTTAGTTTCAGGTGTACAACATAGTGATTCGACCTTTATATACCTTACAATGTGGTCACCATAATAAGTCTAGTTACCATCTGTCACCGAACAAAGTTATTACACTATTATGAACTCTATTCCTTGTGCTGTACATTACACCCCCCTGATTTATTTGGTTTTTTTGTTTTGTTTTGTTTTCCTTTTGAAAAATATTTATTGAGTATAAATAATTGTCCTATACATTAAATATCAAGAAATATTCATTATTGATTACAAGTTAAGCTGTAATACTGAGAGAACCACAGAATCAAAATGTCCACTCATGACACAGTGATAATTCCATTCCAATATTGGACACAGTAATGATTTACCCACAAGACACAACAAAGCTCATCAAAAAAGGCCATCACTTAAACCAAACTATAATACCACAATAGAAAATGGTTTTGAATCATAATATGAAGTATCCGTAATCTCATCTTTGCCTTCTCAATGTATCAGGTCAGTTTGAGATTGTGGAGTTATACTACCATGAAATCTAAAGATTCCCATTTCATTGGTTTTATCTCAAATTACTTTTAAGGAGTGAAATCATACATACCCACTGATACTTTTAAGTAAGTTAGTCTTTCATATGAAAAAGGAATACAAATTTAGTATGAAGAAAGCATCCCCCAAACAATGAGTCTCTTAACGGAAAAACAAAAGAACAATGTATCTAACTTTTCCTTCAAAGAAAGGAAAGAAACCTTAATCTGTTATGGTAAATTTGGAAAGATAAATTTCCCAGTCCCAGAACATGTGTTTATTTTACACGATGTACTTGAACGATGCATTCTATGAAGCAGGGATCTGTGGCAATCCGAATTCATCCACCAGGACTCCATCCTTGTTCTTTGTGTCAGTGGCAACACCTTCTGGAATTGCAGGTGCAGATGCTGCTTCATCCAAGTAAGAACTGTCTTCATCAGCCAGGAGCTCATCACCCAGTGCATCCAACTCTGCTTCTAGGTCATCTTCATCTATCTCCGGGGTGCCATAACTACGACTCAGTGCTTCTTGGATTTCATTCGCATCTTCCATCATATCCTCTAGCTGGTCTTGTAAATCCTCAATCTGGTCAATTTTCACTTGCTTGTATGCTTTCTTCATTTCCTTCACTCCCAGTTTCATAGCATCAACCGTGGTCTTGGTGTCCTTCAATGACTGGATGGTGTAATTGGCTTGTTCCATGTTAAATGACTGTTGGGAGAGATTGTCCCGCTGTTGCTCATACGTTCTCTTTTGCTTTAAAACCCGCAAGGCTTTCTGCTTGACCATATTCTTTGCAGGGCCCTCTCTCATCTTCTTGATCTGATCCTTATACTTCACAAGCTCAGCATCCAGTTGAGAAATCTTCTTGTCAATGGATTCTGCCCTTCTGTCCACCGTGCCAATGCAGTCAGTCAGGCTGGGCGGAGGAGCCTTGGGTTTCGCTTTCCCGAAGAATCGGTTCATCTTGGACGGCCGCCTATTTGTTTTATAAGTGGAAGTTTGTACTTCTTACTCCTCTTCACCTTTTCCACCTGTCCCCCCACCCCCAATACTCTGGCAACTATCAGTTTGTTTTCTGTATCTATGAATCCGTTTCTGTTTTGTTTGTTCATTTGTTTTATCTAGATTCCACATGTAAGTGAAATCATAAGGCATTTGTCTTTCTCTGTCTGACTTATTTCATTTAGCATAATACCCTCTAGGTCTGTCCATGTTGTCGCAGATGGCAAGATACATGTATTGCTCTTTGTGGCCATAAATTTCTCAGTGTAAATTAAGCTGGTAACATAGCGACTAACTAGTGACTAACTAGTGACTAAGTAGGGGATGAGGGGTATTCTGGCCCATCTTGTCATCCATAGCCTTAGTCTTGAACTGTTCTAGTTAACTTAGAGCTCAGGCAGCCATGTTTATCTTTTTCTCAAATTCTAGGTTCTAACCCAGTACTGTTCTCCCATCGTCAACTTTACTTTCATGCAAAGCCCATCTTACCAGCGGAGACCTTGGTTTCTGTTTTTCTGTGTTCAGCTATGTTATTTCCCGGCCCCTTGGGTAAGGCCCAGTCAACCCAATTCCCACGGCCTTTGGGTCATAATGACATTCTTGTGTCTTGTGCTCACTGCACACCCAGAGCTGGGACCTAGACAGCATTTTGCACATCAAATATCATGGTTATAAAGATTTCCACCTAGTCATACTGACAGATATGGGATACTGGTTTTAAAGACTTTGTTTTAACTAAAGCAAACAACAGAACAATGCCTTATAAACCAATATTTAATGAAAACGAGAGCATTATGGAATATTTTAATTTTATTGGTTGGTAATTATGGCTAATGATTCACTAAATTACTGTGACATTCTTGATGTCATTGTTCCCCCAGGAACAATTTTAAATAAAATACGTCCTATCCTTTGAGTGTGTTTGGTACCTCTACCCTGTTATACAATCACCACACTGTAAGCGTAAGGAGCTGTGTGGCTGGACTGTTTTAACGATAGAGGATTAGCCAGCCTCCTAGGAATAGCACTGTTTGCATCCCTTTCCCTTTAGAATCAAAAGGAGTCTGATGACAGCTCTTTAAAACAACGATGTTGAGATGACCAAATCTTCTTGAGTCAGGTCTTCTAATCTCTATTCTGTTGTGTTAATTTGGCTAACCAAAAAGATTGAAATCCATTTCTCTGATAGGGACCTCAGAGAACTCACTTCATAGGACCTACTGCAGCTTGGCTTTATATTTTCTACACGTTTCTTCTGTTGCTATCCAGAAAAGCTATAGGGTAAACAAACAAACAATAAAAAAGGCTGTGTGTGTGTGTGTGTGTGTGTGTGTGTGTGTGTGTGAAACCTATTTCAATTACCATGAGTTGTGGTATTTAGTATCATTTACATACAGTCATTTAAAGTGAGGACTGCTCTGATTGGTACACATTCTATACATACACTTATATACAGCCTATCACTTGAATGCCATTTAGCACTTCTGATGTGAAAGGCATTGGGCAATCTTAAATCTCTTGGGGAACAAAAGTAGGGTATAAACCAACCATTTAACAAATGAACCATACAAAGATACAATATGGGAGCTACGAAGAGGACTGTATAGTCCTAACCTTGCTAAAACCTAGTAGATATTCTGGTGAAAGGCCAAACTGATGAAATAATACATTAGCACTCTTCTTATAATTGAAAGAAGATTCTAGTATTACTCATATTTATTATTCACTATTACATAAATAGTATTTATACAATAGGTAAACTGCCACATGTTAACCATTCTTCAGGATTAACTATTTTGCATTAAAGTTATATGAGAAAATGCTGTCTAAATCTCTCTACAAGACGTGGGAAATTGTAACAAACCTGTAGAAATTGAACATGTCTTAATTCATCACTAGGCACAAGACTAGTCTACCACCCACCCCTATCCACCTTGTCATCCTTCCCACTGCCTACCTCATGTGAGTCAGGACTGATGAGAGAAGTACAAATGGGACTTAAAAGGATGAATCTGTTGGTCAGCTTTTTTTTATTTTGGGGTCACCTCGTTTCCCCCAAAATAAGACCTAGCCAGACAATTAGCTCTAATGCGTCTTTTGGAGCAAAAATTAATATAAGACCTGGTCTTATTTTACTATAATATAAGACAGGGTCTTATATAATATAATATAATACAATATAATATAATATAATACCTGGTCTTATTTTACTGTAAGATCAGATCTAATGTAATGTAATGTAATGTAATGTAATGTAATATAATATAATATAATATAATATAATATAATATAATATAATATAATATAATATAATAAATACTGGGTCTTATATTAATTTTTGCTCCAAAAGACACACTAGAGCTGATTGTCCGGCTAGGTTTTATTTTCAGGGAAACAGGGTACTACATGTCAACTGAACTTGGTCATTGCAGTGACATTTATGTATTTGTTTTATAAACTTTCACTCAGTGTACTTTACAAAGCTTCATGTGCTAGGTCCAAATTCCTACAGGTACATCCTTAACATTTCAGGCATGCATCAAAATATAGGTTTTATTTTTGTTTTTTGCCAATCAAATGTAACAGGGAGGTGGTGTTTTGTTGTTGTTTTTGGCAATAGGTCTCACATTTGCTGAGAATTAAGTGAAGACTGTCAGGGCAGGAAGCCTAAAGATTTTCTGTCAAGCATTGGCTGAAAACTTTGATTTAAACCACAAGTGTCCTGGGCTGGCCTTCCACAGATCAGAGTGCATGTGCTTGTTTGTCTTAGGTGTGCACACCTCCCACATGCACCCTCACCCGCACCACTCTTTCTTCTGTTAGTGCATACATATTCGTTCAGGGTGGGGGTGGGGAATAGAGGCTTTCATTTTTTACCTCCTGCACTCCTGCGTGGCCCTCATTTTCACATATTTACCTTTTGGGGGTGGGTGGGAGTAAGAACACTAAAGTTCTACTTTCTTCCACTTGCCTTTTTCAAAGACATGCATTTCTTAAATTTGATTGTAAATATAAGATGTTCACCATCGGGCCGCCTTTGCCCCATGGCCACTCACACGAACTTCTTATTCCTCTCTGCTTCCCGAACTTTCTCCTTTTTTCTTTCTCCTCTTTCGCTTTTGCTCTACTTTCATGAAATTCCAGTTTTGTCTTCCCTTTCTTTCTCCTTCCTTTGCATAGATTTTTCTGAATTGCACCCTCTGTAGGAACTGTTTTAGAGACTTGTCAAAGGTCCTCGTTTGTAATTACATCCACCTTTTGTTGTTGTGATGGCTGTTCCTTTGGGCCTTGGTTTGGAGAAATTTGTCCACTGAGTGGTATATTTCTCCACTTCCTTTATTTTCTCCCCTCACACATTTTGAAAAGAAAAACGTGCTCTTCCTCTTCCTGCGATTCCTTTTCCCTCCCAGCTTATATAGCAGGCATGTTACCAGCAGAACTTTTTCTAATGTGAAAGGAAATCATTGCTAGGGGAGACAAAGGCACACTAAGTTGCCGGGTGTGTCCAGAATTTGATTAGATTTGAGAAGAGCAGAAAGAGTTTTTGTATTTTAGAAATTAAGGAGGCGTCCTGGCCTAGTTTGAAAAACATGACCAGATAACAGTCTATTAAAAAAATACAATGCAACAAAATCTAGTTAGGAAGATAGGCTAGACTCTTGTTACTAGAAGTGCCAGTGGTCTTGGCTGTATATTTTAAATTCACTCATTACCTATTAATTTAATATTAAAATGCATAGCTATCTTCCTGGCCCTTGTTCTTAACCTCCCCCTTTTCCCTGTGAAACCTTGACCTTTTTCTGCAGCCCCTCTCAGGCCCAACCTGGAGCGCTGGCTGTCGGGACTACTCCCAGGTAGCCTGGGTCTCCCCGGGTGCACTAACTAGCTCCCCGTGTTGCTCCTATGCAGGTCACCTCTGTGCACAGAGAAAATGTTTGAGTGAGTCATAGGCCTCTTCTAACAAAAGGGCTTTGTACTGGGCTGTTTAATTTGGGTTCTTGTGTGCAGCTTATGGTTACAAACTTATGGGACGTGAGGCACAGCTCCAGTGACACACCTTTGAAGATGTGTTGTAATGATCCGATTTGGGCGTGCCCCAATAGACTGTTAGAACCTATAAGGCTGCGAAGCTTTTATCTTCGATCCCCAACCATAAGCACACTTGTGCTTAGCTCAGGCTACGTGCTAAGCAAATATCGGAACGTTGCCGGAGGAAGGGAAGGACAAAAGTTTGTGCTGTACCCCAGGAATGGAAGAGGCCCCTTAATGAAGGTGGATTACCTTCAGAGAGCCGGAAGAGGGCGCACTTGCATCAGCAGATAGAACTTGTTTCCTTTGCCCCCCCCCCCCACTCCCCTGCCCCCACTTGTTTATTTTGACCATTACCTTTTCCGTGAACCCGAAGGCCTGAGATTCTAGAACTTTAAACTGAAGCCTGTACATACGCATTAGGGCATCACCAGTTGTACAGAAGAAGCACACATTACGTTTAGTCCAAAAGACACAAGAACAGTCCAGAGTTAGTTAGACACTGCTAAGCCATGACATCTCTGGCGGAGTCAAAGCTAAAGAAGAAAAGGCACCGGGTCAGACTTCCGGGACATTTCAATAATTTTAAAATTGAAGGCTCCTTACACTGACTTGACGAACTTCTTCCTCTAATCCAATCCCTCATATCTCAGACAAGGAAGCTGAGGTTTATAAAAACCAGTCCTCTAGACTCCTCAAGAGGATATATCTGCAGAAAAACTATACTCTCAAAATTGGGTTTTAGGCACATGTTGAAAACATGAGGAAAAATTACGCCTAGAAACCTTCTCTCTCTCTTTCATATACTCTCTCTCATACATATTTACATATGTATGAAATGTACATATATAAAAATATGTAATATATGTAAAATATATTACATAATATGTATTATATATAATAAACATACTGTAAAAAAGTACATATATTTATTTTTTCAGGCCCTTTAGAGAGGCCGTATATCCTACTGGTTCAGCATATGGACCACCTAGAATGTCTGGGTTTAAATTCTGTTTTTGTCACATATTAGCTGTATAACCTTGAGCAAGTTATTTAAACCCTCTATGATTTAATTTTCTCATCTATAAATGAGGTTAATAACAGTGCTTGTTTCATCAAATTATTTTAAGGATTCAATGAGTTAAAATTGTAAAGCACTTAGGACAGTGCTCGGTACATAAAAAGGTCTATAATAATTATGTAATATAATAAATAAAATACATAAAAATGTGGAAAAACCCTGTTTTAATAATGAATAGGGATAACGTTCCAAGGGTACTTTTTAAAAGGTTGAAGTCAGCTTTCAATATATCTTTTTTGGGGGAAAATCAACTCTGTCATATATGATAAAAGTGTGAGAAAGAATGTGTGGCTAAATGAACCTGACTAGTAGATTGAGAGCCAAAAAGCCTTCTTTCCAGGTGAGGGGCTGGTTTCCACCTTCCAGAAAAGTTATCTGACATTTCCGCCCCCTCATTTTGGAAAGCTTAAGAACAGCAACCCCAAAGTCAATTTCCCAAACCTTCAAAGAATCAAGTGCTTGGAGCATTTTAAACGTACCTGCCTCTCCTGCACTCTTGTTTCCGAGGAACCATGACCCTCTCTGCAATGCTGGTTCTTACTCAGCATCCCTGCCCCCCTCCCTGGGTGTCTCCATCTGGAGGCAGCCATTGCTTGTATTCTCCTGGTCTGTTGGGGCTGTAGGGAGTGACTAGCAGGAACAAGGGTAGTAGGTCTGTGCCGCGTGGTTAGTCTCCACCTCAGAGTAAGGGTGGAAAAGGGGAGTCTGTGGCCATGTGCAAGGCCACGCAGAGTGGGTGGAGGACGAGTGTCGGGGAGCAGTTGGGCTCAGCTCTCTGACACTGTCATTACACAGGTCAAAGCAGAAGAGACAGCACTTGGCTTGGTATGACAGGCTGTCATGCCGGGAGGCCTGTGGGGTCTCAGCTCCAGCTCCCCACATAAGAACGCAGGATGTGGCTAGGCCAAAAAGGAACACCCACAGAGCCATACATTGGGGAGTCATATCACTATAGTCTCACTGGAGGCTGGGTTCACACGACCTGCGACCTGCTGTGTGCTTCTCCGCCTGCCAACCAACCTGACTCCCTTTCCCAGTGCAGCCGTGGCAGTTATATCAGTGGTCAATTTGCTAACTGGCTACAGCTGACGGCCAACTAGCCACAGCCAATAGCCATCTACTACCCGAGCCAGAACCTTTCCACGTGACGCCAAGAGCCTGGAAACTGCTCTCTGCGGCTCCGTCCCTACACGGGCCCTGGTTGGGAGAACAGCAGAAAATAGGCCCTTGAGAAAATAAATGCTGCAGGTGCCTCACCTGAGCAGAGGAGTGAGCGGAGGTCTCCTAGAAGGGAAAATAGTCCAGGAAAGAAACACTGGCTGTGAGGACACAGGGCACAGAGGGGGTCCAAAGGCAGGGGGTCCGAAGGCAGCGGCTCAGGATTCTTTGGCAAGTCAGGACAATGAAGTAGGCAGGGGCTTACTTACACAGGACCCATTATAAGAATTTCCCCCTGGCCAGCAGGAGGGAGGGGTCTGGGCATGCTTCTGCTTCTCAAACTTGCAGATGAGTGGGAATCACCTGGGGATCTTCTTAAGACTCAGATTCTGATTCAACAGGTCTGGAATACTGCCTCTAATTCTGCATTTCACCTTAGGGGTGGGTTGGGGGGCTGATTGTCCCTAGACCCCACTTTCAGAAGCCAAGGTCTCTTCTAGACCTCAGAAGAGAGAAGCTGAGCGCTGGGAGCAAACACTCAACCATTGGGGCAGATTCTTTGGGAGGAGGTCCCTCCAAATGTAGTTCAAATTCAAGGTTGCCTTTCCAGGTTCTCAAGTAGTAAAAGCATTTAAGGAGGAGTTCAGTTATGGGGTGAGGAGGGAAAAGAATCACAGATTTAGGGCCTCCTCACCAACCTCCCGGGGTGCTTGGGGGCTGGGAGGAAGAGTGGCTGGTTTTCTGTTGGGTGAGGCCCAGATCACCAATAACCAGGGAGAGCTGGTGAGGCAGAAGAAGACACTAGCAGGAAAGTCCCTGCAGGCCCCAAGCAGCCCCTAAATTCCCCACAGGCAACTTTCACATGCTACCTGGAGGCCTAAATTGGGAGTTTTGGAAATGAGATACCCCGTTACCCCACACAAGCACTCGCCAAACCAGGTGACCCATTGAGAGAAGCTGCTAATTGTAATAGAGGCAGAATGTTATCTGTACTAAGTTTGAAACAGTTTTCCAGGGGGAAATGAGGACAAGCCAAGGCAACCAAAAAAAGGGTTGGGTGTTGGCTTTGCAGAAAGCTGAGTTAAACACTGACAAACAGCGTTGCCAGGTGTCCTGTATTGAACCGGACGGTGTGATATTTTAGCTTCTGGTGTATTAAAATACCTGTTTAAAAATTTCATTATTTCAGATGTACTTTTTCTTACATTTTGATTGGTTTTTAATCAGCAGAGGTTTGTAATTTCAGCTTTTAGTTACTCCCTCTGCTAAGTATTAAACGGAGAAACGCTACTTAAAGGAGGCTTATAATTCCTTTGAAATGTGAGGAATTCTTTTGTGTATCTGTGTGCAAGTAAAAGGTTCCAACACTAATGTTAAGTATTCTGTTAAATAGAGAAAAAGTCTATCCCTGAGGAGGGAAGGATACACTCTATAAAAGTGTTTTGTTTGGTTTTTTTCCCTCGGCCTCTGTGAGGTGGGTATTCTTGTAATTCTGCTTACTAAGGAAGCCAGGAAACCCAGTTACCTTGGGGCAGTAACAATAACTAGTATTTACTGAGGGTTTACAGTGCCAGACGCTGTGCGCACTTGACAGCCTCTACCCCCTTTCTCACAAAAGTCCCACGACAGAAATGCTCTAATCGTCCCCATTTTACAGAAGAGGAAATGGGCTCAAAAAGATTCAGTATTTAGGCCCCAAACCTACACACTATCCTTCATTCCTCTATTTCTCTCAGATCCTCATCCAATGTATTAACAATTTCTGTTAGCTATAACTCCAAAAACCAGGGGTGCCAAAAAATACCATTCTTATACCCCCCTCGTACAGTCTTCTCTCCACAACAGCCACAAAATGGCTCCACAAAATACCACAACAGCCAGAGTGGTATTTTAAACTCTAAGTCAGATGGTGTACTCTCCAGTGATTCCCCTTCACATGTAATATAAAATCCAAATTTGTAAGTCCTGGTAAGGACTTACCAGGACTTACAAGGCCCTACTGCATGGTCTGGCTCTGCATGCAAACTCTTCATTCCCTCAGCAAGTACTTATGGAGGGCCTACTATGTGCCAGGTGCTCTGCTAGATACTGGGCATGTTGTTGCTGTACAGAGCTTACATTCTAGTGGGAGGAGACCATAGTCAAAGAAATATGGAGGTAAGTGCTATGGAGAAAAATGACGTGGAAAAGGAGAATAAGGAGTGTGGAGCGGCAGGGAGGGACTACTGGGCCAGATGAGTGGTGGCAGGAAGGCCTTCCCGAGATGGTGACATTGGAGCACAAACTTAAAGGTGAGGAAAGAGTCAAGTGGATTCTAGAGGAAGAATATTCCAGGCAGAGGGAATAGCAAGTGCAAAGGCCCTAAGGAAGAGGTGTGCCTGGCATGTTTGAGGAGCAGCAAGGAGGCAGACGTGGCTGGAGCAGAGAGAGGAAGCAGCAGGCAGAGAGGTCCTGGGGTGGCCTGGGGAGAGGGCAGACCATGCAGGAACAGGAGGTCCCCTCCTCTGTCCCTCTGCAGAGTGGCTGGGAAGACAGGAGAGGAATATGAGAAGGTCAGTGATGAGATTGTGTAGAAGGGCAGGAGGAGCTGCAGGACGGCTTGTTCCAAAGACAGCAGCAATAATGGTGCATTGGCCAGAACGGTGCGAGTGGAGGAAGAGAAGTACTCGAAAGTTGCCCATCGGCCTGGTGAACAAGAACAGAGAGTTAACCATTGGATTTACTAAGGTGAAGGATTTAACAGTTGAGGCAGCTTCTGTGGGATGGTGACACAAAGCCAGGCCAGACAGGGTTCAGAGGAAATGCCCGGGGCCGTGGTGGTGGTGGTGGGGGGGGTTATTTAGACTGAGTAAACCGGTTGTGCTAGAAAGAATATAAAAAAAAACATGGTGGTGGCTACAGGGGCATGTGGGGTCAAGAGAAGACTTTATTAAGATGGAAATTACAGCAATTTCTTTTGCTGACGGGACTGATGAAGGAGCAAAAAAGAAGAGAAGGCTGGAGGGAATGGAGTTTGTGGACCTGTAGAAAGGTCTTCAGCCCTGGCGAGGGGGCAGGCAGGGATGTGGGCATAAGTGCAGTGGGTCAGTAGAGCAGTGGTGGGAGCATGTGGGTGTCTCTGTGACTCATTTCTAGTTTCTCAGTGAAATAGGTAGCCCACCAATTGAGAGTGAGAATTGGGGAGGAAGTGTTCCAAGTTTGAGGAAAGAAAAATGGTAGGAAGTGAAAAGGAGTTGAGTGTTTATGCTGGGAGTGATTATAATACTGGACAGTGGCTCTATGCTGTTAAGGAGGAGAGCACACGAGAGAGGAACAATCAAAAGGTGGTGAAGCAATAGACTATAGGATCCAATGGAGTTGAAGAAATTTTGGATTTAGGGTCCTATAGGAATAGGAAGATAGGAGGTGATGGTGGAAAGTGGGGTGCTTCACGTGCCACCATTCTCTCTCTCACACTCTGTTTCAGTTTACTGGCCTTTTAGCTGTTCCTCCAACACTTGAAGTTTGTTCCTGCTCAGGGCCTTTGCACATGCTGTTCCCTTCACATCTTTGCCTGGTTTGTTCCCTAACTGTACTCAGCTCTCTGCTGTAATGTCATATCCTCAGGGAGGTTGTCACTGATCACCTAGATAAAAGGCAGTCTCTGTCTCCGGACCCTGTTTCATTTTTTCAGGGCATTTATTGCCACCTGAAAGTATGCTATATTCATTCATATGGTTATCTTCTGTGTCTCCCACTGGAATGTAAGCTCTATAAGGATAGATTTTAGTAGCTTCCCTGTGATAGAGTTTGGGGGGAAGGGAGGGAAATACTTCTGTATTGGAAGCTTTATTGGAAAAGGCAGAAGGTAGAAAAATAATTTCCTGGATAAAAAAATAGAAGGACAAAAAAAAAACCCAGTAATAGTGTACAGGTCTGAGGTTGGAGTATTGATGAAAGGCCATTTAAGCCTTCTGTGATTTTTTTTTCCAAAGAGAATGCATTAAGGGAGTGCTTTTAGAATTAAAAATTAAAATGAAAAAATTACCCAATTTTTTTTTTTTAAAGGAAAGTAAACCAAAAACAGACAATCCGGTGATGAAAGCAAAGGTCACAACTTTGCCACCTTTTCTGGGAAATCAACCGGTTTAGAACACCAAGCTATGCAAATGCAAAGCAAAGATTTTGAACCATCCATTTTCTGGGTTATACTTAAATTTTTAGTTTCAATTGGGATGACTTGGAGCAGCCGCACTTGTGATGCAAAACTTATTCTTCAATGTTATTTTCCATTTGTGAATTGGTTGGATCCATTTGAGTCAAACTGTGCTTTTGTAGACTTGGTTGCTTCCTTTGGAAATGTTCTTTCAAATTAGGTTACAGAAACAAGAGCTGAATTATACACACAGCTGCAGAAACAGATTTCTAGTTTCAAATGTAAGATGAAAAATATGAATATTGAACGTATTCCTTTAGTGTTGAAACCAACCAACCTTCTTGGTAAAGTTCTGTTTCTTAACAGTCAGAAATTGGTGGGTGAAATGTCCACACTGAGGAGGCAGGCAGGTCCCTTTAAGAGCAAAAGTTGGGGTCTCGCAGATGAATATTCGAATTCAGTTCTGCTCCTTGACCCTGGTCAAGAAATTTAACCCTGTTATTTTCCTCATCTGCAAAGTCCATGTCCCCAGAGCTGTGTCGTGCGGTTGCTGTGAGAATTAATTGAAATGATGTGAGTGGTGTCACAGAGTGATTTGCTTGATAAATTGAACTCATTACGTAAATTCCTGGCAGACTACTTCTTGCTCTTAGGCACTTGTGTTTCGTTTCTAGCTCGGCTCATAGACAGTGTGCCTACGCAATTTATGATCCAAATGGGGGCCTTTTTGAGAATGAAAGGGGACACCACACCAAAGAGCTCTGGGCTCTGAGGAGTAGTTCAGGACTCTTCCCAGGAAAACCTGTATGTATGGTCACCCTCCCTAATACTAGCTCCTGGAGAGACTGAGAGGCCAGTAAGAGACAGGTGCCTGCTGGAGGGACAAAGAAGAAGGGGATGGGGTGGGCAAAGATAGGCCTTGTCTGCATTGGTGTGCCAGTTAGGAACTAATAATCTAGTCTTTGAAACATAGTAAAGATGGAAGAAGCTCTCTTCCCCTCCTCCCCTGTCACCTTATAATTTGGCAAAGGACCTCCCTCTGTTGGGCCCAGATTAGGCTGGAGATTAAAATAGCCAGCATGTGCCAAGATGGCATCAAACCCACAGGGGTAGGGTGAGGATGCCAGCACAGTTATAAGTAGGCCTTTTCTTGTGAGCCAGACTACATGAATTTATGCTACTGTGTTTATTTCTCTTTGTTACTTGCCAGCACAGTGATATTCGAACTTGCAGGAATTTAAGGATAACTGGCATTACTTTAAAATACCCATTCCCAGGCCCTTCTATAAACCTGAATTTAAATCTTTTGACATTCTGTATATTTAAACTAGTGTCTGGGGCAGTTTCTAGGACCTGGCAAGGTGACGAAATATTGCCCTTGCCCTGGGAAAAGTCATTTAAACTTCCTAGCTTTGACTTGGATGTGCCATGGGACATTAAGAACTGTTTTGCCATCTCATGCTTGGGCCTCAAATATGAAAGGAAGAAAGGCTCTGAGGAGGCTTTGATGGAGCAGAGATAATCAGGATGAGATTCCCAATAGAAAGATGAATCTGCAGGACAGGCTTTAGGGTTTGGCGGTCTCTCTGCTTCTGGCCCTGTTGTCCCCTGAGGCTTTATTTCAGTGTCAGCCTTGGAGGAATTGGGCCTTGTTTTTATTATGAAAGCAGTAATTCCATGTCCATTTATTTTATGTAGCTATTTGCCCTTTCTCTTCTTTCCCCATCATCCTTCCAGGAAGAATTATTCATGCTTCCTGCCTCTACTGCCTTGATTCTCATTCAGTAGAAGGAAGACTGATCAGGGCGACTACCCTGTGGGGCCGTGGGCAGGTTATCCAACTACTCTCCAAGCCTCACTTTCTCTACTGTGACTTCTAAATGAGGTAATGCAAAAAGAGCACCTGGCATGTACTAAACACTTGGTCTTAACACCATCACTTCCCCTACGTACCCCTGCCCCCAGTAGAGAGGTGAACTTTCTCCTCCTGAAATCAGTAGCAACCTAACTGGAAGATTCAGTGGTCATCTTTCAGGGCTCATTTACTTTTCTTCTTAAGAGCAAAGATTATGTTCAGTTCTTGAAATTCTTATTCTTTTCCTATATGTATGCCACTTTTGCCAGTTTTTGCCCCCTGGTTCTTTTTTTCCTTTACGTACACCTTACACTTAGGTGTATTAATGGAATTATGCAGCCATCAAGAAGTATCATTATAAAAGACCAGGAAAAGACACTGAAGTAAGTAACATCTTAGTAGAAATAGTGCGATGTAAAATGCTACATGTTCAAAATGGATACGTTCTGTTGTTCTTAAGAAGGCATTCTGGTCACATGATCCAGAGATAACAGAATCTTATCCTCGACTATAGCTACACCCACACGTACACCCAAAATCCTCAAAGGGAAAGAGACGTGTAGGGAACACTAGCAAATGAGAATTGAGTGCCATTTGTTACAGTACTCTGGAGGGCGGGCCTCAGCACTGCTTTGGGCTTCAGCTCTGAAGACTTCCTCTGGCTTCCAGGCATAAATAGACCCCTGCCTCAGGCATGCTTGATCCTTTGCCTGTGGTTTCAGCAGCGACCAAGGAGGCAGCAAAAGAGAAGAGCTTCTCTCCCAGGTGAGCTGGAGCAGGCTCATGCTGGCTTGAGAAAGCTGATTCTGATCATCCCTTCCCAGCTCCGCATTCAGTGAACTCAAGTTGACAACTTGCAATCAGCCAGGGTGGGAGTATTTACACCAGGCACACTGGGAAACACTACAGAGTATTGCTCCCCATCCCCGTCTGTCCCTTGCCCAAAGCTGAATGTTAACTACATATCAGCACACCAGCGGGAGAGGGCGGAAAACAGGCTAGCCTCTCCTGCTCTGAGCTGACCCTGGTTATGTGCCCCACTCTGTTTCATTGTAGGAAGAGAGAGTGAGGTCCGGGTTCACATCTGCAATCATAAACATGACAAGGACGATGACAGACACCCATTGAGAGTTTCTAGGTACCGTGCTTCACTGTACCAAGTGCATTCCATGCATAACTTTAATTTATACTCAGATGACTATGGAAGAGGGACTGTCATTATCTCTATTTTATGTATGAGGAAACTGAGGATCAGAGGAATTAGTCTAATGTTATACTGCTGGTGAATAAAAGATTCTGGATTCCAAGCCAGGCAAGGCCGCTCAGGTCTCAGGTCTGATCTCTATTATAACCCCTTCCTGGATAAGGCGGGCGGAGAGAGTGGAAAGTTTCCACCTCAACTAGCAGTTGACAGCATGTGTTAGTATGATAGAAATGTTAATATTTAAAAATATACATCCTTGTGTATTGTGATACAATTTTTAAATAAGACTTTCAAACTTGGAAAATAATACTATATATTTTCATGGATATTTACATATGTGGTAAAAATGTAAAATCATACATGGAGATAATGTGGGTTTATGGCTATTTTTTATGTTAACACTTTTTTCTATATTTAAACTGTTTCATATTAAAAATTTAATGTATTTCTGTATAAGTTAATCAGACTGGTTTTATAATGAAATTATAGATAGTTCTAATCATTTATTTAAACATTTTTAATCTTGTTATATTGTCTTTTAAAAACATTTTAACATAATTTTATTTTTCAATTACAGTTGACATACAATATTATATTAGTTTTCAGGTATACAACATAGTAATTAGACATTTATATAACTTATGAGGTAATCACCCTGATAAATCTAGTATCCATCTGACACCATACATAGTTATTACAGTATTACTGACTATATTCCTTATGCTATAATTTACATCCTCGTGACTATTTTGTAACTACCAATGTGTACTTCTTAATCCTTTCTCCCTTTTCACCCATTCGCCCTCCCATCCGGCAACCATCAAAATGTTCTCTGTAACTATAAATTTGTTTGTGTTTTGTTTGTTCATTTATATTGTTCTTTAGATCCCACATATACTAAGTTAAATCACACGGACTTTGTCTTTCTCTGACTTACTCCACTATAGTCTTTACTGAAAAATCCGGTAAAGAATCAGGACAAAATAAAAGTCATTCTCACTTTCTATTGCTTATGGATAACAATTATGAACACTGTGATACTTTTTAAATAAATGCATATGCATGCATACACACAGACATGATCAGCACCATGTTACATATACTGGTTTGAAATTTGTTTTTTTCCCTATCCGGATAGGGAAAAAATATTTGGAGGAATATACACCAAATTGTCAATTTGAGAAGATGGAATTTGGGAAATTTTCAGTATCTATGTTTTATATTATTATAAAATTTTGTATTTTTACATTTTTGCATTGAGCGTTTATTAAGTCAGAGAAAGACTTAATAAAAGATCTTGAATATTTCAAGTTGTTAAATAGTCTTCTAAAACATTTTTAAATTGCTACGTATTATTTTGTCTGAATGTACCAGAATTCATTTTAAGTCATATTCTTTTGATGATGGATAGTTCTAATTCCCCCCCCCCCAATAGCTCTAATAACACATACACTTGGTATTAAATTGTGGTGTTTATGATTATTATCCTAGGAGAAATTCCTAGAAATTGAATTAAGTATATGTATTTAGAGTGTTTTTGATACAGATTACAAACTATCCCCCAAAAGGTTGTATCCATCTATGTTGTTTTCCAGCAGCAAATAAGATGGTCTGTACCACTCAATGATGGCCTACTGGTCATTATAATGTGGTAAATCTCTGTCAATCTAGTGAACTGAAAAAGGCTATATCAGTGTTTTGCTTGGTATTTCTTTGATTATCAATGAGAATAAAAGTTTTTTTTCATGCATGTTGATCACTTGTATTTTTTTTTTTATGTCCTATTTTTCATATACTTGACCTGTTTTTCTATCTTGGTGTTTGCCTTGGTATTCTTTGGAAGAGTTTGTAACATAGTTATATGTATTGAATATATTTGGTCTAATTGAGTTTTTCTTTTACAAATTTTTTCTTTTTATATATTACAAAAGTAATAAACGCTCAATGTAAAAATACAAAAATTTATAATAATATAAAACATAGATACTGAAAATTTCCCAAATTCCATCTTCTCAAATTGACAATTTGGTGTATATTCCTCCAAATATTTTTTCCCTATCCGTATACTACCAATTACATTTCTTTTCAAAATTGGAATCATAGCATACTGCTACATTCTTAATCATATCATTACATTTTTATGTCATATTGTCTTAATTTATGTGCTTAGAAAGAAAGTTCTCAATTTTTTATAAGAATTCTCTGAGAGACTGTTAGAACAGAAGACTGTTAGAAGAAATTACCCTCATTTTAAAAGACAAGCTATCTGTGAAAGAATGAAGACTGCTCACACATCTGTATAAACTACAGGAGGAAACTGGGAAAAGTTTGCTTTGAAAATGAATAGGGAAAGATATTGTTTTGATAAAATAAAATATGTCAAAGTGCCTATTTTAAGTAAATAAAATTCAGAGTACATTACCATTTCAGCTGGTCTCAACAGCTAATTTTTAGAAGTTTGAACTACATCAATGATCTTTGAAAGAGGGAGCTCTTACTTCCCTAAGATATTCATGAAAAAAATTCATAATCACTGGGTTAGGCGCTGGTAATGCAATGATGGTAAAACACAAATACACACATGCACAGAAACACACACAGTTAAGTGGGGAGACAAACATCATTCAAATAATTATACAAATAAATACATAATAACAAACTGCAGTGTGAGCAATAGAAGAAGAGTACAGGATAACAGGAGCTGATTAAGAGGGATCTGTCCTTGGCCTAGAACATCTTGGAAAGGTAACCTGGGATGTGTCAGTTGTGCTGTGTTTGGGGGCTGGGGATTGGGAGGCGGTTTGGGGGCAGATGAGGGGTGCTTTAGGGAGAGAAAGAACTAGAGGAGTAGGAACACTGAAGCTGAAAGGAGAATAAACCTTGGGCAACACAAGGGCTAACTCAAATGCCAGCAGAGAGGAAGGATTATGGGAGAGGAAGGAGAAAACATGCCTCCGCTAAAGTATTTAAATTCAAACAGTTTTTATCATTTAAAAACGGTATAATGATAGGTGATCAGTCTGTGATCCCTGCTTTACAGGGAATGCAAGAGTCACTAAATGACAGTTGAAGTCCTGTGAGTGTCCTGAAACTGAGTGTTCAAAGAATTCCAGAATTTAAGTGCTGGGTAGAAGAGGATGATCCAGCAAGTGTTCCTGAGTTGGAAAAAGGAAAGCCACGAGTGAGCATGCTATGACTACAGGCCAGGGAAAGAGAGCCTTTTAAGGAGGAGGCAGTGAATGCTGCTAGATCAAGGAAAATGAGAGACTGAAATATTGAATTTCACAACATGGAGGTCAACGACCTTCACAAAATGCCTAAACTCTGCTGATATTATATAATGAGTCTCATGCATCTTTCTGAATTGTCTGTGTCTTTTGCCTGACTGCGAAAGGTGTGGGCTGCTTTAGATCCAGCTCAAGCTCCTGGAGATCTGGCTACATTCTAGCAACAACAGGAATAGTGTTATAAACAACAAAACCATTAAAAGAAAAACACATTTTTGACAAGGCATTTATTACCACATGCATTGCTATCACAGAGACTCAACCCGGCTCACGTTAAAAAATACGAAACATGTATTTCTCGTGTAAGGCTATATTAGGTAGGTATCTGATAAATCTATGAGTGTAGATCTTCAGAACCAAAGTTCTATGTGATGTACTATGCTTTTAAAATAGAGTGTGTTGAAGGTACAGGAATGTAACAGGTACCGAAAAACTACATATCCCAAACCCCAATTGTACCCTTATTTGCAGAAGAAAATATGCAAAAAATGTCCCACAGAACAGGATGAAAGCATTTTCTAAATTGAAATTATGGCTTTATCATAACTGACATTTTTCAAGATAAAAATAGAACACATAATGATTAGTGAACTCAACAGAAAGATTCCAAAATAAACAGTTTATACCGATTGAGTTCTCTTAAAACAAAATTGCAAATAGATACAGCATTTGTTAGTCTTTACCTGAATGAATCATTTCTTAAGGACTTCATAAAGTTACTCTGCATCAAGAATAAAATTCTACATATATAAGACTTAAATATAGAAAAACACTAACATAATTGAATGTAATTAATCATTGTTAAAATATTAGAACACAGCACTACATTTCAGAGTATATATATGTAATTATTTTTAAAGTTCTAGTAAGTAATACTCTAAAAGGCAGCTAAACAACATATTACCTTTAGTCATACAATATAGTTAAATCATTATTGCAAGATAAAATTATATATATGACTGACATATAAATATATACACACACATAATTTCCTTTTGTAGAATTTTAGGAGAATATTTGTCATGGTTAATTCTTTCAACATTGCATTTTATTTACAAATTGGGAACTTTAATAAACTGTATTTTATGTTAAAGTTTCAATAGGACTTAACCATATATACCGTACTTTTATATATATAATTGTATTTTAAAAATCTATAATTTTCAAGAAACCTCAAAAATATTAAAATAAAGGAAATTTATTTTCCCTTAAATCTTGGATCCTGTTATCAGATTAATCTTCCTAAAATTCTGTTTTCATCTTATTAGTGCCACATATATAATGATTCAGTGGCTTCCAA
Source organism: Rhinolophus hipposideros (assembly GCF_964194185.1). Taxonomy (NCBI): domain Eukaryota; kingdom Metazoa; phylum Chordata; class Mammalia; order Chiroptera; family Rhinolophidae; genus Rhinolophus; species Rhinolophus hipposideros. The sequence continues at coordinate 19,277,562 of NC_138050.1, forward strand.
TTCCCTACAGAATGAAGTTCAACTCTTTATTCTGACATTCAAAACATTCCAGTTTGGCCTCAAACTTTATTCCCAAATCAGGCTATGCTCTGCGCTCTGTATCATTCCTACCCTGAACTTCAGCTCCAATGCCCTTCTTTCTCATCTTCAAATCTTATGATCTTTAAAGGCCCTGTTTGACTCCTACCTGCCCTGTTACATCTTCCCTGATGCTTCTGATACATTCCTCTGATCTTGTCTTCACCATTCATGTTGAAATAGCTGCTATTATGTCCTGTTACTGAACTAGTTCATCTTTTAAAGACTTGTCTCCTCAACCACATGGGAAATTCCATGATTAGTGCCTTTGGTGCTAATCTTGAGTATATAATTATAAGCATATGTTAGTAACATCTTAATTACCTTTGACATTTTACTTTATTGTTACAATTTTTATTTCCATCTACAGAAACAGCACACGAAAAGCCAAGTTTATTGTTGCTTAAGCATCTCTCATTCTTTTCCAAATCTAACTGATCTTGCTATTTGTTCCATGTTCATGCATGATCTTCACTGTTCAACCTAAATATATGGAATCTGGAATTTTCTTCAAACCAGGCACTAATTCCTTTCATTTTCATCAAGTCTTTGGTAAGTTTCTGTCTTTTGTGGTAAATGTTATTTTTACAGGTAGATTTTTTTCCTTTTAATGGAATATTTTGGATGTTCAATTTCTGTGAAATTCTAGAGCTTCTTAAAAAACTGCAGTCTTTCTCTCATTTAGTGTGTTTTTCTTTTTCTTGCCATTCCTTAAGCATAGGGAAGGAGTTATAGAAGTGGAATGATATATGCTTTTTAAAAGGCCACCCTGGGCGGGGTGTGGAAAAGCAGAAATTATGGTGTCAGCTTCCTCTACTGCATAGGCTCTGCTTAAGACTATCATGCAAGCCTCAAATTTACAAATTCAAGGCAACTGTATAATCAAACCCAGCATGGTTTTCTTCTAACAGTAGCAACCGTTTATTAAGCACTTCCTATGTGTTACATACAGTATTAGTGGCTTTGTATACTATCTAATTAGCACAATCAAGTGAATCATGATCCCCATTTTACAGAAGAGAAAACTGAGGCTTTGAGATACTAAGTAACTTGAACAACTAGTAAGTGGCAGACCTAGGGTGTGGGTGCGGAACTGATTCCAGAGCCTCTGCTCTTCACCACACCATGCGATGTCAGTGTCTTGTATCACCAGGAATTGTTGGGGAATGTTGGGGCTTGCACTCATGACTTTGGCAGCTATTAGAAAGGGAAAGACAGAATAATAATAAAATGTTCCAGTGTATCTGATGAGGCTCAACAGCATCTCTTTTACTCTAGGCTTACTTACTAGATATTCCTCCACTCTCACAATTTACAGTTCAATGTACCCCAAATTTTTGGCACTGTCCCTTTCCTTATGGAACGTCTGATCACATGTCTTGGTGGAGAAAAGCTGGCAGTTTTTACCTTTGTCAAGGCTTAGGACAAAAATAACAGCATGAAATAAATCAATACAACAATAAGAATAAGTGTATGTCTGTAGAATATATATTCTACCTATAAACTATATTTATCACAAAAGACAGAAACAAATAGACTATATCCATAGTCTTATTGCTGTGCTGACATATGAATTCCAATCTTCAGTTGTTAGTTTACTTACTTGACCACCAGTCAATAGAAGGAAATTCCAGGGTGATAGAATTTTGACTACCCCTTGGTGTTATCTCTAACAGGATCTAGTTACATTGTGCTCTTCCTGGAAGGATGTAGCTGTGTATGCTGGTTTTAATCTGGCAGTCATTCTTTTTTCTACTTACACTATATGTGCTGATTCCCTGATTGCTGTTTTATTAGGACCATGGGAGGAGAGGCGATTCTTCTTCCCTATTTTTCTACACTTAAGAGAGTTTAATATAATTACACTTAGTATTTTTTTTTAACACTCTAGGGGTTTCTATGCATATTTAACCAGTGTTTTACGTATAGTTGGGCAGTTTATTATCTGACACCAACCAGATGTAACTATATAAATATGTATTATACGATTACCTTAAAGGCAAATTGTGATTTATGAGTTAATATCCTATCGCTCTTGTATCATTTTAATATTAGGGTATTTAAATGTTTCTATAAGTTAGTCTCGTTTATTTTGTTTTTGTTTTTTTAACAACACTAATTTAGTAGAAGACTGGGGTGGTTTTCACTGGCACTGACAGTTACTATGCTATAGAAAGAATCTGTACCTGGAATCTGACTTTAGAGTCTCGGCTCTGCCTCTTGTTTTTTTTACCTTGAAGAAATCATCACCCATAGGATGAGGATAATTTCCATCTCGCAGTGTTTTTATGAGGACTAAATGACACAAATATAGCAACTACATTACAAAGGTAAAATTAGGTTTAAGGGACCCTGGGCATGGCGAGGAACTGGCCATCTCAGAAGGGAGAGGGGAGGTGCTTTTTATGGGGTTTAAGCTAATCATTTACTAGTCACAGAGCACAGGTATTATGTATGGTAGGCCTCGAATACCTTTCCCCCAGATTATACTTCCGAAGCCCAGTCTTCCCTATCTGGGCGAACTCAACCCCAGGGCATAGTCTGTGATTTTTTTGTCCTTGCTTCACTTCCCCCAAGACTAAAATTTGGAGAAACCATTCCTTCATCTTTGCATCCTTCTTAGAACTGCTCCTTGGCAAGAGTTCAATGTGTTTGATACTAGACGAGGTTCCTAAACAGGGGTCTGGACATCAGAATAGTGAGTCAAACAGCGACTGAGTAACCGTTAGCGGTAGGGAAATTAAAACCAATTTTAAGTTCTTCCTTCTCTCCGAAGGAAAGAGCAACGATGTTCTTCCTAAAAGAAAATCTTAAATGGAGCTGGGTCTCTAATGTTCAGCCTAAAGCCTGCTAAGGTATCGGTACAAGGTTGGGGCGGGGGGTACAGTTAACGTTGTTTTGGTTGTGTTCTGGCTGGAGCCCAAACCTTGGTCCCAACAAGAGCACCAATCCCACGCACCCGGGTGTGGGTGCGGGGCAGTTGTCTGCGTCGCCCGAGCCGCTGTAGCCGGGCTTCTGGTCCTGAGAGATGCAGGTGAAGTGGTGTGAAGGGTTGGGCTTTTTTTTTTGTTCCTAAAAATGTAACGAACAAAAAAAAAAGTACAACAATCCAAACCCAACCATTTTGTTGCGCGCCGGCTTGCTTCCCGGGTGGCTCGCCGGGCGGCGCCGCCTCCCGGCGCCCGCGCCCCCGCTGCCGAGGCCAAGCCCACTCGTCTCCTCCGTCGACGTCCCGCCCGGCGCCGCGCGCAGCCCCCCTGCAAGGGAGAAAAGCGAGCCGCCCGGGCGCTCCCCTCTCTCGGGCGCACCGGACCCCGGAAGGACGCCCGCCTCCCCTGTCCCTCTCCCTCTCCCTCTCCCCGGGAAAGGCGAGCCTCGAGAGGCGGAACAAAGGCGAAATCCAGCGGGGAAGGCGGACCGAGGTGCCGGGGGAGGAGGGCGCTGGGGCGGGGCCCAGCCGGCTCCGGGAGTCCATTTTGCAGCCTGGCCGGGCACTTCCCGCGCGGTTCCCGCGGCTGCAGGAGCGGCGGTGGGGCGGCTGCAGGCCGGGCCCCTTCCGCGGCCCGGGAGGTCCGAGCTAAGTACTCGCCCGCGCGCTCCTCTCTGGGGAGGGGGTGCTCCTGGAGCCTGCTGCGAGGGTGGGGACTTGCCCTGACGGGGCAGGGACCTGCGTGGGTGGGGGGCCGGCGGAGAGCTCAGAGCTCCAGGCCCCGCAGCGCACCGCAACTGGCGGGGCCCCGGGACGGGGTGTGGGGAGGAGCGGCGTGCGGGTGGGCATCCCACGGGCCCGGGGCGCGGTCAGCATGCTGGCTGCACTGCCAGCGCCTCGGTATCGCCTGGGAAAGGCGATCGTGAACCAGAACCGAAGTGAGACCCCGCGACCACTCCCTGGCACTGAACCTGGGGAGGCTGCCTGGCCCCGGGGGAGGGCGCCCTAACGGAGAAGCTGCTTAGTCTAGAGATGTCCTGCCTCTCCCACGCTCCAGTCTTTTCACCAGGTCCTAGCTGGCTGGCTTTATTTGCGGGGGACAAGTGAAAAAATTGAGGATTAAGACTAAGGATCCTGTGCAAATGAGTGCATAATACCCTCTTCTTTGTTCTCTCTTTGCAGTAGCCCCGTTTGATTGTCAGTCACAACGTGAAAAAAAAATATCCAAAACCCTGATTTCTTTTGCCCTGGGAAATAGTAACCCTGACGAATACACCTGCTTGCAGAGGACAGAGGTAAACTAAAATACTTCCTACATTACAAACAAAAAAAAAAACAAAACAAAAAAACCCCACCCAATTTCTTTAGGCCCAGAAGATTTCAGAATTGAACTATGCATAGAATGTATGTGTTTCCACCCTCATGAGTGGTCTTTGTGCTTTCCATATTTTGTCAAAACTCAGAAAAATAGATTCCAGTCTTGGAAATTCTTTATGTGGCAATTATCTGAAATGTATTATAATTCAAAGGAAAAGAAACTTCAGCAGCATTTCTTTTTTTACAAGTTTTTTTCCCTTCTGCGCCATGCTGCTAGAGCTTGTACAACAGGGGTTGAGTTTTCTGACTATATAATAGATATTTTAAAAGTAGAATTTCATTTACATAAATACTCTCTTTGGTAGAACTGCATGGAACTTTGATAAACTGGTTATATTTCTGTCTTACACCAATGAGAAGATAAATTTCTTCACTCTCATATCTTTTTCTAAAAATACCATCTTTTTTTGCACCAGCTGATGTACTAAACCTCCCTGGTAAGTCCTTCTATAACACCAGGTTATTTTCATATTCTACATTTATGATAGGTTAGTTACCTGGCCTTACTTCTGCTACAGCTTTTGTTCAGATATTCCCATTTCCATGAAATGCTTTGTACCTGCTGTCCTTGTAATACTTGCTTTGCCCTTCCTTGAAATTACAGTTCAAAGAGTCCAGCTCTCTTTTAGGACATTTCTTGGTTAATAACTCATTCTCTAACATAACACTTTAAATATATTTAGTCGTCAGAGTGTTTGCACACATACATAATTAAACCACCTTAAATTTAATATAGTTTAGCGCTTTACAAGATTGTCACACATAATCTTTCAAAGAAAATTATGTAGGTGCTGTAAAAATCCTTATTCTGTGAAGGGTAAAACCAGTGCTTGAACCTATGTGTTCAGAAGCAGCTTCAATGCTCTTTTCCCTCCACTGGAGAGCCTGTTACAACCTAAATTGTAAAAAAAAAAAAAAAAAAAAAAAACCATACAATTTTGTAAAGGATTTAAAGAGCCCATGATAAAACTCCATTTTATTAATGAGGATATTAAATTCTTGACTGATTTCCTGGATAGTGCTAAGGTCTAAGAATTGGGAAACTCAGGTCCTGTTAACTACCTTGCTGTGTACGATTGAGAAATCTCCATTGGGGGGACCCTCAGTCTTCTTCACTTACAAAGTTAGGTGTTTAGCTAGATGATCTTTAAGAAGTTTTTAAGCGCTGTGCTTCTATTTTATGCCATCACCATACTTATATTATTTCCTGTATATATTGGTAATACACAGACACTAATATTAACTGCCATAAACGGTTTTATATTTTAAACTTGGATAAGTATGGTAAAGTATGCCTTATTCTTGGTTTTTTATTAAACTCTATAAAAGTATGGTTCTGTTGTAAGGGCAGGAACTGCATGGAGCGGTAGAGCACTCATACATCATTGGTTAGAGTTGATAATGTGGTATAGCTTTTCTAGAGGGAATCTTGGCGATCTTTTCAAGAGCCTTAAAAATGTTCCTACTTTGATCCATCTAACAGTACACTTAAAGGAGTTATGTAAGGAAATAATCAGAGCTGTGGACCAAGACATTTCTACAAGGTGTTCATTTAAATATAATACCAATAAAACAACCAATAAGAAAGAACATATTCGTAAGCTATACTGTCATGTCTTAGAAGGATATATAATGATAGAAATGCATGTGAAATAAATGGGATACAAAATTGTGTTATGCTAAAATGTTTGTGTGTGCAAACACACAAGACTGGAAGAAATACACCAAAATAGTAGTGGTTATTCCTTGCTGGTATAATTATGAGTGATTTTTTTTCCCCTGTATTTTTCTGAATTTTGTATCATCACAAATTATTTTTATAATTTAACAAAAAAACAAAAGCTAATTGCATGGGTAACCTCTCCCACTTCAGTATGGTGTCACCTCTCTCTCTCCTTTTTATAAGGCATTTATCACACCTTTTGGAGTAACTAGTTTTGTAAATGTGCTATATTTTTTAATTTAAGGCAAGAATTGACTTTTGGCTTATAATCTTTGTAAATATCATTAGAACATTGGATTATCCATTTTTGTTACTCAGGAAAGACACTGCCATTGTCATCACCTTGGTCTGGGACTCTAGCTAATAGAATGGTATTAGAATGGGGTGCTATGCCCACCTCTTACGATAGTTAACCACATATGGGTGTCCTTTGACATATAGAATAGTTCCATTCCAGTCAAACCTTCTATAAAGCAAATTCACAGAACGTGAACTCTTTTTAATTCAATTCCATTGTAGATACATACATTTCTAAGTAAAAGTTGTATTGAAAATTTTTGCTGATAAATTATTGTCTTTCCTGTGGCATAAGCACAAGTATATCCTACTTGGCAGTAGCCTGGTTCCCCTTTTAAAACTCCTAGAGGAGCTTTTCCTCCCCTCCCTCGCCCCTATATTGGCAGTATTGACTATGAACAAGGAGTGCCAACGTAGTATATATAATATAGCCAACCTAAAAATTGCTTAAAATTTAGCATAATTACCTTTCCACTTGACATATTCTGTAGATTACCGTGTTTCCCCGAAAATAAGGCCTACCTGGACAATCAGCTCGAATGCATTTTTTTGGAACAAAAATTAATATAAGACCTCATCTTATTTTACTATAATACCAGATACGATAAGCTATATATGATACGATATAATGTATATAAATATAATACCAGGTTTTACATTGATTTTTGCTCCAAAAGATGCATTAGAGCTGCTTGTCTGGCTAGGTCTTATTTTTGGGGAAACAGGGTAGTACTTATCAGTTAGCTACTAAATGCCTATTTTCATTTGGCACAGTATTACAAACTATGTAAATAATCTCACTTACTTAGATAAATCTAGCTAGTTATCTACTGAATGCTAGACTTTGGCAGTACTTTCTGAAAATTGGAATTAACCTCAAATACAGAGTTAGATGATAGAAACTTAATAGATCTCAACCTGTTGGGGATAATTTAGGTCAATAATTGCTTAGCTTATGGTTGTCAAGAAGACAATTTGTTTTAGAGATGAGAATTTGCCACTTTCATTTTAACCCATTTTCATTTATTTGGGAGAAAAGAAACCAGACATTTCTGGTTCATAAAACCTTTGCAGAAGTCACAGTTCCAACTTAATTTGAACTTTCAACAGGTAAAGATAATTATCTCGATCTGGTTAGTACCAGACTAGGGAATAATTTAGTCTGTATGTTTCTCTCAAATTCAGACACTCATTTTATTAAAATTGATTTCATCTGGGAGAGAATGGGATTCAACACCATTTGGAATCACACCGATTTCTCAATAGTTGTATATAAATGGGACATGTGTATCTGATCTAGCTGGTGTTGTGAAACCCTACTGATTTAATGTTGTGGACTTACAGGATTACAGGATAATATCTTGGGTGATTATCAAGTGGCACAGTGGAAAGTAAAAAGGGAAACAAAGATGAAGAGGGTAGAGGATAAGGAAATAAGACGAAATCAGAAGACTACTCATTGAAACAGTATGCAGAAAATGAGTTCAAAGAAAAATAAAGGCAAGAGTCAAAGCAAAATAGTGGTATGGTACACAGAAGAGAATAAAGGAAAGGGAAAAAAGCGTTTCTAGTGGTCTGGACTAGTTAGGTAATGACCTGGGTTTTGTTTTTGAAAATGTCACCTTAGTCCAAAAACTGAACTTTCTGAATAGGTGAGACGTTCTGTCCTCGGTTCATTTTGCCTTAAGTACCAGGAATTTTGCTAGAAATATCTTAAGGGAAATTTAAACTCACTCTAGGATACTGCCAGAAAAGCTAAGTTACTATTTATCGTCTTATATGGACACATAGGTAACTTTTGTATTGTGTTTGCAAGATCTACGTAACAAACTGGATAAGCTATTTTAAATACTATATGCAATATACTTTAATATTCCTTTTTTGAGATACTGGAAATCTTAATCTCACTTTGTCCTGTTTTGATCACATAAGTTATGGAACAGTCTATAAAAGCCAGAATAAAGTGTTCCAACACATTGATGTAGCATACTTAAAACAAAGACTTGTGAATAATTTTCATATATTTAAATGAGATACCTTTCCGAACAGTTGTACGGTGAGGAGGGAAGGTAAGTGTTTTGTTAAAGGCCGCAGACTGAAAGCCAGCACGTCAGTCTCCTCACGGCTCTGGATCCAGAGATTTCCAGTAGTGCGTTTTTTAATTTATAAAAAACACTATACCAGAGTAAGTTCTTTGTGAAGTTTATCATACGAATGTTAACTAAAGTTTTGTTTTTATAGCTCAGTATGGTTTTCTTATATTGGCCGTCCTGATTAGTTTTTTGGTCTTTTTACCAAGTTTTTGTGAGAATTTTCAAATATACAGAAAATTTAAAAAATGCTGTAATAAATATCCTTACCTGGATTAAACAGTTGTTAACTGGACTTCTAAGTTTCAAGAAAGCGTTAGTAGTGGATTTCCTACTAAAATAGAATACAGTGTACTACTTGAAAATAAGATTAGTGTGCTGAGAGGAAGTGATTAGAAGAAGAAAAGGTGACCCCTTAATTCTAGGCATTTTCCAAGGGAAGATTGAGGCTCTCAGTTTGGTAGGGCTTTGCGTAACTTAGTTTTGTCAGTGCAGTGATTTTCACTATTTGCTATCTAGTTACTTGTTAAGTATTTGGATACTGCTTTGAAATTCCTGAATTCAAAGATGCCTCAAAGCAGGATGGAAATTTGGTTGAAACCCCCAATAGATACAAGTATTTGTTGGCTTTCCTTTTTTTCCCCCCTTCTAATGGGATTTGGAAAGAAATCATGGGTAGTATGTTGAACAACTTTATTGCTGTCAACCAATGAAATCCAAAGTTTTACTAGGAAAGTTTATTTTAATAAAATAGATTTTGTATTATAGAATGAATGAACACCTTTGGCATTATAATCATTTTGGGCTGATTCATTTAAAAACAAAGGACTTCTAGGAGGGAGAAGACATTACTACAGTAGCTTTTACTTCTATTTTATGATTCCTTTCCTTTGTAAGTATTGGCTTTTCCATTTTTAATATTCTGGTTGTCATGTTTCGTTTTTTTATCTGTAGAGACTGTTGTTGCTATATACCCACTGTGGGTAGATTGATGAAGCAGATTTTGTAGTGTTCCTTGAGTGCATCTGCCTTGCAAATTTGCCAAAAAATAAATGTGTGGTGATGTTATACAACTGCATTTGTCAAAACTCATAGAACGGTATACCAAAAAGATTGGATTTTATTTATGTCAATTAAATACATGAATAGGTCAGGAAAACGAGGGTGAAAACCAGACAGGTGGTAGACAATAAGGTATATATATTTGTCTATTTTCTTTGTTGGTATAAAACTTGGGAAATTTTTAATTGGTGAGAAAATAGATTTTTGTGCTTCAAAAATTTAGACTTTTAGTATTCAGAGAACACATTGAAAGGAAGCAGTGAATCTTAGAAAACTTGTTTGCCTTTATATACTTAATTTGACATTGGTTAAGGTGAAATTTTATGACTGAATAATAATTTTGTTCACATAGTTTCTTGACTTCTATCTGGGGAAAAATTTGCTCCCCCAAAGAGGAACTGTGTACTTTATTTAGTTTCTTTAAAGGAGGAAGCTTTATTGGTTTCTTCAGATTTTTGTGTTAGATACACTTTAAGAAAAGGATCTATAAATTTCTGTGAACAATCCATTATGTAGAGAGATAAACATCTTACTGTGTATTTCCCTTTAAAATTTTCGAAGCAACAAACTTGCCAAGGTTTCTTGGATTAGGATATTATGTCTCAATTTTCTCTGAAAGTCACCTGTGGAAGTGGTCACATAGTAGAAAGTTTTGAGTATAAAGCTAAGTGAAGAGAAAATAAAATACTGTTTAGCTTTTAAAGTGAATGAAAATAAGAATCTTTAAATTATAACCCAAGATTTGTAAGCTATACTATTTGAAATGGAACAATAGGATCTACCATAATTTTGATGGATACAATTTGTAAAAAAGAGACTTTCTCTGATTCATTTTAAGAGTTGTAAGTTGATGATGGCTTTGGGATGACTGTTTATTATTTCTAAATTTTCTTGTGTGTGACATTTTCCTTTTTCCTTTTGATCATATTTGATTGCCTTAAAATTCTTCTTGGCCCCTATTACAGTATGCTGTTTTCTTCTAAGTTTCTCTTTGCCTCAGGTGCCCTTTTTGTCCTCCTCATTCCAACCACTTGGTATCCTTTTTTTCCCCCTTTGGATAGGATTCTCTGGAAATTCTAACCTTGCAAGGATGAATAAATTAGGTTTACTTTATTGAATGCTGCCCACTACTTTCCTGTTTCTATTGCCTACTCCAAAATCTAGCCTTAGCATAGAATTCTTAGGTGAAAGATGATAGCAGTGGAGGTGATAAAGTGTGGAACAGGGCTGGGACTGGAGGGTCATCCCAAGTTTTTCTTCTCTGTTCTAGTCAGTGTTTTACAGCTGCTTGATAACTTCTCTTGGAGAGCACACCAGTCTTCATAGCCATTCTCTTCCTAATGCTTTTCAAAGGTTATATGATTTCTTATGTCACAAAAGATTTTTCAGAAAAATCAGCTCATTGCACATTTTGCTATATTACACTAAACTTGACAGAATAATCTTTAATTCACCATATGTGTATTATATATTATATTTGTATCTCTCACAACTTAATATAAACCATAAACTAATTAGCCCTGCAAATTTACCTTGTCTTTTAATTATGTTCTAGATGATAGCTCTAATTGTAACTCTTAAAATTGCTGATAAAAAATTACTTAGTTTTATTATAAGATGGCCTGTAGATTATTAGATCTTATTTTACTTACCGTGTTTCCCCGAAAATAAGACTTAGCCCGACAATCAGCTCTAATGCGTCTTTTGGAACAAAAATTAATATAAGACCCGGTCTTATTTTACTATAATGTAAGACTGGGTATAATATGATATGATATAATATAATACCAGGTCTTATGTTAATTTTTGTTCCAAAAGATGCATTAGAGCTGATTGTCCGGTTAGGTCTTATTTTTGGGGAAACACGGTATTTAGTAGTAATGTGATATATACATATATATTACTAAGGTCATATTTAGTTAATAAGGTCATATTTAGCACTATTTTTGGCTTCAAAACTTTATTAGGTCATATTTAGCACTATTTTTGAACTGAATAAGGTCATATTTAGCACTATTTTTGGCTTTAAACTTTAGGGATTGAAGTTTTAAAATGTAAATTTAAAAACAATAAATTTGCATTGAGAAGTGGTATTCTCTAGAACAGGGATCTCAAATATTTTGGTCTCAGATCCCTTTTACACTCTTAAAAACTAAGAATCCCAAGAGCTTTTGTTTACATGTGTATAGTACAGTAGATATTTACTGTATTATAAATTAAAACAAAAATGTAAAGATATTTAAAATAACAATGATAAACCTATTACATATTAACATAAATAATTTGTGAAAAATAACTTTTTCAAAACATTTGAGAAGAGTAGCATTGCTTTACATATTTATAGATCTCTTTAATGAATTTCTATTTAATAGAAGACATCTGGAGTCTTTCATCTGCCTCTGCATTACACCTGTTGCAATAAGTTATTTTGGTTGAAATATACAAAGAAAACCAAGTATGGCCTTGCACAGATATGTAGTTGGTGAAGGGAGGAGTATTATAGCCTTTTCTTACAATTGTGGATCTTCTTTGATACTATACCAAAACTCAACAAATGATAGTTTCTTAAAGGTTAATTGCAATATGGAATCTGAAACCATGTTTTGTAGCATTCTGGTCTTTCAATCTTTTATCCATGCATGATTTATAACATGCGTTGGTGATTTGAACCAATTAGTTCACTGTGTTATGCAGAATTCCAGATTTTGACATATTTCATTCTACAGTAATCTCCCCCCTTAAAAAAAAATTCCATATTCCTAATATCATTAGAAAAGTCTTTTAATTAATGAGGAGCTATTAAGCTCTTAAATGGCAAATATGTTTTCCAAAATTCTAGTTTTCACTCAGAAACTCAGCTTTTATTATTGGCAAGAAAATACTGTCATTTTTTTTTCATTTGAAGTGACGGGCTCATTTTGTTCATTTTCAAGAAAATGTCTGCCAGATATCTAAGTCATTTCAGATCCCTGAATAGGCATAGTTTGTCATTTGTTCTTTCAAGTAAAAATGGTGTTCCATGTAAAAAGCAGTTGGTTCAGCTTGCACCTCAATCACATAAGCACTTTTCCTCCACACAGTATCTCCTCGTATGCTGCAGAAATGCTGTGTGTTTACTTCCTGTTCTGTCACACAAGGATTAAGATTTAACAAAACGAATAATTTTCACTGCTTCATCAAGAATATTCTTAAATGAAACTGGCTACCCCCACCCGACTGTGGGGGTGTGGTGAAGAATACAGAGCAGTAGTAGTTTGGTACTCTGTATTGCCTTGTTTGATTCCTGGTAAGGCTCCAGCAGTGTCTGCTCACTGTTGCTTTTACAGTGCAATGGTCAACCTGGTGCCAAAGGCAAGTAACATCTCAGTATTATTATGAAAATAGTACTGACCTCACGGATGCCCTGAGAGTCTTCGGGACACCCCGGTTTCTGCCCACCACTTTCTGAAAACTGATGCTCTAGACAGTACAGATGGCTTTGATTACTGCTCTGGTGGTTAAAAAAAACCCTCATTTAATTCTCTAGGGAAGAATGAATTGCCACTCTCTCATTTTCTGTTTTTACCTATGATTTTAATTGTAATTTTGTCTTTGTAATAGAAAAAAATGCCAGTTTTTAATAAAAGTCTGCATGAGAGTACGTGCTTGGATTTATATTTGTGTTTCTTTTAAATAGCATACCATTTTATAATTGTGGGCCCAGACTGAAGCGCTCTTTTTACTCAGACACTGAGTAGCTTTGTTTCTGATAGCTAGTAGTCAGCTCTGTTTTAAAACAATCACTTGGGTCCTGCTGGCTCAACTTGCAGTTGTCCTAGTCCTAACCCTGTCTCAGCCGAAGACTGTTGTTGGAAAGCCCACACAAAGGCCTTGTGTACAGGGAGCCCTGCTAATAAGGAGCATGTTCTAGTCCCAGCAGATTAAATCTGCTTTGGTGTGCATTCCCTTCCCAAATTGCTCACTTATTTCCTTTGTTTGCCTTGTCATTTCAGTGAAATCATTTTTAATGTCTGAAGATAGTTTCTTCTAATTAATACATAGTTCAAGTGGAGGGAATTACTGGAGTAAAATAAAATATTTATTTCTCTCTGCTAGGATGTGATGGAGCTGCTTGAAGAAGATCTTACGTGCCCAATTTGTTGCAGTCTGTTTGATGATCCCCGAGTTTTGCCTTGCTCACACAACTTTTGCAAAAAATGCTTAGAAGGGCTCTTAGAGGGGAATGTACGGAATTCATTGTGGAGATCATCTCCATTCAAGTGCCCCACATGCCGTAAGGAAACTTCAGCTTCTGGAGTCAATAGCCTGCAGGTTAATTACTCCCTGAAGGGGATTGTGGAGAAGTACAACAAGATCAAGCTCTCTCCCAAAATGCCAGTGTGCAAAGGACACTTGGGGCAGCCTCTCAACATTTTCTGCCTGACTGATATGCAGCTGATTTGTGGGATCTGTGCTACTTGTGGTGACCACACCCAGCATGTCTTCTGTTCTATTGAAGATGCCTATGCTCAGGAAAGGGATGCCTTTGAGTCCCTCTTCCAGAGCTTTGAGACCTGGCGTCGGGGAGATGCTCTTTCTCGCTTGGATACCTTGGAAACTAGCAAAAGGAAATCTCTACAGTTATTGACTAAAGATTCAGATAAAGTGAAAGAGTTTTTTGATAAGTTACAACACACTTTAGATCAAAAGAAGAATGAAATCCTGTCTGACTTTGAGACCATGAAACTTGCAGTTATGCAAGCCTATGACCCAGAAATTAACAAACTCACCACCATCTTGCAGGAACAACGAATGGCCTTTAACATTGCTGAGGCCTTCAAAGACGTGTCAGAACCAATCATATTTCTGCAACAGATGCAGGAGTTCAGGGAGAAAATAAAAGTAATCAAGGAAACTCCTTTACCTCCCTCTAATTTGCCCACAAGCCCTTTAATGAAAAACTTTGATACCAGTCAGTGGGAAGACATAAAACTAGTCGATGTGGATAAACTTGCTTTGCCTCAAGACACCGGCACATTCATTAGCAAGATTCCTGGGACCTTTTATCTGTTACTTGTGGTAGTCATTCTGCTTGGCTTTCTCGTTTTCTTTGGTCCTGCTATATTCCTAGAATGGTCTTTAGTTGATGAATTCTCAACCTGGAAAGACCATCTTTCACACTTCAGTTCCTGTCTGATTAAATCACCTGATTTTGTAGAACAATCAATTTTTTACTGGGAACAGGTGACAGATGGGATTTTCATTTTCAGTGAAAGATTCAAGAATTTTACTTTGGTGGTGCTGAATAACGTGGCAGAATTTATGTGCAAATATAAACTATTATAAAATCTGTTTCAAGTACATTTCTGTCTTTTGTTAGATATTTGTTAGAGACTGGAATGGTAGTCCAGATTTGGTCAGATTCCCGTCAGGTCTTTTCCTCCAGAAGTATTCCTTTCAAGAATAATGCCTTACACATGTTCAAATTAGGTAGCATAAAGATATAAGTGAAATTTAATAGTACAGTCCTGAATCCTTCCTTTTTAAAGAGGGCTTTTGAAATAAGCATCCTACCCCAATACTGGTTGCATTTATGCTGTGTAAATAGGGGAGATGAGAAAGCACATGACCTAATTTTTTTTTTTTTAATTTTTTTTATTGGGGAAGGGGAACAGGATTTTATTGGGGAACAGTGTGTACTTCCAGGACTTTTTTTCCAAGTCATGTTGTTGTCCTTTCAATCTTAGTTGTGAAGGGCGCAGCTCAGCTCAAGGTGCCGTGTTCAATCTTAGTTGCAGGGGCTGGAGCCCACCATCCCTTGCGGGAATCGAGGAATTGAACTGGCAGCCTTGTGGTTGAGAGCCCACTGGCCCAAATGGGAATCGAACCAGCAGCCTTTGGAGTTAGGAGCACGGAGCTCCAACCACCTGAGCCACTGGGCCGGCCCAACCTAATATTGTATTGATGAATTAGTATAATAGTGATTGTTCACTTAAGCATGTAATAAAGACTACTCTTGTGAAGCAACTTTTTTTTTGAGTGAGCATTCTTTAAAAAAGGAAAGAAGACACGGATGGATTGGATTTCCAAATTTTTCTACAGAGGGTTGATTTCCTTTTTTGCTAAAATGTAAATCTCATGTAAACAAAAACCGGTATTTTCTTGTGATAAGTGTACGTTTTTAGAAGAGTGGAAATTTCAGCTTGCCCTTTTCTCCTTAGGTTTTGTAAATTTATCACCAAAGGGATTTGGTGATAAACCACAGAAGTGTTAGGTGGCTGTGTATAGGTTAAAAAAAATCTAAGGGCAAGAGCAGGAAATGGGAAAGCCTCCTTTTTGCTGGCAGCTAAGTTTTGTGGTGTTGTCCCAAAGTATCCTGGCAACTGATCAACCAAACCAATCCACTTGCTTAAAGAATTTAAGAGTAGTTAAGACTAATTTGACAACAGATGAAACAATCTATCGGCTATTATAAAGGACAAAGTAATCACTAAACATTAATGCTGTCGTATCTGCTCACATGCAATAAAAATGCCCTATCTCCCACAGAATAAAAATACTTAATTTTCTCACCTTGCTTAGAATTCAAATGAAAAGGAAAGTGACCTTAGAACTGCTCTCTAGCCTGCCTTATTTCTGTCATGGAATAAGACATCGAAAGCCCAGAATGTCTGTACCCTAGTCCCTTAGTTTGGTTGAGAAGACAACGCAAGCAGATACAGGGAAAAAGGTGGCAACTAAATTTAAAGTACAGAAGAATCATTCTAGTTAGAAGAAAAATCAGCTTAAGCTGCTAGTTGAGGTAAGGGCTGTATGTCATCCCTAACTGACAATTCATGATTGGAATTGCTAAAGGGACCATCAGGAACCATGACAAAGTTTCTCTAAATCTGCCATGATTAGAGGTCTGGGGGAAGGGAGTGCTTTTCTGTTCCCAGTATTTATTTTTTTAAAGTACAGATTTACAACAGATTTTCATGGAGAATTTTTTTATGGAATACAGGAATCTATTTGACATCTATCCTCAGATGTATTGACAGCTTCCTTAAACTATCCAGTTCCTCATCTGTTGTTTTCTTCATTTTGTATACTGCAAGTTCCCAAGCAACTCAAATTTGCAAACACAGCTATAGAGACAATATTTACTTTTACAGTAGTTACCTGGGAATCTAGGTCTGCTTATTTTCCCCTCTCCACTTACTAATCATACATAACTAGCAACATTTGTGGTTATAGTTTGATTTATAAGTTCCTCAGTCTTGCTGATCATTTCTAGCCTCTACTTTGAAGAGAAGAATGAGTAGTCAGGAACTGGTCACTTTGAACGTGGGAGGGAAGATATTCACAACAAGGTGTTCTACCATAAAACAGTTTCCTGCCTCTCGGTTGACACGAATGTTAGATGGCAGAGACCAAGAATTCAAGATGGTTGGTGGCCAGATTTTTGTGGACAGAGATGGTGCTTTATTTAGTTTCATCTTAGATTTTTTGAGAACTCAACAGCTTTTACTACCCACTGACTTTTCTGACTATCTTAGGCTTCAGAGAGAGGCTCTTTTCTATGAACTTGATCCTCTGGTTGATCTCTTAAACCAAGAACACTTGCTACAGCCAAAACCCTCTCTTGTGGAGGTGCACTTCCTAAGCCGAAACACTCAAGCTTTTTTCAGGGTGTTTGGCTCTTGCAGCAAAACAATTGAGATGCTAACTGGGAGGATTACAGTGTTTACAGAGCAACGTGCTGCACCTACCTGGAGTAGGAGCTCTTTCCCTCCTCAGACGACCTTGGTTCCTCTGCCTCCACAAAGACCTTCTTACCATGACCTGGTTTTCCAGTGTGGCTCTGGCAGCACGACTGATAACCAAACTGGACTCAGGTATTTTGTACTTTGGAACATCTCTCTTCTATACTAGTTCCTGATGTTTTCCCTGAAAACTCAAAATTTCTCATGCCTGAAACTTCTGGAAAAAATGATCAAATCAAAATAACGTTCTGGGGTACCCTGTAGAGTTGGGTAGAATGACCAGATAATTATTATCCAAACTGGGATACTTTTCAGAGTGGCAGGGTATTGTTATTATATAGGAATAGGACAATAGGAATAAATCAGGACTGTTCAGGGAAATTGGGACTGTGGTCATTAAAGTTATAAGAGGAAATAATTTTATAGATTATGTTCCACTGCTAATTTGGCTTAGGAGTGAAATGCCTCCCCCTGTCCCCCAAGAGATTCTTTTAGTGTCTGGCATATAGTAAAGACTCAATAGTTGGTCCTGATTTTCTTACACTCTGTGTGTATTTGTTCTTTCAGGCCTAGTAGTATGATTTGACTACTGATTTTTCTCCATCCTATTTTATTTTTAAACACCATTAAGGCAGATATATCCCATGGCAAATTGGGTATCCTTTTACATCTCTGGCACTCTTAGAAAACTCAAAATATTGGGATAGGCTGTCAGTATGTTAAGGAGAGTTGCTCCTGAGTCAATTATTCACTTTCTCCCCCTATTGTTTTTGGCTGGACCCGAAGGCTGATTTCCACTCTGCTGTCACAGATACTATTTTTTTTTCCTTAAAAATATCTTAATGCTCTCCCACAATTATTTTATCTGTGAAAGCTGGCTTTAATTTTAAGGAGGAAAAAAAGAGTCTGCATGTGTTCTTTACCTTTAGTATTTAAAAAATAAAAATTACTTTTGGGGGATAAAGGCAGAGACATACTTTGGGATATTTTCTTAAATTCAGCAGTAGCCATCAGGAATAACCAATGTTTGCCTCTCCCACAACACACCCCTTGGTCTTGCTTACCAACTGGAGAACACTGGGCAGTGTGACAATTCTTAAATTTTTATACTTTATAATTTCCTGCTCTTCCAAAGAGGTTGAAATGTCATTTTAAGAAAAGAGAACCAGTTCAATTAATACGCTACTTGTGAAGAAAACTAAGACTCTATCTCAAATCTCTATGCAGAACTTTCTTTTCATTGGTAGGGCACTAATAAACAGAAAGGAAATTACCAGTCTTTGTTTTTTAAAATTTGAGTGATTGAGATCTTTGCAGATCCCTTTTTAAAAAGTTAGACACCTAAGGAAAAATGGTGTTACTGATTTTAAGAAACATGCAATATAAAAAAGATACCCTGGAAATATTAAATGCTCTTTGAAAACTATACATTTGGAGAAAATAATTGTAATCTTGTAAAATAAGATTAGAATCTCAAGTTGGGACACACAGTGCCAAGTGGTTTCCCCCTTTGTTAAAGTATGTTTTAGAAATACTACAAAATTTTTTTCATTGTCATGTGAGAATGGTATTATATTTAAACTTCCAAAGCAGGTAATTCCAAAACCAGAAGCTATTTTTAAAATTAAAAAAAATTTCATCCCCAAATAGATTCTTTTCTATTGATTGAAGATTCCAATCCCAGAAGTGTTTGTGGTTTTTTTGGTATAGTGCCAATTTCAAAGTAGAGACTGATAACCTGAATAAGATGACGTCACTGGGTTTCAGGTGACCATATGAAACCTCTGGCCTTAAAAGATCCACCTTAGATGACTGCCTAGCTAGCAATCAATTTGATTTCTTGCTTATTCCCTGGTCTGAATATGTCTATTCAGATGTTTTTTGAAGGTGAAAAGTGGAGGAGTAAGCCTGAATGGCTCCTACGAGTCTGGAGTATCATCTATTTAGTATGTTCCACTAATATGATTTACTACTCTAAGGTCTTGTTAACCTAGCAGGTCACTCAGTTATTCTCTCTCAAGTTCACAGTACTAGAAATACTTGGCTTGCATCTTGCAGATGTGGTAAATTATCAAGCTCAAGTTATGGTCACAGGATTTAGTCTCTTTGGTAGCCTTTATTCTATCTCACTTTCCTTTTTAAACTGGCTCAAATGGAAGAGAGCAGTTGCCTGACATTTTTAAAACATGTTTTGATTTTCTATCTTTCACCGGTTTCTTTGATACTTTTCTTGTGCCTTGAATTCTTTCATTTCTCAATTTGACTTCATAGGGAATTAAGTACTTTGGCTCAGTGATTTCTTGTAAGTGCATTCCACTTTATCACCTACTATTTGTATTTTAATTTTGTGAGCTGTTCTGTAACTCTTTTATCTTTGAAAAATGTTTCTAGGCTATACAATCAAAATCTGGGGCTTGGAGGTAGATGGAATGATTTACTAAGGTTAGAAATTTGCTATATCAAACAAACTTTTTGATGTGTACTTTTATAATTGTTACATTTTATTATTGAATTGCTTTCTTTGCCTAGAATGAGCTTCTAAATGTGAGCTACAATAAACTACTCTATTTCAATCATAATTAAAAGGAGTTTAGGGACGTCCCCAAGGCTCTTTTTATCCCATATAACTGCAGATAGTTTAGGTTGCTGCCTGGAACTAATTTAAGTTAGCCTCTGCTTCATTATCTCATAGACAAATGGTGGAAGGACACAAAGTCATAAAAATATCCTTGATAGTAGATAAAGAAGGAGTAATATAGCTTATCTATGTGGATATGTTATGTTGACATTATTAAAGCCAACATACAGCCAATCTGAAAAGTTTAAATATATCTTTCTTGAATTATGTGGATTGGTTCTATTTAGTTTCCCAGGAAATAGAAAGTTTTATCATTTCAATTCCAGAGGCTTTTGATCCCATGTTTTTGTTCTTCAGCAATAGATAGTTATTGAGTAAAAACTGACAATAAAGCCAATTGTTTGATCAAATTGTTTGCTCCAGGAAACAGTTTCTCAATGAAAATTCATCAATGTTGAATTCCTAAATGTAGAAGTAAAATGACTTGGGAGATCACAGCAAGGTCTCTGTTTTCAGTACCTTGAAATTACTGATTTGAATTTATAAATTAAGCCTCAAAAAAGTATCTGATCAAAAATGGTATGATGCCTTTCTTTGAGCTTATAAGTCATATTTGTGTGTTTAGTTTTGCTAGTTATTAAAGGGATGCTTTATAATTAAACATTTTTTGTGTGTTCTAGGTATGTTTCTATAAAACCTGACAACCGAAAATTGGCCAACGGAACTAATGTCCTTGGTTTACTGATTGACACTTTATTAATGGAAGGCTTCCATCTCGTCAGCACTAGAACAGTATCTTCTGAAGACAAAACCGAATACTATAGCTTTGAAAGAAGGAAAAGGCCTGAAGCTCTAGCCATGAACAAAACAGTGAAACCAGAGGCTACTATCATGCCAGAGCAATCTCAGAAAAAGAAATGAGATTTTAAAATTTTCTTTTAAAGGGAAATTGCCATTTTCTTGTATGGAGATTCCATATTTAGGGCAAACATGTTCATTGGATATGTATGTACTCTGCCTAACTTTTTGGCCTTGTCACCCACCGTGCCATCTGGGGCAGCTACACCTCAACAATGCTTATGCCACACTGACTGCTTGCTACTTTCTGAACAACACCAGGCACCTGGCACTGTGGCACATACTCCTCTGCCGCCAGGCCTCTTGCCCTTTTTCTTCTTCTTGAATACTTACATTCTTTCAAGAATGGGCTTGAGAATCATACGGCTTGATTTCTAATCACTGATTAGCTATATGATTTGGGCAAATCATTTAACCTATTTGTGCCTCAACTTCGTCATCTATCAAATGGGGATAGCAACTACATGTCCCTTATAAGATACATGAGGATTAAAACAGATAATGTACTTAACACATTTCCTGGCACATGGCAGACACTCAGTAACTATTAGTAGTGAGTGATAATGAAGATTGGTGACCTACTTTTTTAATTGCACCTCTTCTGTGAGACCTTGTTTTCCTCCTTTTTCAGGCATATTAATCAGCCGTTTCCTCTGCAGAGATTTATGCCATCATAAAAACAAATTTTTCTCACTTGATTGTGAGCTCGATCCACTCAATAGTGCTAAACAGTGAGAGAAATATGTTTGTTACTAATTAACACCTACATTTGGTGAAAAACTTTTGAATAACCCCTACTAACATTTAAAATATACATATAATTTGAATTAATGATTTCTCTTGTAGGAATTCTTATATATATATGTCATTTTAAATAGTAGGATAAACATTTAGAAGAGGCATCAGTAAGTCAAAGAGGACCAGGTACTCTGTACATGGTAGGGTTAAAAACTGTTGAGTGAAAGCAGTTGAGCACCATTTTAAAAAGTATAATTCATTCAAAAACACCTGTTACACATTTGTTAAGACACTATACTAAGTTTTCAGGATTAAAAAATGAGTAAGGAAAAAAAATCCATAGTCTCGAGTTCACATTCAAGTGAGAACATATATCATCATAACAGCAAAAGATGAGAAATAAACTCAAGTTCATCAATAGGGAATGAGTAAATTATGGTTCATGCAATGAAACACTATGCAGCCCTTAAAAAAGAGGGAGGCAGCAGTTTCCAAACTGATAAAGGATTGTCAAATATAAGTAGGAAAAAAAACAAGGTGCAGAACAATGTATAAAGTGGAAAAAGATATGTTTCTACTTTACAGTTTCCATTTGTGAAAAAAATTACTTATTTTCTTATATATGCATGGGTTTTTCAGCAAAGACACTGGTCATCTGGAGAGAGAACTGGGTGAGTGGGGTTTAGGTGTATGAGGAAGACTTACTTTTCACCACACCGTGTAGATGTATTATCTATTAACAACAACAAAAAAGCCATACCTGACAGATTATGTGTATGTATGTGTGTGTGTGTATGTGTGTGTATGTCAGGGTAAAGGGGACTGTTATGGCATAGTATGGCCTGTTACACTAACACAAATTTTATTCTCTCACCTTTCCTGTGAAACTCCTACTTAGTAAAGAAACTGCATTCCAGAAATTTCTAGTAATTACTTATAGATTTGTGTACGAGGGTTGTAGGGAACTATGCTTTTTAAAAAAAACAACACAATATTTCCTAAGACTACCTTAAAAGATTATGTATAATGTAAAAGTGCAATACTTTAAGATTAGTAATGTTAAGGTTAGCAATTGAAAATAATGACCCAAATAAGAAAAATATCTCTATGAATAAGTGTATTGTTTTTGGTGGCACTCACCCTCTCTTTTCTGCAGAAAAGCCAGCTTAGTTATTTCAGTGTGTCATCTTAGTTTGGGGATGATGTGTTTTGTCCAGTTCCCTTGCTAGCATCACATTCTAGGGCACAATATTTCTATTCTGCTAAGTTTTGGCATGTATGTGATTTAACTAGTTGGGTATACTTGGCATGGTTATATATGTAACACTGTTTAATTCTGCATAGTGCTTTGTTGAAAAGATTATTAAAAACTGGTAACTGGTTAAAAATACTGGAATAAAAAATATTGTAACTATAGGTTGGCGAGGACTAAGACAGGAAATGTTTAAACTACTATTAATGTGTTCTTAGTCATTCACTCCTGCAGAAAACTAGTTTGAGATGAGAATTGTTCTTTCGAATGTGCTAAATAGAAACATTACCTATGGAAACATATAATATACATAACATTCATTCATTCAATAAATACTTATTGACATTTGCTGTATGCCAAATACTATTCTAGACATTGGAGATATTGCAAGGTACAAAACAATGCCTTCCCTTCTAGAGCTTACTACAAATACAATTCATAACATTGACAATGGGTTCAAATTAAAATAACTTAAGCCTTTTATTAAATAGCGTCTCAAAAGTCATGAGTTCACAACACAGAGGTTTTTAGGAGACAGATTGCCACAATTAAAAAATATTCATTATAGGGGAAGTGTACTTTCAGAGTGGATTGTTACTTATTTCAGTAAATATGTTAGAGATTATCTCATCTAGAGACACATCTGTCAAAATCATTTCAGTAAGCCTTTGGTGTTCTCTCCAAAATAGAGTGGGACACTGTAACTGGCATGTGAAGACATGCACAAAATTGAGTCTTAAGAAAGGAAGGCAAATGTCTTTGAAGAAAATAGGGATATGTTAGATGTACCACGGGCAAATTAAAAACTCTTGCCTGCTTTAGGAAAGAAAGACTAATATTTTCGTATGGGGAGCACTTCTTAAATGAACTGATTTGTCATTTTATTTTCAATTATAAGAAAATAATGGCAGAAGTTTGTCTTGGCTAACCATGCCGAAAACTTTGTTCATCAAATCATATACACCTATCAATCCATATATACACAAGTATGAATCATCACAAGGGCACGTTAAGGGCTGTCAGTCTCAATGGTACCATCAGTAGTTGGACCTCCCCTATCCTCTCACTTCTCTTATGTTTGTTTCAGCTTCTTTCCATCACCCACAGTTTCATTTCTTTGGCACTAAAGATGTTAGCTTATTCTTGAACCTCAGTAATTTACCTTACAAGCAATTTGAAGTTCTCCCTACAAAGATTTTCTGAAAAGGAGCTCTAGTGTTGAAGTTTACTTTTAGATTTAATATACAAGTCATAATTAGAAAGTGTTCTTGGGTTACGGTAAAATTGGAATTAATTTGGGCTTCTTTCAAAATATATCTGAAATCAGGAGCCCAGAGTAATATAAAATGGTCAAAGGCAAGCAGCTTGAGAAACATGATTTAGGGAATCATGTTTACATCTGACACACTTCAGCTTCGCTTTGTAAGTTTTTGTACTGGTTCTCCATCATAAGTAATAGAAATGTTCACATCACCCGAGACTTTGCTGGGGTAATAAAAGACTTGCTAATAGCTCTCTAAATCTTCCATATTCTAATGTTACTTTGCCTCCGTGCAGAGGAAGTTGACTCCGTAACAGCAAGTTTAGCAATGTAAGCAGCCATTAAGAGGAAATTTTTAAAAAGAAATTGAGGAAATTTTATTACCCTCCTGGAGCCAAAGAACCCATGGAAGAGAACAATGTAACATCAAACTTAAGTGTTTTAAACAAAACACAATTATTCACCAGCTTTTCCACAGAACTATACCTCGGGAATGATTAGACCTTCTAGAGATCAAAAGTTATGTACAAATTTCAACCAAAACTCATCATCTCACAGTTAGTAAGCTTACAAAATGTCTTGGTATTTATCTAAACTATCAGCTCTAACCACAAAAATCCTTAAATGGATTAAAAGCTAACACCTTACATGGTGAATGGGAAATGAGCGGTAAGCAGGGCACAGAGTAAAAAAGCAACAACGTGCAGAAAACAAATAGGACTTTGTTCCCAAACTAAAATGTGCCTAAGACTTGTCTAACCATACAAAGCTCTTAGGTAGGCAGCTTTCTGTACCTTCAGATTTCACACCAACACCTCAAATCCAGAAATCATTGTTTTCAAGTTGCTTTTTACTTTATCAGTTGAATAAAACACACCAAATACCAAGTGTTTCTATTTCGTGTTGCTCTCTATCATTTCATACTCCGGTAAGAATTTGAATTTCCTTGGGCACTCAAGTCGGAAGCCAAATAGGACAGGTTTGTTTTACCCTCCTTGTAATAAGAGACCCCTGCACCCCATACCCAGGAAACTCTGGCTCCAATGTCTGAGGTTCCATGAGTTCTTTTAAGATGAAGCTGTGCTTTATACGGGTCTTTACATTCCTCGACAGTGCTGGACATCTAATAGCCTCAACTGAACTGAAAAATTTGGAACGCTATTGTCTCAGTGAACAGGTACTTGGAAAATCATGAATTACAGTAGATTGAAAGATGGATGAGGATACTTTATGTCAAGAATCTGAAAGTTGATTAAAGGTTACAGAAAAAAATCATTGTATTTTTCTATTAGATGTTTACTTGGGTGATTACAAAATGAGATGAAAATATAGATGTACATAGAACTCATTGAAAGTTCCACAAAATTATACATTTAATCAGCAAAATAACCCATCCAAAACTGAAATATACTTAATTTGCTAATAATAAAAATCTAATGCTACAAGAGTGCTTAGTAATTAAAGGAACTTAAAGGGAATACACGTTTAGAAGGAATGTTACATGACTATAATCAATATTAAATCTTGATTTACCTCCATAATTCGGAAGTCATGAAAAGACAGTAGAAGTCAGTAGACCAGACATGGAAATTAGATGTAACCATGATGGAAATACAGAAAAAAAACTTACCGAATTCTGGATAACCTGACTTGAAATCATAGGTGCATTGAACTTGGATTAATCAAATGTTTCAAGGATTGAGGTGAAATGGTTAAAAGATTCTGGTATATCCAGAAGACGTATTACTGAGTTTCTTGAAAGCTATTTGGAAGTTCAGATTAACATTTTAGATTTCCTTACATATCATTAAAATAGAACATATGAAAAAAATCAAAGATGTAGGGTAATATGGTATTTGTCGAATGATGTGTGGCTATTTTTCATGGCAAGTAATAACTAGATAAACAGAGCAAGATACTTCGAGTTTCTAAATAGGAATCCTACAAAACAACGTTTAGCTCCTAGAAAACCAAAATATTTGCTTTCAGTTAATTATTATTATTATTATTTTTTGCTTTGGTCACTTTTTAAACTCCTGGCTACAATTTAAGCAGTACTGAATTCCTATTTGATTTGTTTTGGCTAACATTTTTCTTCAGAAGCAAACTCTATTTAGGGTAAGGGGGAGAAAAAGTTTCAGACCTCTTAGACAGAACCTTCATTTCCTCTTAACTGTGTTTCTCCATCAAAAACAAGTATTCAAATAAGGACTCTCAATTATCTAAACCTATTTTTGGCCACCTTCCGGAATTTCTTGTTATATCTCCCTTGAAATGCCACAGTTGCACTCTTGGAAAACTTGTCTTCCTGGTTTTCAAATTTCTGTTTATTATTACAGCTCTTCAGCCAGAATGCCAGGTCTTTGTGCTGTACTGTTTCTTGAAACTAGAGACAGGCACATTTCCCACAATTCAATTACTTGCCTTTCCATTTAAGAAATTAAAGCCATGTCAATTTTATAAAGTTTTAACTGACTGAATTATTTGGACTTTAAGTTCTCAATTTCATTCCCTCAATCTAATACTGGGAAAGATCTTTGCTTTATTAATAGAAGGGTAAGGTTCAAGAATTTTAACACATTTTAGTCACTGTCCCTCAAAACTGATACAAATGTAGGGATTTTCTTATAGGCCATGCTTGAGATATGACACTCTAAGCAAAAAAGGGCGAGCTTTAATTCAATTCTGGAAATGTTTAAGATTACATACCTAATCAAATAATTTATTTACATAAACATGTATTTATATATTTCTATTTTAAAGAAAGGGATCTATTGTCTTTAATAAAGTTCTTCAGTTAGCTCGTCTACCCATATCAGTTTTATGTAGATACTGACAAATTTACCTTATCAGCCTGACTTTTACATACAATTTCAGTTCTGTACATTCAGCAACCTTTAATCAAAGCATTTCAAATGGAAGACCTGCATATCATCTTAAATTCAGTATTACAAAAATGGGACTCAATGTCTCTCCTACACAAACTTGCTTCGGTTAACTGTCCACTTTCAGGGATACCACGATTGTCTTCTAGTACAGAAAATGTATAATTTTTGATACCTCCTTTTTATCCAATTCATCATGATGTTCTACAATTTTTCTTCTAAAATAAATGTATTCTTTCATCTCCAATCTCTCATTGCCATTATTCTATCCGGGTTTTCTTCACTCCTAGATTACTGCAATAGACACATGCCCAGTTTCCTTGCCACTAGACTTTATTTCTTAGAATCCTTCTATATATAGTATTGCCACATTTAATTTCCAAAAATTCCATTACTTTGTCAACTTCCACTGTTTTGTTTCAAGAGGCTATACTGCCTCCCTATTTCTTGCTGTATCAAGACTAACATCTTCTAATTGGTTTCCAGGCAAAGGTCCAATAGCCTAATTCTAACCTAGTAATCCAAATTCATGTAACCTTTGCCTCAGGTTTTAAGACAAAGTTCCCAAATTATTTTTGGGGGAATACTGCAATCTCTTTTGACTTAAATTCCCACCCACAAACCAGTCAACTATTGACAACTCAGTGTATCATAATTTACAAATATACAGGTCACAAATGACAAAATGAAGACTTTTTTATTGAATTAGCAGTCAATTTTCTAACCCCCCGATTGAATTCCCCAGTTACTCACAGTTTTGTGCCGAGATCATCTCAGGTAGCATTTACTGCCCTTCACTAGAGCAGACTGTTTTCAGGCACTCTGAACTGTACAATGTGTGTGCAGCTTCCAGTCTCAGTCCTTTCTCCACGTGGTCTCGTGGTACAGGTATACAGCCAGTTCTCGCTTTTTTTTTTTTTTTTTTTTTTTTTTACAGAGGGGCACCAGGTGTTGCGAAAATACACGCCTAGAAAACAGGTCATAAAGCAAATCAATATAGAGGGGAAATTTGCCATAGGAACCATTATTTAATTGCTGGTTGCCTTTTGGCTACATGTTAAACACAACAAATATGACAACTACCCTCAAAGCCAAACCAAACCCAACAGCAACAATAGACTTTTAAAAACATATCACTGATACATAGATTCTGGAAAATAGACATACCTGTCCTACAGATTTTACATAAAAGCTCATAGGATAAATAAAAATAAACCCTTATCACATTATAAATGAGTTAAATGTCCTAGCATAAAATAAACGCTGCATATTTGATCTTCAATTTTCTTAAGATTTCTTAAACCTTTTTTGGTATGATTTAGATAAGTCTCGTATATTGTCCAAGAAAATTTATAAGAAAACCTATTCCACTCAATAAGGTAGCTCCAGTAAGCAGAGGGATTCAGAAGCATACCATTTTCTTTAGAGTCACTTGAAAGAACTGCAGTAGATACTGAATACATTTGTTTTTTTGATTGTGGTAATGGTATTTCTTGGAAAGTATTTTTTCATGTAAGGACTTTTCATTCTAGTACTACTATCTTCCATCTCCTGAAACACACAAATAAAGGCCAACACAAAACAAGCCACTTCATTGGAAAGCTTTAGACGATCAGTTAGGTCACTAATAGCCCTTAAAAAGGGATATTAAAATTTCACAGGCCTTCCAACTATTCATAACTCCACCTATAGGTTTCTGGCTTTGATTAAAAATGTTTAAAAAGGATACTGTAAGGTAGCTAAAACTTGAGGCATGAATGTTAATAGGCAGCATTGAATGAGAGGAGCCCTGATAAGCAGTAAAAGATAGAGAACTCCTTGTTACCACGAAAGAGCCTAGACATTACATTTACCTAGTTGGTATTTAGCCTTTCTGGAATACATTACCATAAAGGCTTACTGCTGACTTTCAGCAGTCAGTTGCCATTTACCAAGAACCTGCTATGTTAGGCTGGCAGAGTATATAATAAAAAATGATTGTCCCTGCCCATAAAGCAGAATGTATTGTTTTAAGTATAGAAGCACAAAAAAGAAATGGTATTTCTGGCTGAAGAGGAACATGAACTAGGAAAACATGCAGGAGTTAGATAGCCTAAGATCTAAACAGTTGAAGATGAGGGAAAGGACATTCTAGGAGTAAATAACTTGAGCTAAGGCTTGGATGCAAATCAGAGGTTTGGAAAAGGAGTATTTCTATTTGGCTTAACAGTACTTCGGTATTAATTGGCAATCATTCCCACAGTGGTAAGGTCAATCTTACTAGGGCCAGAAATAGCCTGACAGTAGATTTATGCAACCCTTTCAAGATTTTTCACTGGATTTACTGAGTTAAAATCCAGAGACTCCCTTAATGATTAGGGTAAACTTGTCTAATTTAAGCCTAGATTTCCTTCCAGTATTTCTTACAGATTGTGCTCTCTTCAAATCATCATACATCAGCTCCCAAAGGGCTCCAGGCAATTTGAATATTCTTGTTTTCTTCTATTAGAAATTAGGGCACTTTATTTAAAGGAAGGAAAACAACCTCAAACATGGTTGCACTCATTTCCCTACCTATCTCTGTATTGATTCCCCAATACATATTTCTGCTTTCAACCTAGTGTATCTGCTTTAGTCCTTGCTATCTGATCATGCCTTGGTTCATGCTTTTTGCACTTGAAAGTCTCCAATTCCTTCATTTCACTGAATTTTCATTCCTTAAGCCCAGCTCATCTTCCATCTCCTCTAAGTCTTCTCTGTTGAGTCTAAGTCCACACTTCCTTCGAGCTTCTACTGCACTTCAAGTCAGCAAGGCAGACTACATTCCACTATTCTCTAGTTGTTTCTTGTGTGTTAGTATAATGTTCCCATCTAAGCTAAAAGTTCTTTGCTGACAGAGACCATTCTTTTTTTTTTTATGATTATAGTGAAATACTGGGCATAGAATAGGCCCTTAATAATAAAAGATTCTCTCTCTTAAAAATGCAAACAAAAATTTTAAGGCATTTTATTTTAATAACTATTTTTGATGAAATAAAATTATATTCACTCTGATATACAGAATTTGAAACCTCAAATTATCACCTCAGATTTTCACACTATTCAAAAATAGATTTGCATGAGTAAAATTGTCCTACTCTACCACATGCATGTAATATAACTATGATCAAAACCAGTAACCACTCTTGATAATCCAATTCCTTCTGATCCAACTTCTAGCAGTAGGAGAGATTACAAATGCATGGCCTTGCTTACAACCAACAGATTAAAACTGAAAGGTTTATAATTCGAATCCTTTGGAGTGTACATCTTTCAAAAGCGTTGTCAAATCATGAATACAATACACATCTGTTGAGTTTGAAATAAACTGAAATCTTGCTTAAAGGAAACTGGAATTCTTCAAATGGAATCCTTAGTTAACCTAAATTAGTATCTTGAATTTTACTTCAAGAAGAAAGAAGTCAATCTTAAGAAAAATTGTAATCAAACACTCTGGGTTATATGGCTTAAAACACATTGAACACAATTCTTAAAACTTCTATATTATTTCATACTTTATTACATAATACTTTTATATGACTTGATATTTTTACTCATAACATTTAATGATATTCAGCATACTCTGAGAAAATATAAATTGTTTTAGAAAATATTTACAATTATTGTAAACTTCAATTAACTAAATCTAGTACGCCATATTGTCCCATTAATTCAATTAAATGCTTTATCTGATAAACTTTTAAAATTTATCATTATTTTTCATTTACAGTGAGTGCCTCTCCACAGTGACTTCCAGTGGAGTTATTTTGTTGTTTTTGATCTTATCTCACACAATCAAGTTGTTGGTCTGATAAAGGGTAGAAGAAACAAACCTAAAGCTTTTTCCTATAATGGCAAAGTTTTCCCAGAATTTTAAGGTGAGATTTCCACATAAATCTACATGATTACTTAACTTTTCCCTTTGCCTTTATGAATAATGTCAGTGTACAGAAATATTTGCAAAATGGATATATTAGAGGCCTACTCTGTTCTAGGATTATAAAAATTTGGGACAAGACTTCTCACAATTTAAAACTGAGGCTTGGAGAGACTTGGGTAAGGTAACAAAACTAACTTGGGTAAGGTCACACAACCAGCAGAGGAGCCAGTTTTAAGTATTTGAAAATGACCACACTTAACTTCTCTGGGATAGGAACAGTTTAAGCTTCTGTTTACATTGTCAATACTCTGGCAAAATAACCAAGCTACTTAAACACTTCTTTAGCACAATATTCAAAAAATGAATTTTATTTTACTGCATTATAACCTTTTGTTCTGCTTCATTTCATGGTCTTCTAACCCAATGGGAAAGCTTTAGCTTTCTCTTACATGCTCGTTATCTTAATAAAAAGGCATACTGATGACATTGGAGAGACTGGTATCAGGGGGAAGTGCATCTGAACAAAGTGACATGCTGAATGAATAGTTGTACACACATTATTGAATGAGAATGAAGTGATGGAAGTTTCATTGTCTGAGACTTTAAAAATGACAAAATTATAGACAATAACTTAGATTCTCATGTCTAGAATCATCAAATTAATCTAATGGACAATTTCACTTCTAATTTATATCACTTGATTTTCCACATTACTCTTAATTCTTGAATGAATTATTTCTTTAGACATGCTTTTATTAGAAAAATTTATTTTCTGTAGGAGGAAACACCAAAACCAAAAGCGTAGTCTAAAAAGATTTAATTTAAAAAAATTCATTTTACTATCTCTGAGGACTTTCATCTTTTCAACTCAGAAATTAATATAAAAATATTGAATATTACAAATAAACACAGAGAAGTCTCCAAAATTGTTTTGCTGATAAAGGAATTCTAAATATTCTGACACCTTTTAAAACCACCATGTTAAGTAAATCAGTTATTAACTCATTCAATATTAATTTAAATGTTTATTAAATATCTGCTGGGTGTCAGATGTTTTAGTTTAATTTTAACGTTGTCCTTGCATCTGTAAGGAAATTGTTACTGGAAATAATGTATCAGACACCACAAATTGTAAAATTATACATTGTACACATGAATAAATTAAAATTTAACAGCACGATTTCATATAACATACTAAGACAGGAAATGAAACAAAATGAAAGGTAAACTTAGCAAAAAAGGAATTTCCAACCTCTTAGCCCTCTGCAGGGCTAATAATTAATGCAGGTCTGGATTAAAGATGAGGTTTAAGACAATCTCATCATTCTCATGCTTCCTTTCATAAGTCTCTAGTTAAGTTCTATTGAGCAATTATCAACCTAAAGCTAAGTGTTGGCATTATGCCATGTATTGTATTTTAGAATCTTGATGTCAAAATCCTATTCTAATGCAACAATATCTTAGGTTTTATTCTTTGTCTAAAAATGAGGGTAATTATTATCTGACAATAATTTTAGAAAACTTCATAAAAATAAATTTTATAGCAGACATCAGGTAAATTATCAAGGAATACATTTGCGAACTATGAAACACCTAAATATTTTGACAGGCACACTATGCCCAATTTGGGAGGAATTAACTATGAAGAGCAACAGAGGCTACCATGTGAAAGAGATCCAAGAGGCTACACACAGCAAGTAGGATATTAAGGCTAGAGATTCAGTTTGTTTGGGAATAGCCTTGGGTTCCCCAAACAGTAGAGCGCAGAAGCCAGATGACTTCCCAACACAGGGCAAAACATCTGAATGCCATGGATTTATGGAAGTGGGATTTCGAGGCTGGGTGCTGTAGGCTCAGGCAGGCAGGTGGAGTGCAGAGGCTGGGGAAGATCAGCAAAACACAAATGATTTCAGTGGGAAAGATGCAAGTGAAAACTATTTCTTGATAAGTAGAAACAGAGAGGTAGTTACAAATAGCTGTTCTGGATGAATTTCTTAGATACAAGCTAATGATTTCATCAGTCTAAGCAAGGTTGGCTTGGATTTTAAAGGTATCCTAAACAATCAATAGTAGGGCCAATCCGATCAATGATGGAGAAAAAAACAGCCATTAAATAATTTTAACACTTTTAAAAGTACTTAATACGTAAAAAAAAAAAAATCCCGAATTATGAGATGGTTGCAAAGTTAACTGTAATTCCTGACCTCCATAGTGCTTTCTCATAACTTCTCAGAAAGAACATCTGGGAATCCATTTCAGTCTGTTAGATTTCCTAAGATTTACGCCAGGTAGTCAAAATTTCTCATTTGTGTTACCTGAGATAAAATACTCTGTGAAATTATTTATTCCATAACTAGTACATCATCTCAATGAGAAAGGGCCCTTACAAAGACTTATTTCACATATAGAACTTTATATTGGCAAGTACTACTTCATGTTCTCATTCCTTATCTTTCAACGTAATTGTGACATAGGTGATCTATAGATTTGACTTAATTGTGCCTGGGAGAATTCCACTGAAAAGATCTAATTTCTGGCTATCTGACCAATCTATAATAAGAGAACATATTACTGAGTGTGATGTGAGGTCATCAGCTACATTAGTCACCAAATGAGCTGAGTTAAGATAGTCTCTCAGCTCAAGTCTATTAGGCTCACAGGCTAATAGAAAAAGAAAATAATTACAATATGATGTAACATAAGCAATGAAACTTATGATAGTACAGAAAGGGGAGTTAATTTTGTGTGTATGTGGAGTGGGTGGGAGGAGGTACCCCTTCTGAGGTAATACCTAAGAATATTTCTGAAGGCTAAGAATTTGCTATATTGCCTGAAATTATTCTAAGAGACAGAATGAAGTTAATGACTATGAAGCCTTGCCAGAAGTCCAATTCTTTAAATAGACGTGAAATACTAAAAGAATGGTGTATCTGATAGCTTAATTTCCAAAATTTTACATTTTAGATGTAGTTTGTCTGCAGCCTTTTAGTTACAAAAGGCCTCTTTTCTTAGATTTTGATGCGCTTCCAAACAGTGTGCTTAAATGAGGTGATAATGATGCTTGATACTTACATCTTAAAAACAAGTCAAATATGACCTATAGATTGTGTAGCCTTACTCTGCAGTTGGGGATGAGTACTCTTATTAAGAGCTGACCGAATTTGTGTATCTGCATGTATATCCATGGACCATACAGGAGGACATGGACACATAGAGATCCATGTCCCGTGTTACGGAAACACACTGCTAAGAGCACGCCTCCTTGCAGTGGGGCAGTAGTACCATCATGGAGCACTTAAGATAATTTGTGCTTGGTATAGTACCACCACTAACAAACCTATCTTTAAGACATTCTTTGGAAAGTATCACTATCATTTTGCACATTTTATGGCTATTAATATTTGTTAATTGTCTCTTTTGTTAGCTATAGGACAAAGGCTGTAGATGAAATTACTAAGAGCATGAGATCTGCCATCAAACCACCTGAGTTTGAATCCTGAGTCCATTTACTAGTTATGTAACATGAGGCATGCCACTTCCCTGACTCAGTTTCCTTACCTATAACATGGAGATGATGGACCTTCCTCATAGAGTGGTTATGAAAATCACATGGGCTATTAAATGTAAAATTTCTGGCAAAGAATTAAACAATCAAGGTGTTAATTATTTCTATCACTAAGAGCAGCACCTAAAGCTTCAGTGGTTCCTATATGCACTTTAAGAAATCAACAATCCTATGGCGTAAGTACTAAAATGTTTGACTTGATTGTTTTGAGTCATTTCCACTAAAATAACCACTCAAAATAAACAAAACTTTACT
This sequence comes from Rhinolophus hipposideros, assembly GCF_964194185.1. NCBI lineage: Eukaryota > Metazoa > Chordata > Mammalia > Chiroptera > Rhinolophidae > Rhinolophus > Rhinolophus hipposideros. The sequence continues at coordinate 19,312,132 of NC_138050.1, forward strand.
GGCCTATTTCCCACAGGGGTAAATAAACATTAATACATGTGCCAGGGCTCATGTTCATTGTATTTACAATTCTCATATCAAGAATCTCATATAAATTGGAAGAGAACTAGGGTAGTCTGAAAAGTACTTGAATTGTAAAAATTAAGAAGTCCCCATTAAAAGATGTCGTGAAAATTATCTTCTCAGCCAAGCCATAACGTTGTTTAATCATCTCAATGATTTGGGCTCAAAAGACTGGTAAAGATATTCAGAATAATTATTTCCTGCGTACTTGCCAGAATCAACTAGACCCACTGCCAATTTCAGAGTAAGGTTGACCTTCCTTGGAACACTCCACTTAATAAGCTGAGAACCTACTATGTACCTGGTAAAATGAGCAAAGCTCCAATTGAAACAATTCAGAAAGGAATTCAAAGAGTGGTAATTCTAAGCCCAAACTATGACCCTGCAGCTTATCAACATCTGAGCACCCTAGAATATAAACATCAAAGAATACCCCATTGACACTATAACCTGTCTCCTCAAGATAAAACTGTATGATTAAAAATTTCTGTAGAATTGATTTCTTCCTGTTAGTTTATCCAAATTCAACTTAAATTCTCCTTTGAAGTCTTAATAGGAAAACGAAAACTTAATCCAGTTCTTACTGGATTTGTTCAAGAGCCTTCAAAGAGTAACCCTCCTTGAAAATAAATGCCAACTTATAAAAGCTTTTAGTATTTAAAAATTATGTTCTAACTACAGTACTTAATGAAAATGTTAACATTTTCATTATTTCATAGTTCTCAGACAAGTGACATTGCTTCTGGAAACCTTGATCTTGAACTATCTTCCTTAGATACTGTCAATTTGTTAAAACAATGATTATTTTTAGTAACAAATGTTCGAAAATACAAGATATCCAGAAATTTCCCCATAATTTCCTTTAGTCAAAGAAGTGTCTTTTGTTAGTACAAATACCCTTACATTTTAAAGACAAGCATTTGATCAAGCCGATGTATTTTCATTTTAAATGTCTTTAATCTGACTAATTTCCCCCCTGTATTTTGTCCCTCTTAAGGTCCTTGGTACAGCGGTCTAACACACACATCCATAGTTGGTAGAAAGCCCTTGCTTGTTTAAAGAGATCATGTTTGCATCTCTGAAACGCAATCTCCCATTTTGCCATCCAGTGCAATACAGAATAAACAAGTCTCAAGATTCTTTTTCAATCAAGCTTTTCAATACCCTTTCAACTACTCCTTATGAAATTTGAACACGTCATATTTTTTCAATTCTCTCAATGCTCTCTATTTAGTTCACATCCATCCTCTACATGACATGTGCCTGAAATGAGACAAACACACCAAGACTTCCAATGAACAATAGCTTGGGGGAACAAGTGTTTATTAGCATATAGTAATAAATTAACCTGAATGAACAATTTTCATGCTAACTTTGAAATTTGTTGAACTTGTACCCAAACTCCAAATTAAATTACCCAATTTGGCTATCCAGAAACCAAGACCACCATGTGGCATTGTTGAAAATAAGGAAGAGTATAGAGAACTTTATTTCTAGGATTTTAATGAATATAGGAAGTATAGTAAAATCATAATTTTTCCTGAGAGTTTTACTCTGTAAAACTTTCTAGAAAAAAACAAGTCACCAATTTTTAAAGCTTCAAATCCTTGAGTTTTAAACATCTAAGAATCACTAATTCAAAAGTGGTACCATAACTGTTATGGACTCAAACCTTTACTTTTGGGTGTCTTTCCTATATTTTCAAAGGATACAATACCCAGTAAAATGCTAACAAAAGTGGCGTAACAAGGTCTGACTTGAAATCTGCACCATAGGCCTATTTTGATGACAATCACCCATTCCCTTAAGAGTCAGATTTTTAGACCCCCAAGTAATATTTTCTTTATTCTATTAACCAAGTTGTTTTTAGAATCTAAACCTGCCTTTCTAAATTAAACTACTATTCTTAAGAGTAATAAATTATGTTAGCTTGTGAGAAAAATAGATTGAGACATACCATTTTTGCTTACCTTCTAAATGGGTCGCTGTGACAGGTCATATACTATGATTTCATATATTTGTGTCATGTTTACATTTTGACAACCATAGCTGTATGTTTGAACTGAAATGTCCATAATTACTAGTAAATGTTTTTTGAATTTCAAATGTGAATTCCACAATTTTAGAAGAGCTCAGCTTTTTGATAAATTTGATGTGATTATTGAGGTACAAAGGAAGAAACAAACAAATGTTAGATTTCTCTTTGAGCAAATCTTGAGCAGTGCACATTATTTCAGTAGTTACTTTTCTTACTCTCCTGTTTAAACCCTTCAAAGACTTCCCTTGCCTCAGAATTCTTCTCACACTACGGAAAGGTACCCTTGGGGACAACATGCAAATGTGGCAGAGGAAGCTACGTGATAAACAAGATGCATCTTTTCATATGCTCAAGTTTACTAAAATACCTTGAGAAAAAAAGTTAAGCTTTTTACAGTACAATATTATGAAACATATTACAAAATTGGTGGTATTTTTTTCCAGTATACTTTAGATAAATGTAAAGAAAAAATTTCTGAGCCAGAGTACATCCTGTTATCTCTTCTCCAGAGGGAGATGCTCTTTCTAGTCCGGGGCATAGTTATGAATTGGATTAAGAAACGAAACATCCACCTGTGTAAGTAGAAGGGAATGAGGATAATAGTAGTAGTTGCCAATGGGTGGTAAAACGGTGATTTTTAAATAGAATTTTTGCCTTTTCTGAGTAATACCCTTTTCTATGGGTATTACTTTTATTATTTTCAGGTGTACAAACCAACATACTAGACATTTACACCTTCAAAGTGAAAACCCTCTTCCCCCCAAGCTACTACCCCTCTGACAATCTTATGCAGCTGTTATAATACCACTATCTTCTTTATGCCATATTGTTTATTACTTTTATGCTACGAAAAATTAAACCTTTAAACAGAAAATCCTTAACTTTTAGATCTGAAAGTCCGTTTTGTTGTGCTATTATTTATAACTAAAACAAATCAATTTTTCTTTACATAGTTTCAAAATTAAAATAGATTTATCTACTACTCCTTTTCTTATACTTACCTTTTGGGGTTTCGGGAACTGGAAGAGTGGGGTAATGACAGCAAAATCTCTCAACAAATTCAAGAAATAATTATTGAATTCCTTTTCAACACTCCTTTGAGAACACCAAATGGATTGCTCCCCTGAAGCTGGTTTTAAAATAAGCTAATTTTTGAAATAATCTGTTCAGTTCTTCCCATGATAGTCAATCCTTCATTATCACTTCTAAACTTCCTGAACCCAGAATGATTTCCATTTACGGATTTCCAAAGGGGGTGATTATGTGGTGGTAAGGCTGCTTCAAATAATTTTTATTATTCAAGGATGTCTCACTCCTTTTCAAAAAAAACAAACTCTCCCCATTCACATAAATCATATATGCTTATTTATGGTACACCCCCCTTAACCTACTAAGATTTATCTCACACCCATAGCAAACCAGTAATAACAGTTTAGTAAACATATTCTTCTAATTAGTCTGTTCACACTCTATTTGGTAACCTTTTCACTTAATCATGAACAACTTTCTAGCTCATTAAATATAATTATTTTAAATAGTTGAACAGTATTCCATTTAACATGTTATTTAATCAGCCTTTTACTGTTAGACACTGAAAAAACTCTGCCAATCTTTTATTATAAACACTATAATAAACACATGGATTACCTCTTAAAAGAGTATATTTAATAATTGCTTTTACAATATTAGAAAATTGAAATAGGTAATCCATTCTTTTAATGTGCTGAAGTCCTAGGAATATACTATGGCTGGTCCACACTGTGTGAGATAGACAGAAAAAAAATCAACTATATCACTTTGGAACTTGATATTTAGTCTGGTGTTTTAAAGTTCTGGATGTCTTAGTTCATCTGCTTTTCTTCATTTTGTTTTTAAAATTTAAAATTTTTATTCATATTGCTAATCCATTTCAAAGGTTAAAATGTATGAATAAATGAGGTGCAATTAATGATAAAGTGTTATGTTGTTCAGTGTGTTAAGTTAGAGAAAAAGGTTAAGAGCTATGGGTGTAAATGGTTCATACTATGGGAAGGAAGTATGCCAAACTGTTAAAATGAGGAAACACTTAGCACACACGAGAAATTTAGCCTGATTTTAAAAAATGTATAGGACTTAGTTCGGGAAGAATTGGGATGGTGAAATGGCATAAATAAAGGCACAGATTAAAAAAAAAATGTGATGTGTCAGCACTAGTTCACTGGAAGAAAAATAGGAAAACTTAAGAAGGTTGGGGCAAGATCATGAGGTACAAGCTGAGAAGCCTGAATTTCACCCAACAAAAAGCAGTGTTTTAGGAAGATTAATTTAGTGGGATACACTGTAGCAGATGAAACAATTACAGGCAAAGAACTCCTCAGCTAAGATGCTGCAGAACAGGAATAAGCAAGAAATAATGAAGTACTTAACTACCGCAGCCAATTCCAAGAATGGAGGCATCAAAGACTACCGTGATTTGTTTGAGTTAATGACAAACAATAACAAGTTCAGAGTGTCTTTTGGAGCCATTACTTTGACTAACTAAACTGGTCAAGTGGAAAACAATTTGAGAGCCATCAAAGCACAATTTGTAAAAACCTCATCATCACACATACACCTATTAGCCAAACATTTAAACATTGTTTATATTTTAAATGGTCTCAAGTGGAGGTTCTAACCTTGAGTCCAATTCATAAAAATATTCTATGCACAAAGGTCAAATAGGCTGAGGCACATACAACTGTCAAGGTTCTCTTAAACAAGTATGAAAAATTAAATCTGCAGATTAAGCTAAAGCTTAAACAGCCATAAGCGCAGGCCCCTATAAACTCTTCCATCCTGAGCTACGATTCTCCCTCTTGTACAATTCATCCTAGCCACCCAGACCTCCCTATTGTTCCTTGTACACACCAAAAATGCCTGTCTCAAGGTCTTTGCAGTTTCTGTATCTGCCTGAAAGGCTAAAGGTTTGTTCCCTTATTATTTTTAGGTCTTTGTTCAAATGCTATCTCTGTGAGCTCTTTTCTGATCATACTATTTGAAAACATACCCCTCTAGCCTTCCAAAAACCTTTATACCATTGCTTGCACATCCCTCACTTTATTTTTTCCATAGAACTTGTTACCACCTGACATGCCACATATGGTACCTATCAGTTTTTGTCTATTCTGTTACCCACGCCTCACTCCCAAGATTGTAAGCACCATGAGGGCTGGAATTTGGTTTGTTCATTGCTGATCCTCAGTATCTACATATAAAATAAATTTGTACCTTGCTATATATGTTTCAAATCTATTTTTAGTGGTCCTTGTCAAACATTAGCATTTTCACACTGCCAGAAAAATAGTCATGAAAGTATAAACAAAATATAAAAATCGGCATAAACTATGTTAAAATTTATAAATTCTCCTAAGAAATGATGTACTTAAACTTTCTTGACACATACTACTGAACAACAAATACTCTACTTCACTGCTTCAGGCTACAATGGTATTTTTCACTGGTCACATGGAAACTTAAAATTGCCCTATAGCTTATTTACTATCATATGAATTAAGTCCAGAGGAAAAGTTTTAGTTTACCGTAAGAACTCACATCCTTGAAAATGTTACTTCCATAAATATAAGCATTCCCAAAGATTATAAAATAATGAGAAATGTAAGTAAGCAAACTCTGGGATGATTTAAAATTTCTACCACTTTCTAAAGATATTCTTTAATAGACTAATCTATGCTACGTAGTTAAATTACAAAACAAAGATATATAGAATCCTTTAATAATATCCTTTACGAATCCTTTTAATAATAAGTTAATCAAATTAAGGAACATTTAGCATAAAAGTGGCTTAAAATTTTTTTCCTCAGGACTTCTCAAACAAAATCTAACTATAGTATAAAATAAATATATACAATAACAAGAGTCTCCAGGCAATTTTTATATTTTTTCAAAACACAAGTCCAATCACAAGAAAACAATAAATATCAGTATTATTCAAATTCCCACAGAATTAAGGGGGCTGTGCTCAACAATATACTAATAAACTCATGAAGTTTTTGCATGGATTCCATGTATTAAAAATCAATAGACCCAAATAGAAATTATAAATGTTGAATTGAATTTTCAGTATAATAAAGACAAAAAAACCCAAAAAACCCAGCAACTAATTTGTCACCTTGCACAGTAATTTAAACATAAAAGGTTTAAACTTATTTATTTTGCCAACATTTTTGTCATTGCATATACCCCCCGCCCCCCAAAAAAAGACATCAGACATCTGTGGAATAAATTTTATAAATAAACAAGGCAAGAACATAAACTCCTAAATTTTTAGTGGAATTAATTCTGCATTAACAGGGCTCAAGTTATTATAACTAAAACAGAAACTAAAAATTCTCGTGATACGATTTTTTTTAGCTGGAAATGTTCTGATCATGACCTCTTATTTCTTCTCCCAGATATGCAATACCAAGGTCTGACAATTAAGTTCGCGAACTCATCCTAGAAAAAGTGATCCCTTATTGCTGAATATCACTAAGGTCATCTTCGAAGTAGTCTTGTTGTCAAGCTATGTACCGACTCCAGCGTTTAGTCCACCATTCAAAGCAATTTTAGAACTTTTTCTAGAATGACCATCAGAGCTGTTGTATTACCCTTGATGTCCTGAACGTCGGCAAAATGTCTTCCTTTCAATTTTCCTTTATCTTTGGGTAAAGAAAGAAGTCATTAGGGGCCAGATCAGAAGAGTAGGGAGGGTATTCCAATACAATTATTTGTTTACTGGCTAAAAACTCCCTGACAGTGCCGTGTGAGCTGGTGCATTGTCATGATGTAAGAGCCGTGAATTGTTGGTGAAAAGTTCAGGTCGTTTTTGTCTGTTTCACAGACTTTTCATCACTTCCAAATAGTAAACTTGGTTAACTGTTTGTCCAGTTGGTACAAATTCATAATGAATAATCCGTCTGATATCAAAAAAGTTTAGCAACCTCATTTTGACTCTTGATTTGGACTGACGGAACTGTTTTGGTTGTGGAGAATTGGCTGACTTCCACTGTGTGCTTTGACACTTTGTTTCAGGGTGGTATTGGTACACCCGTTTCATCACTAGTGATAACATGGCTCAAAACATCATCTTGCCTCTCCAAAAGGTCTTGGCAAACTTCAACTCTCCTTTGCTTTTGTTCATCGTGTGCTCCTTTGGGGCCATTTTTGCACATACCTTTCTCATGCCAAGATTTTCAGCTAAGATTTTCCGGTTTCTCTGATGTTTACTTGGTCTGCTATGCTCCTCAGTCAGCTGACAATTTTGACGCATATTTAGACACATTTTTGCAATATTTTCATCAGTTCTGCTAGTTACTGGCCATCTTGACCTCTCTTCATCAGTGATGCGTTCTCTCCCTTCAGAAAAATGTTTAATCCATTTGCATACTGCCATTTTCTTCATGGCATTATCCCCCAAAACTTGGACTAACATGTCCCTGATTTCACTTCCACTCTTGCCAAGTTTAACAAGAAATTTAACGTTTGTTCATTGCTCTAATTCAAGCTCAGACATTTTCCCGACAGCACACAAAAACACGCCAACAGCAACAATGAACACCACTCAGCAAGATACCTCCACAGATCAACACGAACACAGCTGAGACACTGATATACCAAGGTTATGAAAACTTACCGAGCTGTTTGTACAGTGCTGCCAATGTAAGCGCACAGTAGCAAGTTTGCAAACTTAATTGTCAGACCTCGTATGTCTTACTTACTAGAGCCAAATCTATCTTAAAAGTTTAAGACATTAATTTTTCTCCTTTTTGTTAATACTCAGTGAGAAACAACACTTAGAATCAAACTTTTTCCATGAATAAGGGATAGTAATATCCACCTGTAAAAGGAAAAAAAAATGATTTAGAAAGTCAACTTCTAAATAAATACATTAGAGAGATCATAGTTTATGAAAGTATAATCTTGATAATCCAATTATGGCTAACATGGGCATGTATCAGTAGTGATATTTAGTAGCTTAAAACATCTTTAATTTTGTAACAACCAAAATAATATATAACTGAAGAACATCTTTATTGGTAAATATAGAATTTAGTGTATGGCCAAATTTTCAAATCTACTTTCACATATCAATATGTATAATCTTCAAAGATTTGCATTTGAAAATAGGATGCAAACTGAATTGTTGAATATTCTTCTCGCTGTTCCCTGGATACTTGCCTGCAATCCTCTGAGTTAGCTCCAAACTCAATCCATACTCCAAGTAACAGATTTAAGATGCTCAACATTGGAATTATTTGGCATCAACTTAAAAAGAAACCTGAATGAAAAAGATTAGGAATTTTTTCCCCAAAGAAGATGGAAAAAATGAAAACAATACATACCAATATATAATTACTACTTCCTTGCAACATAAATAGCCAAATTAAGATTAGTATTTTATTTTACTATTTGTTCTGTGTTCCAAAATTATACAAAGATGGAAATATATTATCTCTTACAATGAAAACTTCCAATCCCGTTGAGTTACCTAATTGTGTTTCATTAGGTATTAACAGGCAATTTCCTCTTCTCTAGTAAAAGACTGGAAAGAAGCTGCATACTGTTACAATAAATTTCAATGCAACAGATTGTCTTACTCTCTCAGTATTTCAATTTTTTCTTTAATTCACTTTCAGGATAAAACAGGAAAAGTTCTTATTTAGCTATATTAGCCCCAAATGGTTCTTCACATCAGGAGCACCAAGATATAAAAAGATTCACCTAGTAAATGTAAAATCCAAGTTTTCTCTCTGTCATTTAGAAGGCAGAGTAGATTAAATACAATTTTCTAAAATATGACTTCAAATACATTTAGGAAAACAAAACAAAAAGAGAAATCCAACTCCTGGGTTGTTCTGGAAAATACCGAACAAACTATGTAATTCATTCAGTTACTATTTCTAAGCATCTATGTATTAAATCCTGAAATATTTTTAGTGAAAACCAATGATTATCATATATTTGTTACAGTCTTTCATACAATGGTTGAAATAAAGAAAAGAGATTAAGAGCTTGATGAACAATTTTTAAAAGTATTATGCAATATTATTTCCATGTAAAAGCTGGCATTTAATTTTAGCAATGGTGTATTGCTTCTTTATTTTTTGGAAAAAAAAATTTGCTGGAAAAAATGTGAGCTTGTTATTAAAAATGAGAGCTTTATCTTGTACTTTCTTTACCTTCAAATTAGAATTTAAATAGAAGATCCTTGAATACAATTCCTTAAATTATATCTGATATATTTTTAGGATTCCCAAAATAGACAACTGTAATTGGAAATGATTCTTTAAGAACTTCTTTTATGTTGCAGATTTTCTTTGGTTACAATAGAAAAGGGTAAGATATTTCTTGCAGGAAATAAAACCAGAAGGAAACTACACAAACACGTTAGTCTTAGCCTGACCATCAACTTTTAGTTTAATGACTTACTAAAACACCAACAAATAAGAAATCGAAGGTAAAACATTTTCCTTCAAATGTAATTAAACTAAAATTTTTGACTGTATTATAAAATTAATAACTACAATAATTTTTGGTTTTACTCGGAACTTAAATATTGGGATACAAAAAAGAAAACAAGGCCTTCTATTTTTGACTTGTCAAATAAAAATCTTCGGCTAAGGACTTAAAACATTTTAATAAAAACAAAAAGAAAACAGTATGAGAGTATAAAGTCAGAAGACATAGGATTAAGATCCTAATCTGTCATGTGTAGTAAACTGCTTGAGTTTCTGTTTCCTGAGCTACTCAAGGAATAGGCTGGTCATCTGTAAGACCTTTCCTACCTTTAAAATTATGATTAAGTGCATTTTGAGACTCAGGATTTCTGGAATTTAATTCATATGTTTTGATACATTCCCCCTTCACCAAACAGTCTTCTAAGTTCTGTTCAAAATGTGTATTTTATAATGTAAATTCGTCTGTGAGATAAGCAAATATTTTAAAAGTAATTTCATTTTACTAGAGAAAGATAAAATAAGTACTTTTGTTTAGTCATATAAAAAATCTGAATATTTATACTGAGTATAAATGTGTATTAAAGTAAATTTATTTGATGTTGTATATGCTTTTTCAATAAACTCTTGATGGCATTTAACACAATTAAATTGCAATTATCCTATTCAATATACACATCTGAAAAGTTAGGACTAACTTATTTTTGTAGACTCCTACTAAACCTAACAAGGTTATTAATAATACTGACAATACATTATCAATAAAACAAAGTACATTAGTAATATTAATATATATTCAAATACAACTGTAGAATATGGCCAACCTTACTTCAGCAGCACAGTTAATACTGGAGATAATTTTAGAATCTTAACGCCAATATTTACGTGCTGCTAAGGCACTGCTGACATCACTATCATAAGAGCTATGAATAAAAAGAAATACATTTTCTTCAGAAGATCAGATCCTTGTATTTTTGAGGCAGCACAATATGGCCTGCACCTTTTCAAAACCCACAAACCATTATGTGCTGCTACTTTACTCCAAGGTTTTATTTTTTTAAACACACAGTACCTAAAGATACAAAAAAATTTTCCTTTAGAATAAAGGATAAATCCATTAGAAAATTCACGTTTAAAGATTCTAACATTGACATGTGTGCATAGTTATTTCTTAGAAGCTTTTAAGTAGGATAATGAAATTTATTTCTGTATCAAAAATTTAAGGAAATTCTATTACATGTCAAGCACATTACTATAGGTTAGGAACACAAAGATGAAGAAAAGCATTTTTCCTGTGTCAATTTAGTAAGTCAACACAGTTAAAATATTTAATCAAACTTCTGAATGTATTCAATGCATGAAATTATTTTTTCCTTTTATAAAAAGTAAATTCATAAAATTTGATTTTTACCTTGGTAAAAGCATAAATTGCAAACAGCGTTTCATTCCTTGAAGTACACCTTTCAAAAAACATCTTCATCAAGTAGGTAAGAGACTTCATGTTAAGAGAAAAATAAGAAATGACATACAAGAGCTCAGTTTCAATTAACTTAAGCTACCAAATGAAAACATACTTTTAAAGAAAAAGACTAGAAGTCACATGAAAATATTTTAATACTAAATAAAACAAATATACAAAAGGCCCCAAGCAAACCAATTTGTTTTTAAAAAATCTTAATTTGTTTGAAAAAAATCTAAATATTATTTTAGTAAACATTTATTTCCCTTTTAGAGTAGTTATTCTGTCAAAGTTGGATATCACTTTATATAAGAAATAATTCTAGAATATGAAGCCTTGAAAAGATGAGTTAACTTTGTACCCAGAGATGAGAAATAAAAGAGGAATCCTGTAGTTCTTGATCTTCCTATCCCCTACCTGTCTCTACTCTTCACCAGGAAAGGAAGTATACTCCTAAACAGTTTTCACTTACTTAGATGTAGGAATGAAATTACTTCTTTCTCTAAAAGATACCAGAAAACTGCTACCACTCTAGTTCAAGCCTTGACAAGCTCTTTTGCCAGTTTTCTCACCATTAAAATGGCTATGCTAAAGCTACAATACTCCTATTACAGAATAAAGTGATGTGAACTGAAATTTGTCCATCCGTTCTAATATCTGTTTATACAGAGCACAACTGTCATATACCACATTTTTTGTGAGTATTTTCTCCATTATTAAAAAAATGTGTGTAACTAATCTCCTATCTGAGAAACCTGTTTCACATTTCACATATTAGTCTTAAGTTTCTGCAGTTTTCAATGTCACCAAAAGAAATTTTTGCAATGTCATGAGAAATACATAATACTTCTTTGTACTTACCAATTACATTAAGAAACTGTCCTCCCTCAAACCCACTTTCCAGACAAAACCACACCTACTTTTCAAACAAAAGTGTACACACGACATTTTCAAGTACACAAAATTTATATATATATACACATTTTCATTCAACACATATTTTAATGAACACCTAATATGTGGCAGCCACTGTCCCAGTTGTTACACTAGTCAGTACACTAGTGTACAAGACAGCCACAATCCCTTCCCGGAAAGAATTTAAAATAATTTAAATTATAAGATACAAAGTCATGAAACAAGTAACTGTTCGAGACTACATTTTGTTCTTTGCCCCCGCACAGTGGACGTATACATTAAATGATTATTTCAAAATTGAATGATTATTTTAAAAATCAAGGTATCAACTGGGTCGTTTCAATTCCAATCCTTCCTTTTTACAAAGTCTGTATACATTTTAAACTAAGCCAAGTGTACCATTCTTGAAAGAAATGTGAATGCTTCAAAATGCAAAGTTTTTAAAAACTTAAAAAAAAAACTTTAGTTAAGAAATGTTTTTATTTTATTCCTTAAAATTGAGATTAAATATGTCTAACATAAATGTCACCATTTTAAAATTCGTACAGTTCTATGGCATTAAGTTCACTCTCACTGCTGTGCAACCATCACCACTCTCCATCTCCGAACCTTTTTATTCACACGAATTTAAACTGTATCTGTTAAATACTAACTGCCCATTCCCCCATCTCCACATCCTCTTTTATCCACCATTTTATTTTCTGTAACTGTGTATTTGCCTATTCTAGGTATCTCATAAATGGAATCATACAATATTTGTCCTTTTTCAGCTGGCTTATTTCGTTTAGCCTAACTTTTTCAAAGTTCATCCATGTTGTTGCATGTATCACCTTCTTTCCATTTTGTGGCTGGGTAGTATTTGATTGTATGTATATACTATATTTAATTTATCTGTTTATGGACATTTAGGTTGTTTTGATCTTCTGGTTATGACTAATGCTAGTATAAATACAAATATCTGCTTGAGTCCTGCTTTCAATTCTATTGGGCATATACCCAAAAGTAGAAACACTGAATCACATGGTAATTGTATTTTTAATTTTTTTGAGGAATTGCCATATTTTACACAGTAGCTGTACCATTTTACATTTCTATCAGCAATGCATAAGGGTTTAAATTTCTCCACATCTTTGCTAACACTTATTTTCTTTTTGTTTTAGCTACCCTAATTGATATGAAATGATACTTCACCGTGGTTCTGATTTTCAAATCCTAAATGATTAGTGATATTGAGCAACTTTTCCTGTGTTTATTGCCCAGTTGAATATCTTCTTTGGAAAAATGTATATTCAAGTTCTTTGCTCAGTTTTTAACTGGGTTGTTTTTTGCTGAATTATATAGTTCTTCATATAGTCTGAATATTAATCTCTTATCAGATAATTTGCAAATATTTTCTCCCATTATATAGGCTACCATTTCACTCTTTTAAGTGTCCTTTGATGCACAAGTTTTAAATTTTGATGAAGTACAATTTATCTTTTTGTTGTTGTTGTCTGTGTGTTTGGTGTCATATCCAAGAAATTATCGCCAAGTCCAATGTCATAAAGCTTTCCCATATGTTTTCCTCTAAGAGTTTTACAGTTTTAGTTCTCATATATTTAGGTTAATTTTTATATATGGTGTATAAGTGTCCAATTTCATTCTTTTGCAAGCGAATATCCAGTTTTCCCAACACCATTTGTTAAAAACACTGTCCTCCCATTGAATGGTCTTGACACACTCATCAAAAATCATTTGCACATATATGCAAGAGATTATTTCTGGGACATCTAGTATGTTCCATTGGTTTATATGTCTGATTTATGCCAGTACCATACTGTTTCATTACCATGGCTTTGTATTAAATTTTGAAATCAGAAAGTGTGGGATCTCCAACTTTGTTCTTTTTCAAGATTGTTTTGGCTATTTGATGTCCCTTGAGATTCCATATGAATTTTATTTCTGCAAAATAATGTCATTGGGATTTTGATGGGGATTGCATTGAATCTGTTGAGCACTTTGGGTAGTATTGTCATCTTAACAATATTAGGACACCCAATATATAAACATTGGGTGTCTTTTCATTTATTTGTTTTCATTTCTTTTAGGAATGTTTTGTAGTTTGCAAGTCTTCAGTTTGCAGTATAAAAGTCTTCACCATCTTGGTTAATTTTATTCATACCATTTTATTCTTTTTGATGCTACTGTAAATGGAATTATTTTCTTAATTTCCTTTTTGGATTGTTCACTGTTAGTGCATAAAAATGCAACTGATTTTTGAGCGTTGACTTTGTATTCTGTCACTTTGCTGAATTTGCTTATTAGTTATAAATTGTTTTGTGCAGCGTTGTGTGTGCATGTGTGCGTGTATATTTGTTTGTATGGAATCGAGGGTTTTCTGTATGTAAGATCACGTCATCTGTGAACAGAAACAATTTTCCTTTATAAATCTTTTAATTCTAAAATTGGCTCAAGAGCTGTTTGGCAACGTTGGTCCATTCATTCTCTCATTCTTCTAGGAAGATATCAGACAGGTGTGTCTCTTTTCCCCTTTCATTTGCACTTTCACTCAGAAAACAGAAGCAATTAAAATTTCCGCCAATTTCCATATTTATCTCTACATGTATCTGTGCCCATACAACTCCTTTTCTGTATAAAACAATCACTGTTCATAAGACGAATCCCTTCACTTGTATACTAGATTTTTATTCCCTCTTGCTTAAGGATATTCTTGTAGCATTCTTAACTGCATCTTTAATTTTCCTCTCTACTGGATCATTCCTATCAACAAACATGCTATAATTTCTCTAATCTTAATTTTATCTCTGAAAGATTACTTTCTGTGACAATACTGCAAATCAACACTGATGTTTTAATAAACATCCTCAGAGGAAGATTTCTTCTTATTTTTATTTCTATTTTTAACTATTTGAAAAGGTTATTAAAAATAACTTTTCTATTTGAAAGCCTAATAAATTTAAAGTAGTAGAAAAAATGTATTCCATACTCCAAAAAATATGGCAATTGAAATATTCCAGTGGAGCAATTCTAGCCATAGCTTCAGAAGGCACATCTCTCTTTACCTGTGTTCAACAGCAACAATAATCTCTCAATCTGGTAAACTTTAATTTTTCTTATCTACCTTTAAACATCTACTTTGAGGCTCCTAAAGTAGGTTTTATATTATGCCTTCAAGAAGGGATTATTTTAAATTCAAAATTTCTTTGAATCTATAAACTATTTCCACTGTCACTTGATAGGGATATTTAGATGCTAATGCATGGCAAGAAAATATTTCTGCTACTTTGTTTAGATATATCCTTTATGTGTCAGAACATTAGATTTTTAATATATCTTAATTTTACTTTTATTCTGGCACTGATACAATTTGTAATAGTAATTATTTTTAACAAGCATGATTCAAATTCTGCACATAAACCTCTAAGGAGGTGGCTATATGTAGCACCTGGGCCACAGAATGACTATCCTTGCTCAGGACAGTGGAATACCAATTAAATCATATATGTTATTATACCTGGAGAAAAATTTAAATTAGCCATTCTTTAATATCTTTAAGCAAAGGCCTAAATTATGGGGTCTAACTAAACAGCATGACAATTTCACTGAGCATGATTTTTTCATTACCCTATTAAGAAACTGAAAAGTTTTATGAAATGCCAAATATATAAAATTCACAGGCAACAGATTAAAATTTGCTTGTCTTTTACTTCTGTCATTTGGATATAAATGCTTAAAAACAAAAAGATTGTGTTACCTAGAAAAGATACATTTAAAATTCAGTGTTGAGGTAAGGCATGCAATGAAATAATATTCAGATATAATCCAAAAAGACTGTTTTGTAATCCAAAAAAACTACTTTTTGAGTTTAAGTGAACATAACATTGTACTGTTTCTATACTCCCTTGATTTTCTCTGATGGAGAAATGAATAAATGAATAATTACTTAGAAACTGTGTGAAGTAAATTTCAATTTAGACAATTTATCCCAGAAAAGTCAGGCTATATATAAGTGCTCCCCAAATATGTTATCATTTTATTAGATTGCCTAACAAATTTCCTTATATACAACGTTAAGCTACTTAGAAGCTAAACAGTTATATTTTTTGAGTTTTAAAGTTTTGTTGATTTTTCTCTCTAGATATGGATGAATTACAAATACACCATAATGTCAGCCAAGAAATACAATACAAAAGGTATGATGAGAACATAAATAAATATGCTATTTCTTAACTTTTTTTTAATTCTTACATTCTTTTGCACTCAAATTATGGTTATTTGTCCATTCATAACAGCTTTTGAATGTAAGACAAATATTCTCCGTATTGAGTATTGTGCTGAGCAGATATTTGGTTTCATTATTTCATACCAATCTTCCATTCAAACAGGACTACTATGTGATAATGATTCCTGGTTTGGCCCAGGACACTTCTCCACTCCTGTGTCTTAGTCCACTGGAAATACAGTGGGTACGTCTCTTAAATCTCTGCTTCCTAGGTTGCTGACTAAAAGAAAAGCCACCTTCCTTCCCTATCTAGATGTGGAAAGAACCCTAATGACTAGGAGCAGACGGGAAAAAAAAAAAAGCTAATAAAAAAAAAATCATAAAACAAACCACTCAGTTCTTGTCTTTTATCTTTATACACAGTCTTAGTTCCAAGTCTGTTGGTTTATATTCTGGCCTGTGGGCTCTTAATTATCTCTACTGGCTTTTGACATATATCAACTTTTCATTCTGATGATCTTCTAAGGAAAAAAGTCATTTTTTGAAAGGTGAGACAAAATAAATAAGTGTCTTGCTTAAGTAGTCAACTGAAACATGAAACCTGAGTAAATGGCAATCTTTAAACACTTTAATTTAGTTTTCTTTCCATATTAGATAACAGTTTAACAACATTTTTTAAACAAAGTAAAAAAGATACAAATTTCATATAAATTAGGGTTTCTCCCCTACTTCCTTGTAAATGATTTACAACTCTAATTTTGTTTCAGTTATCATTTTTGCTTAGGCATATATTTACTTTATCTTACACTGCTCTAATTTCAGTTCACCTAGCTTACATAAGACGTAACTGTATTTAATAAAAAACATTTAGAAATTCTAGGCATGTTTCCTAAGCTCTAAAATCATCCTGAGTGCAAAAATATTCACTGGTCAATTTCTGCATTTCTAACTTTACCAATATAATAAACAGGCAGAAATAATTTATTGAGGCAGCAATGGTACAGAACAGTGAATGTGAAGCCAGAAGACCCACGATGGAATCCTGAACTTTGGATGTTATTTCAGTACATGAAGCCTCAGTTTCCTTTTCGTAAAATGAGCCTATTAATACATACTTCATAGCCCTGCTAAGAGTATACAAACTTCAGCTTTTATGAGCACATCTAGTAGGGAATAGGTATTTAATAAATACCTGCTGAATCTAAATTTATAGTAGGATTTGAAACACACTTCTGACAAAGTTAGGGTTTCAGTGGATGGCAATTCAACATAAACCAACAGTGTTGACAAAGAGAAATTTTTTGGAATCAGGCTGCATTAATAGAAGTACCTTATTCATAAGAGATGCACTGTATTTTGTAGCTCAAACCACATTGAGTATATTGGGTTCAGTTTTATACACATTATTCTAAAAGAAATACTGACAAAGTACAGCAGAGCCAATGTGGAATATCTAAGATACTAATGGCTAGAATTCATACTATGAGAACCAATGGAAGGACTTGGGTATGTTTGGCCTAAAGAAAGATATAAAAACTATTTTTAGAATCTATACCTAGGGCCAAAGGATGAAGTTAGATACTAAACTGAAACCTGCTCTCTTATGAGAATTTTATTTTCTATCAATTATTACAGACTTAAATGTAACTTCCAATACTAAGGAAAAAGTTTATATATTATGGCTCTAATTCTAATATTCTGAGGACTAAAATAAAATGAAAACAGATCAATTTAAAAAACTTACTTTTAGAAAAAAAAAAAATCAGTGTATTTTACTAAGCTGTTTTATTAAGGATTTGAAGGACAAACTGCCAATTTTAAGTCCTGACTATAAGGCACCAAACACTAGGGGTATAAAAAAACAACTTGAAGAGCCAAATAAGGAAAACAAAACTGAAAAAATGTTAATGAATTTATTTATTGGCTGTAACTTCAGTTTACCTAGCTTACATAAGGCATTACTGTATTTAATAAAGAGTGAAATTGACTGTCTAGGCAAAAAGTCAGGTACGATTGCTGACATCTGGACTTACATTTATTTCAAAACTTCATGCAGTTTATTCCTGTTTTTACATGGAGATAACTTCGAAAACTCAAATATCTCAGACAAATAAGTAGTGACAAAGGGCAAGAATGCAGAGTAGTCTGGGGATGTTACCTACTGTTTTTATGCTTAGAACTTGAAATCCCTATTATACCAGAATTCATTACATTTATGTTTACTTCCTATTTAAATGAAGGCCTGTGCTATTAAATTTTGCCGTTTCCATTTTCCTAAGAAAACATTCAAAGTAATTTCATAAATAAGAAATTCTCTATTATTCTTTGAATCACCCTTCTTGAATTGGGAAGTTGTTCAGGGTGAGAAAACAATAAATCTATCCCTTTTCTATAATTTTCGCACTAAAATTCAAATTTTATGGCTTTCATCTTGAGAGCAGAAACATAGCCTTCCCTTATACATAAAAGCTCAGATGTTAAACACATATATGTCAAAAATATAAGACTTTGAGGAAAGGAACACCTGGCACTTGTTTAAACATTGTCAATTTCTCAAAAAGTTATTTGAACAATGACTGAAAAACAGCTGCAGTTTATTGTAAACTTTCCGTTCAGAAATTATAGGACAAAACACTACAGCTTTAAGAGCCTAGATTTGATATATTTACTAAATTCGTATCAATTGATCATATCAGTAAGTTTGCAAAGCCTTAACTATCACCAAATGCTGCCAGTACCTAGCACCCTCATAAATTTTTGTGCTTTGGACTATAACACCCTTTACTACTAATCCATGTGCCAAAAGAGCAATTTGGTTTTTTCTCTTTTGGCAAAAATCTTTCTCCCAGCAAAATTCATACTGTAAAATTATTCAAAATAATTAAAATGTCCTCATGAGTAGCACAGGTAGACAGTAATTTATACAAGAGTATACAGTAGTACCTCGGTTTTTGAACGCCGTAAATCCGGGAAGTAAATGCTTCGGTTTTCGAACATGCCTCGGAAGTCGAACATGTCACGCAGTTTCCGCTGAGTGCAAGATTCTAAGGCCTAGCTGTCGGCTGTTTTCAAACGTTTCAGAACTCGAAGGGTCTTCCGGAACGGATTACGTTAGAAAACCAAGGTACCACTGTACTTCCATGATAAGTGAATTAAACAAAGAAAAATTTTCAGTTATATCTAGTGACGCATTACCTTTTTATTGAAAAGACAACCGATTTTGTATTATTTGCCATATCGATTAGTTACTGCCCAGATTACAATATTCTTGTTTTATGTGCAGTACTTTCTAGTTATTTATATTTTTCAAGAACTGACAACATTTTCTAGAATGGTATGATTATATGACATTGCTATTCTATTGCTAACTTAATAACATTTCCAAAAACTTATCTTGATAATCACTCAGAGAAATAATTTTTGTCATTTTATTTCACTAGCCAAGCTCTTGAGGGCAGGCAAATTTAATAAGTCTCCAGAATTACAAAATAATTTGTTGTATCACTTTTGTTTACAGGATTAATAACACTGAAAGTACTGAGTGGTGAATTTTCTGCTTTACATTCTGTTTCCTAGTTATAGTCATTGTCTTAAGATTTTTGTTGTTGGAGATTAACAAGATCAAGGCAATGATCTTAACTGCTGACGATGCTAAAGATGTTATTTTATTTAGCACCAAATGACACATTTAGTTATTTTACATTCACATAACAGAATTATATAAATATGTACACCCAAAAATGCAATGTCCAAAATTAAAACAGAGCTCAAAAAAGAAAAAGTGGGAAAAAAGAAAATATGACTATTTCTGAATATTTTGTTAAGCAACAAAAGTGTAAGAACTTTAAACTGAAAAATAAACTTGAAAAATATTTCATCTCTTTATTCAGTTTGTTAAAATGAACTCAAACCACTGCCATTAT
This sequence comes from Rhinolophus hipposideros, assembly GCF_964194185.1. Taxonomy (NCBI): domain Eukaryota; kingdom Metazoa; phylum Chordata; class Mammalia; order Chiroptera; family Rhinolophidae; genus Rhinolophus; species Rhinolophus hipposideros. Next base: position 19,332,224 of record NC_138050.1, read on the forward strand.
TTAATTTTGACAGCATCAAATATATGAAACACCAATATTCCACAAGTTCTGGAACATTTACATTCCATAAGTCAATAGCTTTAAATAAATCTTTATCTTAAAGACTCAATGACATTAAACAAACAAAAAAATAAGAAGGGATACACACATAATCATATAGAATCACTGACTACTGTCACTATGTACCTATTTTTCTTGGTAGTGTTTCATTGGAAACACCACCTTTTTAGTATCTTACATTAAAGGGAACTCCAGGCATTCTACCTAGAACAGACAACAGAAAGCATTCCAACTATGAAATACTACAAATGACCTATGTTTAAAAGATGCTGGAGAGTATCCAAGGAAGGCTGTTGGCTTAGAAATTTATAAAGGAGATGAAATGAGGTTAAGAATGGGATGCTCTCTGTGCTTATAGAGCTATTAGAAATTAAATGACACCTATTTATTTTTGAAAAGAGGACTGCCCTCTAGACTACAATAAGAGTGCAACATCAATTGGAAAGACTTCTTGTTTTCTAAGAGTTAAGTTGAAGAAAAACTGAGCTGGCTTTCAAGGGATCAATTAAGAAACCCAAGCCTGGATTACTGTATAGGATTCTTCAGGGATTGCAAATGTTTCCATTTTAGTTTTCCGGAGACAAAAATATAAAGGGAAAAAATTAGAAAAAGAAGTCACCTGTGGCATTTGGCTACTACTCTTCAAACTGGCTCAATTTAATTAATTTCCACCCTAAAAACTACTTATTGAGTTCAATGGCTGATCATTTATGATCATAAGGTCACTCGTCAACACATACACATTATTTACGAGGTCACTTAATGCAATGGTGTGAGATAATGTAAAGAAGCATCTAAAGTACTAGTTTTCATTTAAACAGGGCCATGTCTCAACATCAAGAACTGAAACAGTCGTACTTAAGTTTCTTTTATTTAGAGATGTAGAATTAGATCAAGGAATAGGTGGAAATTGGTATAGGGTCTCAAATACTTTTGAGAAAGTAAGTACCTTGTGCTTACTTTCATGATCTACATTTGAGAGTTTTTCCAGGGGTGTGGTATTAATTTCAGCTAACCTGTTAGAATTATTTCCTTAGAATTTACTAGTTTTTCTAAAGTTAAATGGATCAAGGTAAAAATATTTCTTAGTCTAAGAAAAGATGTGTGCATGTGTATATGTAAAAGGAAGGAAAAGGGATTGTCTTCCTGTTTTTCCCACCTCCTGAAGTTTTACAGCTATATTTTAAGCACTTCACAAAGTCTTAAGTGTAATCTAGTGAAATGTAAAAAAGAAGTTTAATGAAAACCTATTTCTCAAGTGGAGAGGCTACTTCCAATTTATAACCATAAAATAACTATCACTTAACCTACATAATGATGATAAGAAAAGACCACTACTTATTTGTAAACTCCTTTGAAGAAAAAGGGTTTAAAATTGTGATTCTCAGATTTAGAGAGGTTAGGACCTGGCTATAAAATACTCTCCAAAATACAAAACTTACCTAAGGCAATAGCATTATTCTTGCTCTAAACTTGATTAAATTAATACCAAATTTCAAGGTGTAGGAGGTAAGGGGGTTAGAAAGTTGTCATTCTAGGATGGTAGAAAACAAAAAATCAGAAATCAAGCAAAATATGACATCAAGCAGTATCTTTTAATAGCAATGGTAGGGGGACTGTGAGTTAATACTTACAAGGTTAAGAACTGCTGAACTAAGTAGGGGGAAGTTTTATTATGGTCTTCATTTTATTATTATTAAACCTAGGAAAAAGATAAAAGTGAAGACTTTAAAAATTTGATCACAGTATACAAATTAAAAATTTTCAATTGAGGTTGACAATCAGTTTGCTTATCCCTATGCAGCACAGAACAATCAGAGATTACAAAGCCCAGCAGCAGCATTTATATATTTCAGTCCAGAGATTATCATTAGCTTTCAAAATTCACTTTTCTATTACTTTTAACTTCTCGAAATTTAAGTCAAATATATAAGTGTAATTAAAACTCATACTTCAATATCTAACTTGAAGCACACTGAGCTTCTGGAGAACATCATATAACTGCAGATATTTTAACATAAATTTAAGATCATACCTCAAGATTGACCAATCTCCCTGTTTCTCATGGATACATACATACACACACACACACATATACATGTATGCTACTGCAAAATATAAAAATCCATATATTGCTCAATTTCAAGAATTCTATTATAATACTGTATACATACAAAGCTTAAGATGGAGTTTAAAATGCATAAAGAAATCTTTGGAAATAATGTTATGACCTATGGCCAAAACAAAATATAATTGTGAAACTGCCTGAATTAAAGAGTAAATGACAGAGTGGTGATAAGAGAAATTGTTCCATGGTTGTTCTTCACTTAATAGAGTAGAAAGGATTAAAAGCCAGTATGCAAAAGAAAACATTGCAGCTTAGAATAGAATAGAAAGAATAGAATAAACCCACCCATCCATGCTCTTAATGGAACACTCCAAGTGTACATCTTATTGTGGAAATATCTTTACTAAAAAAAGGACAGCACATTTTTTTTTTCATTTATTTGGAAAAAAAATAAGTATTTTAAATCCACAGAAAAATCAAGAGAATACCAAATGAATCCGCACATCCCACCCCTGGACCTGCAATCCACCTATATTGAATTCTAATATTCTGCCATATGAATACTTACTTTGCTTAATTTATTTTTTTAAGAAAAAGACTACACATAAAATTGAGTCCCTTTTGTAACATATCCTTATCCCATTCCCCTCTCTCCTGAGATACAATCATAATACTGAATTTAGAATTTATTTCTTATGCATGCTATTATACTATTGCTACAAATTCAGGTATTTAAAACAATATGTATATCATTGCTTTCAAGTTTTAGATAAACATTATCATACTATATATGTATTTTATATCAATGTTGTTACAGTGTATAACTAACTTTTGCAACTTTTGTCATTCATCCGGTGACAATACACATAGCTCTCGCTTAAATAGCAGTATAACAAACAGTTCATCGTATGACTATGTCACAATTTGCCATTCTCCTGTTGCTTAACATTTACATTGCCTCCATTTTTTTCCTTATTAAAGTAAAAATAAATACGACTTTATCATATGTTGGAAGTTATCTAGAACATCTAAAAATGGAATTGCTGGGTTCAAGTCTACATATATCTTCAACTTTATAGAATTTTGTCAAATGCTGCCGTAAGAAAAGTTCCCATGAACAAAGTTCTTCAGTATTTGGAAGTACGTTTAAGAAAAATAGCTACTATCTAGATAAAAATTTTAAAAATTCTTCAGTAATTCATCAAGTGTAGGTATACTAAATGTTCCGAACAAATAGAACAGACTAAAATTTGGCGCAAGGTACTTCAACAAAAATAAAACTCTCATAGATTTTCCTCATGTGAGAAATACTAAGGCTTACTCTAGAACTAACGTGGTAGAAATGACAAGATTCATAATTAGTTACTGAGCTTAGATTCATGATAACCAAAGGGTGGGGGGGGGCGGGTAAGCAGAAAATGTAAATGGTTTATTGGTGTGAAGAATCCTCCCTCATTTCATTTTGGGCAGTGCTTCTCACATGTGGTGTGTCTAAAATAAGTAAAAAAAATAAATCACAGCTTGTAAAAAGCACAAATTCCTGAGCCCCAGCTCCAGATTCTGATTCAGCAGGTCTGGAAAAATGTTTTCTTCCAGATTATTCTGGTACAGGTGGTCCACAGACATTATGCACAGTAATTAGTAGTAAAAACAAGATATTTCAATATAAAGGATTATGTAACTCACTTTTTGGTTAAGGAAAGGTTACCAGTAATTAATGTATTGTCTCTTAAATTACATCAACTAATTAAAGAAAACACTTCAGTATTAGCAATAAAAAAGTAATCTCAATTTATGGTTGAATATGTTTGACATCTTGTTAAAGCAAATTGTGGGCTCATTATTTATTTCAGATAACCAACCACATACTACAACAAAACTTTTTTTGATGTTAGCAGGGAACTGAGTTTACAGTAATTGCTAAGGAAAAACATTAAGAGCAGGAGTGATTAGTTGTGATTTTTATAAAGATGACCAGGGAGAAACTATGGTAACCTTTTAAAAAGAATGCAAATGTCAGACTTTAAATTAAGACATTAGACTCACACACTAAAACGTCATTTGTAGTTTCCAGCAAGAGTGCTGTAAATGAAATTGGAATTTTAATAGAAATCTATTATTCACTTCCCTGTAATTACAACCTATTGGAATTATTTAGCTATAACAAAGGAGGAAAACGTACAGATATTTAGGTTATGCAAATCTGTGCAAATTCAAATTGTAAAAATCAAAAACACTCTATATTATTTGAAATTACAAAGTCCTATTTCCAAGATTTAGAATAATCTGAACTTTACAGATAAAAGACATTTTTATAGTGTGAAAAGTAAAAACATAAGTTTCCACCTGCAGTGTTTCCACCTGCAGCTTTGTATTTAGTTATATAAAATATCAGGTAGTACAGGGTGGTGTTTTCAGTTATAGTGAAATCAACAAGAATCTGGCCTTGTTTAGACTGGGCTATAAAATGAAGATGGTAGGGGCTCAGAATACGTGCCTAAAGTAAAAGAAACACTCCTGTGTGGCCACAGTCAACTTTTCTTTCCTCAGTATATTACCTAATTTGTGTTATCAGTAGCTAATTATTCATTTTTTCCAGTCTATCAGCTTAACAGTGAAAAAACATGAAACCACACATACTTCCACAAGACAAGACAGGTTTCCATTCAAACAGATGAAATTAACTGAATAAAATTATATTAACTAAAACCAAGTAAAAAGTAAAAAATAGTGAGTCAAACTGTATCTTCTGTTCTCATCATGCTACTTTGGGAAGAAACTACCTTTTTTGCCAAAGAATGTATTCATTATACTATGTATGGGTGATACTGACAGTTGGGCCCTTCCCACCTGGCCTATGAGAGATGGTGGGTGCAGGCTCCTTTGGCCACCATTACTGCATAGTTGATGCTATTCTGTACAACAGCTGACAAGCAGCAGCAATACTCCCAGCCGTAAGGGACAAGAACAAGGGCTGTGGTGATACTTGTTTATTCACTGCTGCTGCTGTTGCAGTAGCCAACTGAGAAAAGCATCTACAACACAGAAAAAAAAATGGTTCAGCCCAACTTACCTAGCAGGTCTGCTTACATCACTATATGACAAACTTATTTAAGAAGGATTTTTTTCTTTAAAAAGCAGGATGTGGAAAGGAGAAGAAAAGATAAAATTGGTGTTTTGATTAGAAAGAGAACTTATAATATATGTGAGGAAAAATATTAATGACACTTATAATGATCTTCAGCTCCTACTCTAGGTTTAACTGCTCAATTATCAAAATTTTCAGAGGAGTTCTATCCAGGTTCAGAGTAAAATTCATAAAGAACAATTTCCCAAGCTATTCTCCTGGAAAACAAGAAAGTATCTAAACTTGAATCAAGAAATGAAATTATATTTTGCTTATAAAAAGCTCCAGGCTCCCAGGTTCCACATATCTAATCATCACCACATGTTTGACATCAGACATTATTAACAAAGAAATAAGATTTTAGCCCATAAAGTCTTTACAAAAATTCCAACTATTAAAAAAATTTCCACATATAATTAGCCTACTTTAAATGTGTAATACAAAGCTAAAAATTTGATGCATAACAGAAATATAAATTCTTCTGTCAAATTACATTTAAATTTAAATGTGATGCTATTTAGGAACTTATAACTTTAAATATAATTCTTTAACACTTGGAGCAATGTTTTATTCTGAACAAGATTTTAAAAGTCTGAAAAATTAGGACATCTATAAATTATTTTTTTAAATGCCAGAATTGGCTGATAAATTAAATAATACCTGGTGAAGAAAGCTAGGCTTGAGATTTACTAAAAGTATAAAATATAGTAATATTTAAAATTCAGATATTTTGTTAAAAAAACCCAATCTTTTATTTTTATCAAAATTGAAAAAGTAATTTTTCTGTTTAGCAGCTCAGTAAGAAACAAATAATGTTAATAAAAAAATAAAAAATAATTCTGAGGATCACAGGATAAAATTATTAAACATACATAGTAAGTATGAAGGCTATGCAATAAAAAAACTAACAGCAAATATCAAAGGATTTTTAAAGAATTAAGACATTTACAAACAATAATAAACTAATAAATATTAACCAGTAATCAGTCTCAGCAGCTACATTTGAAACGTGCTGCACGTTTCTCTTTCAAGGGACTCTAACCATGAAAATAGGAAAGTAAAACTAAGGCAAGTCATATGTTAATGAAATATCAAAAGTGTCGTTTGTGGTGCTGAAAAATTAAATTCTACTTCAAAATAATATTTAATAAAAAGTTTATATCCTCATTAATTACATCTTGAATTTTGAAAATGTTTTCTGATGCATTAGGTCTTATTTGAAGGAAAATAGAAACAGATTAAGGATGTGTTTGCTAGTCAAGGAAAAACCAAAATATACACACATACAAAACTGCTTTAAATAAACATTTTAAAAAGTTTATTAAGATAATTGTATCTAATCTTTAATGAATCCTCAGTAATACTATAAAACCTCTATTAAAGAAAGTTATTATAGCTGACAAATGCTTCAAATATAACTTGTTATAAATTAGCATTATACATCAGTGACAAATAGTGAATAATTTCAAGTCCTTTCACACATAGCTATGTTAAATTACCTCTATTTTAGTTTATCCAGATATTCTTTTCCCCTTAAGGATAACTATTTCAATAAAACAGAACACTGACAGTATAACTGTATTTTAAGAACAATTAAGAATTTTTCTTGAAAATGAATGTTATTTAATCCTAAAACTACATTTAATCAAAAATATAAATGTTGCACAAATAAGATATAAATTTGTCACTGAAAAAAAGGTAACTCAATAAATCCTTTCCCCCAAATTTTGATATAATGAACACATGTCAAGGCTTCATTAGATATACAGAACCAGGTTTGCAAATTTAAAACAGCCAAAATCCTTACAAAATGTCTTTTAAAGGGCAGTTAAAAGATAGCCAATCACACTTTGCAGTAACTGCCCCTAACTTGTCTCATAACATGTCTTACAAAGTAGGTTTGTTTCTCACCCTCAAAGTACTAACCAAATACAAGAAAACTGTTAATATCTGCATTGATTCTTTTAGATGTTAAATTGTTTACTAAGCTCAAAATTTGGAAGTTTTAAAGCCAGTATATAGCAATAGAGAGGACAACTTTATGGCACTAAATATTTGTGTCCAAACAGTAAATTTTGACAAGTTCAACGAGCACAAATCATAACTTCTCTAAATTAGGAACAACTCTGGGTTTATGTCTTTATCTACAATATAAACTCAAAAGCAGTCCCTCTTCACCCATTTAATTCATTAAAGCTGTGTGTAGAGATATCTAGATTGAAAGCAATAAATTGCACCTGGATTTTCTTTCAGACACTTAGAAACCATATTTTTTACTTTTCATCTTAATGTTCTCTAACTTGGAAAACACTGGATAAGTTAGAGGAGAAAATTGTACTTATTTTCATTCTATTCAGACTAAGCTGATTTTTCATAACATTCTCAAATCAAAGTTATGAAGACATTCTGATACCTTGCATTTATTTCAATGACCTTACAGTATAATGACACTTATACCTAAACTTCACCCTTATATTACACTGATTTCTATTAAATGCTAACATTTTATTTAACCTTAACTGTTAACAGATTCACATTCCTGGATTATCTATCTACTATCTACTAATACAGACATATCTAATATTAGTTTTTTTGTATTTTGATATGTATCTCAATGTTAATTCTTAAACACACATCTGAGAATTTTCTTCAAAAAAATTTTAACCTTGTTTACAGATAAAAGCAGTTCTATGACAATGATATTTATACTTCACTCTTAAGACTAATTTACACTTTTCTTATGAAAAATGAACCTTTGTAATTTCCTGTATCTTTAGTACATAAAGTATATATCTTTAGGTGCAAAAATATTGAAACACATTATAATATGTTATAAACCACACTTTAGCAAATAGTTTTTAAATACTTTATCATGTGATTAATACTTTACTATGCAAAAATTAACCAAGTAAACTTAGTAATACTGTTCAGTATGTTCATTTTCATTATACCAGATTACCATTTAGAAAACAATAACTTTATTAACTGTCTGAAGTTTTCAACTAAAAATATTTTTAAAAAATCAAAGAAAATAAATATGCTATAAAAGTGGTTCTGTTATAAAGTATAACGATATTTCTGGAGGAAAAGACAGTAAGTCAGTAGAGATTTCAACATTCTACCATCTATTTTTAAAGAGTTAGCAGTTTTTGATATGAATAATTTAAATATTTTACTCAGAGTGCCTATGAGTAAGATATTAATTTGTGCTTCAGAAAGTGGGTTTTTCAGTTTCAACCAAATTGCCACTTTTGGTTAGGATACTACTTGGAATATTTTAAATTCTCTTAAAATACTCTCATTAAACTTATCTAATTTTGTGGCTCTAACTACCAGTATACCTGTCACACAGCCAAACACCAAATTCCATTTGATTTAAACTTTCCATTTTATAAGATGAAAAGTGCACTATTTAAATATTTTACATATAGCAATGTAACAACAAAAATAAAAAATCACTAGATACTTATTTTTAGAATAAATACAGTTAAAGTTGGACTTAATGCAAGATGATGAGAACATGAACTATATAAAAAAAAATCTGGAGTTTTAATAAGAATACTCAACCATGGCCACTTCACAGAATGATTTATATGTATTAATAAACCTTTAATGATTTTTAAGTCACCTAAAAGTCCTACCTAGCTTTACCAATTAATTGTCTAGCCCAATTATACTGCAAAGACATAAAATTGTATGCTTTTAAAATTCATTAGTATACCTTAATCTCCTATAATGTTCCAATGCATTATGTGAATGTTCAATCAAAGAAGTTAGGTTGTTCTCCAGAATTGGCTCTCTCCTAAAGGTCAAAACCTGCAATAAAAATGTCATGTATTATAGCATGAAGACACTCAACAGATTTCCGCCTCCTGCAGTTCCACAGTGGATCCCTGAACACAGAGGTAAGGTCTTCAAAATGACCTCAATCTTGCCTATGTTCAAAAAAACACTAACTTGAAAATAATGTTATTTAAAGAGAAATAACTTGATTAGAAACACCTGTGATATGCTTTATCATTAGAAGTCTCTTCAAACAAATCAGATTAATATGTTTCTGCTTTCATTTCTCTTTAGGGCATTCACTTTCAAAGCATTGTAGATGAGTGTGTGTGTATGTAAGTAGGTGTTAGAGAACTGGTATAGGGGTCTCATAAGGAAAATATCAGAAATACAGTTTATGCTTCTAAAACTCATAAAATCCAGTTTAAAAAATTACTCAAAGGAGACAAATTTTTAACTTTCTTCCCAAATTATCGAACGTTTAACGATGACAGAAACTACCATTATTATCAACTTTTGTCTTTTGCGATGCTTGAGTGAACAGTAATATTGGTTATTTCCAATTTTAATACATGACAATTTTAACAGAACAAAATTTAGAATTTACTCTTTAAACAAATGAAAACATAAGTTATAAGTGGGTGACTACTGGGCCAATGTTTTTTTTTAACAGTTCCATGTAGGGGTGGTACAACCAAATGTATTTAAGTGGCTTTTTTTCACCTGAACCTTAATGACTTAGTGGCAACCAACTTTATACAAATATTAAATAGTTGAATTACCAAAGATTTAGAATGCACTATATGTGAACTATACTGCTCTGAGTTTTCTACTTTTATTTAAAAATAGTTTAGGAAAAGAAATGAAAACCAAATAAACCTTAATTCCTCTGCCACCAAATATTTGATTGTTTAATGGCAAAAACCACATATACACAACCCACAAACACCAATTCAAATACCATGACATTTAAAAAAATTAAAATCTCTTCTACATCATCTTCCTCAAAAGATAGTTTTCTATATTTGAACACTCTGAAAATTAAGGTATCTTAACTTTAAAAACCACAGAAGGAAAACAGTAGACACCAATATGTACTCCTTGCCAAGTAGAAGGAAAACAAAAAACACCAGATAGTAGAATAATGGAGGTTCAAATACAAGACAAATATTAGACTAAATGATAAAAAATATAGTGTAAAAAAACCTTGAAATAGTAAAACTCAAATCTATTACAAAATACAGTTTATTATTTATTCTCAGAACCCATGACAAGTCCTTCCAGGGCAAAGATTCTTTAGTGAAATAAGATAGGATTTAACAAAAGTATATTAAACTCATAATTTGATAATATTAAGAATAAAATTCATATATAATTAATATTAATTCTAATATTTGAGACTTATCTTCCTCAAAAGAAGATCCTTTAAAGCAAGCATCTCTAAGACAGGCAAGGGGGGGGGGGGAAAGAAAAAAGGCAAAAGGAAATCATTTCCCTACCAGAGAGCAACATTTATAGGAAGGTTCTAGTCATTTGTACACGCCGATAATCAGACAAACATATAAACACATATTAGTAACGTGATATACTAAAACTGATGTTACACTTATAATATTAAGTCAATCACAATTTTAAAGCTCTAATGCTATCACTTGTAAAAATTAAATGCAAAATGGCTGAATCTCATTTTGGACATTTATTTGAAAGAAAATCTTAGTTTATTACTGATTACCTTTGGTCTTAAAAGAGGGGCTACCAAATTTCAGCAAGTCAGTCTGAGTTCGAGTTATGTTAGTTGCCTGGCACAGGGTTTCTAAGTTTGCTGAATTAAAAAAAGAACAAAACTGTCTGTATACAAATACTGTAATATGACAATTCTTTCTAAGATGTTTTCTAGTTATAATCAGACCAATAACCTTTCTTCTAAAAAGGGTTAAATAGAAATCAATATGGGGATCGTTAAGCTTCATTAAACAATAGAAATAAAAGACGAGAGCCAATTTTAGGCCAGTAATTTTTTAAAATAAGAGAAATTTTTGTAGAATAAAATTTCAAAATAGTGTGTAAATTTATACTCTAACTGATTTTCTTTAATTGGAAAAAGCTTATGTATCATGTAGAAGAAATATCTAATACAGTCTTCTGGGCATTGTTTTTTTTTTCCTTTTTGTAAACCCAATCAACTGACCAATATTTCTGGATTAAAGTACTTTGTTACATTCTGAATTGTTGCCATATACCAGTAAGTAAATAAAAAATAAAAATGTTTCCACAAAACAAAAAACAAACAAAAATGTAGTAAGCAAAGCATGATGCATTGCAACAAGGAATCCAGAATATGAAAGTTATTTTGAAATTTTCATCCTTAGCTCTAGTTCATGATAAATACTAAAAGTGATTAATCTGATAAGAAAAAATACATTGTTACTTACAAACACCTGAGTCTACAATTTGTAAATGTACAACTAAGACGAGTTGACATTAAAATGAAGTCTAAAATTGCAGTTTTACTTGGATTTTTAAAAATAGTTGTAAGGGCAAACAAATGAAAATCAATGCTACCAGGAAGACTGATACCTTCTCCAGTTCACTCTCACCAACAATACGTAAACACAGCTTTAAAAAGAGTTGAGCTACTGTAGCAACACCTTTCCCTACCATTGTTTTCCTGTGGTATTATGACTTTCCTAGACCTTACAATAGAACAGAAAATAAATCAGAATTATCAACTGCAGAGAAATATGGATAATGTACATAATATAGTAACCATACACATCTGCTGAGACTCATACCTACATGCCCACAAATCTAAAACCAAAACCTCCCTCTCATCAAGCATCACATAAAAGGGAAAATATTTTGAATGCTGTTTATTTATTTATTATTTTATTTAGGTCTTAGGTGTGTTCTCAAGCTTTAAGTGCAGTATTTTAAATAAAGAAATCCTTCACTTCTTTTAAAATGGCTTATTAAGCAAAACAATCCTTCATCCATCACCCCCCCAAACGAACAAAAAAACCTCATAAACTAAAGCACTAAAAAAGTATGGTTAAATTTAACCAGCCTGGTGGAATTGAAAGGCCTCCCCCATCCCACCCTCAAAACTCTCCAAGTCACCTAATAATTTGAATGAAAATTAAAACACAAAAAAACAAAACAACAGCAAAAAAGAGCAAAATGCACTAGTTCTGGTATCATAGGTGAAATTACATTTAAAATAGAAATGGGGTCTCCTACAATTTCATCAAATTAAATTTTATGGAGGATAATTAATACTTTCTATGAAATTTTCATGAGACGATTCAAAGTAAAACAGCTTTGAAAAAAGGTAACAAACACAGGTTCTGTAATTACAATTCTTGTTATGAAAGCTATACAAAATAGTACGATTTATAAACTCAGCTATTCCACTTATTAATATAAATTATATTTACAACCCCGCAGAGATTTATGAAAGTCTTAGGAGTCTTTCATTTGAATATTTCCTAACAATTCATATTTGACCTAATGTGAGAATACAAACTCTAAGTTTCAAAATTTCAACTATTCAGGACATACATTTCTATTAAATTTAAAAAAAGTGTAAAAAGCATCTACAGCTATCTAGTTTATCAGTGTGAGTTTACTGATTTTCTTTGAAAACCACACCCGTTTTTTATCAAGATGCAATGAAATGGAATGACAAAGTTGATAATAAATAGAAATATACTGATGGCTGTCTTAAGCAACGTTAAACAAAAATAAACTTAAAACCAACCAAATACAATAGAACACACTGTGTTGAAATTTTCATACTGTTGTATGAAAATATTTCATACTGTTTCATACTGAAATTTTCATACTGTTGTATGAAAATATTTCTTCATAATGAATTTATCAAAGGAATGAATTCATGCATACGCACCTGTGCATACTTACCTGTTGTATTGTGTAAATTAAGCAACATATATTTCTTGTAAATAAAATTTTAAATCCATTGCAATGGTTGAATTAGTAAAACCTATATATTTTAAATTAGATGTGAAAAGTTTTAAAAATATGTCCAATTTTTATGAAAAATGTGGAAAAGCTTTCTTAACATTAAGAAAATCAAAGTTTCTTTTCCTCAAAAAGAAACAATTTTCCCATAACCTGTATCTAATAAATGTAACTTACGATGAAAAATTTCTGTCAAAGGAATAAAAAACCTAAATGTTTCACTCAGTTTTTAATCAACAGAGAACAGGGGCAAATGTAGAAAAGTCTTGTAATTTCAGCCAGCAGAATTACAATTTTAAGAAAATTGTCTCCTCAGTTTTACTTTTAACATACATTTCAGAACCACTCGAAGGTCCTTTATGAAAAAAATATTAAACACCAGTTTTTTTAAACTCCTCGTCTTAACATTTTGTTAACTATTTCCGTGGTTCTCTAAAAATACAATTTTTCGCGAAGTCTAGAATTATAATCCAGTGTTTCACATTCAAACCCCCCAGTCCCGCTTCCTTCCAGCCAATCAGGGGATAACAAATCCGGTGTTTTGGGAGCTCCGTTAGACACAATTTGAAAAACATCACACTCCGCTCTCCTGTTCTCTCCGGGGAAAAGATTCTAAGTGAGGGCGGGTCCCCCAGTCTTTAGAGACATAAGAAATCAATCAATCGTTACATCAATTCCAGAGGGAAGAACTCTTTAGGCAGGCGGTCCTGAAAAGTGTGTGATTGCGGTTCTCTGGAAGCGTTATTCCTCTTTGCGAACAATTGAATAGCTGTTGCAAGAACCATCTCTTGCATATTCGCAACCCGGAGCCTCGCGCCCCACACGCAAAACATCAGGCCTGCAAAGGGTTAATCGAGTGGCGCCTTCAGCGCAGAAAAGGATTCTAGATCCAGCATACCTCTAAATGAGGAATTTTTACAAAGTTCATTATCTATAAAGTATTGAAACCGTCACTGGCTCAAATCACTCAAGAGTTGTCGAGTAAGAAAACGGCGAGCTAAAGGAAAAAAAAAAAATCACTAAGGGGAAAGACAAATAACAGCCCTCTTCTCTCCGCCTCCGAGTCAAGCAAGTTCTTACGAAAAGGTGGGGATTGCCGCTAAGTTGTCCGGGTAAAGACTTTTCGGGAGGAAGAGACCGTTTCACAGATCGCTGTTTTCCTCGCGACGTGTACCGAAGACTGGAGGAAAAGTCTTCTAAGAAGAGCGCGACTCGGAGGAAATCGCGCAGAGCAGGAAATCGCTGGCTCGAACCCCCGTCTCTCATCTCACCCAAGAACACATCCTCCCACTCCCAAAGAAAGGACACCAGGAGAGCAAATGACAAAAACCCCAAGCCAAAAGCGAAACCCCGGCATCTTTCTCAGGAGCCCGCTAAAACCTCAAAAGCCTGCCCCCGCCCCATCTGGCTCGGATTGGAAACGCCAGCCGCGGTCAGCGCTACCCCTTCCCGGACCCAGGCGCTCAGAGCCCGAGGGCGGCGTCGTGAAACTCACATTCCTAGGGCACCTCACTCCTTAGCGTTAACGACGACGACGCACAGGGCTGGGTCCCGCACGGCTGACGGGAGGCACCCACCACTCCGGGTCCTCAATTTTCCGCCGGCCGTAACTTTCTCGTCACGAGAAGACGGCCGGGAAGACTGCGAAGAAAGACCGCTCGCGTCGGCGAGGGGGGAGGGGGCGCTCGTCGCCCACCTCCTGTCAGGCAGCCGCGGGCCGCCTCGCCCCGCCTCGCCCCGTCCCGGCCCCCGGCAGGGGGTCCCGCTGACAGATCGGCCGGGCGGCGGCCGCTCGGCGCAGGCCGTCCGCGTCCCGCTCAAACTCCAGCTCCCCTCCCCCCACGACCCCGTCTCGCCGCGCTCCCGCCACATCCCGCCCGCCGCCGCCCACTCGCAGCCATCCAATACCCCCAACCCCATTTCCTCGCATTTTTAGCGATTAAAATGAGGGCGGACCCCGTGTCCACTCCCTGCACCGCCCCCACCGCCTGCCCGTCCCGCTGCCACCTCTCGAGTCCCGCTCTTCTACTTGAGGCTCTTACCGACTGCGCCAACCCTGGCGAAACTCCGCGGACTGTCCTTTGCTCGAAGGAATTTTGGGCGACTTTTTCAGTGATTTTTCGGTGTGGAGTCCTAGTGGCGATATACTCTCGGACAGGTTTTCCCGTCTGTCCCGCTAGATTGATGAGATCAGGCACCACTCGAAAATGGCGCCGAAAGCGCTGAGGCTCCTCATTCAAATTCGTTAGAGCCAACCCCGCCGCCCCGGGGCATGCCGGGAACGCGGGCTGCCTTCACAGCTGTCAATACCGCCTCCAAACCCCCTTCTCTGGCTTTCGCCACACTTTTGCGCACGCGCAAACTCCTACTCCCAACCCCCCACGCCAGGCACATGCGCAGAATCATCGCTGTCCGCCGCTCGCCCCTCGTTTCCTTAGGTGGCAATCCTCCTACCTCTTTTTCTTGCGCCTGCGTGCAGCTCCTCCTCTACTCAGCGGCGGAGGTGTAGGGACAGTGGAAACTGTGGGCCGAGGGTCCGTAGATGGCGTATCAGTTGATAGGCATGTATTCTACTGTTCGAGGAAAACAAATAAGGGTGCAGCTTAAGTGAAAAGAAAAACGTGTTATTGCCAGTGTCTAAACTCGTAACAACGGAACGTATCTCCGAGACCTTGAGTATTGTATGGAAACACGTGTAAAAACAGCCCCACCTGTGTACAGAGCTCTCGCTACCGTATGTGTCAACGCTTTACAGAAGCTATCGCACTTAAGCCTCAGAACAACTTTATGAGGTAGGTACTATTATTATTCTCAGATTGCAGACCAGGAAACCAAGGGTCAGACTAAGTGATTTGCTTAAGACGGCACAGGTAGCCAGCATGTCGAGGAGTCCGCATATGTCCGATTCTGGAACCTGAGCCTTTCTCCTTGCTGTGCGATCCAACCCGAGTACAGACAGGAGGCGTGGTTTCCCCTATTCGACAACCGTGTGTGTGTGTGTGTGTGTGTGTGCGTGTGAGTGTGTGAGTGTGCGCGCGCGCGCCTGTCGAAGGAGTGTTTAAATTTGCTGGAGTTCTTCCCGGTCCTAGGCTGCCTGTTGAGAAGGCGCTTTCATCGAATCCAGTTTCTCGCACTGTCCTACTTGTCCTTAAATATTCTCTCGGTTTGGAAGACGTGAATGGGTGGGCAGTCTCTGGGTGTCACTTAGGGCGAGTAAAAAAAAAAAAAAAAAAAGGCGTGTTAAATGAACTGAACCTAGCAAAGATGGGTTTCCGTTGTGCGACGCACGTATAAATAATACCCAGTTACCACGTATTGCCTGTACTCTGTGATGGGCATCGTGCTAAATAAACGATTTATGGATTGATCTTGTTTATTGCCCTAAGAAGTATTATCTTCATTTTACACACGAGGACACGCAAGACTCTGATGAACAAACTTGCCCCAAAGTCTTAAAATTGGTAAGTGGAAGGACAAGACCTAGGCAAGTCTGTGTCAAAAACAGGGAGCTATGATAGGACAATACATGACGACAAAGTTGTCAATATTTTAACACCTTCCCTAAAAACTTCTTTTTTAGGGAGAGTTATTCTACCTGCCACCAGGCTGGTTGAGATGAATTTAAAAAATTCATCCTAAATGATTACAGTTTAAGGTTATTTTTGGTTACTTTTTTCCTGATTCCAAGTTATAATGAAATTTGTAAATAATCGAACAGTTTAAAATCTGGGTATTGCTATGTTTTTTTGTGTGTTTCCAGTTTTTGTTGCAAAATAACTTGTGATGAACCATGCCTGTTTAAGTATGTGAAGACATATATCCTTGATGGTTAAATAAAAGAATGGATATGAAAATGCTTGAAGTACTAAGAAATAAGGAAATGGGAGTAGGCCGGCACAACACAGTTTGCATTATTGAGGTACCGTTGGAAAAGAAATGGATTTTAATAATTTGAGATCGAGAAGTAACATGGCTAAGTATTATGTGTGTCTTACATCGCTTTGGTACTTTTGTTCACTGGTTAAGTGAGTAGATTCTGGAACCAAACTGGGTTGAATCTCAGCTCTGCTACTTGCTAGCTGTGACTCTATATGAGTACTTTTTCTCACTTTGATCTTCTGTAAAAGGAGTAATGCTTGTATCTCATTGGGTTGTGGTAAGAATGTAAATGAGCTAATATATTAAAGGCATTTGAACAGTGCTTCGCATATTAGTAAATATTAGCCAATAGTCTCTAACACTGATCTTTTAAAATGGCTTCTTTAAGAGGTGTTTAAAAAATCAAATTATAGTTAGTGCCCTTAGGAGTTAGCATTCCTGTTCAAGTCCCTTAAAATGATAAATCAGCCTGACATAACATTTTTGCTAAATATGAGTAATGATTTCTGTCAGATGAATAAGAATGGTAATTTGTTTTACTATTTCATAAGAGTAACATAGAAATGGAATGGTTTTATTGCTTTTTCTAATTATTAAAGAAAAATATCAGGCCAGTGTAAAATATATATAAAATAAAAACTATCCAAATTTCCATTACCCAGAGATAATTACATATTCTTTGAATTTTAAAAATACAATGTACTTGTGGGGAAAATCAGCTAGGCGAAGTCTGGATAAGTGATATATTTGGGGAACTTATTTGCGAGATTGTACTGAACTTCATGAATAAATTTTTGATTGAGCTCCCTTTTGGAATAGTCTTTCAAGAGAGTGTCCATATAAATTGATGATAATGTTGTTGATAAATAAGAACATTGAGTACCTACTGTGTGTCAGATACTGTGATAAGTATGTATATATGCATTTTCCCCTTGAATCCTCATAACTCAAGAGGTGGGTGCAATTATTATTTCCATTTTGCACAGACTAAATTTATATGTAGGTTACCTTTAGATTTAAGTCCTGTTTTGTTTAAAATATTATTTAACAAACCCCAAATCCTCCATTAAAGCTTCTTAATTCACTAAAATGGGAGAAAACAAAACCAAATAACATGTTTTCTATACCTGAACAAAAAGCCCTATTGGAAAAAATGCTATTTTGAAAATGAAGAATTTTATATTTGACCACAAGGGGGTGCATATTCCTGAGTTGAATTTTAAAGGAAAAAAAGAAAAAGCACTTTTACTTCAGACCATCAAATTCACAGGTTAAAAAACTAGAAAGAATACCTTCCCTGAATTTTAATATTCCACAAAGTGATGTACTTTATGAAAAGAAAAAACTCAATTATATAGGTCTAAATTAGGACAATACTCAGCTTTCTTTCATCTTGAATACAGTGAAGAGTTAACAATTCCCCACCCCCTTTCACCACCCAGTTGTGTCTCTGCATACTCCTCTTATTATAGGAGTAGAACTGAAGCCATAATTTAAAATCCGAGGTTTTACTTGGAAACTGGAATGCAATCACCAGCTAACGAATAGTAAATATGGGTAGTGTGGAGAACAGAGGTCTTGTACTTTCAATGCTTGTTTTTTTTTCCCTCCTGCTATTTCTAATGAGTAAGCTACAACTGATGGAATGTTGACTTCAACATATTAACTTATTTAGATAAAATTGTGAAAAGTATAGGTCTGCTCATCTTTTAAGAAAGAATGAAGACTCTTAAAGAAGAAAACATTTTGAACATTAACTTGAAAACAATATACACTATTGGATGTTTTAAAAACAATTTGCTTAGATGGGTACCTTTTATTTTCCTGTTGGTTGTATTCCTCTGAGATGGGCTTAATGAAATAAAAATCTTTTTATTTGGAAATAATTTCAAGTTTACAAAAAGTTGGGAAAATAAAAATAGTTCAAATAACACCATTTTCATTTGCTTGTTCCATGGTGTCTCTCTTTTCACATTTATGTATTAATATACTTATATACAATTTTTTTTCTGAACTGTTTGAAGTTAAGTTAAATACATCTTGGTCATTCACTCCTAAATACTTAAGAGCATATTTACTATCAACTTCATAAATTTACACTGAAATAATATTTTAATCTACCATCCATATTCCAAATTTATGGTTTGATCTTTGTAGCATTTCCCCCTCCAGGAAAGGATTCAGTATAGGGTCAGATATTACATTTAGTTGTTCAGACTCTTTAACATCCTTTACTTTGGAACATTTCCACAGCCTTTTAAAAAAATCTTTAATTACCTTGACATCCTTGAAGAATGCAGCTTTCCCCCCCACCTCCCTTTTTAATAGAATGTTCCTTGTTTTGTTTTTGTCTAATGTTTCTTCATGATTAAATTGAGGGTATATATTCTGGACCATTGCAGAGGTCCTTCTCAGGGTATCACTTCCAGAAGCACGTGATAGACATCTGTCTCATTGATGGTGTTAATTTTGATCACGTGGTTCACACGTGGCTTGAATTTTCCACTGTATAGTTTTTTTTTTCTTCCTGGCAATTAATAAGCAATTTGTGGGGAGACAATTGAAGATCTATTCTGCTTTTCATCAAAATTCCTGTTTAAATTTAGCATCCATTATTGCCGATATAATTTTACCATAATGGTTGCCAAATGATTCAACCAATTTAGTACTCCCTCCACATTTACCAGTTGGCCCACAGCATTCTACTGAAAAGAGTCCTCTCTTCTCCCCTATTTATTTACTATCTGCATTAACTTACGAATTCCTGCGTTTTTCCATTTCTGTATTTTCTTTCATGTATACTTTCTATCCATATTTATGTGTTTTACACAGTTTTTTTCTAAACCATTTGAAGGTAAGTTACATACATCATGACCTTTCACCTCTAAATATTTAAGTCTATAATGTTTAATTATTTTGGTGTTCAAATAGTCTGAGATTTAGCTGGAGGAAGCCCCTTTAGTCTGGTTCCTGTATCTTTGTGACATGCCTACATAAATTATTTTTTTTTGAGCACTTCCTTACTTTGTGGTATAATAAGATGTTCCGTGTTTATCTTGTCCTTACCCTGCTCCAACCCTGGAATTAGCCTTTTCTCTAAAGAGCCCTGTTTCCTGTTAGTGGAGAATGGTATTAAAGACCAAGGCTAGGTGTGCTCATTGCTACTGAGATGTCTCTACTTCTTGGACTTTTCAGAGGCAGAGCTAGGAAATATATGCCTATAAAATATATGCATATACCTATATATACACATATGGTAATGACTTGGGTTTAATTTTAAATTATTTGTATTATAATTATAATTGAGTTGTCATAGCAACATAAAGTTCTGAATAAAAGCAATGAAATCAGTCCACACAAACAATTCATATAATTTTCATGTTCCTTTTTAGTCAATGTCTGTACATCTAATTTTATAGGGTTGTAGTGTGAAATTGTTTTGTCTTTTTAAACTTGACATAAATGTCTAAGTTACTACACCATTTTTCCAACCTTCATTCCAAATTGCTCTGCTACATATTATGTAGCAGATTCTACCATTCATCTATTGCTGGTATTTAGGTTGTTTCCAATTTTTTGCTATTATAAATAATTCTGAACTGAACATTTTTATGCATATACCTTTCCTAATTGACTTTCTCATTTATTTGCTTATTTATTGGAAGATTTCCCAGAAATGGGAATAACACTTCCCAAAATGTAGGTATGTTTTGATGGGTTTGGTATGTACTAGCGCACAGAATGAATCAAACATTTACCATATCAGAATTGGATATATAGAGATGAAAAATATTAGTCTCTGTTAGCAAGGAGCTGAAAGTCTAATGGAAGAAACAAATTTTTAAAAAGATATAATTTGATAAATATAGAGGAAGAGCATTTAACCCAGGTTGGGAATAGGTGGCTCAGGAAAGCTTTTCAGGAGGAGGTTACAGTTGAGCTGTGTCTCGAAGGATAGCTTTGTAGAGCTTGTTAAAGGATACCTTGGTGGAGCCTTAAAGGATTGGAGTTATCCAATGTAAAAGAGAGAGTAGAAATGGGCCACAGAAAGCATTTAAAGCAGAATCACTAGAGTACAAGAAAACAAGGAGGTTCAAGAAAATTCAGGTACTTTATGCGATTTGTTGCTTAGATGCGTTTGGAGGAGGTGAGAAAGGTTAGCTTGATCAAGTGGATCGAGGCTGAACCATGGCCTTTCATGTCACCTTTATATTGATGCAATTGAAAAATCTTAAACCAATGAATAATATGATCAGATACATATTTTAGAAATCCACTTTAACAAGGGTACTAGAAAACAGATTAGAAAATGCAAGAGACAAAAAAAACACCTCACACTGATGGTATGGGTAAGTAAAAGCTAGTGGCAATGTAAATTAAAACAGCCCTTTTGGAAAGTAATTTAGTGATATATAAAAAGGTTATAAAAATATTCGTATTTTTCCTGCCAGAAATTCCGATTTCAGGAATCTAGGTGAAATAAATCCAAAATATGGGGGAAAAAATCTATACAAGAAGATCCTCACTCCAGCATTAAATATAGCAGTAAAAAGAGGGGTAGGAGGATAATATGTCTAATAGTAGGAAGATTATTGAGTAAATTGTGAAATTTCTACTACATTTCTACTAGCATCATTACAAAACGATGCATATCAATGTGGAAAAATGTTTATAAATGCAACATGTAAAGAAAGTGTAATTAGCATGATTACAACGACTTCTAAAAACACACAGGGAAAAAAATACTTAAAAAACTTTCAACCCATATCAAGGTTTTCTGATCAAAGTTAAAAATATACATACTAAAAAAGCCAATGTAGAATTTGGAATCATTGACAACACCAAACTATGCTTCTCAGGAACACTGGTATTCTATGAGTTACTCCAGTGATTCTGAAACTCAGAATTTGTTGAAAGTTATAGATTCTTTCTCTAGAATCATGCACACATATGAACAGTTTGCATAATTTCAGAGATGGCTGATGGAGTTCCTGAAGAAAAAAAAAAAATATATATATAGTTACATGACGAGGATTGCAGATAGAATTAAGATTTCTACTCACATCACCTAAAAATAGATTATCCCGGATTATCTGAGTGGACCCACTGTAATTATAAGGTTCTTCTAAATGTGGAAAAGGGAAGAGTCAGTGTCAGTGATAAGATGTGAGAGACTGAAAGAGCTGTTGCTGGCTTTGAAGGTAGAAGGGAGCCATGGACCAAGGAATGAGGGAGGTCTTCAGAAGTTAGAAAAGGTAAGAAAACAGATTCTTTCCTGGAGCCTCCAGAAAGGAATGCAGCTCTGCCTACACTTTGATTTTAGCCCACTGAGATCCATTTTAGACTTCTAACCTCCGGAACTGTAAGATGATAAATTTCTGTTGTTTCAAGTCACTAAGTTTAGGGTAATTTGTTACAGTAGCAACAGGAAACTAATACACACATAAAGTTTTTTGTTTGTGTCGATGTGTGGCTGAAGTAGTGAATATACATGCATACATATGTAGAGATACATTTTCTGGTTTTGAGAGTTTCCTGATAGCCAGGACTATGTCTGTTCTTGTTCTGTGTCTTTAACACAGTTACTGGCATTGATAAATATTTAATGGGAATGAGTGGTATTCAGCAGAGACAGGATCAGCAATTGCTCTGCCACCTGAACAAATTTGAGAATCACTTGTTTTACTGTATTAAGCTCTCTGTATTCCTATAATCTGTGAGTTAAAATTGTAAAGAATATAAAATGATAAATATTTGTTCTATATTGAATGTGAAGGCAGTTTTCTAACAAGTAAATTGATACTTACTGAGCATCTATTATGAACAAGGTATTATGTTTTAAGACTGTTTTGTATTTATTATCATATATGTAAAACATTGTGGTATAAATAGCTAATGCTTAGGATTTTGACCCTCCATGTATATTGTAACTACTAAACTCGAAGAATTATAATAAAGGCAAAGAGGACAAAATTTAATAATGGCTGGTTTAAAAATGTTTCTAATCTGTGTCCTAGATCCACAGCTATTTATTTTCTACTATGAGTTTTTAATTTTTCAAATTTGGTATTTACCTGAAAATTTCAAATTAAACTTCTAATCATGGTAAGTATGTGTGTATATAATACTACCAGAGGTTCCAAAAAATGTATATAAGTGGACACTTTGGTCAACGTTCCTCAAGCAGCAGTTCGCCGTAATCAGAAGCATCTGGACGCTGATGGTAACCACTTTGAGCATCTCTTGTAATTGCAAAAGTCAAACGTGACTTGTATTCATCTTTTGTTATTGGTATATATTGAATATTACAATTTTAATACAGTTTACCTTTCTTAAAATGTACATACTTTTGTTGGTATTATATATATGTATATATATACCAAATCTAGGTATTTTCTGTACTTTTAACAAAGTCATAAAAAGTACTTTTTGTCTTTTTTAGGTCTGTGAAGTCTGACCTCAAGGTGGACAACTCTTTAGATACAGCATCTAGTCTACTACTGAAATCATAAACCTATACAATATTTATTGAAATTTGTTGTAAGAATGTGATGAGTTTTTCCTACAAATTCATCAGTTAACATTCTCTTTTTAAAGCGCAAGCTTATAGTTTATTTTAGATACTGACTATATCTTTCTTCTGTCAAGTAACTTTGATAGTTTCTTTTCCCTGTAGCTAATTCACACATTAAAAAACAATTATAAAATCCTCCTCAGAGACTGCTTAAATGGTTCATAGCTATATGCTTTAATTAACTAGGTAACAGTTTAAGAGAATATATCATTTAGACACAGATTTTTTTCGGCAGTTGGGTAGATTCTTTGAATGAAAGAGCAATATAAATGCTTTATTGTCCATACATATTTTAGATGACCCTTTCAAAATCATGTAAGGCAAAAAGATATTGAAATTAGTTTGGAAACTACTAAAAGTAGTTTTTTTTGTCTTATGTAATTTTTAAAAGTATGTCAATGTTAGTTACATGGGAGAAAATTTATACATGCATCATGAAATGTCCTTCTGTTTTGGGAAATTTACTTTGTATGGTTTAGAGCCCAAACTTCTGAAAGTGGTTAGAACAGATTCATATATGTAGAGCATTTTCAACTCTGATTTTCTTAAGATTATGAAGGTAAAAGATTTTTTCCCTATATGAAGAATTTTTTTGCTTCTGTGTTGTAGGCCATAGATTATGGGACTGAGCTAAAATTCTTTTACAATTAATAATGGTTAATATTTACTAAAGAAGTATGAACTTTTGCCCCCCTTTATCAATAAGGATACCTGGAAATGGATAAATCGATTTGTTTCAGTCATCTACTTTCTAAAACATTAGTGTGACAGTGCTGGCCTTAGATGAAACATTAAATACAGTGTCTTGAAACATTGTTTTTAAAATAATGTAAAGTTTACAAGAGCTTAATAAAGAAAATTCAGCCTCTTCAGGTTTGGAATCATAGAATCTTAATAATGAAAGCATGGCACTTTGTAACTGTTGTCAAAGTGCCCGCTATAACTCATGCCCACTTACATGTGATAACCCTCTAAATATGACCATTATTATTTTCAACCAGAAGACAAATGGATTCCCCCTCCCCAACCATCCTTTTAGTTTCTTTAATAGCTTTATGATTTTAAACACTTCAACCATCTTGGCTCCTGTCCTCTGGTTATTGTTCAGTTTAACAGGGCCCCTCTCAAAAAAATTTACCTGGAATGGTAAATTTTATACCATATATGGTCTGAAATATACCAAGGGTTGGTTAACTTTTTGTCCTAGCCATTAAAATGTTTGTATTCAGGGAGCAATTTTAGATAATTAAAAGGATTGTAAATAATAGAAATAGATCTATTCTTGGCCCTTTATCAAAAGAAAATTGAAAGGTTTTAATAAACTTTACAATGGTTAAAAAACTTTCACCCATTGTAAAAGAACCAGGAATACATTAGCATTCCCTTCTTATTTTTAGTAAACAAAAGTTGAGACCCTCTGGTCTCCAGCAGATATGACTGAGGATATATGACCAGTTCTTTATGACAGTTGAGAACTATATTTCTATACTTAATATGTGAAAAATTATTTCTTGTAGAACAAATCTATAGGGAAATAAGGAGAGTAAAATACAGCACTTTCTCTTTTGGCAAAGAAATGCATACGTGTTTAAAACAAATTAACTTTTAGGGCAGCTCTGAAGAAGTAATTTATTTTAAATAGGTGAACAGTTTATAGCTCTTGTGGGAACACTTTTTCCTTACTTTTCTTCATCATTGGATTAGACCCTGTGTTTTTAATTTAAGTCCTTTAATTTTTGCTGTTAACATTTAATTTACTTGATGACCCCATACTGTTAACTTTTGACCCAGTGAACTCATAATGGTATAAACTACAAAACTACTAATATGGTATGGTAGATAGAAAACCTTTTCCTGATAAGAAATTATTGTAGCATATGGCTAATTCTAATGATTCCCCATGTACGTTTATTTTTACTCAAATTTCCTTTCCTTTTATATAAAATTGAAATTCCTAAAATTTAATTCTTTAGATGTAAAAATGTTAGTACATACAGTTGTCAATTATTATAAAGTTCAAAGCTTCTTCTAAATCACTTGTAAAAATACTTAACTTTTATTTGCCATTAAAACTAGACCTGTGGACTTGCCTTTGAACATTTCCCCCTAATTATAAAATAATATGTATTAAAGAAAACTTTTAAGCAATCAGGAATGATTCGAAGGCATTGCTTCTGAAGGCCCCTTAACAATATACGACTTTCGGGGGCGGCCAGTTAGCTCAGTTGGTTAGAGCTGAGTGCATTTAACAACAAGGTTGCCAATTCATTCCCCACATGGGCCACTGTGAGCTGTGCCCTCCACAACTAGATTGAAACAACTACTTGACTTGGAGCTGATGGGTCCTGGACAAACACACTTAAAGTAAATAAAAGTTAAAAAAACACACACAAAAAACCCCAATATACCACTTTCCTCCCCTCTTCCCAATTGACAAAGGAAGGCTCTATATTTCTCTTTTGTATGTTAGCATTATTGAATTTCACTTATTTAGTACTATTAAATATTATACTTTGTTTCTTTTCTTCAGGAAAATTGCAGTTTGTCTCTTGTGGAGGAGAGGGTCCCTCTTTCAGAAATCAGCAAAGTAGAAAAGAATTGGCGAGGCACTGGGAGCCCTCTCTGATCCACCTAGTGTACACTATTCTTATTTAAGGGTAGCCAGGGGGTGCATTCATTTTCATCATTTTGGGGGTGAGTACTGGGTAGAAACTGAGGGAGCACAGATGGGTTAAGTATTGTTTATGACAGTAGGATAGGAGTGAGAGGAAGGAAGCTCAGTATATAGGGAATCTAATTCCTGATATGGTGTGTGTATAAAGATGTGTGATACATGTTTTAAAGAAATTCTAGTGAACTAACAGGTCTAAAAATTATGTTTTATTATATAAGATTAATATGAAACCTTTTATTTGTTGAGCTGTTTAACATGCAGCTTAATAATTATTGATATGTTTTAATATGCCATATTTACTTTATTCAAAAATGAACAGATTGCTTAACTATTAGGTATGGAGGTATAAACAAGATTTCTGATCTCTGGGAATAGTACAAGCTATGTATGTTTCGGTATAACCCTTCATGGTTTGCTAATGTAACATGGTTGTAATTTCATAATTTAAATTCTAGGAGGAATGTTGTAAAATGTGCTTTATTATTATTCTTTTTTAAATAAATGGAAGTATTTTTGTGTGGTTTTACAGTCACGATGGGAAATAATGAGATTTTGGATAGAGGAAGTGATGGTTGGAATAGAGACGAGAGAGAAGTCTAGAATGACTCCCTAGTCCCTGGCTAGGTTGTAGAGTATGACGGTGGTATAATTAACCAGGATAGAGACAAGTAGAGGAAGAACAAGGCTTTGGGGAGTGTGTGAGAGCGTGTGTGTGTGTGTGTGTGTGTGTCAGGGTGTGGGGTGGAAAACTGAGAAAGGGGAGAGAGATAAGAAGCTCAATGAGGACATATTTGAATATGGAAGATTAAGTGCCAGTGGGATATCCACATAGAGAAGTTCAATAGGGAGCTCAGCATACACTTCTGAGGTTTAGGGAGAAAGGCCTGAGCTGGAAGTAGATGTTACTAAATAGATGGTAGCTGGAATTAATGGGATAATGGATGCCATTGCTCATAGAGACTGAATGTAGTGAGAGGAACTGAGAATCAATATCAGTAAATGGGCAAAGGAAGAGGCAGCAAAAGAACTGAGAAGAAATAGCAGAGGGATGGAAGGGAGCACCAATGGCGCTCAGTTTTAGAGAAGCCAGTGAGGGAGAGGTTTCAGAAGGAAAGAAGTCAGAAGTATCAGAAGATAAAGACAGGTCAACTAACCTGTCTTTGAAAAAGATCATGGGATTTGGCAATTTTGTCATTAATGTTTGCCAGAACACTTTCGATGGTGGCAGAACTCTGTTGGGTTGAAAAGTATATTAAAATTGAGAAAGGTTACAATAGATTTATATTATTTCAAGGCTTTTCATTTCTTCTTTAAAAACAGAAATAAAGTATGGTAATTGTAGGGAGGAGGTCACAGAATTGAGGAGATTCTACAGTGAAGAGAGTTTAAGATATGGGAGTCAGCAAGGAGAGATTAAAAAGAGGAGAGATAAAGGTAAAGCAAGATTCTGTAGTAGAAGAGGGAATATGGCATCAAGGGTGCATGTAAAGGAATTGACCTGGAAAAGAGAAAGGATACTTCTTACTCAGCAATCAGGAGGAAGGAGGTGAAGACAGTTATATGTATAACATATAAATATTAGCAAGAAGATGATGGAGATTCATAGCTGATAGTTTTGATTTTTTTCTGATAAAAGAGATAAGGTCATAGGTGAAGTAGCAAGTTTGAGTTGAATTAACATGGTTTAAAATATACGCTCTAAGGAATGGGACAGGGAATTAACTAGGGAGCAAAGTTATAGCAGGAGAGTCTGATGTACTTTGGAATCTAGCCTGGATAGGAAAAGATATGAAGCAATGTGGTAGATTGTGGTTTAACATAAAGGGGAATAGTAGAGGAGTGGAAGTTAAAAAAAAAAAAAAAGGTAAGAAAGCAGGTGTTTAGGGAGTGATGGAGTGAAAAAAAATTAGAATGGTAAGTGGTGGAGGCTAAAGCTGCTGTGGAGCAATTTCCTGGTAATCAGAAGGGTGAGGGTGTGGCTCTGGGTATGGATTGTGGAATGAAGTAGTAAGCTGTTGGAGTCTAGAATTCAACATTGTTGGATGTGTTATCCATATGGACACTGAAGTGGCACACAGTGGCAGAAAATGCAGGGAGACAGATACTGAAAGCCAAGTGCCAACGCCCTTGATGAATAAGGGAGAAAATGGTTGGGCAGTTAAGTAATGAGAATGAAAGACAGGAATAAAAAATTCCCAAGATTGTTGATCATTATTTTTTCTCACAAATTAAGAGTCATGAGGGCAAGGACTGTATCTTATTGAATGCTGCAAATATTTGTTGAATTGATGAATTAAACAAATGATGACCTCATCATTTCGCATAAGTATTCATATTAAGTATTTCTGAAAATTTTGGGTTTTTCTTATCACAAGCAATTGATATTAAAGAAAGTACAAATGAGCAAGATGTATTATTACTAGCAGTAAATATTCAGCTATAATATACTTTAATGACAATATGTATTTGATTATAGACTATAAGGATGTACCGTAATTTAAGCAGTTTCTTATTTGGAGGTATTTATATTGGTTGCAACCAATGTTTTCTGCTAGTAAAGGAACAATCTAATAGCTAAATTTTTGCCTTATTTATTTCCTTAAGATGCAGTCTTAAAAGTGGATTTTTTGGTATGGTCTTCATAGTGAGCCCATTGTCTTTATTTTTGGCCTATCACTAACAGGTTTGTTTATGTGCATTGTATTTTATCCTGGATTGGAATCAGAAAATTGGACAGTGTTGCAGGTACTGATTGATGTAGGCATACCAACAGCCCCAAGAGTGAGAACTGGTAAGTAACAGTTCTTCATAGGAATAATGATGGGTGTTTTACAAACTTGGAATCAAGGAATTTTTTTTTTTTTTTTTTTAAGGAGGACACAGGTCATAGTGGCCCACAGCTCACAGTGGCCCACGTGGGGATCGAAACAGCAACCTTGGTGTAATCAGCACCACGCTCTAACCAACTGAGCGAACCAGCCACCCCATCAAGTACATTTTTCATGAGCTCAATAGAAGATGATTCATGAGCTGAATAATAGGATATAGTGGTCAATTCAGAAAGGTATATTCAAAGTAAATAAAACCTCTGAATAATTTACATTTGTTGATAGCATCCAATTTTAGGAGACATTTTGGCAAATCATGAATAATATAATAATATAGGTCAATGCTCCTCCCACTTTTTTACAAAAGTGTAATTAATAGCAGAGAAGAATGAATAATCGACTAGAAGCTTGGTCCCAAGCTAGAGTTTTCTTTAGTTTCATGTTTTGTTGAGTAACATTGATATCTGAGAAGATGCCCCATGTTTACTCAGTCACTTTTAACACCTTTTTAACACACTTTTAACACAAGTTCTCCTTGCCTCAAGCTGGACTTTTAGAGGCAAGGTTCTAGGCTATTTCATAGTTGTAAAATATTTTTACATTTTCATAGTTGTAAAATATGCTCCTTTTCAGTTTTCTCTTCTACAATTTAGCCCAGGCTATTCATGTAAAGTAGCGTATGGCAGAGAGTAAATTACTTGATGCTTATCCACTTTGAACTTGAGAGTGTCACAGAGACTCTGAAAATTCAGTATCATCACAAACAGACTGCACTACAAGAAATGTTAAAAAAGTCCTTCAGATGAATGGAAATGATACCAGATAGAAATACAAATCTACACTAAGAGATGATGAAAACTGGAGAAGATTAACTACATGGCTAAATGTGAAAGATTTTTAAAAATTTAATTTTCTTTTAAGATAACCAACTGTTTAAACAAAAATAGTAACAGTATATTGTGGGGTTTACAACATGCATAAATAAAATACCTAACAACAATAAAAGCCAGGAGGGGTAAAATAGAAGTATGATATAAGGTTCTTTTGCTGGTGTAATATCACTTGAAATTAGATTGTGGTTAAGTTGAAGATATAGACTATAAACCCTAAAGCAAACAGTAGAATAACAAAACAGTTATAACAAATAACCCAACAAAGGAGAAAAAAAGGAAATCGCACCAAAAAAGTGCTTGATGTAAAAGAAGGCAGAAAAAAGAAGGAACAATGAACAGATGGAACACATAGAAGAGAGCAAAATGATAATCTTTAATCATGTCCGTAATCACATTAAGTGTAAATGATCTAAAAAATGCTAATTAAAAGTCAGAAATTGCCAGATTGGATGGACAGCAAGACCCAATACACTTTACATACAAAGACATAAAAACGTTAAGAATAAGAGGATGTAAACAAATAAACCATGCTGATGCTGACACTAGTCAAAAGAAAATGGGTACAGCTATCTTGACATGAAACAGAAGATTCCAGAGCAAAGAATATTACCAGCGATAAAGAAGCCCATTTCATAATAATAAAGGGGTCAGTTAATGAAGAAGATGTAAGAATCCTAAATGTTTATACCCCAAATAACAGAGCTTCAAAATATGTGAAGCAAAAACTGATAGAACTGCAAGGAAGAAACAGACAAATTCCCCATTATAGTCAGAGATCTCAATACCTCTCCTTCAATAATTGCTACAAGTTGAAATTTAGCAAGGATATAGTAAACTCAAATAACGCTATCCACCACTATTACCTAATTGACTTTTCTAGAACACCCCACTAGCAAAAGTAGACTACATGTTCTCTTTAAAGCCTACATGAAACATTTACCCAGAGATACTGTATTCTAGACTAGGGGTCAGCAAACTGTGGCTTTGGCCAAATCTGGCCTGGTTTTATATGGCCTATAAACTAAGAATGGTTTTCACAGTTTGAAAGATTTCTAAAAAAGAAAGAAAATATGTGACAGAGACTGTATGTGACTCACAAAGCCTAAAACATTTTACTCTCTGACACTTTACAGAAAGAGTTTGCTGACCTCTGTTTTAGGCCATAATACATGCTTTAATACACTTTAAAGGATTTAAGTCGTGCAAAGTATGTTCTCTAAACATAATGGAATTAAATATTTGGAAACAAAATAGCATGCTTCTGTATACCCCATTGATTAAAGAAGGAATCAAAAGTGAAATTAGAAAGTATTTTGAACTGAAGGAAAATAAAAATACAACATATCAAGTTTTATATAAATGAAATTCCTATATTAGAAAATACACAGTCTTAAATCAAAGACCACCTCAATTCCACCTTAAGAAACTAGAAAGGAGGTGCTAATTAAACTCTGAGGAGCAAAAGAAATGAAATAATAAAGATAAGAGTTAAGATCAATGAAGTGGAAAACAAAAATCAATTTAGAATATCTATGTAATCAAACGTATCTGGTTCTTTGAGATCAGTAAAACTGATAAAACTTTAGCCAGACTAGTCGGGGGGAAAAAAAGGTGTGAATGCACATATCAGGAAGAACAAAATAGGAATGAGAGAGGTGACATAATTACACATTCTACAGATATTTAAAGGACAATAAGGAAATATGAACTTTAGGGGGAAAAAATTCAAACCTAGATGAAATGGCCAAATTCCTTGAAAGACAAACTACTGAAGCTCACTCAAGAAATTGATAACCTGAATAGTCACTTATCTGTGTTTTAAAAACTGAACTAGTGGTTCAAAATATTCTCACAAAGAAAACATCT
The DNA here is from genome assembly GCF_964194185.1 of Rhinolophus hipposideros. Lineage (NCBI taxonomy): Eukaryota > Metazoa > Chordata > Mammalia > Chiroptera > Rhinolophidae > Rhinolophus > Rhinolophus hipposideros. The sequence goes on from NC_138050.1 coordinate 19,363,954, forward strand.
GATTCATAGGGCATCACTGGTAAATCATTCCAAACATTTAGGAGAAAAAAATAATATTAATTATATATAAACTCTTCCAGAAAAGTGAAGAAGTAGGAATATTTTCCAACTGGTTCTTTGAGGCCAGCACTAACCTGATACCAAAACCACACAAAGACATTCCAAAACAAAAGAAAACTCAAACCAATTTCCCTCATGAACATAGATGTAAAAATTCTAAACAAAATTTTATCAAATCCCAACAATATATAAGAAGGATAATATTGGGTGGGATTAATCCCAAGAATACAGGATTGGTTTAGCGTTCAAAATCAATCAATGTAATTCACCAAATTAAACTAAAAAAGAAAAACCGATCATGTCAATAGATGTAGAAAAAGAACATCTGACAAAAATCCAATATTCATTCCTGATTTTAAAAACTCTTAGCAAACTAGAATGAAAAGGTATTTCTTCATTCAGATAACAGGCATCTACAAAAAACCTGCAGATAACCTCATACTGGTGAGGCATGCTTTCCCCTTAAGATCAGGAACAACACAAGGATGTCTGCTCTTATCACATTTATTCAACAATTCAGGTTCTGACCAGTGTAATCAGGCAAAAAAAAGAAATAAAACACATTCAGGTTGGAAAGGAAGAAATAAAACTGATACAATCATCCATCTATTCCACTTGGTGGTATCTACAAAAAGCTACTAGAATTAACAAGTAAATTTAGCAAGGTTTTAGGACAAATGGTAAATACACAATAATCATTTATATGTTTACAGTCTAACAACAAACAACTGAAAATAAAAGGGTAAAAATATATAGCATAAAAATAAGAACTATGTAGGAATAAATCTCACAAAAGGTATGAAAGATCTGTACACTGAAAACTGCAAATATTGCTAAAAGGAATTAAAGATGATTTAAATAATTGGAGAGATTTACCTGGCTCATGGATTCATATTGTTAAGATGTCAGTTCTCGTAAAATTGATCTATAGGTTCAATACAATTAAAATTAAAGTTCTAGTCGGCTTTTAAAAAACTGACAGGCTGATTATAAAATTCATATAGAAATCTAGAATAGCCAAAAATCTAGAATAGTCAAAACAACTAACTTTGACAAAAAGATCAAAGTTGGAGGGCTGACACTACCTGATTTTAAGATATTATAAGTCTACAGTAATCAAAATACAGTGGTATTAGTATAAAAATAGACAAATAGATCAATGCAACAGAATACAGAAATAAACCCACATATATAACATATTTTTGACAAAGTGCAAAGGTAATCCAGTGAAGAAAGAATAGATTTTTTTCAATACATGGTGCTGGAAGGACTGGACACCCATATACAAAAATATGAACTTCTTATCTCACATCACATACAAAAATTAACTCAAAATTGATCATAGACCTAAATGTAAAACCTGAAATTTTTATGCAACTTCTAGAAGAAAACATAAGAAAATTTTTGTGACTCTGAGTTATAAAGATTTCTTAGATATGACATCAAAAGCACAATTTATAAGTGAACAAACTGATAAATTGGATTTGCTGAAATTTTACTACTATTCTTCAAAAGGCATTGCTTAAAGAAAGGACAAACCACAGACTGGGAGAAATATTTGTAAAGCATACAATAAAGGATTTGTATAAAAAAATAAACTCAAAACTCAACAATGAGAAAACAAAAATCTCAATTAAAAGAACGGACAAAAGACTTCACCAAGAAGATACCAGGATAGCAAATAAGTGTATGAAAAGGTGCTCAACTTTATTAATCTCAATAGTCTTTAAGGAAACACAAAGTAAAACCATTATGGGACAACTAGATATCTATATACAAAAAAAAAAATGTATACACATCTATTAGAACAGCTAAAATGAAAAGTGGTGTTGAGAATGTGGAAAAAATGGAACTCTGATACACTCCTTGTAGGAATGTGAAATGATATCAGTTTGAAAAATAGTTCGGCTGTTTCTTAAATAGTTAAACTATACAGCAACATATGGTCTAGCCTTCTCATGCTAGGTATTTTCCCAAGAAAAGAAAGCATGTGTTCCTACAAAGATTTGTATGTGAATGTTCATAGTAGCTTTATTTTGAAGTCTCAAATTAGAAACAACTCAAATGTCCATCAATGGGTGAATGGATAAATAAACTGTGATATATTCAAAGAATAGCCGTGGAACAACATGGAGCAATTTCAAAATAATATTCTGAGTGAAGAAAGAGAGACAAAAAATTGAGAACATACCATATGATTCCACACATCTAGAATTCTAGAAAATACAAACTATCGGGACAAAAGACAGACCCGTAATACCTGAGGAGATAGCTGCAAGAAGGGAGGGATTATAAAGAGGGAACCCTTAGGGATGATGGATATGTTCACTGTCTTATTCTCGTGATAGTTTCACGGGTGTATACATTTTAAAATTTATCAATCGTACACTTTAAATACATGTTAAAAGTTATCAACTGTACACCTTAAATATGTGCAGCTTATTGAATATCAGTTACACTTTAATAAAGCTTAATAAATATACATTTAAAATGTAATATCTAGAATAAAAGGAAAATAATTTCAATTGAAATATAAAAGGGAATTAACACTTATTAGAAACATACTAAGGGGGAAGTACTAGGTAGGTGTTTTAAATAATTATAGTATAAACAAATCATTTTCTGTGTGCTAGGCACTGTTATGTGCACTTTATATATAGTAATGTGTTTAATCCTCACAACTCCTTGCGGTGGGGACTACTGTTACCCTCATTTTGCAGATGAGGAAATGGAGGCAGAAAGTCCCACAACTGAGTGAGGGAGCTGAGATTTGAACCTGGGCAGTGTGGTGTTTCAATAGATCTTTATGACACCCATTAAGCCACAGTTTTATTTCCAGTTTACAAAGGGAGACAACCGGGCTTCACAACAGGCAGTAACTTTTTCAAAGTCACAGGATTTGTAAGTAATGTAGTCAAGATTTAAACTCAAGTTTGTTTTACTCTAAAATATACATGTTACACTGGCTTACCTCCATTTAGATTTGTAGTTAAATAGCTGGACTGACAGATGCTATTAATACCACTGATAACTAATAGCTCAGTCTATGCTACCCACTTCTCCCATACATCTTTACCCCTCAATATGTTGTCTGGTATGTTTGTTAGATACAGAATAGAATGTACATAGCACCAATAGGCAACAATTAGCTCAACATTATCTGTTGCTTTGTTTCGATACAATTTCATTTTCAATATTGATAGTATGTCTGCATCTGTTGAAACTAAGAAATTGAATATGTGACTTTGGAGGATCTTTTCAGGTTAATATTAAAGCCAATAACTTATTTATGTACTTCTATAAGTACAATTAAAGATATGTTCCTATATCTCTAAAATTTAACTGGAGGAAATTGTTTACTTTTCCATGAAATCTTCCTTTTGTGTATGTGTATGAGTGTTTTAATTATGGTTACTAGTCTGGAAGATATCGTTTAAAATGTGATCAAAGTTGCCCCGAATGGATTTTCTTGGTTAAAGTCAAGAGAGGAAGCAAGAACACAGGAACATTTCTAAGTTTCTAAAAAATTATTCCATTATTGGATAGAGTTCAATACACATAAAACTTTTATAACAAAATTGCTTTGAGGTGATTTTGGAGGCACAATAGGGGAATAGTTAAGAAAAGTATCATTGGAATCAGATCTGGACTTGAATCCTGGCTCTGCCCACTTACCAGCTTTTTTACATTGAAGATGTAACTTAAGTTGGGCCTCAGTTCTGCCCATCTGTGAAATGGGTTAATAATACCTCATAGAATTGTTGTGAATACTAAATGAGATAATAAACATTTGAGCACTTAATATAGTGTCCAACCTAGTGAATAAATGTTCCATTGCTTGCTACTATGAAGATACTTTTACACAAATGTAGGAATCCAAAGCCATATAAGATTAGATTATGATGAAATGCTAAAAGTATCTTATGATATAATCTCCTGTTTACAGAAAATGCATCACATAGATCCCCAAAACTTAGTTCAGAGATAATAAAACTTGATCCTTTCCTATTTATAGAAACATGAAGGATAGCACATAGCCAAGATTTGCTTTGGGCATAGAAATTCACGCTGACCCTGACAATTTTACATTAAAATAAAGTCCATATTTAAGAGCTAAATAGTTTGGATGACTTGTGCTAATTTATCTTTTATATTCAATACTTTTTGAAGTCATAGCCGTTATACAAAAGTACATTAGTCACAAAAAAGTTGCAGATATTTATTTTGTGTGTTTTTATCTTAAGGCACGTAATTTGTGTAAGCTGGGTAAAACCACATTGAATTAAAAATTCAGAACACTGAGTGAGATAATCCAGAAAAACTAAGTCTTTCAATTTTATTCATTCAGTTTGTTATTCTCACCCACTAAGGGGTCAGCCAAAATGAAGAGATGTTTAATAAAGGACAGCTTTGTCTGACCTGAAGGAAAGAATTCCAAAACTAGATCATCTCCTTTGAGATTGCTCTGAAATTGATACTTCATCTTAAAATCAAAGTTCATACACAGCCATTTGATTTTCTTCATTGCATTCCCTCATAAGTTCATAGGGTTTTAACCAATTTCTATATGATGACTTTCACATGTACATCAACAGGCCCAATAACTTAATCAAGAAAGCTTGAATCTTCTATGTTCTGGTGATGCCTCACTTAGATCTGACATTAAGTTCATTTTTTTCTTTCAAACTATTTCTTTTAAATTTATTGGCTATTGTTGACAACACGATTTTTTTTTTGGACCTGGAAGCTTACAATCTTAGGTTAATTTCCTTACTTTTTTCCCTTCCCATAGGTAAATAACTGCTAAACTTGTCACTTCTTAATAATACTGTGTTTCCCCGAAAATAAGACCTAGTTGGACAATCAGTTCTCATGTGTCTTTTGGAGCAAAAATTAGTATAATTTATTTTTCTATAGACTGGGTCTATAATATAAAATAATAATTATAATATAATATAATATATAAATATAATTAATATAATATAACCGGGTCTTGTATAAGACCGGGTCTTATACCGTGTTTCCCCGAAAATAAGACCTAGTCAGCCAATCAGCTCTAATGCGTCTTTTGACGCATTAGAGCTGATGGTCCGGCTAGGTCTTATTTTGGGGGAAAACACAGTATTAATTTTTGTTCCAAAAGACGCATTAGAGCTGATTGTCCAGCTAGGTCTTATTTCGGGGGAAACACGGTATACCTCAGATATGTCCCTTTTCATTTTTAAAATGCCTATTTAATCCAGGCTCTTACATGCCATTTGTATTATAGCCTCTTGTATTGTGTTGCAGCCTATTGGTATTCCCCTGGCTCCCATCCTGTCTTACCTCCTACCCCACTAGCCTCTGGTGCAAAACATAAAATACTGTTCATCAAACACTTTGTAGAGAAGTTTTGTTGGGTGAATAAGGAAAACATGATTGACTAAAAAATGGGAGTTTAAATGGAATCTCTTTTCCTTTCAGTGATTCTACCTGGAAGGAAAGGAGAAGAGCAGAAATTTTCAGGAACTGAATCACAACTTAGACAAATACCGAATGGGAGATTGTTGCTAGGAAAAGACTGATAATATATGATAATAACCATTGCAGAGAAAAAGGAGACATAACATTCAACTCGTTAGCCATTCTTCCCCTTTTTGCCTTCCATACACCTCAGTTGGCAATCTATAAATGTTCAATATGTGTTTGTGTTAATACTGGTCATTATAAAGTTATCTGGGAGGCTAGGAGAGTAGTCTGTTTTAACTGTAGTGATAAAAGGAGGTCAGTTCACACCAACTATCTTTCTCCTGTTTAGAAACATTCTAGTATTTAAGGCCTTTTTAATGTAAGCCCATTACTAGTTCTTTCTCTTTCTGTGTCATTTCTCTCTACTCTTTTATTTGTGTTCTGTGTTCTATCAGATATCATGTCTGGGAGATGAATTGCCTGTTCCCACTCTGCAGTGGTTTTGTATATTGCTGTATCTCTATGGCCTTGAACAGTGCCAAGCACATAGTGAGCACTCAATAAATATCTGATGAATGATTATCTCCTGTCTGTGGCAATCCAAATCCATCACTTTAAAAAATTCTACGTTAAGATTTGCTTATGCCAGTAAACTTCTACCCATTATCAATCTAGTTTTGAATCACTTCATCTTCCACATCCCCTCAACAACTGTTTATAGCTTGCACTTCATTATATACTTTTATTATGTTACTTTTTACATACTCCCACAGCTTTTCTATATATGTTGAATTTTCAACTAAAAGATAATGCCTCAAATGTTACATATTGCACATGCTTCCTGTGCTGCAGAAAGGTGGACACTCAATAGATGGGCAGCCTTATTCATTTTAAACATATTCTCTGGATCAGTGTGGCCCATCATGAAACAGGGTTTATAATACACCGGTTCTAATATTTGTTATTTCACTCAAATAATGTAACTTTGAATAAAATGGTTCCTTCAGTGTTTAGTTTTAAGGCAAAATTAAGAAAACCAGTTTCCTACATAAAAACATTTTAAAGTTACAGAAGCATCTATCTGCATGTTGGTAACATTCCTCCAGAAATAATTAATGTATTATAAAAGCTCTGGACTGGTCAATTAAAATCTTTTCTTGGAATCCCCATAGAAATGTCCATGTAGCAGAGACACTGAAATAGTGTTATACAGAAAATATTATTAACTATTAAAAACACACACAACTAAGTTCTTTATAGAGGAGAACCAGAGATAATGTCCTGGATTTTTGCAGTACTTAAGCTATTCCTTAGTTGTCTCATGAAGGAATTAATGTAGTGGAACATATTCAAGGAATGGCTGAGGTGTCAGAATAGGACAGTACAAAGTGTAAGATTTTCAATTAGCTACATTAAGTCATTCACTCGCTGGCCTCTCTCCATCTACAGTGTTTCCTGGCAACAATAAAGTTGGGCCACCTATACATTAAAGCAATTTCTAACAATGTTAAATAAACAGCAGTTTCTAGGTCATTTCTAGTCCCTCCTCCATGAAAGTGTACAACATTTAGGTTATTCCTTGTATTTCCCTAATACCTCAAAGTGTTTGGTTGCCAAAACCAATGGGGTAATATTACTACTTGCCTTCATATAGTCATTCTAAGCACACACAAAATCAGACATTAACATGAAAATATGAAGGGACAAAAACATCAAACCATAGAATTGAGTTTTAGTTTTACTGACATTTATATATCACATTTCCTGTTTATGATTTCAGAAGTGCAACCATGCAGGGCTTCTATTAAAAACAGAGTAATTGAGAACAGTTTGAAGATTACAATGACAACTTACCCAAGGGAAAAAAACACTAAACTTGCTGTCTCCTTCATTTGTGGGATTGTTATCTTGTGTAAAAAGCTAAATATTTTCCAAACATCATTTATTAATAATGTAGTTAAAAGGGAGTTTGATGGCTTTGTGCCCCTAAAACAAGCAACCACACCTCTTAGTCCTGAATCTGACTAATTAATGGAATAAGAAAACCAAGCCAAATCCCCTCGTGTGTGTGTGTGTGTGTGTGTTTATATGTAAAGGTTTATATATATATATATATGTATATATATATATGTGTGTGTGTGTGTGTGTGTGTGTGTGTGTGTGTGTGTGTTATGTATATGTAAAGGTAATGTTTGCAAAATTTTGCTTTTTTCTCATTTTGAGGTTTCAGTTGACTTGTTATGCATTTAATAATTGTTAATTATTGTTAACAATTCTGCCTCGAGGAGAGAGAGGGTAGAAGTGAATACAATTCTTAAATGCCCCTTTCTTTCACTATTGTTCTATTTGAAGCATAATTATGTTAGTTAATTTATGTTTTGGTGACCACTGCAGAATTTATGTGTGTGTAGAGAGAGAGTACCTAAGTGAAATAAGACTGCTAGCTAGACATCAAAATCCATGTTCTCACTCCTGGGCCATATAGATAAACTTATTCCAAGACTCCTTGAAGTTAGGTGTAGGCATGTGACTAAGTTACGGGCAGTGGAATGAGAATAGAAGTTATACGTCCTACTTTGAGTCTCCTCACCTAAAAAAACTCTCCTTCTTACAGACTGAAATAGAGAAGACGCCCAGGGAGACCTTGGAGTTTGATACTAAAAGACTAGGTTCTGAAAGACCTTGGAAACTAAATACTGTGTTTCCTGGAAAATAAGACCGGGTCTTATATTAAGTTTTGCCCCAAAAGACACATTAGGGCTTATGTTCAGGGGATGTCATCCTGAAAAATCATACTAGGGCTTATTTTCCAGTTAGGTCTTATTTTCAGGGAAACATGGTATTAAATTACTTGTTTATTTTAGCAAGAAACAAATTTGAGTTGTTACACATTTTGGGATTGATCTGTTATGGCAGTTAACCTAACCTAATTAATTCAATATACAATACTTATATTTACAGAGTCCCTATGATGAATAACTACAGGGGACATCATTTACATCATAATGCATGTAAATGGCATTTCCTGAAGCAAAATTAAGAGGCTCTGAGTATGTATACATGTGCATAGGCACAAAGGTTTCCCCGCAGGAGTTGTGTAATGATGTAGCTCCACCAAACGAATTCCAACTTCTCTCTTGGGTTTTATTGCATAGGAGCATCCACTTGTGTAAAGGCCCAGTTGTGTCTGTGGTAATAGATTAAGATGGAATGGAACATCCAACAAGAATCTTAAGGGATCAAATCAGACATCATCCTTAGACTTGTTCAACTGTGTTAGCTACATACTCTAATAAACTATGACCCTCTGGCATACATTAGGCCAAAAGACAGTGTTAGGAGAACCGCCCCCCTTCCCTGCCAGACTTACTGCTATGAGTAATAAGAACTTTTCCGGGCTTTCCTTTTCCTCATGTGTAAATGAGTGTTGGATTATATGACCTCAAAGATCCCTTCACTAAAATTCTATCCGTGACTACAAAGTCCATAGCTATTGGTAGAAATAACTGTTAATGTAAGTGTTCCTTCAGATTCCAACTTGATACTATAGAGGTGTTTAATAGTAACTTGAAGTTTGTTTTTTTAAAGATAGTTAACTTACAATTCACAATCGAAGAGGCATAATAGAGGTTCTACTCTTCTCCCCAAAACTATTAAATTGAAAAAGATTTTAACTCATTCAGGATATTTTTTAGAATAATTTTAAAGTAGTGTGTCACCTCTTTGATTTCTTTACCCGGTGGGTGGAGTGTCAAAGCTAATCCAGAATGTGATATCTATTGAAATAATATACCATATTACCAAAAAAAGTAAAAAAAACTAAATAGAAGTTTATGTAGTTGTTCACTGAATTTAGCAGTTAAAACTTTAAGTTTTTACTTCTCTTAATTGTATACTTATGCTCTAATGTTTCAATGTAATAAAGTTAATTCTTTAGCAAGTTCAGGATAATGGCAAAATCTCTCTATCTATCTATCTATCTATCTATGTATCTATCTATCTATATTGCTTAGTGCTAAATCACATTTTGGATATAGTTGGCAGAAATGAATCTTTACCTATTTGAGTTTTGATCTCATGAATTTCAACTCTGGTTAAAACTAAAATATACATTATTCAGACTTGATGCAGGCATGGAATTGGCTTTAATTCACATTCTTTTGCTGCAAAAGAGGTGAAGAAATATGGCCCTCACTCAGGGATGACACTGTTTCAGAAAGGAGAAAGGACAGGTTCTATAGTATTGTCCAAAGTGGAGTTTTTATGTTAAGAGAAAGCCATGTGTAGGCTGGAGTAGATAAGAGGAAAGAATTATGGTAACTCCCCCCCCCACCCCGCACAAGGAACAGAAGAGAAAGACAGAAAGACAGAAGAGAAAGCCCACAATGGTATTTTAAGTTCTACTAGACAAATATAGATTCTAAAATATTACAACTGCAAAAATTGTAGTTGTAAATTTTTATCCATATATTTACAATTAATATATGGATAAATTTTGGTGTATCCATATGTTGGAATTATATGCAGATATTAAAAACATGTTTTCAAAATATTCACTAATATCAGAAAATGGTCATTATAGACTATAAATCCTTGATTCCTGTCAAACAGGAATCAATCTTATTCTTTTTAACCTCTGTGCTCTTCCTTATACCACTTCCTCCCCACTCCCAGTATAAGTAGAAGCATAATGGAAGAAATGTTTTGAGGAGAGATGCAGAGACAGTGAATTTTAAAGCTTGAAGGCATTTTAGAGATCACTTAGTTAAAATCTATCATTTTTCAAAGGAAACTGACACTGTGGAAAATTAAATGTCTCACCTAAGGTCTCAATCCCAGCATTGCCACTTGCTGAAACCTAGGTTTCCTGACTCCCCAAATTTGGCATATTGTACCTTCTACTACAACACGCTACGTTTGAGGTTGGATCAGACTAGATTACAGTAGTTTCCCCTTATCCACAAGGATACGTTACAACACCCCCAGCAGATGCCTGAAACCTTCGATTGTACCGAACCCTGTACATACTGTTTTTTCCTACACATGCATACCTTTCACTTCAAGGAAGCATGTTACGGCTTCTCTTTGGCACATCCAAACTGCCAGCATCACCACTCCTGTGCTTAGGGACCAACAGTAAGTAAAATAAGGGTTACTTGATCACAAGCACTGCCATACCACAACAGTTCATCTGATAATTGAGATGGCTACTAAGTGACTAACCTAAGGAGCCTGTAGCACATACATGCAGAAACGCTGGAGAAAGGGATGATTCACATTCCAGGTGGGATGGAGCTGGAAGGCACAAGATTTTATCACGCTACTCAGAATGGCGTGCAATTTAAAACGTATGAATTATTTCTGGAATTTTTCTTTTAGTATTTTTGGACTATGGTTGACCCTGGTAACTGAAACAGTGGAAAGCGAAACCAGGGATAAGGGAGTACTGAAGGTTAGGCCAAACAGTATGACCTTTATCCTAGTCTATCCTTTTTATTTTGGAGGAGGTGGGTACAGGGCACAAGGGAATGATGATAATGAGTCACATAATATCCATGGAGATCAGCTATATTTCCTAATAATTCTAAATCTTTAACTTTTTTGTTTACTCAGTACAACTTTAAAAATCCTTGGGGGAGAACTCAAATCATTTCTTTGTCTCAAATAATATTGAGTAATGGAAGTAACTAGATTACAACTTATAATTCATTTATTTATTCATCTGCTTTTGTCATTCTCTTCCACTAGAATGTATCTTCTAGGAGGACTGGCCTGTATCTTTTATTTGTTGACTCCAGTGCTTAGTAAGTGTTTGACATATAAAAGATGTTTAATAAATATTTCAATAAGTTCAATAGGTGAGTGAATTAATAAATGATAGCTACTACTAAAATGCAGTAATCCTTTATTTATGAGGTGTGATCAAAAAATATGGCGAACACTACTGCTGAGTGCTGTCTAACGGATAGGCAGGGATCTTCAATATGGGAAGTGGTGTGGCGAACCTTACTAACAGTGTGTGACAGATTTCAACTTGTTCTGTGTAGTCAGTCGGTGCGAGCTATGGTTGAGAGAAGTCGTGTTTTAGAGTATGCCATGAATCCTCCATCATGATGACATTCCGTGTCACACATCACTTCTGACACAGCAATTTCTGTCAAATAAAAACATTACAGTGTGTCCTCGTCACCTTATTCACTGGATCTGGTACCGTGTGATTTCTGGCTCTTCCCCAAAGTCAAAATGACTCAGGACATTGAGGCAGCCTCGACAGCGTAACTAAAGACACTCACAAAAGAGGACTTCCAGAACTGCTTCAGACAGTGGCAAGAATGATGGGAAAAGTGTATTCGAAGCAAAGGGGAGTATTTTGAGGGGGATTAATGGCAATGTGCCTATTATTGTAAAGTTTTTTAAACATTCATCGTACTTTTTTTTTTTTTGGTCTCCAAAGCACGTAATCACAATTTACAGTTGTCTTTGTATTAAATTGTCTTTGCAGGTCATCAGGCTGCCAGGGCTGGCATGTACGTTCCACGGGGGCTGAGCTTCTGTTGTCGTGATCCCCACTGCACCCCCACTCAATGGGACAGTGCCTCAACCTCATAAATGACTGGTTGGTGATCAGATTGGTAAGCCCCTATTGAAGGGACTCTAATCTCCCCCAAATGCAAATGCATTGACCCTTTTATCCAGCAAGCCCACATCTGGACATTTATTCTACAGTCAACTGCACATGTACAATAACTTGTGTGCAAAAGTATTCACTGTGACGTTGTGTTATAATAACGAGATTAGAAACAACCCATGCCCAGCAATAGAAAATGACTTGAATAAATTCTGGTACATATTCACCATATCTCTTTTGATCACACCTCATACTCTGACTAGATTTCTTCCAGAAATTTTCCCAAGTTTTGATTCTATCACCATTCTAAATTTTAGAATTCGGTTAATTCTTTATATGCTCATTTCAGTCTAGCACAATTGAACTGTTTTATACTATTAATATAGGCACTCTTAAAATTCTTGTGCCAAATTTGCCAAGTTTGGGAATGACCTTGGCCTGTAATTTTATTTATATTTTAATCCACAGATGAATGTGGACACTTATACCATGAATTAGTGGTGCACATGTGAGATTAAACTGACGATGAGTCAGAAGGCTCCACTATTGGGTGAACATGTTTGGAAATAGGAACAAAGAGATAGTGGTAGCTTGAAAAATAGAAGCGTTTGGCTGAAATAAGTATACCTTTAAACTATATCCTCAAAGTAAGTCTAAGTTTCAAATCTGACAAAAAAAGTCAATAATATTTTAAAGAGATTTTTCCTTACAGGTAGGATATTAAAACAAACATAAAACAAAAACACTGAGCCTAAATTTAAATAATAATCTGTTTTAAAAGATAGTGTACACAAATTTTTCTCCTTAAATTTATCTGCAACATGAAAGTATGTAGAGAATTAAAAGATTCTATTTACAGTAAAATTTTATCAGAGGAAGCTTTAAAATGTTGGCCTTATAGACCATTTCTAGGAATTTATACTAAGTTAGGAAATAATCTGAAATGTTAAAACAGATTTATGCATAAAGAAATCCAAAACTCCAATTCAAAAATCTGTATGCACTCCTATATTTATTGCAGCACTATATACAATAGCCAAGACATGGAAACAACCGAAATGCCCATCAGTAGATGACTGGATTAAGAAACTGTGGTACATTTATACAATGGAATATTATGCAGCCATAAAGAAAAAAGAAATCTTACCATTTGCAACAACATGGACGGATCTAGAGAACATTATGTTAAGCGAAATAAGCCAGAAAGAGAAAGACAAGTACCATATGATCTCACTTATATGCGGAATCTAAAGAAAAGAATAAGTGAATGAACTAATCAGAAACAGTTCCGGGGACAAAGAAGAAAAACTGAGGATTGTTAGATGGGCGGGGGGGGGGGGGGGAGGGGGGTGGGGATAAGGGGGAAGGTGAGGGGATTAGAAAACAGTCGGTAACCACAAAATGGCCTCAGAGTTTTTGAAAAATAATTTGGGGAACGTAATCAATAATGTTGTAAAGATTTTGTAGGGTATTTGATGGACACAGGTCCCATCTGGGAGACCACCTCAGGGCAGATGTAGATGCTTGGTCAATGTACTGTCCACCTGAAGCTGAACAATAATGAATGCCAACTATAATTGTATATATATAATGTGATGGCTCGGTGCGATGTCGGAGGGATAGTGGAACGGGGAATGGGGGAGGGGGGTTCACGGTGTGAGGGATATAAATGATGAGCGTCTAAGTATTACCTGGTCTTGTGCACCTGAAACTAATAAAAAAAAAAAGTTCGTAGCAACATCATTTATAAGAAAGTAAGGAAAACAGCTTAAATGACCACTAAAGGAAATAGTACTCCATAGGAGGAACATTATGCCGTCATTGAAAATGTTTTTGAAGAGTTTTAGATAACTTGAAGAAAAATGTCTGATAAATTGTTATGAAAAAAGGCAGTGTACGCAAGCAAACAGTTTAAACTTCAGAAGAGTAAAAAACTGCAGGGAAATATGTGAACTGCAATAGTCATTTGTCTCTAAATAAAGGAATTATTGGTTATTTTTTTCCTATTGTTATTTAACAAATATTTTCTTTAACATATTTTCAAAATTTATTTTACTTATATGTGCTACTTTTATGATCAGAAAAAGAAATCCATTACTTGTCATCAATATGTATTTATGTCCCAATGATGTTTTCAGTATCATCACATGAGAAATATTGTTGACCAAAAAAAAAGTTTATATTATTTAAATACAAATAATGGAGTTTCCAAACAAACACTGATACATATACTATAACTTATAAAATTATAATGATTTAGTATAATTTACTAATTGATATGGTGGGCTCCAGGGTGTTCGTTGATAGTTGATGATGGAGATGGTTAGAGGGGACACCTCAATTAATTTACCAATTTCCTTAAATCTGTCAGTTAGTAACTCTCACAATAAGAGTTTAATGATGGTATGATATCAAAAAGCTGTCCATGAAATTGTCATTAGTTTGTCTAGTGCAATTTTGTAAACTATTATTTTGTACTTCAAAAAGAAGTCTCTTAAGAGCTAATTTTTTACAAACACAAAAGAGAAAAATTTGTTCTTACCTTGTTTATTTTAGCCAGATGTGAGCTTCAGGTAACATTCAGTGATCTGACATCACCAGTAAAAAAGGTTTCTTGTGGAAGTAACTGGAACCAATACTTAACTTTGTATGGTTGTTATAAGCTTCATAGATCATGTTTGTAAAGTGTCTAGCACAGTAAATGGTGGCTATTATAATAATATATAATATTACTATGAATTCTTATCTGTTATATTCCTATATATAGGCTAAATTGAAAAAATATGAAGTACAGTCTATTTAAAAACATTATTCCAGACTTTTGGATAAAGATGGGGAGTGAAGACCACAAAATCTTCCTCCCTAAATACTTTACAAAATGGGCAAAACAACAATAAAAACTCCTTTATCAGCATTACTAGAAGTAGCCAAATAATGTCCACAAATTAAGCCAATGAAGGCCGCAGTAATTAATACTATTATTTCAAAACAAATAAATACGAGACAGCAAGAAATGAAAGAGACATAGCTGGACATTAAATTCTCACCAAAAGGAAAGACTAGCAATCCCAGCACATTCTCCTACTCAACTCATTTGTCTGTTCTCCAAGATGATTATCTTATATCTCCTAAATCTCCCACATCTCCCTGCTCCTCACTTCAAACTTTTGTTTCATTGATACATAGAAACTGTCACAGGAGAAACTCATGTTCCCCACACTATATCTACCAACCTTTCATCTTTACTCTCATATACTCTCTCTTCCTTTATAAAGGATCAACTATCACGGCTCCTACTTAAGGCAAGCCCCTCCACTTGTGCCCCATCTTATCTTGTCTTATATAGTCAAGGATTGTGTGCTTATCCCCTCCATTTCCCGCACCCTCTGTTTCTCCCTCTCTACTGGATTATTCCAATCAATAAACATACTGTAATATCTCCCATCCTAAAAATATTATCACCCTAGACTCCATGGGCCCCTTTACTTACATGGTGAGTTAGGAGCCCATTTTTCTGCTCCCCTTTATAATAAAACTTTTCAAAGACTATCTGTACTTGTAGTCTCCACTTCTACTTTACATTATTTCTTCAACCCATTCCAATTAGAATTATTGTCCCTATAGCCCTACCTAAACTGTTCTTGTTGAGATCATGATTACCTTCTTGCCAGATCTTTTTCCTGTTCCTAAATGTTTGGGACCCCCAGGCACATTCCTCACTCTTTTTTCTTCTTCTCCATCAACATTTATTTCCCCCTAGGTCATCTCATCCATTTTTTTCCTGGTTTTAAATATTGTCTATGTTATCAGGGCGCTTAAATTTGTATTCTATCCCTGATACCTCTTTTGAACTCCAAACTTTTTGAACTCCAATCCATCCAACCTTTTGCCCAGGAACTATACTTAGATCTCCAATAAGGACCTCAAAACAAATCTCTTAATTTTCTTCTCCACTTCAATTTACTTCTTCCCACCCCAAGTTGCTTCCATGTCAGTTACTTGCATTATTTTCATCCAGTTGCTCAACGCAAAAACCTAGAAATCATCCTTAATTTCTCTTTGTGACAGTTATTATGCTGTTATCTCTTAGCAATAAACCATTCCATTCTCTGCTTTGTGAGGCTGGGACCAGGACTGTGCAAATTACATTTCTACTTTGACAGCTGAAGCCCTGCTACAATATGTCAATAAGGGCCATTAGAGAAAAATATCTATAGAGTCAAGAAGAGGGAACAAGAACTGCTCCTTGTTGGTTGTCTGCACCCGTCAGCATTGCCCCAGTTATGGACCTTTACCCTGACAGCAGCAGTTAGCTCCAAATATCAACTGTTTTCTATTTTCCTGTAAGCAGCCACAACATCCGCTCTCAGGTACCAGCAGCAAATGGGCATCACCCCCTCTTCCGAGGACAGGGTTCCAGCTCTGCTGAGTCTTTCCTCACAGCTTCTGGGTTCTAATAACTTCAGGTCTTCCCTATGTTTTTCCAGTACTAGGAGTCTTGGATCCTTCCTGAAGTTATTGTTATCTCAGTATTCCCTTTTTCCTTTTTCAGGTCTCCAACACCTATTTGACCAATTCTTTATACAGTAGTCCCTCCTTATCTGCAGTTTTGCTTTCCGTGATTTGAGTTACCAACAGACAACTGTTGTCTGAAAACATTAAATGGAAAATTCCAAAAATAAACTATTCATAAATTTTAAGTTGCGTGACGTTCTGAATAGTGTGATGAAATCTCGCGCCATCCTGCTCTGTCCTGCCCATAACGTGAATCATCCCTTTGTCTAGCATATCTACTGTATTAGTCACCTAGGAGCCGTCTCGTTGATCAGACCAACTGTCAGGGTATCAAGTGCTTGTGTCCAAGTAACCCTTATATTGTGTTTCCCCAAAAATAAGACCTAGCTGGACAATCAGCTCTAATGAGTCCTTTGGAGCAAAAATGAATATAAGATCTGGTCTTATGTTATATAAGACCCAGGCTTATATTATAGTAAATAAGAGTGGGTCTTACATTAATTTTTGCTCCAAAAGGCGCATTAGAGCTGATTGTCCGGCTTGGTCTTATTTTTGGAGAAACAGGGTAGGAGCCTAATGCTGTGTCACAATGCCTGCGTCACATTCTTCTCACTTCATCTCATCACACAGGCATTGTATCATCTCACATCGTCACAGGTAGGGTGGTATAGCATGTGAAGGAGACCACATTCACATAACTCATTACAGTATATTATAATTGTTCTATTTTATTAGTTATTGTTAATCTCTTACTGTGCCTAATTTATAAATTCAACTTTGCCATAGATATGTATGTATAGGAAAAAAACATAGTATACATAGGGATCGGTACTACCTGTGATTTCAGGCATCCACTGGGGTTCTTGGAACGTATCCCCCACAGATAAAGGGAGGACTATTATACTCAATTTATTGCTATTGAAATACTTAGCAGCAGCCAGAGTGACTCCTCTAAGACATATACCATTTCTCTGCTTCTCGTCGTATTTAGAACAAAATCCACACCCCTCAGCAGGGCCTACAACTCCTTTTGTGACCTGCCCTATCCAATTCTCTAGTCTCATCTCTCACCAACTTCCGGTTACTCATTTGACTTCATATTTGATTATTTCTTTAGGATTGGTTCCTGGAAGTACAACTACTGTATCAAAGATTTGAACATCTTTTTAGACCCCTGAAAGGTAAGATAGTAATAGGTGAGATTGTAAATTTCATTGCACTCTTAGCAACACTAGTTGTTAGCACTTATTTTCAATCTTTGTCAATCTGCATGGGAGACTCTGTAATTCAACTTGGTAAAGTTATATTGTTGTGCACATAATCATATCAATAACTTTATTACCTCAAGGACTTAAAATTCTCTGTCTTCTCCATGATGCTTAACATAGAGTCTTGCCCACATGTTGAAGAAATGTACTTTGTATTGGCTATGACAATATTTATTTTAAAATACATTACACTTTGAACACATAGAAAGGTGAAGAAAACTAACATAAAGAAGGATCCAAATTATTTTACTTAATGAAAAGTAAGATGGTACTTAGTTCTTTACATAGTAGACAAAGCATTATTACTATCAGCTAGCAATGTCATTTTGTTTATTGAATTTGTCTTTATTGAAATACTGACTTTATTACTTAATGTGCCATTTTCACTATAGCACTTTCTAAAATGCTTCTAAATGCTTAGTTTATAACGTTACGAAAAAAGTTCACTAGATAACTACTTTGAAATAATTTCCTCAGCCCTGCCTTCACCAACGTGCCTAGAACCAGACTGGCCGGCTCACTTCCAGTTTTCTTTTATGTTATCATTACTCTGAAGTCATTCTATAGATAGGGTAATAAGCATTCTGGCATACAGAAAAACAGAATCTGTAAACGATGTGACACAATTTAGTTGGGGTTGTTCCTCCTTCAGAACTGCATTACGCAATTTAAAAGTGTTTACTTAAGCTCCTTTGGGCTGCCTCCATGGTAGCTGTGAAGTCACAAAGAATCAGGAACAGGTTCAGCCTTATAACAGTCTGTTTAATGTGAACAGTGTCATTTTTTTAAGTCATTGTTAAAAAGAACCTTTAAAAACAAAGATAAAAAACCCATTAATACACACAAAGTGTTCATAAATGTACACTTACCTAGCTGTACTTATCATCATCTAGATGTACTTATTTTAAAACCTATATTCTATAGTATGAATTGACAGTGTGATTTTGACTCAATATAACTATAAGTAATTATGCAAAATCACCAAAATATAGAGGTATTAGACAGCCTTTAGGAGAGTATGACTTATTAAAATGGCCTAAGCATTATTTCTAAGTCACAAAGGAAGTCTTTCTAAGAGAACATCAAAGATGCATAAATTATATCAGCTTTAGGAGAATTTACAAAGAAACTAGGTTATAAGAAAAGATTATTTAATCTTGGTTACCCAAGGAAAGGTAGCATTTTGAGTTCCTGAGAGAGAGAACTCTTGAGCCCCTTTACCAACTAAATACCTGTACTGGTTTTAAAGAAAAATAATGCAATGTGCACTGTAAAAGTGAGAGAAGAGTCATTTAAATCGTATAGCAATCAAGTGTTCTATCACCTTCAAGGAAACATGCAAATTCTTATAAAATACCTAAAATGTCAATCATCCTTTGGCAATTACTGAGTTTTATGAATAAGCAAGTCCAAGTCAAGATCCTGACATCTGAAAACATAATAGTTCATTTTTAGAAATGTCATTTTGTTTTAATTATGTAACATGAATTTATTACAAAAGTACTTACTAGAATAATCTCTATAGCATTTTGCTTTTTAACTTTGAGAAGTAAGGGCATGTCAGTGATGGCCTCGTAACAATGACCTTGTGAGGTCCAAAGTCAGGAACAATTCAAGGAGGGAACAGAAAAAGCTTTTAGGACCGGATCATTGCCCTGAAGGTACAGCCACTGTGGGGTTCCTACCCGGCTTAGGAGAGAAAGGTGTCTGTGTTCAGGAGGCCTGCCCTACAGGGGAGGGAATGGTCTCACTGGAGAAGGGAAGATTATGAGACAAAATGCCTACTCAGATTGGCTCAAGATTAACTTTGCTGTAACAATGAAATGTTCGGGTTTTTATATTTCATCCTAATATCAAAAAGAAGATGTTTATTTGATTTCTTATGTTGAAACATTTTTAATATACATATTATTTATAAATTGAAGTTAATATGTGTGACGATTTTAAACACATTGCAGATTCTTTGAACACTCCTCCCTTTAAAGGTAGTCTAATTCCCCTTTCTAGAATATCTATGGCATTAATGATTTGCCTCTAATGAACAGAATCTGATGGAAATGATGCTGCATGACTTCTAAGATTAGGTCAGGTCATAAAAGGTGGTACAGCTTCCTTTGGCTGTCAGTGTTGGGACCCTGGAACCAGCAACACTGCTGTGAGGAAGCCCAGACCACAAGGACAGGCCAAATGTAGGTGTCCTGGCTGACTGCCCCACCTAAGGTCCCAGCCTTTGGTCAGTCCTAATCGCTAGATGTGCAAGTGAAGAAGCCTTCCAATGATGCAAGCCTCCAGCCTATGAGCTGCCCCAGCTGACGCCAAGTGGATTAGAAACAAGCTGTCCCTGCAGAGCCCTACCCAAATTGCACATTCATGAGTAAAGTAATATTGTTGTTTGAAACCACTAAGTTCTGGAGTGGTTTGTTACGTACTTGAGTCCCTGCTTCCAGTAAATCTCTAGCTCAGGTTAGCTGTAACAAGTAGGAGATGGAGGAAGCAAAAGAAAAAACCCTTTCCCTCCACTTTTTCTTGTTTCCTTAGCCAGACTGAAATCTTAGCATCTCCTAGTACTGTTAGTGTGGTTTTTGAACTGCCATTAGGAACAGAAAACACCATCGTGAGGACCCAGTCTGTCCAAACTCCTTTTCCTTGAAGGCTTAGTGACTGAGGAGGGAAAAGAGAAAGCTTGATTCCCTCCACTTCTTTTATTTTCCCCTAGGTATCCCTAGTTTCAAAAAATGATGGGAAAGCAAGATTTGATCCTCTCCTGCCCTTATTTCCCTTCTGAGTTAGAATCTTCTGAAAGGTGCTTTTTCACTGAAAGAATACACAGCCTTTTCGATCTTATAAAGGGACCAAACCAGCAACATATTTTCATTCCTTATCAAGTGGGATTTACTAATCAGAGTTATAAACTAGGGACACCATTCTGTCTTTAGTCACTCATCACTGCCTTCCTAGGTTCCTCTGGCCCCTCTCCTTTCCCTAAAGGTGGCCAGTCCCCAGGGTTCCCTTCTCAGAATCCTTTTAACACACTTTCTGGTCCACTTATCCACGCCTGTGGCTTTAGCTACTACCTACATTTTAATGACACCAAAGAGCCAGACCTTCTGACTCTCCTGGGATAGTTCCCTGATATCTCCACAGGGACAAATTCCAGAGACAAAACAGAGTTCCTCCTCCAGGATCTGAGGCCTACTCTGCCCAGTCCACACCCTAGACCAGAAATTTGGGGATCCCTTGCCCTTGCCCCACACAGCCAATCAGTTTCCCAGTCCACTGACTCTTTTTAATTACTTTTCTTGAACCCCTCTTCTTTCTATCCCCACTCCCACTAGGTACACAGCAGTGGTCCTAGTCCATTCTTCCATCTCAAGGACCCCACTAGTATAATCTTTCCAAAGACCTGTAATTTTTTTCATACCTGTCCCTGCCTTTCCATTAAAACAATCTTTTCATGGTTCTCCTCTTCCTATGTAGGTTTTAGTCCTGAGGCCTAATAGTCATTTACTCAAAAAGCAGAGTAGATCCTTTAAAATTATACGCAAAATTGTAGTATGGATCTATAGGTACTTTTTTTTTCTGGAGACCACATTACTTTCCATACTTTCTCAAAAGGGTATGTGTACCCAAAAGGCTAAAAACTTGTAGGTCTCAGACTAAAGTCCAAACCCCTGAGCACAGACTGGCCATCCCTGTCCTTCCAGCTTCCTTTCCTACCCCTTTTCATTCCTTTCACATACCACCCATACTTATCTTAGTTGAGCACTGCAGAACTGTGTACGTGCTGATTTGCTTCTAAGCTTGGGAAGCTCTTTCCTTTCTTCTTACTTAGCCTAACTTTTGCCAGCCAGGAAACCACCATCTTTCAAGAAACACCTCAGGTCACACTACCTACAGATACCTGTGCAGACTAGACAAGTGGCTGTGAACTCTTGCCTGCCTGAAGCCAGCCTAGCAATTGCTCTTTCTCTTAGCATGTACCTCCTGGGTTTCCAAATTGGGGTGGGGATGGGAGAAAAGAAAACCATAAAGTAAAGCTGGTAAAACAAGCAATGACTGATAATTATTCGGCACTTATACACTGTAAAAGAACCTCCGGCTGTAACATTTTTGTAGTGCTTTCTTGGGAGGGAGAAATTAGGTGGTAAACGTGTGATTTATAGTTGCCAGCAGATTTTTGATAAATCCCCAAATACACCTTCCTCTTACAGAATACTGTATAGGAATTTTCAACATCATCCAGTTTTCCTTTATTTTAGACCTACCTATCAAATGGTGTTATGTATTTAACAAATCCTATAATAAACAAGGCAGTTCTGATATTCTGCAATCTACTCAGAGGAGTGCTGGGTCATTTATCCGAATTACTGTTCCTGGTTGATGCAACACCACCCCAAAATGACAGTCGACCATCGTGATGTGTCCTTAAAATTCTCCATCTACCCCGGAAGATGTTCCAACTTTTTGAGATGAACTGTGTTCTGCTCGTGAAACCTGCTAATGTCTTACAGCACAGGTTCTAACAGTCAAACCTTTTCCCTTTCAAAAAAGTTGTCTTTTGATTTTTACATTTAACGCAGCCCTTTGCCCTCCTTGGGCCGGCAGATCTGAGCGAAGTGTATTTCCCTGCTAGTAACGCGTCAACTTATAAATAGCGCTCACCGCTCTGAGTCACCAAAACCCCAAGTTTCCCCAAATAGCTTATAAGGACTGCTGGAATCGCATCCCCTGGAGTGGTGACAGACTCCTACCACATACCCGCGGCGCCGGACCGTAGCCCCGCTCCTCTGAGTGGGTGCCCGACCACCCGGCGCCCGGGTAACGCGGGCCAGGCTGCTGATTCCTAGCCAGGAGTCCGGAGTGCAGGACCTGCGGCGCGCGTAGCCGCTCTTGGGATGCAGCCGGACTTGGCCTAGACTGCTTAGGGGCCGTCCCCGCCCCCTCCTGAGATGGGAGCCGCGGGGGGCAGGCACCAGCCTCCGCCCAGCACCACCCGCTCACACAATGGGGCTCGTCACGAGCCGGCGGCGCGGCTCCTGCCCTGTCCCTAGGCCCCGGACTCCTGGCAGCTGGGGAAGCATTCAGGAGCTAGGGCCGTCAGGAAAACCCCTATCTACCCTCCGTCCACTCCCACACTTCGAAATGGCTGCGTCGCGGGTACCGGGGGCAGTGGAGCAGAGATGGGGGAGGGAGCGGAAGTGCCACCCCCTGCAGTCAGGGGACAGTGACGTCACCGCTACTGTCAGCCTGTAGCGGGGGCGTCTGCCCGTCACGTGACCCAGCCCCCCCCTCCTCACCGAATCCCGCGCGCGCGCTCCCTCCCCCAACCCCAACTCCCACCTCTCCCCCGCCCCTTCTCTCCAACTTTCGCCCTCCCAGCTCCAGCACTGCTGTCAACAGCGCCAGCTCCGCCCCCTCCCCCGCGCCCTGTGTAACCGCCACGGCGGCGCGGCAGGCGCTCGCGCTCAGGTCCCGGGTTCCTGTAGGAGCGTGTCCCCTGTCTCCACCTAGTTCCCCAAATCCCGGCGCTTTGAGTGTGTGGGCACCTTAGCCAGGGTGCTCGGCGGCGTGCGGCGACAGAGCTTTCAGGCTCCGCTGTGCCACAGCAGCCTTAGGACGAGGCGGAGACGCCAGGTCCGAGCTCCGAGGGGGCCAGGCGCGCTCAAGCCGCCTCCGGTCCCCGGTCCGTCTCCATCGGGGGGTCGGCCCCCAGGCGGGAGCGGCAGCCGGGGACCCGCCCTCTACCCTAGCCTGGCGGCCCGCGCCTCCACGGTGCTCCCGCCTCCGCTCTCCCTGCTGCCTGGGCGGTGCACGCTAGTTCTGCCTGGCTTCGTCTCCAGCCGCGGCGCGGGCACTGGCCGTACCATAGGGGGCCAGGCGCAGACCGCCTCCTTGAACCCCCTCGACCACCCTGCGTGGACTCCTGGAGCTGCAGATTTGATGGCTGTCATTGCTGCACCGCGTTCTATTTTTCCCCTCGATTCTCTTCTAAAAGTAGAGGCTTGGGGGAGGGAAAAGAAAACCCAGTGTAGAAAGCGGCGGCACAGACTGACCTGTCAACGGCGGAGGAGGAAGACCCCTGGTCAGGGCGAGCTCTCGAGCCTGTGCAGGGACCGGAGCCCTGGGTTCGCGCGGCGCGGCGGCAGCTGTGCCTCAGCCAGGTGTCCCCCCTCGGCAGGGCCCGCGCCGCCGCGCCCGCCCCCTCCCCCGGCGCCGCTCTCCCCGCCCCATCGTCAGGGATCAGGGAACCCCCCAGCTCGATTTTTTGTGCAGTTTCAGCAAAGCTCCGAGGAAGTTGGTCCTTTTGTTCCACTATTTATAGATTGCGTCAACATTGCGAAAAGGAGAAGGCGGAGCGGTGGCCCCTCCCCTCCCCCCGCCGGCTCCAGGGAGAGAAAAGCCCCAGCACACGACCTAAGTATACAGCGCGCTAGTCGCCCGCCTGCCCCGGCCTCTTGATCGCCGCTTCCCCCTCCTCCAAGCCCGGCATGAGCGCTGCCAACCCCGTCACGTGCCCGCCCGGGAAAACGAGCTCCCCGGGGTTCTGCGCAGCCCGCCAGGCTCCCTGGCGGCGGCAGCTGTCTCGTTCAGCCATGCACCCAGCTCGTGGGTTCCAGCCGCGGCCCTGGCGTCGCGCAGAGCGTGGGCACCCTCGCTCTAGCCACCGGGCAGGGACTCCTGGGTCCGCGGCTCGTGGGTGTGCTCGCTACTGTTCCGCGCTTCCGCCCGCTTCCTTCTCTCCCGCTTCGGGAGCGCCACCGCCCTGGTCGCGGAGTGAGAGCGCGTTCGGGCCTCGCCTGGGAGCTAGGGGCCGGACTTGTCCCTGGCGCGGCCGCTTTCCCAGGAGTTGGGATGCCCGCAGCCCCCCCCTCCCCCAGCCCCCGCACGATTGGGTGAGGGCAGGGGACTGGGGACGCGGGGGTGGCTCGCAGCAGCCGGGTGGCCGGCCCGCCGAGCGCGGGAAGCGCGGGGAGGGCGTTCCGAGACGCGCCGCGGAGACGCTCTCCCTCCTCCACAGGTGCAGCAAGGCGTTGCGCGAGTTCACTTACCGCTTCTCGGACCGCTAGGGACCAAAGAGTTTGCAGACCTGAGCCGCAGTGGCGGGAATTTAGTGTTTGAGGAGTTACTGGAAGTTAGATCTGACAAAAACATGCGAACTTTCCTTCAAAATCCAATGACGAAATGATAGGCCCCGCCATACCCCCGAAGTGAAACTGAGCTCCCTGCCGGCCTAAAGCCTCAGTGCCTGAGCTCGATGTAAACAAGGAGGGCGATAAGTACGAGAGGAAGGCCTTCTAACCAAACCAAGTGCAAGTAGCTAGTATGAATGTTATTTACCTTCGCAGCTTCAGGTCTTCCCCTTAAGTGATTTATTTAGATCGCAGATGAACTTTCCAGAGTCGGAATGAAATAATTTAGCCCATCAGATCTCGGGTTGGGGTAAAGGCCAGCTGAGCTGGGGCGAGTGCAGGAAGCGCGTCGGACCTTTCCGGGCAGCTGGACAGTGTGGTAAACAGTCTGAAAGGACTATGTTATTTTATAAGGGGTTTGGAGAGACTGTTCCCTTGCTCTCACCCTCGTTGGAGCTCAAGTGCAGGCCGGGTAAGGGGGGCGGGACTCTGCCCCGGCCCGCGCCCCCCAGCCGCGCTTCCTGGCCCGGCGCTGGGCTTGTGCAAACCTAAGAACGCTTTCTCAAGGGCCACACCCGGCAGCAATAAGTTTGCCTCTATCTGAAAAGCCTTTCCAGGTTGGGCCTTTTTTTTTTTTTTTTTTTTTACTTTTTTAAGGAGGAAACCTTAGGCCTTTGAGCCCATCAGTGTAGCAACGTCTGCTTCACTCTCCAATGAAGAGGGAGGCGAGAGGAAGTAAAGCGAACCTGCTGCTCAGTGGTAGTGGTTGCTGAGTTTCCAAAGCGAGGAGCTGAGTGGACCCGCTGCAAATTGGACGGCGCGTTGGTCCCTCACACCTGATGGTCCTCAAAGACTGGTGCGGGAACCGGTCTAATTCCTCGGCTCCCGCGCCTTCTCTCTCGGTTTCCTTCCAGTTTAGTGAACGTCCCGGCCACCCCTCTTCCAACCTTTCTACTTTGCCTTGTCGTGTGTCTTTGAAGACACTGCCCGCCTAAGAAGGCAAATTCGTTTCCGCGCCAATTTTTTTCTTACTTCGTTCCCCCCACCCCCGCCGCCAAATTTGTTGCATCAATGGCTACAAAGCACGTTTCTTTTCAAGAAGAAAACAAGCCAGGGCTTCCTGCAAGGAACAGGGGTGTCCAGGCCTCAGCCTTAGCCCTCCTCACCGCCCCCCCCCCGCCCCGCTTCCGGCCGAGCCGTGGTGTCCCCGCCACTTTGTCGGGACACACGCTTTTCACCCCCACTTTTTTCTTCCGCAGTCTTCCCAGCTGCGGAGAGGAGGGAGTAAAAACAAAACGAAAGCACCCGGGGCGCATCAGTCGCAGCAGCTTCCCTGAGCGCGGCCGTGGGAGGCAAAGGTCTGGGCTCTGGAGGCGAGGGTGGGCCCCCGAGCTGTACCGAAACCTGGTCCGGGTCGTCCTCGGAGGGCGCCCAGGAACTGCCAGGTGCCCTGTCGCTCCTCCTGCCCCTGGGAAAAGCGAACGCGTATGATAATATACCAGCCCAGAAGGGAAAGTTTGGCCTGGGTCTTGAGTTGTAACTCGAGACTGATGGGGACCCTGCGGAGGGGATGCACAGGGAAACAAGTGTGGCGCGACAGCTAGCGTTGGCCCCCAGCGGAGAGGCTCGGGTGAGCGAGAGCGTGGCGAGGGCGCGCCGAGGCCGCCGGGGACTAGAGGCCCTTGGGATTTTTGCTGCACTGAGGTTGGATAAGCACCCAACCTCCCATCAAAAACCAGAGTTCTAAGCGATACACAGACTTCACGCAAGTCTGGTGACTACCTTCGCGCTAGCCCTCCTCCCTTGCGGTCGTCACTGCAGCGACAAAGGCGGCCTGCGCAGATTTGGACGAGGCGCGGCCGGTGGGGACGGCCTCACGCAGGCCTCAGACTTTTTCAGTTAAGGGGAGGCATGAGAAAATCTTCAGGAGGTGAAGGTAACCCTCACAACCACCCCTCGGGGATGGCAGCCAGTCCCAGTCTGGTCAGTTAAAAGGAATCCTCGCTTCCCCCACCCTCCCCTGCAGTGAACCAACACTGAAGACTGGCCTGCGACATGGTCGCTCAGTCACTTCAGTATATTTATGTAGCCAAACGCCCGAAAGGCCCTATTTTACCCTAATAAACAACTAACTTTATTCTGTGTAATGGCACCTTTGTGGTAGCAGTGTCTGGTTTTGCGCAAGTTTTTAAAAAGTCATTTGATCCTAAATGAGTAGAATGTGGAAACATGGTTTCCTGTGGGAGTAGTTGGGTGCTTTCTCTCACCTAATGCACGGCGCACCCACAGCTGCTGCACCTCTAGCTTTACAGAAGCGCGTCCGCACTGCGTCCTTTCACTCTTTAAATAGGGAGACTTGGAATTGTGTACTTGTTTGCATCGTTCAGATTCTGCATCGCTGGCTATTTCACCACCAGGGTTAAAAAACGGCTGTAATTTTAAAAGATGCAAAATTGAGTTCGGTTAGGCGAACCCTGGGAAGGCAGTTTTTCCTGCTAATGTTTCGCCGGTAACAGGCAGTAGTCAATCCCACAGTAGCTTTGTTCGTTTTTATTCCTTCCGTCTTCACCACAACTGCAAATACCAGAAAGTTCTAACTGTAAAAAAGACGGCTCATTCTACCCAATTTCTGTACACCGTGATGAGAGGAATGCTGCAGGTGAAGTAGACCGTTAGGCTATTTCTTTTGGAAAATGCCTTCTATTTATTTAAAAAGTACTCAGCAAAAGCTGTTTGGACGCAACAGACTGATAAAAATACCTACTTTCACTATGCTTACCCTTTGGTTTCATATGTGGCCACTGTTCCCATTTTCTTGCAAGTTTTTCCCCTTGTAACTTATTTTTGTGTGTGTGTGTGAAAAAGATGTTCCATCAGGTTATCTTGCTAAATTGGGCGTCTATAATTATGAAGTTGGTCTTTTCTCCTCCACCCACTTAAACAAAAAGTACACACACGGCTTTGAAAGCCCGTGGTTGTCTTTATTCCACACCCTACTTTTTTTTTTTTTTTTGAAATCTCCGCATTCGCCAATGACGTTTTGCCTGGGCTAAGGTCAGACTTCAGTATCTAAATGTTATCTGCCCCTGCAGCCCGCTGTGCCTTCGAAAGCCCAACCTCGAGCACGCCACTGGAACCCGCACCAGAAACCTCGATTTGGAGTCCAGTTTGGAAACAAATCCGTGCTTTTCGCGGTGAAATGGGAACTTGCCCGAGCGATGCATCTGGCTTTAGATTTTATGGGGAATATGATCTGGAAAGGGGAACGCCTGTTTCAGGCGCGGCAACATGCCCCGCGCGGATCCCCTGGGGCTCCCTCCTGCAAACAGCGCGCGGAGCCTCGACCCGCAGGGCCTCCGCCAACCTCCGGGCGCCCTGCTTTGGGTTAACACCACACCAGTATTCTCTCTTCTCGGTCTCGCCTGGGGTCGCTCTCGGCGGCGGACGGTGCTGGTAGATCAGAGGAGAAAGTTTGAGGCTGAAGATCAGATGTCCTTAAAGGGGCTGGGGAAAAGGAGAGGCTCTTTGCAGTTAGTGCCAAGAACTCGGATACCCCGCGCTCGCCGCGAGGCGAAGAAAACTGTCCCGGGGGAGCACAAGTGTTCCCGAGACTTTGCCAAAGTTTGGAAAGTCCGGAGGTAGCGTGTCCCCCCCACCCCCACTCCCGCCCGACACCGGGTTATTTCACAATCCCCTCTGGGATGCATTAGGCGTGGACCCAGGCGCGGTGGGGGTGGGCTGAGGTGGGGAGGATGGACCTTCTCTGTTTCCCGCCCTGTCGTCTGTGGAAATCTCTGAAGGGGTTAAAATGGCGCGGCGGGGTGGGCGTGAGGAGTGGGGCCCGGGTTGGCCCCGACGGGCGGGAGAAGCGGGTGGGGGTTTGGGGTCCGGGCAAGGGTCGGGAAAGCAGGGACCAAGGGGAGGTGTGAGGCGCGAGTTTCTGCTGTTGGGGGCTGGTCCCAAAGACGAAGCCGGCGGGATTGGAGACGGGGCCGCAGCAGGGGGTGGGGGGCAAGCAGCGGTTAGTGCTCGTCCTGGCCCCCTGGACGGGGTTATGTTAGGAGAGCGCTCTGGCACGGAGCTCTGGCCCGCGGAGAAGATACTCCCCCTCGGGCTCTCCGCTAGCAGGGCTGGGCGGGCGCGGAGGGGCGGGCGAGGAGCCACGCCGAGCCCAGGGCGCCGAGGTCGGCAAGTGGCCTTCGGAGCCGGCTACCGCGCTTCTCCAGTCTACGCGGAAAAAAACCACCTAAAAGAGCACCCCCTCGGCGAGCAGCCCGGTGGCCCTGCTGAAGTAGAAAGAAAGGGACTCAGAGAAAGAGGGAAACTCAGTTCAGAACTTCCCAGCGTTTCAGTTTGTCAAGCGACTGGGAATCTTGATAGCTCTCGAGTTGCTGCGCCCATTTCCCCTTCCAGAACAAAACTAAAGGAATGTATTTCCAAAGGAAGGGTGAAGTTCAGGCCCCACGTGAAACCCGAACAGCCCCCTCCCGCCGACTTCGGGCTCGCTTCTCCGAGGGTGGCAGGGAACGTCCTTTCTGAGCAGCCCCGGGCGCGGGGCTCCGGGCGCGCTTCGCGCTGGGCTCCGCGGCTGCCCGGGCGTTACAGCAGGAAACGTTTCGTCCCGTTTTTTTTTTTGGTCTCCCAGTCAGAACCTTGGCTGAATCTCGAAATAACTTTTTTGATAGTCCGGAAAAGAAACACGACAAATAGACTCACCACCAGGCTTGCGTCAGAGAACCATTTCCCCTGAACTGTAGTGAGATTGGTTTTTTCATTAGTTGCAGGAACTGAATTTTTGATGATTTACCTGTCTGCTGGAGCTCCTGGGTGTATTCTCCTCCCATCTTTTCCCTCTTCATCTGGTTATCGACACCTTTCTCAGTTTTTTTTAAAGCCCCAGGTACTCGATTTCATCGTACCCATTGTAACATGTGTAGCCGCTAGTCTAATTCCGTCTTTATCAATAGTCACTATAAGCCACAGTGTTTGCATAGCTCTCACAAAACGGGTCATGTTTTCAGTTCCTGTGATGCACAGAGATGGAAAAGTTTTGCTTTGCATGTTCTTTTCCCCCCTCCCCCCTCCACAGTGTTCTCCTCCCAGTGACAAGTTCCCTCTCTTCTCAAGCAGTGCGGAATATCTTTATTTTTACAGGGACCTGTTAGGAGAAATTCAGTGTGTGCTGACTCACCTTCACTTTTTTTTCTTCCAGATAGGATTAACACTAAACGATGTAATCAGTTAAACAAAACACATTTTAATATCATTAACACAGATCTCTCCATTAACCCTGGCAATTACGTCACCTCGAAGAAGGAAATAATAAAAAACGAAATTCTTGAGAATAACATGAAGTTATGGAAGCTATCTATTTGTGGTTCGGGTGCAGAAGAAGGAAGTTTCCGTCTTTCTTAAAAAAGCTCTTACTGATAAACAATTATTAATATGAAATAAAGTGCCTAAAGCTAGCCCTCTCAGGGTGCCTGTACATAGTAGGTACTCAATCAATAGTCTCCCTCTCTCCATTTCTTCTTCCCATCCTTGGAAATTTTGGCAGGAGATAAGACTTCCCAGTGGCTAAGGAAATTATGCTCAAACTTTGCTTCTGGTTCATGTAATCTTCACTCACTTAAAAAAAAAAACTAACAAAATGTATCCAGGGAACTTTAATAGCTTATTAAAACTTAATGGAAAGAGCTAGACAAAATAAAAAGTATGGTGATTACATACATATAAATCCGAAACACATTAATTATTACAAACTTTTCAGTGGCTGTAAGAGGCAACTATTGCCATTTGATTTCGTTTACCGATTTCTATAGTAAAAACGAAAATTGTGGGCTCCTGTTCACTTCCCGCGTTTCGGCTAGAGCAGTCTTCACCCACAAACCCATCTCTGTGGACCTCACGTTTTTCATAGCGCAAATTTTATCTGGACACTGTTCAGCTATCCACTTTTGAGATTTGTGCTCATTTTTTTCCTTTTAAAACATAAAATGGGAAAATAGATAAGGAGGTTGTAGCACTCACGGGTGGAGAACACCCACCTGCCCGCTCCTCCTGCCCTGATTGCAGAGTCACCGGAGCAGAGAGACGCCGGGAGCGGCTTTGCAGATCCCGCCCGGTCACCTGGTCTGGGCGACTTTTCTTTGGGGCCCATTCTCCGGGTGTAAACAGTCACGTCGTAGTGAGTTTCCTGGCAACTTTGCACTGCTCTTAAAACAAGAGAATTCCCTCACGTTCGCCTCCGCTTACAGGCTTTCCTGCCTCAAATTGTTAAGAATTAAAAAAGTGTTCTGCGCAGCCTTTTGGCTTTCTCCTTCTAAACGACAAGGCCGGTCACGGCGGGTGACCTCGGCCGCCGCGCAGGTCTCAGCCTTCTGGAGCCCGGCTGCCCAGCGGGGCGAGCAGGCGAGCAGTGGCACCTCCTTAGTAGGTGGCGCCCGCAGCGGGGAGCGTGGCAGCGCGCGCGTCTCGAACGCGATACCCAGGGTCGCCGCGTCCGGCGAGAGGGAAACTGGGGGCACCGACTTTGTCTCCTCAGACCAGCGCCCTTGGGAAATCTGTGGGGAGATCGAGGGGCGCCGTCGTGGCTCCGAAAATAGGACTTTACTCTTTTGAGATATGTTTAGCTCGTTCTAGAAAAATACACCATACATGAACACAGACAAATCTCTCCCCTTCCTCTCCTGCAGTGGTCTGCGAGTCCCCGGTGCGAGTGTTAATCCTTCGGAGTCCCGCACCGGTTCCAGATCGCGCAAAGCCCAAGGCGGGGCGCGGGGGTCACAGTAAGTTCAGAGTCAAGGAACCCTGTCAGAATTGAGAAAAACAAAATCCAAGTCCGGCCCGGGGCTGTTGTCTCGGGCTCAGCCCGGCGCCCCCTCAACATCCTCAGAGCGCAGAAGTTGGGGATTACTCTGCGCAACTGGACGCCACGCTTGAAGGGCCCGCGGAATCACTCGCTTGCCTTCCGTGGGGGACTGGCATCAGTGACCCCAGGCCATGTTGTTATTTTTGCAAACGGACACTTGGAGTGAGCCCCCATCCTCCAGTCCAGCCCCGCGGCCCGGGAATAACTCCAGGGCTCTCCCATCTGGATGTCCAGGGGCCGTGGCGGGCCGCGGCCCCCAGGTCCCCTCGTGTCCCGCCAGCCTGTCACGGATGGGCGCACAGCAGCGGGGCGGAGGGGACGGCGTCGCACGCGGAGCCTGGGGCCCTGAGAGCGGCGGCCGAGGGCAGCCCACGCGGGCTCCGGCGCAGCAGCGAAGTTGGAGGCGCTTCCAGGCTGGGCCTGGAGCGAGGGGCGCGCAGGGGGAACCGCTTCTCGAGCTTCGTGGCGCAGGCAAGTCTGGCGGGGAAGGGAGAAGCGGAGGGCAGGAATTCTCCGTTCTGCTCTTGGAGTTTTGCGGGTCTCCGTGGGTCAGCGGAAACAGTCTGGGTGAGGGTCGCAGGAGCCTGATAGCTCTGAGCAGCGAAGCTGAGCCTGTCTTGAGCGACCCGGCCGCGCTTCCAGCCAAGGCAGAGCAGTGGCCTCCGCCTCCTGGGTGCTGGACGCAGTGGGCCACAGGTTGTCCAGTTGGGGCCGGCCTAGCCCTCAGAGAGAGCCTCCGCAGAAGGCGGGATGGCAGGGAACCCCCAGGCACCAGCCTGGACGCGGAGAATTCACAAGGGTATTTCCAGGTCTCAGTAGCTTCTGGTCAGCGGTTAGCTCAGACTCAGGTTTCTTCTTCCACCAAAAAAGAATTACACAAGTTTCCCCAATCTGTAATGAGGGCCGACTGCTTTCTTAGGATCCTATCGGTATTTTAGCCTGTAGAAGTAAATTTGGGACTGTCTTGTTTCCCTCATGTGAGCTGATCATACTGACAGAAGGCGGGTTACAGGCCTGGGAAGGATTTAACCCCTGTTCAGGTGTGTTCCTCTTTCTTGCGACTTGCAAGTTCCCCAAACTCCTGGGCCTGCCAGGGGAGGTCCTGCACTGTGCTCGGGAGCCGGGCTTCCCTGCGCAATAGTCTCTTCCCGGTGAGAGGCCTATCTGGCAGACTTGGGAGAGTCTGCGGGGAGGCATGTAAAGGAGGAGAGGACAGGACCTGAGTATATGTGGAGGGCTGAGGGTGGTTAGGATAGCTTTTTCCCCCATGAAAAAGAGGGCTGGGGAGTCCTGCTATCTTGATTAAAAAGACTGGGTGGATATGCCCAGTCTAAAGGTGAATGGGACAAGGCCTGACCTCCCAGAGACCAAGCTAGGATTGGAAATCTGTATTTTCCTGACCGAGTTTCTAGTATTTTAAGGTTCTTTCCCATTTGTTTTGTTTACTCTTTAGTCAAGTGTGTTTTTGAAAATTTTGCCAAAAGGAAGTCATTCAGTTAACAGATATTTATTGAGAGCCTATCGTGTGCCAGGCCCAGCAATGGCATAATGCATGAGATAGTTCCTGTCCTTGCAGCGTTTGTAGTCCAATTTCTCTACAGAAACAAACAAACAAACAAACAAACAAACAAACAAAGGCAATTAAAATATGCCTTGAAAAAGGATACATGGGTGTATCCATTGTGGCATGAGCATGGCTATTTAGGGCTATTTACAAGTTCAATACCTCTGGAACATAGAGGGGAGAGGATTGCGTGGGGGAGTAGAAAGACAGCCTCAGGTGATTAGCTTGGACTCAAGAGGGGAATTTAAAGGGTGAGCAGCACATCATGGGGCCTTCCTAGTGGCAGGACAGGAAATGAAGCTGAGGGGGCTGTGCACTAGATTAGATGTCTCCTAGTTTTCCCTTCTCCTGTTAAGATTTGAAGGGTTCACTTTTATTAAGGGAGCCAGTATTTCTGTGCCAGGACCCACTGAGGTATGTATAGATAAATAAACACGTCTATCCCTATTCTACCTACATGGTTAATACTTCAAATCTTGAAAAGAAAAAAAAAACACACAAACCTAAAAACCAATTTGAAAAGAACCCATCTAGCAGAAAATTTTGTGAAAATATTGCAGTTAGAGAATTGTACTTTAAACTTTCAATAGTGAAGAAGACACTCTCTTGCCCTCATGGAGTTTACAATCCAATAGAAGATATAGATAACTAAATACAAAATGTTCAACATACCTGGAATTTAAAGGGCAGCAGACAGGGCACACTTCAAATGCTCAGAACGCCAGTTCATGGGGGTGGGACATTTAGCTCAACGTAGCTCTGGGATGTTCCATGGGAAAATCTGAGAAACATTCATGGGAAGGAGAAAGCTTTGTGGGTTGATAACAGCCCTCATCATCTCTGGAAATGTTGCAGCCTTCACAATGTTCGTCTCAGGACTGCTATAAGCTAACAACTCTTCTCTAAAATACATGTCTGGCAACTAATTAGGTTTTTTAAAAGTGTTATTTTGATACCACAATTGTTAATTATGAAAATACCTAGACGTGGTACTTTTTTTAATTTAAATTTTTAATTGGAACTACTGAATCCCTTTGTATCCTGTCAGTAGGGCAGGAGGGAACAACTCATTGAGTGTCTCCTGTGTTTTTCATAGGCACTTTACATGTATTGCCTTTTCTAAGCTTCCTAACAACTCCATGAAGTAGTTGTTTTTATTTCCATTTTATAGATTAAGAAACTGAGGCTCAGTGAGTTTATGCAAGGTCATTGGCGATTTAGTAGCAGAGCTATCTGACTGAGTCTGTGTTCTCTTTATTCTTCCCAACCCAGAGGGTGATGATCCTAAAAAAGAAAAACATATGAAAGAGAATTCACATTTGAGGACTTTAAATCCCTGTGGAAAAAATAGGGTTTAGTGAATTTATAATCTCCCTATAAAATATAATTCAGGGTAGGAGGTCACAATAAGTAGAACACCAGGAATTTTACGCAAAGTGAATTCTTATGATGTGATTACCTCCTCTTTACTATTCTTTGCTTGTTAGAAAATTTTCAAAATAAAAGAGATGTTTATATGTTAATTTTATTATACAGAGAAATGGGGATATAGTCTTACACTTAAATGGAAATATAAATGTTTGACTTTCTAATTTACAGGCTTTAGGTCACTTTCCCTGGGTTTTGACTGAAGATAGCTTATTATTATGTAGACCATCTGGGGTTTGTGATTGGGGGAGGGACTATGGTAATATTATAATTTTATAGATAATATTTGATAGGTAAAAGGAAAAGGTATTTTTCAAATCCTAGAATTACATTAATCAATCAATCAATTCAATAAATATCTGTTGAACACATACTACCTGTCAGGTAGTGTGCTGTGTGTTGAGGATATAACATTGATCAAGGCCAACTGAGTCCTTGCTGTGGAGAGTATATCAGGAAGGAAGGAAAACAATGCTTGCTCAGGTCCTACTATGTGCCAAACTCAGTTAATCCTTCAGACAAGCCTGCTGTCTGTCCCTATATATACATACACAAAAAAAGAAAGCTCAGAAAATTTAACTTCTTCAAGATCACTCAACCAGTAAATGGCAGAGCTCCAGTTCAAACCCAGCAATAATGGCTATCTTTTTTCAGTATGCCACACAGTGTCCGTGATTATGCATATACTAAAAATTGTGGGTACTTGTATAGCGATTACCCTCTTTACCTCGTGGAGCACTCTGAAAACCCAAAAGCAGTGTAAAAATTTTTTTTAAAAAGCTATTCCTGATAGTTTAGCTTATTTACTCTTACAGGAGAAAAAGCATATGAGTTCTAATGACAGGTTTATTATAATAATCTATTGATAAGAAAAAAAACTTCTGGTTCAGTAGGATCAGAATTTGATGAATTATTGTTGTCCTTGTTTTATTAATTAATGCCAAACATTTATTGGACACATTAGAACTGAACTTATAGACACAGAAATTGGGGCAAGTTCATGGTCCAAAAGGGGGGAAAAGAGATATATAAATAGGTAAATTATGCAAATGTGCAATAACATACTCAAGGTCTCTTGAGAACTAACAACGTTCTGAGCCTCCCTCGCCCAGGCCAGAAACTGTCTCCTAACAGAATTTGTCAAGCTAGAAGACACCTGTGCCGCTTGTTCAAAACACAAAATTCCACTTCACTCTTGCAGAGTCAGATTTTCTGGAGGTGGAGCCCAACTCTCCCTTTTGAACAAGTTCTCCAATAGTTCTTATGAAGCCTAGCCCAGAATTTTGGGGAAAGAGTCCCTGACAGTGTGGACAGTGCTATGGTTCTCCTCTCAGCAAAGGTTAAGAATGCACTTCGGGGATTCAGTGTGCTAAGGGGAAGAAAGATCGACAGGAAATCTTCAAAGCAGAGAGAGATGATATAAATTCTAACATATGGGTGGGGGAGCATCTTGTCTAAAAGTTTTATTCATGAGTTCATTTAAAATTATTAGTGGATGCCACTCAACTCCAAGTATGTAGTTAATTAAATAAGAGTTGATCAGAAAGGTTTTTTTTGTAAAGGAAGATAGTTTATTACAGGCAGGAGAAGAGGTTGCAGTTCCCGAGCTGGAGGGGGTGCCGAATGGGGGTGCCGCCCCCTTTTAAGTCAAGGAATCTTTTATTCAAGTGAAACTTGAATAACAAATTGACATATAAGTGGTTGCCCTGAAAACCACTGTGAAGCCATCCAGTCATCAGCCTGTGAGGGACTTGAGCCGGGGACTAGGCTTGCCTTTTTATATTCCAGGCCTGGCACCAGGTAGGCACATAAAAGAGGCACAGTATTTGATGACTGCTATGGACTGAATGTTTGTCTCCCCTGCCCCCAAATTCATATGTTAAAATCTAACCCCCAGATCAAATATATGGTGATGGAAGGAGAACTGACTCTGGGTGGTGAACACACAATGGGATTTATAGACGATGTAATACAGAATTGTACACCTGAAATCTATGTAAATTTACTAACAATTGTCACCCCAATAAAATTAATTAAAAAAAAAAAAAAAAAAAAAAAAAAAATCTAACCCCCAGTGTGATGGTATTTTGGAGGGTAGGTTCTTTGGGAGGTGTCATGCAGGGTCTCAGCTCCCGCTCCCCGCACCAGAACGCAGGATATGGTGAGGCCAAAAAGGAACAACAACGGAGCCATGGATAGGGGGTTCATACCACTATATTCTCAATGGTGGCTAGTCGAGACACAAAGGCTAACATCTGCCAGTACCTCAATGAGGGGTCTTCCTGCACCCCAGTCTTGCTGGCTGCCGAGTGAGACACAGGAAGTAGGATCCACATGATCCGCAATCTGCCATCCACACTTGCTAACCCCACTTGCTAGCCGCAATCTACCATCCACTTCTCTGCCAACCAATCCACCAAGCATCCAACCCCCTAGCATAGCCACGGCAGTTATATTAGTGGCTAATGGCTAACTGGTTATAGGTGATGGCCACCCAGCCACAGTGGATGGCCATCTGGTTACAGCTGATGGCCATCTAATAACCGAGCTAGTACCTCTCCACAGGAGGCGGAGAGCCTGGAAACTGCTCTCTGGGACTCTGTCCCCACTGGAGGTGATAGATTATGAGGGTGGAGCCCTCATGAATGAGATTAGTGCCCTTATAAAAGAGATTCCAGAGAGCTCCCTTGCCCCTTCTGCCATGTGAGGATATAGTGAAAAGACTTCCTTCTACGAATCAGGAAGCCCTCATCAGAAACTGTGGGGACAGACCCCCAGAAAGCAGTTTCCAGGCTCTCGGCCTCACATAGAAAGGTGCTGGCTCAGGTAGTAAATGGCCATCAACTGTGATCAGATGGCCATCAGCTGTGGCTAGTTGGCCGTCAGCTGTAACTGTTGAGCCATTGGGCACTAATATAACTGCCGTGGCTATGCTAGCAGAGAGGAATGGGGGCTAGCAAGAGTGGGTTGCAGAGAGGCGGATGCCGCCGACGAGAATATAGTGATATGACCCCCCCTACTTATGGCTCCGTGGGCGTTCCTTTTTGGCCTCACCATGTCCTGCGTTCTTATGTGGGGAGCGGGAGAAGAGACCCCACCTGTCACCCCGCACGACAGACACCAAATTTGCTGGCACAAGGATTTTGGCTTTCCCAGCCTTCAGAACTGTGGGAAATAACTTTCTGTTGTTTGTAAGTTTCCCAGTCTACGGTTTTCTGTTATAAGCAGCCTGTGGGGACAGAACCAGGAAAGCAGTTTCCAGGCTCTCGACCTGAAGTGGAAAGGTGCTGGCTCGGGTAGTAGATGGCCATCAGCTGTGACTTGTTGGCTGTCAGCTGTAACCAGTTAGCCATTAGCCACTAATATAACTGCCATGGCTACGCTAGGGTGTTGGTTGGTTGGCAGAGAAGCGGACAGCAGCAGATTGCGGCTAGCAAGTGGGGTTAGCAAGTGTGGATGGCGGATTTCGGATCGTGTGGTTGCTACCTCCTGTGTCTCGCTCAGCTGCCAGTGAGACTGGGGTACAGGAAGACCCCTCGTTGGGCTACTGGCAGATGTTTGTTTTTGTGTCTCGACCAGCTGCCATCAAGAATATAGTGGTATGACTCCCCTATCCATGGCTCTGTTGTTGTTCCTTTTTGGCCTAGCCATGTCCTGCGTTCTTGTGCAGGGAGAGGGAGCTGAGATGCTGCATTACACAGCCCAAACAGACTAAGGCAATGACTGAATGAATAAATGAATGAAATGCCGTCATTTCTTCTTCAAAATGTAGTTGAGGAACAAAATCCCTGCTAATATTTTTATCAGTAATGACCAAGGTAGATAATCCATTTAGTGGCTCATTTTCATCCCCAAATTCTCTGGGCCACTCATGGTCTTACTTGCCTTATTTGAACATGAACTTATGAAGCATTGGCTTTTATATTCCCATTTCTTCTAGGGCTATTTCCACATGACTTAATCAGGAAAAGAACCAGGTGAAATCAGGAAAACTGGCAAAATTCAGACTGCTTTTTGGGAGGTGGGTAAGGAAAACATTTCTGTCTAAGAATTATACATGATTAATATAAAAATAATTTTCTGACCTGATGACAACAATAATATATTTTCATTGTAGAAATTTTGGAAAATACAGTAGAGCACAAAGAAGGAAATAAAATTACTTTTCCTGAGATAATGCTGTTATTGGTGTCTATCACTCCATTCATATCTTTATGTAATAGAATGTTTTTCCAAATTAGGATCACATCTTACTATGTTTTTAACTCGTATCATTAAATAACGTGCATGAATATTTCCTGTGTTATTAAATATTGTTCTATAACATGATTTTTAAATTTCTGCATCATAACTTGTGGAAGAATGCAACACATTTTGTCAAATTTCTTATTATTGAACATTTAGATTATTTTTCATTTTTTTCATTATTATGAACAGTAGGGGATTGGGCATCCTTTAATCTTTGAGCCTGTATCTGTGTCTCAGTATTTATGGTATGTGTATTTTCTAAGGCTTCTGACACATGGCCAAATTGCTTTCCAGAATTGGTTGTGCAGAGGTAGATTCCTGCTGACGATGTATTCAAGTTCTTGCTTCTCACAACAGAGGTTCACTTTTCATCTGCAATGACATTCTGGCTATTTAGGATAAGTACTGGTTATTTAACAGTGATCATACCACTTTCCTAGCTTTAGGAAGGAAGAGAGTGCATTAAAGGCCTGGGTATAGATATTTTCCAGAATTTACAATGAAATCTACCTCAATATTTCAGTTTTCTACAGATCCGTAATACAGAGAACAAGCTACTGATTGCCAAAGGAAAGGTCTGGGGGCATAGGTGAAAAGCAAAAAAAAAATTTTTTTCTTAAAAAGTAGCAAAGTCTGAAAAAGGCTGTTTAACAGCCTTTAATGCCCACAGGACTCTGAATGTTTCCTTTTTGACTTCAGAGCCTCATCCTTGGGCCTCAATGAGACATTACCCTAGAAGAACCTCTGCCACCATGACCACCACCACTTCTGAACTGAGTCTGTCTTTGGCTATAAATTGCTTTGGGGACTTTTCTAGAAGTTAAATTTATTTGTGTGGAGGCTGAAACTAGTCACTTGACCACATGTGTGATATGAGTCACATTAGAATAAAGGTAGTAAATTGTTCTGTCTAAATTACAGCAATAATGACTGTGGATATTAGCATTTATAGCTACAAACACTATCGCTCCTAGTCCTTCTCAGTTCAATATGGGTTTGACATTTTTAAAAAATGATCTGTATACAAAGAGTGCATGTGTCTGTGTATATGTGTATTATTTTGGAAATTTTGAACAAGTTCCATATGTTGTTATAGTATACCACTGTAACAAAGTGTAATCTCAGCACACACACACACACACACACACACACACTCCGTTTAGGGAAAGTACGCTGAGTTTCTTTTCTTTCTTTGCTTACAAAACTGAAAAACTGGCAGAATCTTTAACTTGTAACTTGGCAGTATTGCAATTTACAGGCAAGAACGGCAAGCCAAATTGGGTGAAAATTGTTTGCGAATTTTTTTTGGGTCTAGACAATGAAAGTCATGAAGCTGAATGTGCACATTTGGATGTTTTCTGCTTGATTTTTTTTTACCACATTCCCTGGCATTACCAAGAGGTAGAGCTTCCCAGTGAAGGTGTGTAATGTCCAGGGGATGGTGTGAGGATTTGTGGCCATCGTATCCATGCTTTTAATGTACAGATGACTGTTGGTTTAATTGTTTTGAAATATTGATTGAGGGGGGGAAATATGAAATGTAATTTTATCCGGATTTTGTAAGTCCATCTTCATCATGAATTATATAAACACAGACTTGAGGGTTGGGAGGTCAAAATCAGACATGTTTTCATGCCTAAGCTTTTTCTGTGGGTTCCTGGATTATTCGTGGTACCTGAGACACAGTGGGAATCTGACAATGGGCTTTCTCTTTTGAATACTGGGGGTTTTGAAATCATCTTCATAATGAGGAAGGATTCATGAAGTAATGAAAAGCTATTTCCTTTGTAAAAAGTTCATACTGCAGCACAAACATCTGGGAATTTATTTAAATACTCTGGTTCCCTGAATTACCCATTTCCTTAACATATATTTTACTTATTTTTCCAAGGGGGATAAATTTCCACTTTGTATTTTTCCCAGTTCAGCTGTGTTAGGCTCCTCATTGTAACATTTAGGATGCTTGGTATTTAAGGACGTGAGGTAAGGCCCTATTACTCAAGCTATGATTTGTGGGGGTGGGGTGGGGGGCAGTGTTGTCAGGTGTGAGGGGCAAAGTGCTTTTGCATGTGGAACAAGTTTCATTACATTATAGTTTCACTTCTTATAAATTGAATAGAGAAACAAATGGCTAAAAATATCTAGTGTATCCTTTAAAAAATAATTAAGCAACAATATTTACTCAATATTTGAATAAAGAAAAACTGTCATTTTTTTTTCTCCTTTTCAGAACTTAATTCCTCTTTCCAATTTCAGAAGTAATGAGACTTGTCCTTTCTCCTTTCTCTCC
This sequence comes from Rhinolophus hipposideros, assembly GCF_964194185.1. Taxonomy (NCBI): domain Eukaryota; kingdom Metazoa; phylum Chordata; class Mammalia; order Chiroptera; family Rhinolophidae; genus Rhinolophus; species Rhinolophus hipposideros. Next base: position 19,405,404 of record NC_138050.1, read on the forward strand.
CTCATCCTGCAATGTCTCAAATGGTGAACATGTACATATGTCTGGTGGAAGGCAGTGGTCAGAATATTTAGGAAGCCAGGATGACAGAAACCAGCTTGATTTCTGCACTTGGAAAACAATTGTGTCTATTTTAGGGATGTGAGATCTGGGCAAATGTAAAAATTTGGACATACTTAAATACTTAAATATATAATATCAGATGATGAGACAATATAGCATTTATATCCTCCTGGATTGTCAGTGTGGTTCTGTCTCTTTTTCTATTTTATTTATCATATTTAAAATAGGTAAAGTAGGTGTGGTTTTAAATGGTCAGGATTGGGCTATTTTGGACTAATTTTATGGTATTATTATATGTAGTTTGCCAGTTTACAATCAATTAAAACATGAGGAAAGATGTCATATGTTAATTAATTTGATTATACTAAATAGAATTTAATCTAGTTGATTTATTTATTAGACATTTTAGGATATTACAGCATCGGACATGAAAGTGTGGGGACTGGGCTTACTAGATACAAATTTAGTGTTATAACTTGGTAGTTGCCTAGTTTGAATATCCTGCTGCCAGTCTGAATGAGATTCATTTGCCCTCATCTGGTTTGCAAAAGTATGTTGCAAACCATATTTTTAAAAATTCTAGCTACATGAATTGGCTAGTTTACTTACTTATTTTTACTTATTTAAAAAAAAGTTATTAATTGTGATTTGTGGGTCACTTCTTTTTCCCCATTGGTTTAATTTGTTTGCTCAAATACATGAAGGAATATTCTAGATTTTGCCACCTCCACCTCAAATATAGGAATATTGTGAAATTAGACTGTGATGCTTGATTGTGGAAAGGTATATATTTGTACCCCATTACCTGGGTTCTCTCCTCAGTGTCTCTTTCTGGTTCAGATGGAATTATCAACTTTATATCTAGGTCTGGTGAAATAAAAACTGAGGGAGAGGGGCCTCGCAGTTCCCCATGTTCTGAAATGTCATGTTGCCTGACATGAATGAGTACATACTCTGGTACCTGCGAGTGTTAGTGAATATGTGCACAGATCCCTACTGGGAGAGGATGCCCTGTGAAGAAAAGATAAGCCTAAGCCCCTTTAAGTATGAGGATGTGTTGCAAAAAGTCCTAGGAGCAGTTCATTGTTCAGATCCAGAATTACCTGTTTGGCTTTGAGATACACAGAACCAAAGCATTAGCAAGGGTGAAAGTCTCCAATACTCTATTGTATCAAATTTATTTGATTAATGAGAGGGCTGAGAATTATGGATGTTTTGGTTTGTTTCCGTGTGTGTCTAAATGAGCCAGGCAGTATGAGAATAGTTCTGGGGGGTCTGATCCCATGGGGGACAACTCCCACATTTCTCATCTGATGTTGGTAATCTTTGACTGTCACTTAGCACAGTACCTGGCCCATAATAAGTGAATCTGCTTTATAGCTGCTTATAGAAATTGATCCCTTTGACATGTGGTTTCCTCCTCTCTGGTCCCTTCCTCCCCACAATTGGCCATTCATCCCTGGGTTTGGGTCATAACCTTTGGGGAAGGGTGGAAAAAAACAGAATTGGCAATTATCCCAGTGATCTGGATTCTAATTAATTGAGGTCTAGTTTTTTCCTACCTTTCCCCCCCAAAAAATTGTGCCTGTAAGCATTTTGTGGGAAGATTGCATTTCTTAATGACTGACTCTACCTCAAGCTTTGTTTTTTGGACCCAGGAGGGAATATAAAAAATAATTAGCTACAAGGGGCACAATTGAAAGTATAAGATTTACACTCAAGCCAAGAAATGTATTTGCATATCAAATAAATGACAGAGTCATACTTGATGTCTCAGAATCTCTCGCTATCATAATCAGTAAAGAAAGTGAAACCAGATGTTTTCACTTAAGCTTTGAATTGTGTTACTATTAAAATAAAAATCAAGTTTAAATATCCTTCTAGGTCCAATCTAATCATTTCTCTAGATAGAATTCTCAGAAAGGCATTTTGAGAGTGGAGCTTAGTATTTTAACAATTCTCCATGAAGCTACATACAAAGTTTGTCTATTTGCCATTTTATTATACATTTCTTAAAGTGCTATTTTTGTTGTGGTTTCAGTGATTCTCATCCAAAATATTGCAGCATCATGTCATGGAAAAACACTGGACTGGGAGAATCAATTCTCGTCTGAGTTCTCCCATTAAATGAAAAGATTTGAGTTTTTGGAAAACCACTTTAACTCTTGGACTTCAGTTTCGTCAGCTGCGTTGATCTGTTACGTTAGGTCCCTTCTTTTATTCTAACATTTTAAGTGTTTAGCAGAACATGCATATCATAGCTAAAAAGATACTCATTGTAGAAATTTGACATCTCAAGCTTCAGAGTAACACTGCTTAACACTTAAAGTGAATGTCAATGTTGGCAGAGGTGTAAGTCTTAGAAAAGCAAATACCATTAACTTATTGAAAAACGGTTTAAAAATTTAAATATATTAAGTATTTGTTTCTCTCCATTATGCTAGTAATCTATGTTCAAAGCAGAAAATTTATGAAATTCAGAAAAAAGATTAATTTATTTTAATCTTACCACTCAGAACTAATCAGTAATATTTTAATGTTTTCATTTCTTTTGGCTCTTTATATTTCTCTTTTATTCTATGCCATATATGATTTAGTTTTACAAAGTTGGGATCATGTTGTTTGTACTATTTTATATCTTTTTTTTTTTCACTTGAGAAAGTGTTGTCAGTTGCTTCCCATGTCCTTATTCTAAAACAAAATATTTTAAAGCTTTTTAATTTTGGTTTTTAAACTATAAAGCAGATACCTGCTAGATATAAAGATTTAGGCAATAACTAGTTTTATAAAGCAGAAATTAAAATTTCTCTCTCTCCACACACCACTGTATCACTCTTGGTCACATTCCCTGGAGGTAATTCCGTTTAAAGTTTGGTGTATATTTTTACACTTATGGAAAAAAAAAGTATATAAATATATACGTATGTCTATGTGCGAAACTTTTTTTCCTTAAATGAGGTCATTCACTTTACACTTTGTGATTTGTCAGGGAGCATCATGGGATGGATATCTTCTAGTCAGTATATTCAGCCAGAATTGCTTCCCCATAGTGACTTCACAGTAATTCCATCCATGGATGCCCATTTTTATTTAATTTCCTCTTGCTGGACATTGCAGTTGATTTGAAATTATTTTTATTTTGCTTTTACAAATGTTGCATAAATATTTCGTATCCAAATCTTTGGGAGCATCTTTGATTGTTTTCATAGGATAAATTCCTGGATGTAAAATGTATGTAGTCAAATGTTATGTACATGTGACTTTTGGTAAATATTGCCAGTTTTACTACAGAAAGGTCATCCTGGTTTACATTCCCACAAGCCATGTACGAGAAACTCTGTCCTCCCTGTTTCCAACTCTGAACTGGTCAAAATTTAAGGCACAGTTTCATCATTGCTGCACCAATTTTTATCCTAATTTTAGTTTAGGTCATTTCTTTCAAAGTATAGGAAAAAAAAGTAATTCAGATAGTCTGGAGCCTTGACCATCTTTGATTCCTTTGGTGAGACTTTGTAAAGGATTCTTGGGAATTTTAAGTTCAACTATACTATATTTCTATTTTTATTTAGTATGATGAACTCATAAATTAATAATTTATATATTTCTTCCTTTGAATTTTGAAACTTGTTGCCTTAGATTTCCTCTTCTATTAAGATATAAAGTCCTTTGGGGATAATAACCTATTAAAGACAATAGTTATTTATATTCCGGTAACTAGAGTCTGGTTTGATTGAGTTTCTAAAAATCCTTGTTAGTGGGGAAGGAGAGGAGTAGCTCAAGATTGGTGGATAGGGCCCCTTATCTAAGGGGAAGGAAAAGTCATTGTTGGAGGAAGGGGACCAAATGGAGATTCGGTGTAATGAATGCCAATTTAAATACACTGGAGTTTAAAATGACCAAGGTTAAAAGCTTTCTCTTAAGCGTATAACAATAAAGTTAACCATGTTTTATGTGCCTTGAATAACACACTTTAGCACTTTGGTTTTAATGCATTGTGACAATTAAGAGCAAACCCCAGTTTTATTCAATCATTAAAGAGAAGTCCTGTGTTACATTTCAGTTGAATGTTTTCCTGATCTTTAGATTTTGTGACTCTGGAGATACACTGCAGTTATTGCTAAGCCTTTTTCCTAGGAAAAAAAGCTCATGAATAGGTGATGTTTTGAAATACAGCCAATACCATTTTAATATAGTACTCTACTGTGGGGGTTCAGTTTATGACAGTGGAATGCAGCAATAACTAGTCACCATGGAATTGAGATTGTGGTGTAATGGGGAGCAGGTTCAACCCTAAGCCTGCATGCTTGCATTTGATTCCTGGCCCTGAATTAATTAATAACCAGGATTACTCGGTGCAGGTAATGTAGGTCATGACGATATAGGCATCTAATAAACAGTGGTATAATCGAGCAATTCAGTTTAGGCTCCTAACATTCCATGATATCTTCATTAAATCAGGTGGTCAAAATAAAACTGGATTAAAAGAACCCTTGACCACCACGTGTGGGTTGTGCCATACCAACCGGCCTTTTATTCCTCTTTGCCTGACTTTCTCAAGCTATAGCAAAATGTTGGTACCACTGAGACATGATCTGGAATCTATGCCCTTTGTGCTTCACTCATTTCTTCATCTAGTATTTATTGACCATGACTATGTGCCAGGTCCTGTGCTACCCACTTGAATTTACAGTGGCAGGAGTCAGAGGAGTCAGGTTGGAAGACACACATAAAAGGAGCCCACCCTACATCTGGCACCCTGTATTTTGCATTGCAATGCAGATGCCTCAGGCCTGTCAGGAATTTCACCCTTGGCTTCACAGCGGGAGGTAAGGGCCTATCTTTGCAGTTATTGCTGCCTGAAACTTTCAATGTGCAGAGATTGGAAGACGGGGGGAAAAAAGCAAATTTTGGATATTGAAAGTCTCTCTCTCCTCATTGATCTTGGATTTCTGAATTTCATTGTGGTAGTAATATTTTTAGTCATTTAGTTTACAGATGGCAGCAATTTGTTTTTGATAAGTAGCTCAAGTACCTTTCCAATCAGTGAAAGACCAACTTACCTACCAACAATAGGATGGCAAATTGAAGACACATTTCAAATACATATTCACACACAAAATTCACAAATGTATGCAGGAGCATGCATACAACTGTTAAGACACCCTGCCTTGGTCCTTAAGAATAAAATTTGACTTACAGTTGGGAAATACAAACTGAACCACATATATTTTTTGGGGGGATATTATGCCTTAAGAAAGTTCTGAGGCAGAAATATGGTATTTGAGAAACAAGAACTTGTAAAGCACCCGACTTTGTCTTTGTAAAAATTGGCATAATATAAATGGCATCTGCCAAAGGGTATCTAATCAGTATTTAATCTTATTGAGGCCACGAAGTAGGAGAGAAAACCTTTAATTTTGAGACAACCATTTTTCTTCCCTCTCTCCCCCCCCTTTTTTAAAGTAGCCTGTCATAATCAAGAATAAAAAGTTTAACTTCATACATCTGAATGCATTTATTCTTGAATTCTTATTTAATAAAAATTGAAAAGAAAAACACTAGTAAAAAAAGCTGTTGGTGTGTCATGTGTGGCACATTCTTTGAGGCACAAGATCCCAGGGTGTTCTGAGAAACACTGACATTTTCAGAACTTTCTGCCACCTGGGATTTAGATCAAAACTGCAAGGCCATCTGACCATCTGAGGACAAGGAATATTTGTCTCAGGCACTGATTATGCTCTATGTCTTGATGAAAGATTGGGATAGAGTCAAACCATGTGTCTTGGAGTGTGACTTCAACATTTGCATTCAGCATTTATTGGCTAATGAATTACTGGAGATTTGCATTTCTCTGAGTTAGCTGATGTTATCTAGCTGTTTTATTGCAGTCTGAAGTTGTACTGAAGGGTGCCTTGGATAGCATGTTTTCCAAGTCGTTGGGCAAGACTGACATTCACAAAACTTGCAGCTGAATGTAACGTTATCCAGTGCTAGTCTTGAAAATACAGTGACTGCAAGAAATTGTGGAAAATTTGGAATGCCTAAGACTTACATTTCCAAGACTATCTTGGCTTTATAAATTAAATTCTAGTATGTCTTTCTCCAGTTTTCTGTCACCCATCTTGCCATCCCTAGACCCTGTTTAACAACTCAAACCCCTTGTCCAGTCTGCTGTAATGCCTCTACATTTCAGATTTCACTTTCAGTAGTCCAGGGCTATTACATACATTAGAGCAAGAAGAGAATACATAGGAAAGAAAAAAAAATGATAAAAAGTTTGGAAAAATAGGACTTATGAAGGTTAAAAGAGCTAGAATTATTCAGCTTGGAAGAGAGAAACTGATGAGTGGTTTAATAAAACTTTTCAAGACTATGAAGGGATATTGTATGGAGACTGGTGACCAGCTGTTCTCCTTACTGCTGAGAAGAGAACAAAAGGAAAATGTCTTTAACTTCAGCAGGAGGGAGCTAGGTTGGATGTAGGGAGGAGGTTTGTTAAGCATCGGAATGGTTACTGTGGAATCTTTTTTCTGAAGATATTTGGCAATAAGACAGAATCTGTAGGTGGAGCCTTGCCTAGGGCACTGGAGAATCAACCAGGTGACCTGGGGAAGCCCTTTGCTGGGCCTTGGAGTCTACAATGAGCCAACTGGACCTCAGCCCGATAAGGTATGGAGAAGTGCCAGGCTAGTTCATGCCTTCGATTATTTTAGCAGATGCTGAGCCAGTAGGCTCGCTTTGCCATAGGCTTGATTTTCTTTGGTATCTAATTGTTATTTGGTGGAAGTAGTGATTGGGGCAGGGGTGGAAAGGAGCTAATTATTACAGCCTTGTCACAGGCTAAAACATACATAGGCCCCCTTAAAAGAATTCTGAGTGAATAAGGGTGAAGTCTGTGAAGTGTGATGGGCCTTGTAATGTTTTCCTTTCTTTTCTTAAGGACTCAAATACATTTTTACTCAATAGTATAGATTTTATGTGTTCATGAAAATTGCTTCTTTTTTTTGTTTTAAGCTTTTGTGACACAGAAGTATATGTCTCTGAAGAAGTTTCCATTTAGTTCTTATTAATAAATTCTTTAGATTTCAGACTTGGATGGAATTTTAGACCGTTTATTTTAACACTGGATGAATTTTTCTAGCCTCATTAATAATCCCAAAATTGTACTGCCATGACAGTAATAAATATATTATTGTAAATATTATCACAAGAATTTAAGTAAAATCATGTTAAAAACCACTCAGTATGTTACTTTTGTTAAATAAGCTGTTAGTACAACATTTTCTACTGAATTTAACTTTTCTGTTTTTTTTTTTTAATTTATCAACCTAATAGATTTGATAATATTGACTACATTTTAGTACTAAATATTTGAATACTGGCTAGTGAAATATTCTTGGTCACTTCAAACGGGATTATTGCAATAGTACCACTAGGAGGAATTGATTCAATGCTAATCGCTGATTATGAAAACACACACACACATACTAAACCAAATGTAAACCCTTTGTTCCTGAACAGTTAAGATGAAAGATTATACTATTGCACTTTTCAGCCTAGAGATTTTTTTCTGTCAACTATTTTAAGCAGTTTTGAGGTTAAAACTGTATTTTAAAATTTATTTCTGGCATCATGCTACAAAAATGTCATTAAAGAAAATGAAAGTAACATTTTACTGTGCAGCATCAAACTAATGAACATGGTGTATTCTTTCTTTTTTAGTCATTTCCTTTAATGCTCCATTAACAAAGATTCATAAAGAAGCAACTGCAGGGAGGACGTGCTTTGGCAGGCGAGGAGGGGACTTATGCTCAATCTCCCACCCTGCTGTCTAGCTTTGAACTATTAATGTAAAGCCCAGAAACCTGAACTCTTACCTTTTTCTTTCCCAGTGGGGGTAACCAGACCTATTCATATTAGCCTGGTAAACATACAACAAAATTAATAGGTTAGTGTGATATTATTAGGGCTTCCTAAATTTTCTTTGTTCTTACAATATATTCAGGTCTATAAAATCTGATTTATTCTTAAGAATGCCAGCAGATTGCGTGAAGTTGGATTTTTTATCTAAAGAGTATAACAAATGGGGAAGTAAGGGTGAGAAACCAGAGAGAGCTTGATGCTTCCGGTCCAGGTAACACACCGTTAAGTCATTAAATCTTTCAGCTTTGCTGAAAGCAGGGGTTTCATCAGTAGTCTGTATGTGCCTTCTCTCTAATTAGAAAGGTCATATATTACAGAATATTTTTTCAGCTTTTAAAAATCTACTGGCAGGCTATCTTGATTCCTTGAAACAATTTTTGAAAGGAGCAAAGCTAGAATGTTTGATACATCCCTGATAGAGTTCTACACATGCGCACACACACGCTTGTGCTTAAGACTTCTATGCAGTCAAGAGAACTTGTTCAGAACTCAAAGTTGGTCTAACAAAAGACACCAGATTTCTGTGTTTGTTTTGTTTGACTGAACCAAATGCCTTCAAGTTTCATTTTCAATTTTTTTTGTAAAAACTGTGACAGCAAGGTATTTGCTTACTGGGGCTTGATTCCATCTTATACGGATTTCAAAAGCTGATGTTTTAGGATGCATGTATAGTACTAGCTATTAAAATGTAAAGTGACCCAGTAAGAATAAACAACAATATGACAAAAACTAGTACATCTCTCTTAATAGAAAACCAGACTTTTAAATAATTGCTCCATGCATTTAACATGAGAAATCTGTGAACATTTGTTCCTAACAGTTAAAAGATCTGATGTGGTTGTATGTTTCTGTCCTCTTACTCATGTTGGCCAGCTATTCATGTAATGTATTTAGATTCAATAGATTCATGGGAGAATTTCTAGCATGAGTTCTGGTCTATCATTCTTTGTTACACCCTGTTCTACTCATTGAGCAGAAAAATGAATTAATTTGAATGAAGATTGTGCTATTGATATGCACTTGATACTTTGTCTAAGATGATCATAAATCAGATAAAGCCCAGAGCATTTTAACTTTTTAACCAATATATGCATTCCTCAACTGCTCAGACTAAAAACTATCTTGTAGGATTAAAGGGATGGGAGGGGTCATGGGAAATCCTTTTTAAAGGAAAAAGGAATGACATATAAAGTTAAAAGGCAACATTATAAACTGTTAAAAGATCAATATTTCAATGCAAATAAACATCCAAGTTATACAAAAGCCCTGTGTGTAATATGTTTATTGTTATTAATTTTTAGTCTTTGCTGTCTTTGGGGACTTTGCTGGCCTGGATTTCTAGTTTAGTAGAGTACATTCAGCTGCGTTGTACACTTGAGTTCTATGGAACCGTTGTGCTTCATTCCTATTTACCTCATCCTTGTGGGCAAGCATCTGCTTTTGCGTCTTACTTCTTAGAACTGCAGCTGGATTTCTGGAATTTTGTGGCTGTCTGGTATTTTCTTCTGCATATTAATATGATTAAATTGTACCGATGGTCTCTTTTTATCCTTTCAGAATGAATATACCCGTAATATTTTTAGACTATAAAAATGATATAGTTTTGTCGTAAAAATATTGAATATAGAGATTAACAACAAAAAAGTCCTAGACATAACCATTGGTAATATGCTGACACAGTAATGATCATGATTACAGATGCCTCTCAATGTATATACTAGGATATATTCACTTATAAATGTATATAAGTAAATACACATGCACTTTTACATAAATGAGATAATACTATACAGATTGTCTTGTAACCTTTTCCCATACTATTAACTATAGATCTACATCATTATTTTAATGAATGCATTTTGTATATTGGTATAGACTACTGCCTGGTACTCAGTAGGCTCTCAACCAATAGTGGATGAATTAATGAACAATGATTTTTTATTTAACTAATCTCCTATTGATGGACATGATTTATTTCCAATTTTTTACTATTGTAAATAATACTGCAATGAATATCCTTTTGCATTTTCTTTGTTCACATGTACAATGATCTATTTAAAGAAACTTCTTAGAAGTGGAATTGCTGGATCAAAAAGTACAAATATTTATCAATTAGACAGTGATAAACTTGCTGAGTTGCTAAATTTATGTTCAAGCTGTACCAATTTACACTTATATCAACAGTAAACAAAGGTATCTGTTCTACACATTCTCCTCTACACTCTCATTGTCGTCAATCGTTTAGAATTTGCAATTCTGATAGAAAAAATGCTGTATGGGTTTTATTTGCTTTGCTTGCATTACAATCAAAGCTGAATATCTCTCTGCATTTTTATCGGCTATTATACATTGCCTGTTCTTTGTCCAATGGTTTTCTGTTGAACACCAGAGACCAGTTTTATACCGCTGTAGTCATTTAATTTTATAATACTAAAATATAGTCCAGACAGGTAACAAAATACTTCCCATTTTTTACACTTTATTTATTTTGACATTCAATATTATTTTATATTAATTTCAAGTGTACAGCGTAGTGGTTAGGCATCTATATAATTGAAGAAATGATTCCCCTGACTAGTCTAGTACTCACCTGGCATTCAGCATAGTTATTACCATATTATTGACTATATTCTCTATGTTTTACTTTACATCCCCATGTTATTTTGTAACTACCAAATTGTGCTTCTAAATTCCTTCACCTTTTCCACCTTGCCTCCCAAGCTCCCTCCCATCTATCACCCCATAAATCTAGTCTCATCTGACACCATACAAAGTTATTACAATATTATTGATTATATTTCTTATGCTGTACTGTACATCCCCATGACTACTGTGTAACAATGAATTTGTACTTCTTGATCCTTTCCCCTTTCTCACTCAACCCCAACACCCCTCCCACCTGGCAACCATTAAAATGTTTTCTGTATCTATGAATTTGTTTCTGTTTTTATTATTATTATTATTATTATTATTATTATTATTATTATTTTGTTCTTTAGATTCCACATATAAGTGAAATCACATTGCATCTGTCTTTCTCTGTCTGACATACTCCACTCAACACAATACCCGCCAGGTCCATCCACACTGCTGCAAGAACCGCCCCCTATCCATGGCCAAGCAATATTCCACTGTATATATGTACCACCTACTCTTTTTTTTTAATTTATTGGGGTGACAACCACCTACTCTTTATCCATTCATCCATCAACGGACACCAAGACTGCATTCACCTCTTGGCTATTGTAAGCAATGCTGAAATGAACATATGAATACACACATCCCCTCAAAGTAGCATTTTGGGTTTATTTGGATAAATACCCAGAAATGGGATTACTGGGTTCTTCTTTGTTGTTATAGCCTCTGCTTCAAACTCTATTTTGTTGGGGTAAGTATTGCTACCCTAGCTTTTTTTTTTGTTTTTGTTTTTCATTTTCATTTTCATGAAATATCTTTTTCTATCCCTTTACTTTCCATCTGTTTGTGTCTCTCAATCTGAAGTGAATCTCTTGTAGGCAGCATATGTAAGGGTCTTGTTTTCTTATCCATTCAGCCACCGTATCTTTTGATTGGAGCATTTAATCCATTTACACTTAAAGTAATTATTGATAGGTATGTAGTTATTGCCATTTTATTCGGTATTCATATTTTTGATCTTCTTTGTTTTCTTCTTAAAGAAGTCCTTTTCACATTTTTTTGTAATACTGGTTTGGTGTGATGAACTCCTTTAGCTTTTTCTTGTCTGGGAGGCTCTTTATCTATCCTCTGATTCTAAATAATAGCTTTGCTGAGTAGAGTAATCAAGGTTGTAGATCCTTGCTTTTCATCACTTGGAATGTTTAGTGCCAATTCCTTCTGGCCTGCAAAGTTTTTGTTGAGAAATCAGCTGACAATCTTATGGGAACACTCTTGTAGGTACCTAACTGCTTTTCTCTTGCTGCTTTTAAGATTCTTTTTTTGTCTTTAACCTTTGGCATTTTAATTATGATGTGTCTTGGTGTGAACCTCTTTGGGTTCATATTGTTTGGGATTCTCTGCGCTTCCTGGGCTTGTATGTTTATTTCCTTCACCAGGTTAGGGAAGTTTTCCATCATTATTTCTTTAAATAGGTTTTCAATTCCTTGCTCTTTCTCTTCTCCTCTGGCACCCCTATATGCAAATGTTGGTGTGCTGGTGTTCCAGAAGCCCCTTAAACTACCCTCATTTTTAAATCCTTTTTTCTTTTTGCTGTCCTGATGTGTGTTTTCTGCTACCTTATCTTCTAAATCACCAATTGTATCCTCTGCTTCATCTAATGTACTGTTAATTCCTTCTAATGTACTCTTCACTTCAGTTATTGTATTCTTTATTTCTGACTGGTTCTTTTTTATGTTTTCTTTTTTCTATCTCCATTTTTATGTTTCCTTTCTCTTTGCTGAAGTTTTGCCTAAGATCACTTAGCATCCTAAAAACCCATGTTTGGAACTCTGCATCTGGTAGATTGCTTGTCTCCATTTTGTTTAGTTCTTTTTCTGAAGCCTTGTTTATTCTTTTATTTGGGACATATTTCTTTGTCTTCCCATTTTGGTTGCCTCCCTGTGTTTATTTTTATGTATTAGGTAGGGCTTCTGTATCTCTCAGTATTAGTAGAGTGGCCTTATGTAGTAGGTGTCTTATGGGACTCAGACCCAGTCTCCTTGGTCACCAGAGCCAGATGCTCCAGGTGTGTCCCTTGTGTGGGTTGTTTGTGTCCTCCTGTTGTAGTTGAGTTTTGGTTGCTCTTTGCACATCAGTGGGAGGGTTGACCCTCAGGCTGATTGGTTGTGAGGACTGGCTGTGACTATAGTACAGGAGCTCTTGGGCAGGAGCTAATCCTACAGAGCAGGGTTTGGTTAGTGGGGCTCTGGTGCCTGCCCAGTGTGCCCTTTAGGTGTGTTGTTTTTGGAAGCAACTAGATGATGCTCTGGTTTACCACCAGATGTGCCAGCCCTGGGGCCTTCTGGGTGGGGACTCACTGCAGGCCAAATTTAGCCACAACCTGTGCTCTGCCCCGGGGATACCTGGTATGAGCCACAAAGTAACCACAGATGGATGCTGCCTGCACTGGGCTTAGAGGTGCCTGGAGAGGCCAATCTGTGAACCAACGCTGGATATCACTAGTGCTGGGCTTGGGACTACTTAGCCAGAGGTACAGGACATGCCTAAGCTAGATGCTACTTGTTTGGGTTTTGTGAACCTTTGGGAGATTTTATGAAAGTTCGAAGCATGAGTAATACAAGTTGTTTGTATGGAAAAGCCACTGGAAGTGGCTTGGGTATTCCTGAAATTTGGGTGGGGCTGGGTCTCCAGGATTCACTAGGGCAGGGCAGACAATAGGTGATAACCAGTGTAATAGAGACTTGATATGGTGTCTGTGTGCGTCTGCATGCAGGGAGGGAGAGGGCTCAACAAAGAAACAATAGCTTCCGCCAGCTCCTCAGTCTGGGAGAATGCTGCCCCTCCAGCTCTTGTACTGAAGCCAGACAATTCAGTTCCTGGCACATTTTGAGCTGCTGCCCCAGTACTGGAGCTCAGAGTGAGTGAGTCCATCAGTGAGTAAGTCTGTGCATGGTTACTTTAAGAGGAGCACTTGGGACTCCAGCTGTTCTCCATCTCAGTCACAATCTCCACTGGTTTTCACAACCAGAAGTTATGGAGACTTCTCTCCCCAGCACTGGAACTCTGGGCTGAGGAGCCTCGTATGAGACTGGGACCCCTTGCTCCTCTGGGGGGGGGGGTGCTTCCACAGCCGATATAGCCCTCCTGATTTTTAATGGTCACATGCAGATGTGGGATGAGCCTGTTCTATGTTTCTGCCCCCCCTACCAGTCTTGAGGTGGCTTCTTCTTTATGTCCGTGGTTTTAGGGCTTTCTTTCAGCTAGAATTCAGGCTATTCTCAATGATGGTTGTTCTGTAGTTTAGTTGTAATTGGTGTGGTCCTGAGAGGAGGTGAGTACAGCGTTTACCTATTCCACCATCTTGAACAGAAATCAACAAAATACTTCCTTTAGTTGGATATAATGATAAGTGAACATGTGGAGTCATAGATCTCATTTGTCGGAGATAACAAAAAGAGCATTTGGAGATTTTACCTGTTAGTGCAGTGTGTTTGTGTCTGAGGATCACTACTAAAGTTTTAAGAGATTTGTTAAAGAGGCAATCATTGTTTGGAGCAAAGATTAGTTTGCCCAACATCTGGATCCCAAAAAGTGGGGGAAAATAGTTAATTATTCATATATGTATGTGTATGTGTGTATATTATGTATATGTATATTCATATATGTATATATATGAATAATTACATATACATAAATGAATTACATATGTGATAATTACATTACATATACAAATAATTACATATATGTATTATGTGCATATATATGTATATAATATATATTAATTTTGGGATTCTTTGGATAAATATGTATATATATCCATATATGTATATACGGATATATATATATATATATATATATATATATATATATATATGATACCTCATTTCCAACTACTAAAGGTAAGCAGTGCTTACCTTTTTTCTGTTGTTTTAGCTTCATCATGCTTCCAAAATTGTGTGTGTGTGTGTGTGTGTGAGTGTGTGTATTTCACCAGAGAAAAAGTCATTTCTAACCTCATATTTCAGTGTTGGGACCATCACTTATTTAGTGAGGTCATTTTGTTTTCCAGACCCAAGTTGCTGCTGAATTCCCAATAAGAATAAATCACAGGGATTTTAGTGTCCTTCCATAAGGTAAAAATAAAATGCTTATTTTTAAAAACAGTAAGTTGTGTCCAGTACTATTAGTTTAAATTCTTAAGATACAGGTTAAAATGCCAAAAAATGAAACTCAGTTTCTTGGTAATAATAAAATGAACTGGATTCCAGTGGACAGATTCTGTGACTTCTGTGATGTGCTCTTGTACTCTCTCCTCTATCCTCCTTTTCTACTTGGCAGTGCAGAGTCACCTTGCTCAACCCTCTGGCCCCATCACTGAGTACTTGGGTTAAGATTGTAAATATTCTAAAGTAAAGAGTGCCGTTTTTCAAGTCAAATAGTTGGATTAGTCACCGAGATACTTAATCCATTTACAAATAGTAGAATCCTCCAGCAAGCTTCTTTGTGTTCATCAGAGTATTTTGTACTCATTTCAAAGGAAAAAATGAACAATTAAATACAAACAATGCAGAAATTGTCCAGTTAACAGAGTTCTAATTTTGATGATACTGATTAATTTGGATAGTTAAAAATTTTTATTTTTTGTATATTTTAAATTTTAGTCAAAATGTACATAACGTACAATTTTAACTACTTTTAAGTGTTTAGTTCAGAGGCATTAAGTATATTCATGTTGCTGTGCAACCATCACCACCATCCATCTCCAGAATTCTTTATCTTGCAAAACTAAAACTCTGTACCCATTAAACAACAACTCCCCATTCCTCCCTCCCCCTCAGTTCCTGGCAACCACCATTCTATTTTCTGTGGAGACATTTTTTTTTGAGGGATATCTCTTTCTTTTAAAAATAGGGTAGAAATCCATCTACCAGGAATAGTTGTAGGTGCATTCCTTCCTGGACGGTCCTATAATTGTACATCTTCCTGAAATGCATTTTGGCTTATTTCTACACAGAACTTAAAAAAAATACTTTGTATGAGTACTGGAGGTTCTTGCTTTTCTTATCCTACTAACTTTTTGAAGCCATAAGAATATCTTATTAAGGATTATGCAAAATAACCTCCTACAAATCCTGATATTATTACATTGCCCCCCAAACTTCAAAGCATCAGGAAAGGTTTTTTTTTTTTTTTTTTTTTTTGTAAAACAACTAAACCAGATTCAGCTGGCTATCCCACTTGGCTACAGAGTATTGAAGAAGAGACTGAACTTGATCCTGCTGCCCTTGCGTATACAGCACTCCCATTGACTCTAGAGAAGACTTAAGTGCATGAAAGGATTCTAGGATCAAAAGGTTAGCTCTACGGGGAGCTGTGTCTGGCTCAAGCAATCCATTTATTTTTCTATTGACAGTGAAAACGTTTTCTAGTCCTTTTTCAACGTTTTTCAAACTTTTACAAAAACAGGTTACTTGTGAAAAAGTGAAAAGGCATCTAACTGAACTACATGGCAGAGACCAACAGGGAGAAAAACATCTTTAAACCATAGTGATATTGGTCAAATTGTTTGTGTTTGAAAAATAAAGTATGTGAAGCACCAGCTGATGGAAATGTTCATTATGAAACCTGGATTGGCTATGAAGCAGAATGTGACATAAACTAAAACAGGAAGCTCATGAGTTTTTATCTTTGTCTGCTGATGATTTAACACTAGCAGGATTATACAACCTCTGTATTTTATAAAATAGGAAAAAAGGATGCTATATCTAAATGGTATATATAGATGTGCCGATGCTTAACCAACATTTAATTCATTGCTGGGAAAATAAATGCCTTAAAACCATTCAAAAAAGAGACATTGCCGTAAGGAGAGTCATTAACAAGCAGAGTAGTAACAGCATATTTGAAGAAAGCAAGATATGGTTCTATATGGTATGGTTCTAAATTTTCTACATTCAGTGGAGCTCCTTAGCGTATCTTAGTATATTCATTCATTCCTCAAACTTTTTTTGGGGGGGCATTTACTATGTTCCCAATATTAATCTAATAGTTTTTGAAAACCTCAATTGAACAAGTATATAAGGAAGTGGATTACATGTAATAAAACAGAACCCACAACAGGGGGGTGAGGGTATATGTCTCAAGTACTATGCATTCTCAAATCACTCTTTTTTTAAAATTAAAGTTTATTAGGGTGACAATTGTTAGTAAAGTTACGTAGATTTCAGGTGTACAATTCTATAATACATTACCTAGATCTCACATTATGTGTTCACCACCTACAGTCAGTTCTCCTTCCATCACCATATATTTGACCCTGTTTACCCTCTTCTAGAACCCTCCTCCCCCCTTACCCTCTGGTAAACTATTGTCTATGTCTGTGAGTTTTTGTTTCTTCATTTGTTTGTCTTGTTCTTTTGTTGTTTTCAGTTTTAGACACCACATATCAGTGAAATCATATGGTTCTCTATTTTTTCTGTCTGCCTTATTTTGCTTACCATTATAATCTCAAGATCCATCCATGTTGTCGCAAAGGGTACTATTTCATCTTTTCTTATGGCTGAATAGAATTCCATTGTGTATATATACCACAACTTCTTTGTCCATTCATCTACTGAAGGACACTTTGGTTGTTTCTATGTCTTGGCCACCGTAAATAAAGCTGCAATGAACATTGGAGCCCATATGTCTTTATGGATACATGTTTTCAGATTTTTTTGGTAGATACCCAAGAGAGGGATTGATGGGTCATATGGTAATTGTATTCTTAATTTTTTGAGGAACATTCACACTGCCTTCTGTAGTGGCT
The DNA here is from genome assembly GCF_964194185.1 of Rhinolophus hipposideros. Taxonomy (NCBI): domain Eukaryota; kingdom Metazoa; phylum Chordata; class Mammalia; order Chiroptera; family Rhinolophidae; genus Rhinolophus; species Rhinolophus hipposideros. The sequence continues at coordinate 19,422,832 of NC_138050.1, forward strand.
GCACCAATCTGCATTCCCATCAACAATGCATGAGGGTTCCTTTTTCTCCACAGCCTCTCCAACACTTGTTACTATTTGTCTTGTTGATGATAGCCATTCTGACTGGGGTGAGGTGATATCTCATTGTACTTTTTATTTGCATTTCTCTGATGATTAGTGATGTTGAGTATATTTTCATATGTGTATTGACCACTTGTATGTCCTCTTTGGAGAAATGTCACTTCAGGTCCTCTGCCCATTTTTTAATTGGATTGTTTGATTTTTGTTGTTGAGTTGTGTGAGTTCCTTATATATTTTGGATATTAACCCTTTATTGGAGACATTGTTTGCAAAAATCTTCTCCCATTGTATTGGTTACCTCTTTATTTTGTCGATGGTTTCTTTTGCTGTGCAGAAGCTTTTTAGTTTGATATAGTCCCATTCATTTATTTTTAGCTTTTACTTCCGTTGCCTTTGGAGTCAAATTCATAAAATGCTCTTTGAACCCAAGCTCCATAAGTTTAGTACCTATGTGTTCTTCTATGCAGTTTTTTGTTTCAGGACTATGTTTACGTCTTTGATCCATTTTGAATTAATTTTGGTACATGGTGACAGATAGCAGTCCAGTTTCATTCTTTTGCATGACTTTCCAGTTCTCCCAGCACCATTTATTGAAGAAGCTGTCTTTTCTCCATTGTATGTTTTTTGCTTCTTTGTCAAAAATTCTCTGTCCATATTTATGTGGGTTTATTCTGGGTTCTCAATTCTATTCCATTGGTCTGTGTGTCTGTTTTTCTGTGAATATCATGCTGTTTTCATTATTGTTGCCCTGTAGTACAAACTGAAGTCAGGGAGTGTGATACCTCCAGTATTGTTCTTTTTTCTTAAGATTGCTTTGCCTATTCGGGGTCTTTTGTGGTTCCATACAAATATGATGATTTTTTTGTTCTATTTCTTTAAAAAATGCCATTGGGATTTTGATGGAGATTGCATTAAATCTGTATATTGCTTTGGGTAATATGGCCATTTTAACTATGTTGATTCTTCCAATCCATGGAACATGGAATGTCTTTCCATTTCTTTGTCTTCTTCAATTTCTTTTAAAAATGTCTTATAGTTTTCAGTATATAGGTCTTTCACATCCTTGGTTAAGTTTATTCCTAGGTATTTTATTCTTTTTGTTGCAATTGCAAAAGGAATTGCTTTTTTTATTTTTTATTTTCTGAGATTTCATTGTTGGTATATAGGAATGCAATGGACTTTCGTACATTGATTTTGTAGCTGGCAACTTGACTGTATTCGTTTATTGTTTCTAATAGCTATTTGGTAGATTCTTTAGGGTTGTCTATATGTAGCATAATGTCATCTGCAAAGAGTGACAACTTAACTTCTTCATTTCCAATTTGGATGCCTTTTATTTCTTTCTCTTGCCTGATTGCTCCGGCTAGGCCTTCCAATACTATGTCGAAAAGCAGAGGTGATAGGGGACAGTCCTGTCGTGTTCCTGAATGTAAAACAAAAGGCTTCAGTTTTTCACCATTAATTATGATATTAGCTGAGGGTTTCTCATATTATATTAACTTGTTTTCCTTCTATACCTATTTTATTAAGTGTTTTAATCATAAATGGATATTATATCTTGTCAAACGCTTTTTCTGCATCTATTGATATAATCATATGATTTTTGTCTTTTGTTTATGTGGTATATCACATTGATGGATTTGTGTATGTTGAATCATCTTGTATCCCTGGATGAACCCCACTTGGTCATGATATATAATCTTTTTAATGCATTGCTGCATTCAATTTACTAGAATTTTGTTTAGGATTTTTGCATCTGTATTCATCAGAGATATTGGTCTGTAATTTTCTTTTTTTGTGTTATCCTTACCAGATTTTGGTATCAGGGTAATATTGGCCTCATAAAATGAGTTAGGGAGTATTGTCTCTTCTTCAATTTATGGAATAGTTTGAGTAGGACAGGTATTAGATCCTCTTTGAAGGTTTGCAAGAATTCACTAGTGAAGCCATCTGGTCCCGGACTTTGGCTTTTGGGAAGATTTTGGATGACTGATTCAATTTCCTTACTGGTGATCAGTCTATTTAGATTTTTCTAATTCTTCATGATTCAGCCCAGAAAAGCTATATGTTTCTAAGAACTTGTCCATTTCTTCTAGGTTATTGAATTTGGTGGCATATAGTCCTTCATAGTATCCTTGGATGATCCTTTGTGTTTCTGTGGCATCCGTGATAACTTCCCCTCTTCCATTTCTGATTTTATTTGTGTCTTTTCTTTTTTAATCTTAGTGAGTCTAGCCAAGGGTTTGTCAATTTTATTAATCTTTTAAAAGAACCAGCTCTTTGTCGCATTAATTTTTTCTATTGTCTTTTGGTTCTCTATTTCATTTAGTTCTGCTCTTATTTTTATTATTTCCTTCTGCTGACTTTGGGTTTCATTTGTTCTTCTATTCTAGTTCTTTAAGGTGTAATGTAAGGTTATTTATCTGGGATTTTTCTTGTTTCTTGAGATAAGCCTGTAATGATATAAATTTCCCTCTTAAAACTGCTTTCGCTGCATCCCAAAAATTTTGGTAGGATGTATTTTCATTGTCATTTGTTTCTATGTATCTTTTGATCTCTCCTCTAATTTCTTCTTTGACCCAGTCGTTCTTTAAAAGTATGTTGTTTAATCTCCATGTATTTGTGTTTTTTCCTGCTTTCTTTTTGCAGTTGATATCCAATTTCAAAGCCTTGTGATCAGAGAATATGCTTGGTATGATTTCAATCTTCTTAAATTTGCTGAGGCTGCTTTTATGTCCCAACATATGGTCTATCCTTGAGAATGTTCCATGTACACTAGAAAAGAATTTATAGGGTAATATTCTAGGATGAAATGCTGTATAAATGTCAATTATGTCCATTTCATCTAATGTGTCATTTAGGGCTGCTATTTCTTTATTTATTTTCTGTTTGGATGATCTATCCATAGCTGTCAATGATGTATTTAGGTCCCTTACTATAATTGTGTTTTGGTCAATTTCTCTCTTTAGTTCTGTTAGTAGTTGCTTGGTATAGTTCGGTGCTCCCTGATTGGGGGCATAAATATTGATGACTGTTATGTCTTCTTGTTGTATAGTCCCCTTTACCATTATGAAACGTCCATCTTTGTCTCTTGTTTTTTTTCTCTAGTCTGATTTTGTTCTTTGATTGTGTTTCTGAGTTCATTAAACTGCCTCTGTGTTTTCTTGCATCTCGTTGAGTTTCTTAAGAATTGCAGTCTTGAATTCTCTGTCATTTAATTCACATATTTCCATGTCTTCAAATTTATTTTCTGGAGACTTTTCATTTTCTTTCTAAGCTGTCATTACATGGTTATTCATGACAATTAATGAATTATTATTTCCTTCCTAGGCATCTACAGGAATGGGTTCTGTGACAGGTGAATAGAAAGAGATCTTTCTTTTGTTTCCCTATAGGTGTTGGTAGAATGTTTTATTTTCTCTCCTACTGCAGCCTTTTATTCTCTCTCACACTGTAGTGTTATATTTTCTCTGCACTGTTCTGGCTTCTTCCACAATGGGGGGGTTCCCTGGAAGGCAGGCTTCTCCTCTGTGAACAGTTCACCTGGGTCACAGGGCACCACCTCTGTGGGGGGATGTGGAGAGCTTCTGAAGTTCCAAAGCTTTTCCTGCACCAGATTCAGAGCCTGTGTGTGTCAGGATGTCTGTTTACTCATGCATGGATCCACCCAAATAGGTGGTGAGAGGGGTGGGGTAGGTTGTGAGAGGTGACCCAGAGCAATGGCGATGACCATCACCACAGCTGGTCCTGCTTCCATAGCTCCCTCTCCTTTGCCGGAACTAATTGGGCTGTAAGCCCATGACTTTGGGCCACAGTTCTCAGAACTGCAAATATTCTGTTCTTTTGATCTGACACTGCTACCGTTTTGCTTCTAGCACTGGGCAGGTGGGGGTGGGCAAGCTCTGGGAGGGTAGGGAGGGTGCGACTAGGCTCAGTGCCTAAGCCTTCCAGTCTCTGCTCAGCAGTGAAAGCTTAAACTGCTGTTTCACCCTTTTTCCCTCAGTCTTTGCTCCAAGGTATCTGCCGTGAGCGTTGGGTTAGCCATGTTATATGCTGATCCCTCAGTCAGGACTGTGGGCCATAAATGGAGCACTAGCAGTTTGAGTTCTTCCCTCTCCTGCAACTCCAGCAGCTCCAGAATGCAGGGATCTCGAAGCTCTAAGCTCCAGTCTGTGTCTTGCTCCAGTGTGGTTTGTGTCTCCGTACTTCCCGCTTCCCTCCTCACCTGCTTGCCCAATTTGCCCACCTTTAGATGATTTCAGTAGTGCGTCTCTTAGTCTTGCCTGTCTGCTGCCCAGGGTGTCCTTTGTGGAGTTACAGTTGTTCAATTTGTTGTAAATTCCAGGGGAGATTTCAAGAGACTCACCTCACGCCACCATTTTTATGATGTTACTGAAATGCACAAATTTTGATTGGAGAGTGACTTCTGTGTTCTTCCTCCTAGAAATATCTATTGTAATGTTCATCTTAGTACATGTACTAGGACAGAGAATGTTATGTTGAACTAACTTGAAAAGCATGTTTTATAATCAGAAAACAGATTTAATGTCATTAGAGTTTTGATCTTAAGCATCCTCCATTGTATGAGCAATGGAAAGGCTTGGTGAGGAGCTTGTCTAAACAGTTCTCCTGCATTTTCACATAATTGGGTTTGACAGTTTTCTGCTATTGCACAGGATAACTGCAGTTGATGGTGTTCATGTTTTTACTTAAGGGCCATTGAATTGTATTAGAAACTTTATACTGCACTCTTGTAATCCTGTAAGTCATTTTTGAGTTGCATGATTGAAAGTGAATAATAATGTACCACAAAACAAAAATTACTCATGCAGTTAAAGCTTTTTGAGTGTGTAGTTTTAGAAACAAGCAGTCCACAGAGAATAGGGCTCATGAAAGAAATGAAAATACACACTCATCCCCACCCACTCCTTGTTGTCTAGGCCTATTCAGACCTGGTGAAAACATGAAACCACTTAACCTAAGTGGTATTGGATAGTTAATTTATTCAGCTTCTGAAAGGTACCAGGTTAATGCTTACAGAGGCAGGATTTTAAATTTTGTTGGAGGGGTAGGTTCTAGCAAACTCTTCCAGTTAGCGTGTGCCCAAAGGCCTGCAGAAATCAGGTACTTCTTTTTTCAACTAATTTACCTTTTCTTAGGAATTTTTAGGCGTTTTATGGTTAATGTTCTTATGTAGTGGTTAAGTTGGCTTGCTGAAATGGATCTAGAAAAGACACAGGGCAGTGACAGATTGAGAAAGAGTTGTTGAGTGGGCACTCAGAGAAAAAAGCAAGGAGGTATGACAGGGAGCATTTTCTCTCTCAGTCTCCCAAATCTCTCTTCTAGCCACTTAACATTAAGGTCTGAAGTTTCTGAAGTTTCCGCATTAGTGTGGCTGAGGCATTGTTCCCAGAAGGGCCCTGCTAAAATTCAAATATGATCCCTTGAAGCATTATTATACAGTAGTATCTTGGTTTTTGAACATCTCCATTGATGAACATTTCAGTTTACGAATGCCGTAAACTCAGACGTAAATGCTTTGGTTTTCGAACATGCCTCGGAAGTCGAACACGTCACGCAGCTTCTGCTGAGTGCAAGATCCTGAGGCCTAGCTGTTGGCTGTTTTTGAATGTTTCAGAACTTGAACGGTCTTCTGGAACGGATTACATTAGAAAACCTAGGTACCACTGTATTGGTTTAGGTGAGTTTGTCAGACTAACTAAGGAGTTATCTAGGGAACTAAGAAAGAAGGGTCCAGAAGGAGTAAGACATAGACATTCACGTGTTAACAGAGAAGGAAGTTGAAGGAAGAAAGGTTTTGAAAATATAATAATACCTGTGGAAGGCAGGCCGGGGTAGGCACACAGCATGGAACTTTGGCAGCTTGACTTAGCTTTAATATCTTAGAATGATAGCTTTATTGGGATGGGGTTGATAGAAACAATGGAGTAAGTCCTGTAAAGAGGATTTCGAAGACAAATGTAACATATTTCACAGCCTTAGAATTTGGCCTTTATACTAGCTCTTTGTGGGAGATTAGAAGGCCTTAGCCTAGGTATGGGGAAAAGGCTCCATCTCAAATCTCCATTTTGCTTGACTGAGGCTGCTTGGGCTGAGGTGCTGGGGCAAGATAAGTTCTGAGGCCACGCCCAGACTTAGGGGAAAGAATTCCATTATTTTATGGTTCCTGCCATGGGCCCAAGGGGAAGAAGTGGTCAACATAACTTTAGATTCTGCTTCATTTTTGAGAATTTGGTAGATCAGCAATGGCAATGACAGCTTAGTTCAGCCCTCACAAGTGTAAGAAGAACTTGGGACATCAGCTAATGAATCTACAAGAGTTCCAGGAAGACTTAATGAGCCTCAGTATTCTTGTTGCATATTTGTATTAACTTGGAAAATTGCTTCTTGAAGAGATCCAATTCTATTTTTAGAATTGGATCATCATTTCCAGCATATCTATTGATGAGCTAGCTCCTCAGTGTTTACATGGCAACAGGATGAACTATTGTTAGCACTGTTCACATCATGGGCTATCAGAATCCCCCCCGCTCCCCGCTGTGGTAGACCAGCTATACAGATGAGGAAGTTGAGTGCATTGATTTTTTTGAAATTATTGTTGACATTTTAGCTGAGATTTTTTCTCAGTTTCTTCTCTAATGTTAGGCCATAAGTTCTCATGGCCTTTAGAGAGGATTATTTTAAGATAATAAAGAATTAAATCATATTTAGGGCAATGAGTTTTTCTTAAGTGGTTGCTATGTTTCTGACACTGCGCTGCGGGGGATACATATGAAAGAGGGAATACATGGTTTCTACCCTCAAGGAACTTATAATTTAGTAAGAGGCAAGGCTTTCTTGAACAAGTTTAAATAATGAGATAAAATAGTATATGATACATATACTTACAATGATTTAGTAGTTCAGAAAAAGGAAAGAACAGTAGGATTATTTAAAGAGCTAAAATACTTACCATCTGCTTGTCTCACTTTAGTTGTCAATGACTCCAAACCCTTTGAGAAAGAGGATAGGGAGAATGGTAGAAGGCTTACTTATCTCTTACTTCCCCGCTCCTGCAACATTGCTTTTGTACAGTCAGTGTCTATGGATATTTGGGGACTGAAAGGATCATTATTTTAAGAAACAGAGGTGAAGGCAGTAATGGTGGAATATTAACCAAATGTGCCTCCTGCTTTCTGTCCATCCACCCAGAAAGCTAAGTGTACTTATATACTCTTCTAGCTACTGCAGTCCATTCATGGATTTGTCACACGTCTGTCCAAGGTGATGGGGACTCATCTTGATTTATGCTTTTCAAATAAGTCCCAGTCAAATTGCTATTTCAGGAACGGAGAGATGGAGAGAGCCATATATGGATTCCACCTTTCTTCCTCATTGCTTCTTTCCTTCACTGATCTCTCTGCTCCTTTTCTTATCATTTTGCAATTTCCCTCTCTCTTTTCGTCCTAGCCGTGTATTACTTTTTCTTAGCACTCATAGTTTCTTACTTACAACTGTTCATGGCTCTGTACACACTATTATCTCAAAGTCGCAGAAGAAAAAAGAATGAAACAAGCAAGACCCTTCCCTTTCTTCCACGGTTGGAAAACCATCTCCTGGAATATAGCTCTTGAAGTACAGGTGTTGAATTACCTTTGTTGTTCTGTTCATATCCCAGTGTGCTTCATAAAGGTTAAGTGAGAGCAGTAACAGTCATCTGTCTTATGCAAGATATTCTGGGCTTCATCTTAGATAGGTAATGCATTGCTGCATCTCTCTTATTCATTCATTCATTCATTCATTCATTCATTCACTCATTCACTGAATAAAGAAGTAAGAAGAAGCCAGGTACCACTAGGCCTTCCAGGCCATAATGAAGAGTTTAGTTTTGACTCTAAAAACTGTGGGAGACCTGGGGACTGACATGGTCTGATTTGTGTTTTTTAAAGATCTCTCTGGTTACAGTGTGAGAAGGGATGAGAGAGGCAGGAATAGCAGATCAGGTAGAGAAGCTATTGAAGAATTCCAGGCTAGAGATAACGATGGCTGTGACTAGGGTGTTTGAAGTGGAAATGGAGAGAAGTGGATCAGTTCTTGCCAAAATGTGTGTTTGTATACCAAACCCTATTTCTTATACAATATAGCCTTCATTTAGGACTACAGGCTGCCTTCAGCACTCAGGTGCTTAGGTTAGTGTCTCAGTAGCCAGGCCTAAAAGCAAGGCCTGTTGGAATCAGATATAATCTTTGTCCGCTAGCCTTTCATGCTTATTGTAGAGGCGTGATGCTGCTCAGAATGCTTGTTTGATAACTGATTATTGTTTCACCTTACATTCTACTTGCTTAAAATATTTTAAAAAGTTTTTCATTTACAGTTGACACACAATATTATATTAGTTTCAGGTGTACCACATAGTGATTAGGCATTTATATAACTTACAAAATGATCACCTTGATAAATCTAGTACCCATTGACACCATACTAGTTATTACAATATTATTGACTATATTCCTTATGCTATACCCTATATCCCCAAGACTATTTTGTAATTACCAATTTATACCTCTTAATCCCTTTACTTTATTCAACTACTCCCCTACGCTCCTCCCATTTGGCAACCATCAAAATGTTTTCTGTAACTACCAGTCTGTTTTGTTTATTCATTTATTTTGTTCTTTAGATTATCCATATAAGTGAAATCATATGGCATTTATCTTTCTTTGCCTGACATACTCCACATAGCACAATACACCCAGGTCCATCCATGTGGCTGCAGGTGGCAAGAACCCCCTCCCATCCTTGGCAGAACAATATTCCATTTTATATATGTACGACCTACTCTTTATCCATTCATCCATCAACAGACACTCAGGCTGCCTTCACATCTTGGCCATTATAAACAATGCTGCAATGAACATATAGATGCATTCATCTCTTCGAAGTAGCATTTTGGGTTTCTTTGGATAAATACCCAGAAGTGGGATTATTGGGTCTTTCTTTGTGTCTTGTTTTAAAAAGTGTTTGTTCTGATGTATGTATTGCTAACTCAGTTTTTTTGTTTGTTTCCCTTTTCATGAAATATCTCTTTCTCATCTCTTTACTTTCAGTCTGTGTGTGCCTTTCAATTTGAAGTGAGTCTCTTGTTGGCAGCATATGTAAGGGTCTTGTTTTCTTATCCATTCAGCCACCCTAACTTTTGATTGGAGCATTTAATCCATTTACATTAAAAGCAGTTGTTGATAGATATGTAGTTATTGCCAATTTATTATTCATAATTTTGAGTTTTTTCCTCTCTCTCTTTTTTTTTTGTCTTAAAGAAGGCCCTCTAAGATCTCTTGTAGTGGTTTGGTACTGATGCATTCATTTAGCTTTTTCTTGTCTGGGAAGCTCTTTATCTGTCCTTTGATTCTAAATAGTAGCTTTGCTGGGTAGAGTAATCTTGTTTGTAGGTCCTTGCTTTTCACCACTTTGAATATTTAGTACCAATCCCTTCTGGCCTGCAAAGTTTCTGTTGAGAAATCAGCAGACACTCTTATAGGAGCTCTTTTGTAGGTAATTAATTGCTTTTCTCTTGCTGCTTTTAAGATTCTTTTTTTGTCTTTAACCTGTGGCATTTCAATTATAATGTGTCCTGGTGTGGGCCTGTTTGGGTTTATCTTGTTTGAAACTCTCTCTGCTTCCTGGGCTTGTATGGCTATTTCCTTCACCAGGATAGGGAAGTTTTCAGTCATTATTTATCTAAATAGGTTTTCAATGTCTTGCTCTGTCTTTTCTTGTTCTGGTACTCCTATAATGTGAATGTTGGTATGCTTGATGTTGTCCCAGAGGCCCCTTAAACTATCCTTATTGTTTTTAGATTTTTTTTTTTTGCTGTTCTGATTGCGTGTTTTCTGCTACCTTATCTTTCAGATTGTTGATTTGAACCTCTGCTTCATCTAATCTGCTGATTCCCTCTAATGTATTCTTTATTTTAATTATTTTTTCCTTCTTTTCTGACTGGTTCTTTTTTTGTTTTGTTTTGTTTCCTATCTCCATTTTTATGTTTTATATCTTTTTGTTGAAGTTCTCCCCGAGATTGTTGGGCATCCTTATAACCAGTGTTTTGAACTCTATCTGGTAGACTGCTTGTCTTCCTTTTATTTAGTTCTTTTTCTGGAGCTTTGTTCTGTTCTTTCATTTGGGACATCTTTCTTTGTCTCTCCATTTTGGCTGCTTCTATGTGTTTGTTTCTATGTATTAGGTGGAGGTGCAATGTCTTCTAGTCTTAATAGAGTGGTCTTATGTAGTAGGTGTCCTGTCAAGGCCAGTGGTTCAGCCTCCCTAGTCACCTGAGCCATGTGCTAAAGGTATGTCCCTTGTGTGTGTGTGTGTGCCCTTCTGTTGTAATTGATCCTTGGTTGCTGTTTGCATGTCAGTGGGAGGGATTCATTCTCATGCTGATTGATTGTGAAGACTGGCCATGATTACAGTGGAGGAGCTATTGTGTAGGGGTTGACCCTATTTAGCAGGATTCACTTTAATGGGGTTCTGGTGCCTGCCTGTTCTGCCCTTTGGGTGTGTCATCTGTGGAGGTGGCCTGGTGGTGCTCTGTCATGGTGTGAAGCTGGCTGCTGGGTGTGCTGGCCCTGGGCCCTCCTGGGAGAGGCCCTGCCACTGGCCAAGTTTAGTCTCTGCCTTACCCTGTTTGAGGCCACCTGGCATGAGCCACAAAGCGATTTGCAGATGTCTTTCACTCTTTCTAGGCTTGGAGGTGACTTGGAGAGGCTAAGTTGTGATCCTAGGCCAGTAACTGCTAGTGCTGGGCTTGGGGTTGCTTAGCAAGAGGTATGGGCACACCAAGGCCAGTTGCTGCTTATTTGTATTTTGTAGAGATTTTACCTTTGAAAGATTTTAGGAAAGTCTGCAAAATGAGCCAAGAAAGTTGGTTTGTATGGAAGACACTGGAAGAGGTTTGGTTGGGCCCACAATTTGGGTAGGGTGGGGTTTCAAGGAATCACCAGGGCAAATGGTATTAGCCAGGTTGATGGAGACTCAGATATGGCAGCGATCTGTATCTGCATGCTGGGATGGGAAGGGCTCATAAAGAAACAATGGCCTCTGCTAGCACTCTGTGTGGGAGAATGCTGCCTCCCCAGTCCTTCCCTGAAGCCAGATAATTCAGTTCCTCCCTGATGTGCCTGGCACCTCTCAAGCTGCTGCGCCAGCACTGAAGCTCAGAGTGAGGGTGTCTGCCAGTGAGTAAGTCTGTGTGTCGGCCCTTTAAGAGGAGCTTCTGGGACTCCAGCTGTACTTTGTCTCACTTAGTGTCAATCTTCTCTGTTTTTCACATCTAGAAGATATGGGGACTTCTTTTCCAGGCACTGGGAACCTGAGCTGGGGAGACTGATGTGGCGCTGCAATCCCTTGCTCTTCAGGGGAGACCTCTGCAGCTGAGATATACCTCCTGATTTTTAACCACCATACATGGGTACGGGGACCAGCCTGTTCCCAGTCTCCACCCCTTCTACCAGTCTTGATGTAGCTTCTGCTGTATAGCCTAAGTTATAGGACTTTTGTTTAGGCAGACTTCAGGTGATTTTGTAGTTTAGTTGTAATTTTGAGGTGGTCATGAGAGATGCAAACAGAGCATTGTTCTACTCTGCCATCTTTAATGGAACTCTAAAATATGTTTAATAAAAAAGAGATACTGGAACTGATGGTTTAATAAATTGCAAAATGCTTTCCCACCCATTTCCTACTTTGTTTGCATTGTCATTTGAGTTGTTTCATCCAAACAACCTATTGAAATGGCAATTTTAATATTTTGGGCATAAAGATGCCAGTGTTGATTTAGAAAATACCATGTCACCTGTCATCAAAAGGACTAGACATGGCATTCCCAAAGATATTTGCTAAGTTTCATTTCCAAATATATTTGTTAAGGGCTGAGTGTGTACAAGATAAGAAAAAAAATGTGGCCTCTGCTTCCAAGAAGCTTGAGAGGAAGGAAAAATAATGAAAATTACTGAGTATCTTTTAAGTTCTGGGTTTTTACATCCACTATTCATTCAATATTTGTAGCACCTCTGAGTTGGGTGCTATTCTTACCCTTGTTTTATGATGAGGAATGGGCACTATCATCTATCTCAGGCATTATCATCTATCTACACTGCTCTTATGTGTAGAGCTAGGAACTAAGCCCAAAGCCCATGTTCTCCCCATTTTATGCTCCCCATTTATGAAGTAGGTACCACTTCATAAGATGTCAGATGTCTTCTGTTTGAATACTGTTCCTGCCCATTTTCAGCTGCAAGATCTTGGGGAAAATGTCTTAATCTCTCTGAGACTCAGTTCCCTTACCTATAAGATATGGATTATAGTATTTACCTCAAAAGGGTATGTATGAAGCGTGTATGAAAGTTCTTGGAACACTGTAGCCAGCATCTAAATTTTGTGTTTCCTTTTTTTTGTGAACCAGTGTTATGGCAAGACAATCTGTGATGTGATTTTGTTGTCAAGCCCTAAGCAAGTATGGCAAGGCATTGTTTTTTGTCAGCCTCATAACTCTCATAAAAGCCTGTGTTATGCATTTGCGCGTAGTGGATAGGAGAGGCCTGTAAGACTGGGGTTTGTTTGTAGAATATCTGTGTTTGGGAAGAGAGGCAATCTCAAGCTCCTTGGACCATCTCACCCAATTCAGGCAGCAACAGGAGGAGAAAGAGGGAATTGTTTATATAAGACATATAAATGAAGGCTTCACATCCTGCGGGGTCAGTTTTGTGTGTCCTTTGGAGCTGAAATTAATGGATATTTCCCTTCGTAGGATCAGCTCTACAGGCAATATCCAATGGAATAAAGGGAACTCACACTGTCTTTTTGTGAGGGATTATATTTATTTTTTCAATCCTTGATGACAACCAATTTGCCTTCCTTGAAACTATGTATGTAGCTTTGATGAGGTGATAAGAGGACAAAAAAGACAATAACAACTTTCCAGTCTTTGTCAGGCTCTTAAAAATAATACATGGAACAATGGTATTTCTAGTTCTACTACAAAGTGGCCCATTATATGCATGTGAGGAAGATAAGAAACTACCATCTTGGAGAATGAAAAAAGGTCAAAAGGCTGATCTTAATCACTGAACTACACTGTATTGGTCTCCAAGGCTTTTTTCATGTGGATTGTAAGAGGTGGCATTTGGGGGAGACTCTCAGTTTCACTGGGTGACTGTAGTTCATCAAAACATAGATGATTGCTGAAACTTTGCTCTTCTTCCCTTATTCTGTATCTGTTTTTTTCTGATAGTTAGGGGCTCCTAGAGGTCTTATTCAGCTCATCAGATGTCCTCTCGGCCCTTGGATTGCTTCTCTTCAATTCTATTTTCTTATAATACGATCTATTCCACATCAGCAGCCAGTCTTCAGCAATCTAATGAAGGTTCTGCAAGGGCCACTACCAGTGTGTTCACATGATCATGTGTGTTTCTAAATTTTGCAAAAGCAAGATGTTTTCAATGCAATCACTCAAGACCACTTCTTTACACTCTGGTTCCTTCTCTATCACAGTCAACTGGCATCTGAGTGATGCACATATTTTAGATCTGGGACAGAGGAATTGGAATTGGGAATACATGTAGTTTAGTGAGATATTTTAATGTTGTTTATAGTCCATTTTGTGGCCATCGGGGTGAGGAATGGCTTCTAGGAATACTCCTACTATCATCTGGATGACTCACCCAGCACGGATGGTGAGCAAAGGTGAGAACCTAAGGATAGGAGCCAGTCACTTGTCACTGAAACTAAGCGGTAGTGGAGAATAAAAAAGATTTGAAGCAAGGTTTGAGAAGCTCAACTGTGGAAAATTCTTACCTTTAGCAGACAAAATTGTGAGCAGAACATCCATGCCTCGCCAAATATATTCTCTTCTGTCTGGAATATGCTTGGTAATGCCAAGTATACAATAATAAATTCACTATATGTATTTTTATTGTTTTGTCATGTGAATAGCATAGAATATATTTTATCAGAATTCTGTTTATAGGGCACAGCCTGTAGGCAGTACAACAAGCATGTCTGTGTGAGAAATTGCATGTTTTCTGCATCCCATTCTGGATCTTGTCTTATTGTATCTGTTGCATATTATCCTGATAAAGCCTGGTGATTTCAGAGGATAGGATGTGCAGAAATGCTACCAAAGCAAGAGAAATGATCTGAGAAATAAGTGTCGTGGTGACAAAAGTCTCACATATATTCATCAATAAGTCACAGTATGAGGGTAAGAGAAACCCAATTATTCAATTATGTAGCTCAATGCAGTGTAAGAACTTTTGAATTATTCTTGTGTATGCCTTAATTTCTGGTTAATTTCGTATGTTTTTTTTTTTTTTTTTCAGAACTGGTGTTCATACCGAAATTCAGATATGATAGGAAGGGCATCCCTATTGAAAGCCAGAAGAGTGAATTGAAAGAAAATATTTGTGATATTTATCATCTTTTAAAAAACTTGTAGTTTATGTAATTTCTTTACTTATTCTCCATAAATATCCAGTCTTGTATCACATTTTGTATTTTAGTTTCCTTCTTAGAGAGACACACAATTTGTATAAGCTTTAGGCTCCATCAAACATGGATCTGCCATGTTCCACACCTTCACTCTCCTGTGGACATATTCAGTAGCAGCTGGGTACATGTGTAGAGGGTAAGCAGCATGCTGTCATGGAAGGAGAAACCTTGATTCTGCTACTTATGAGCTGGGTGGCTTCAGCATATTTCTTAGCTTCTTTGAACTTTAATTTCCTTGGCTGTAAAGTTTGGATGAAAATACTTCACAGAATTTTTGTGAGACTTAAAAGAGCACTTAGTATAGTGCTTGGCATGTGATGAGCACTCAGTAAATATTGTTTCCTTTTACCCTTAACCTTTCTCAAATGGTTTACAGGTTTATCTTAGGTCAGGGGCCCAGGTGAGGAAATATTTTTTTTTTTTAGATGCATTTTGATATAAGGGCATAAAAAAGAGAGTTGGGGTTTCCCCTTGATCCTTGTCTTTAAAAAACCCTAGACAAAATGAATCAATATGGTATTTTCTCTGGGTATGAAGCAAAGAATAAAGTCCTTTCATCAGCTGTATAGGGTATTGGGCCAAAAGTTGCAATTCTGTGTGTCTGCTGCCTCTCTCTCTCTCTCTCTCTCTCTCTCTCTCTCTCTCTCTCGTATTTGATGTGCCCTAAGGATTAGGTTGTTCTGAATCACTGCAGTTTTCCTACAAAGCTTCACCTATCCATCAAAAAATATTGATGAGCAAAGCCTCAAGTCAGGTACTGGATTCCCATGACATGGTAGGAACGTGGGAACTATGGTTTGCCATTCATGGGGTGTCCTAATGAGTACCCGGAACAGCATAATCTTCCAGATATGTTTGCCTCAGCCACATGCACACAGAGATAGCCTCTGTGAGGTGCGGGTGGGAAATGACCAAGTTAGCTAAATACTGACTTGCTGGCAGGGTGTGAGTTAGTCCTCAGAGCAGATGAGGCTACTGCCTGTGATGTTGGGCAATGAACCTGTCTCTGAGAGCAAAATCCAAAAATGCTTTTTTTCAGTGCCTACTAGGCATAGTAGGTGTTTATAACACATGTATTTATCTAATTGGTTCACTGTCTACATACATTAGGGGTTAAAAGAATGAAATTTAAAGTGCTCAGAGTGTTCTCCTTTTTGAAAAAAACCAGCAACTTTCAATGAATAAGCATGATAATTATGTCCATTGTGCTGTTGTTTTGAAAAAAGGAGAATGTTTTTTGAAAAGGGAATCACAAACAGTCTGCTTCACGTACTTTGCCTATAAGCTGTTCCTTCTCTGTATGAAAGAAATCAAACTGAAACAAGTTCAGGGAAGTCGGAGAAGCTAGCACCACTGTAAAAAGACAACAATCCCATGTAGACAGTCAGCTGAGTGAAGACCAGTGTGGACTCTCAACTGCAGGCAGTTAGAAAGAAAACTTGTTCTGGGACTACCTGTCCCTTGTTGCTGGCACACATGACTGATTTCTCATGAAGAGAAATTATCGGCTAAATAAGAAAGAGTCTGTGTAATACATGTCATAATGAGTTATATATTTACCTCCTAATTGCTTAAGAAACCTGGGGGCATACAACTTACCCATATTCTATTCGAGGCTATCTTGGTTAATATTCCTGCTTTCTAAACTACTGAGTGAAATAAACTCTCATGGATTGCCAAAGTTAACCCATCTAATCTGGTTTACATCTTGGTGTCTGGACAAAATCTACCTGGAAGCTAGTTTATTTGGCCACTACACACACACACACACACACACACACACACACATACACACACACAAGCTTGTTTAAAAATATTCATCCATGCTCACTTTGTGCCGGGGAAGTGCCACGCACTGAGAGTGTGAGCCAGGCGTGTTCTTGTCCCCTTTGAAGCTTACATTGTAGAACAGATGAATGCAGCAGCCATATCTCTTATTTGGGGATCTCAGGAGACCTTGGGCTCGTACTAATCTTCCAGCAGAATTTCCAGAGGTGGTTTGGCTTGCTGCTTTGCTTCACTTGCTCTTCCAAATGGCAAAACACTGAGGCACTGAGACAAATGCCTCATTCATTGTCTTCTGGGCCACTTAAACCTTGATCCGTTAATTCTATAAAAGAACAGAAAGAGTGTAAAAGAATGATAATCTCTTAAATAGTCATATTTTAAATGCCAGCTCTCAAATGGAGTAAAATATTTAACATAAGTGAATTGATAATTTTAGGACCCTTAATAATGACTACCCTTAATTACATCACATTTGCTTTGGACAGAGATGACAGGGATAAGCTTTAATTTTGGTTGGGAAATAGCATTGAAATAGTACTTATTTTGTCAAATTTGTAGTATGTGGGTAGCTGGAGTCATTGAGATTTAGTCTTTGTATGTTCAGGGACATTAGTTGTTTCAGACTGGACTATGACTGGTTATAGCTAAATGCATAAAATTCCTGCAGTTCACCCATTCTTCTCCTACCAGCAGGTGTCATTATGGAAATAGGAAAATACTGTAAATTCCAATGTTGTAGGAACTAGCAGTGAGAAAGAGAAGTAGCACTTTGGATATTAAAAAAAACAACAAAAGTAAAGAAATCATTTGGTGCTAATCAAGGATGGCATGTTTAATTACTGATTTGACAGTGTTCTACAATATAATGTCACTGACACAGGATTTCAAGGCACATAATTAATTTATTTTAATTAGATTATACAAATATTTACTAAGACCCATTCTAGGCTCATAGGAATCTCAAGAGTAAAGTAAGCCATAATTCTTATCCTTAAGGAGCTGGCATGATTTCTGGGGAGCAAAGGATCTTCATGAAACAATTAGCAGAATGAATCAGTCCTTTTTAACATGCCAGATTGAAATGCTAGAGAGCAAAAGTTGCAAAAATTCTAGCTGGAGGAGCTGTGTAGTATTGTTGATTTTGGGTTAATCAAAGAATACTTTTTACACATTTAAGTAGAGAGAAGCCTCAAAATTATTTGGTAACTTGAAGGTTCATTTTTCTTCTGGCTAACTGGCTATCACCTATCTTTCTCCAAACATCTAGAGCAGGGGTGTCCAAACTGCGGCCCGCGGGCCAACTGCGGCCCATGATCCATTGTTAATTGGCCCGCAGCAAATTCCAAAAATATATTTAGTTTACTTAAATAAACCAGGTGAGGCAATATGTACTTCACCTCGAGTGAGTGGCCTGGCTGTTTGTGTATTTTACCGCATATGGCCCTTGGTGAAAAACGTTGAAAAAAGTTTGGACACCCCTGATCTAGAGTGATAGTTACAATAATTACATATGTATTGGTTAACCAAGGATGTAACAATTGGTTGTAATAGTTTGCTATAATCAATTAATAATATGATCAAGTCTCTCTAAAAACTAAGGTAAATACCACAAGTGAGTATTTTTCCTAGGAGACTTACACCAGGGGCCTAGATAAGAATATTAGTGTACTAGATCAGGGTCAATTCTTCATCTAGTCTAATTTGCCCTCTAGACTGTGAGCTCTTCCGAGGCATAGAATATGTGGCATTTCTTTTTGCATTCCTGCCACTATGATTCTGTGCCTACATCTTTAACGAGCTCTCAGTACATGTATGTTGAATGATTAAATGAATGATAATATCACCAAAGGATAGGATGTTGGCAATTCTTCATACAGTATGTGGTTAGAATGTATATTGATATTAGACTAAGAAATCTACGAATAATTCAGAAAACTGGATTGAAAAGTTGATAGCATAGATCCTAAAGTTTTCTCTTTTGATTCCATTAGTCCATCCAGGGAAATCTGTCTCAAAAATTATTTAAGCATGCTACATGAAGGACATTATAATTCATCTAAATAGAATGTGCTTAATTTTAGACCAAAGAGTCTATTTTTTATTTCATAACCTTTTCAATAACTTGTTTCTGTGGTAGTCATCAGTCTTTTTCAATGAAGACAGTTTGTTTACTACAGTCATACTAATTCTTTTTATTTGAAGGCGATTATTAATTCATCAGCTGCCACATGGTGAGGCTGATGTCCTCAGCCTCCCTTTGGTAGATTGAGCTAGTTACTTTTTATTTATCGCTTACTTAAATTTTCAGCTGCTTACTGGAATTCCCCATTTTGATTTTCTCTTGTCACCTCCAGCTTGACATGTCAAAAAGGGAAATCATCATTTTTACCTGTAAACCACTTCCTTTTTCTAGCCATGACTTATCTCTTAATGACACCACCATTTTTCCAATTCCAGGCTAAAAACTTTGATGTTTTCTTTTTCTTAACCCCTTCCTCCATCCAATAGATCAACAAATCAGTTATTTTTCCTTTGTGATGCTTTTGACCTCAATTCTTTTTTTCCTTTCCATTCCCATTACAAAGACCCAGCGTTAGATCATGAACAAATGAAACAACCTCATGGATCATCCTGTTACCAGTTTCTCTTCTCTTTTATTCTGCCATGAATGTCTATGAACATTTTAGTCAGTTATTCAAACATCAGTACCAAGTCCAAACTTTTTGTCAGAATTTCCACGGCCCCTCATGACATGCTATCTGGTCACCATTCTAACTCACATCTAGTACACTTCAAATGCTTTGCTCCAATCATATGGAAAAATGTAATTTCCCAATCTAGCCGTTCTCTCTCTTACTTCTAGATCTTTATTTTATTTTATTATTATTGTGGTAAAATATACATAACATAACATTTAACATTTTGGTAAAAAATTTGGTAAATTTTGATAGAAAGTGTACAGTTCAGTGGCATTAAATACATTCATATTGTTCATCACTTCAGAACTTTTTAATCTTCCCAAACTGAAACTCTTTATCCATTAAACAGTAACTCTCCATTCCCCTCTCCCCCAGTCTAACGATTACCATTCTACTCTCTATCTGAATTTAACGGCTCTAGGTACCTCACATACATGGAACTATATAATATTTGACCTTTTGTAACTGGCTTATTTCACTTAGCATAATGTCTTGCAGGTTTATCCATATTGTAGCATGTGTCACAATTTCCTTCCTTTTTAAGGCTGAATAACTTTCCATTATATGTATGTACTACATTTTGCTTATCCATTCATCTATCAAGGGACATCTGGATTGTAGTCTCTCCTCTTTTAGCATGTCCTACTAATAGCAAACAGACTAATTTTCCTATGCCTACTTTAGTCATGTGACTTGGCTGCTCAGAAATCTTCAGTGAATTCCTTCCTACAGATGGGATCAGATGCAGCATTCGTAGCTTAACACCCACGGCTCTTCCTTGTATGGGTCCTGACCTGTGTATAGAATATTACTGTCCATTGTTAATCTTCAACATTTATTCATGAAACAAATAATTTTTAAATGCCTGGTATGTGTCAGGCGCTGAGGTAAGTGCTGCAGGGGCAGCAGTAAACCAAACAGACCTGGTCCCTTACCTCATGGAACTGACTTTAGAATAAAGCGATTCCTTTGTTCAAGCCAGAATGCTCTCCCGTTTCACCGTGGAAGCCGGCTACTTTACTCAACATGAAATTGCCAAAAATCATTTGGTGAATGACCAACTCACCAGTGATCATTTGACCAGATGATGAATTTGCTGAAAAACTGAGTTAAAAATTTTTTTTATTTTTGCCTTGGTGTCACTGCAGTTCTTCTCCAGGAGATGTATTGGTCAACTGCTGTTTCATATCGACTTTGCCTGTATTTCACATTCTAGACCCTGAGCACATCGAGAATGTTAAAAACTTTCTATAGAATGATCAAGTGTTTTTTGAAACACTGATTTTTGGAACAACGTTTTCTTCAATTGCTTAACCACAGGCAGAATAAGATCTTTTTGAGAAGTGGGAACCAGACTTCAGGCATCTTTCTTCCATCAGATGATGAAATGGATCTTCAGGCAGCCTTACCACATCCAACTATTGCTTTATGTTAACTTGCATTGAAATCTTATAGACTCTGTCCTCAATCTCTGAACTTGAAAATCTCTTGTAATACAATAAATTACCCTGATTGGCTTCCTTTTTTAGCTGTAGTGAATAATCCAAGTGTTCTCAAATTTCTGTTCTAAAAATCTCCCTCCAGGGGTCTGCAGGGAAAATGAAGCACTGTTTAACCACTGAACACTCTGTGAACCCAGTCTCTGCCTTGATTTTGGAAGCTGACCATATCTGAGGCAATTTTCTTGGTCTCCCAGCTATGGTGAATTCTTGTTCTTTTTTTTTTTTCATTGACTCCAGGACTGGGAGACTGTGACTCCAAGAAGATTGTGTAAGAAGTGTGACCCACCATAACGAAAAGTGGATGCTTACTCACTCACCCAATGAAGCAGTGAGCCTGAATAAAAAAGGCATTGGAAACAGTCCTCCTTTAAGATAGTCAAACATGAGAAGTGCTCAAAAGAGCACTGTGCACATATTAGACACTCAATTAGTATCTGTTGAATGAATAGATGAATGAATGCAACAGAGGGCAACAGTCCTGCTATTCCCAGCTTAAGTGACAATTTGTAACTTAAGATATTACAACACAGTTGTGTCTGATTTCTCTTTATGGTGACTTTTGTGGCAGATATTTCACAGACTGGTGACATTCTGCATTCTTTTTTTAATCTTTTCTAATTTTTAATGTTTTGTAGTATTTTTAGGTGATGAGAATACAGTTTGAGCTAGCATTTGTTGCCTTCTCTACATTTGCTATCTAAGGTCTATGCAACCTTTCTATCGATCGGGGGCATTATGGAGGACACTTAAAACCATGCCTTGAGCCAAAATGTTGGACACACCGCTTTTCTGAAGTTGATTGATAGATGCTGTATGCCACAGGATAGGAAGAGTTGCAAAAATAAGCTAAGATTTCTGAAGGTAAATACCCAAAACACCAAACTCAACACTTACATCATTCTTGATGGTGACTCCACTGTTTACTGTGGATTATAAATTGTTATAGAAATAGGAAAGGTCTGTACTTCCTGGAGATTGGGAAAGATATTGAAATCTGAAGAGGGGCTTTATATAAATGAAACGAAACTCACATAAAGCCAGGCCTCCTCATAGGTCCAATCTTTTTAAAATACAACATTCCATAACAGTCTAACTTGAGTAACCTTGAAGAATAAGGTAGTAAAGTGATTTCACATAGTGAAATCATACAGAAAGCTTTCTAAAAATTCCCTTTTCACTGCATTTCTTCTCATCAGCTTCCCCCTCAGGACAACTGTGAAAAATCTCTCTCTTGCTCTGCCTAGAATGTACTTCTGGATGGCTCTCCTGCCCTGTGCCTTGCATATCACACACTGACTTTCTCTGGTGTATACAGTCCTCTGGAACATGCACTTTCTAGATCTGGAGGTTTTCTTTGGGAGCAGAAGCTACCCTTGCCACAGACTTCTGATGAATAAAATTTTCATATCGGTATGAAAGTTTGGCTCTTATTTACTCTTTGATCATGGCTTGAGACATATTGCTTGCTGATATGTTGATATGATGTATTCAGTCCAGTCAAGTCATCTAAGACTCTGCACACCAGACCAATCTACCTTCACTCTTTCATTAAATCAGTGGGGCCACTATGAGGGGAGGTATACAATTACAGTTACAATATACACCAGACAGAGGTCCCAAAGTATACTCCTTACTTGCCTCTGGGTCTCTCCCTAGAAATGATGCTGCTTAAAACAGCCTGCTTCCAGAAGGCCGTATGAAGGCAGTGAACTTAGATGTGAACAGCCCTGACTGAGTGTGGCACCTCTGAATGTTGGGGTGGAGGTTGCTGTGGCTACTTCCTCTTTAGTCTGGGTGGTGTGACTTTTATTCTGAATCATTCTTTGAGTTACTGTAGAGCAGGACATATGGCTGGGGGTCTGGGTGAGAGAAAGACAACTACGGTTACTTGATATATCTTTATCCTTCACACAACTTTGGTATAAAATTTATGGAAGCATCTATATTAGGGCTCTGCAAAGAAACAGAACCAACAGGGTGTGTGTCTCTGCGTGTGTGTGCATGTGCTCAGAATTGGGTCATGTACATACACATAGATGGTATTTGCTTATGCGACTGGGGAGGCTGACAAGCCCCGAGATCTGCAGGGTGACTGGGCAAACTGGAGACTCAGGAAAGCTGATGGTGGAATTCCAGTCTGAAGGCTGGCAGGCTCGAGACCCAGTAACAGCCAATGTTCTAGTTCAAGTTGGGAAGCAGGGAAAAACCGATGTCCCAGCTTGAAGGCAGTCGGGCAGAAGGAATTCTCTCTTACTTAGGCTTTTTATTCTATTCTGGCCTTTAACTAATCAGATGCGCCCCCTCCCCCGCCCTGCCCCAACAGCAGCAAGGGTAGTCTGCTTTACTTAGTCTACCAATTCAAATGTTAATCTCATCCAGATACACCCTCATAGACACACTCAGAATAATGTTTGATCAAATATCTGGGCACCTCCTGGCCCAGTCAAGTTGACACATAAATATATCCATTACAGTATCCATGAAGAATGTAGGAACATATAATTTACAATTCAATTTCTATTCATATATATGGGTAATACTTGATGGATATGATCATGCTTTTAGAGT
Source organism: Rhinolophus hipposideros (assembly GCF_964194185.1). Lineage (NCBI taxonomy): Eukaryota > Metazoa > Chordata > Mammalia > Chiroptera > Rhinolophidae > Rhinolophus > Rhinolophus hipposideros. The sequence continues at coordinate 19,445,990 of NC_138050.1, forward strand.
TGAGTGAAAGGAAAGGCTTGAAAAAATTATAACAAAATTATTTATTTCCAGTGTTTTTCTCAAAGAGTTATATTAATCCATAGATCTCCTTTCTTCCACTTCATTTACCAACACAGTGTATAGACTTTATATTGCCGTCCTTGGTATCAGGAAATAATTTGATAGCTCTTTTTCTGTTCTATGAAAAAATGATTCTTACTAGAATGTCTTTATATCCACTCCATAAAATCTCTAAATGGTTTATCACTTCCAAAGGAACAGTTAGGCCAGAATTTCTGCCTGAATGATAGCTTAAGAAATTCTGTTTTGTTTTTTTTCTTTTTCTTTTTTTTCCATTCGGTTTATCTAACTAGGGTTGTCACAGAAAAGACTCCTTGAGCTGACTCATCTCAGCTCAAGGTGGGTTTTGTATTGTTAGTTTTGGGTTTTGTATTGTTAGTTTTCTTCATCTGAGAATTTGACCGAGAGAGAAGTCTATCAACAGATTACAGCTTGATTCAATTGGTGGAATTATTTGGGCCATCATACAGGGAAATCCCTGTTGGGCCTTCTGGGTGTGGAGCTCTTTCTTTCAGAGGGGTGGACATGTAGCACCTAACTTTCTTAATCCAATTAACTGGGAGGCAAAATCTGCAGTAGTGGTGTTCTTTCTGTGGTAAACCTTCTCAGAGATCTATGGCCCAGTAACTTACCAAAAAGAAGGACTCAAGAGAAAGATTGGCTTTACTTAATTTCTACGGTCATTCTTATTGCTGTTCTTTGTGCCTTCAAATCAGACCTGCCACTTGGTCACCTGATCCCTCTCCCATCCAAGTCCTTTCCTCGGTGTGGTTCGTGGCTGGTACAAATGTGCCCAGTTGTTCCAGACCTTCTCCCGGACTGTTCTTTGTCCCCATCCAACCAGCATCTCAAACTTGACCTTTGTCTTTCCTTTCCAGCCTGTGCTTGCCCCTTTGGGTTGATGAGATTTTTCAGCTTCTTCCACTCCCTGACTTCTCCAATTCTTCTCATTTCTAGGTTCTTGGAAAAAATATCTCTTCCAACCCCACTCTAGGCTCTGGGACCTCACCCTGACTCATTCTATCCAGGCCATGGTGGGAGGGGTAAAGGAGGAGGAATCCAATCAAATACCCTATGAGATCCAATTTTTAAAAATCCTGGACTTATCATAGTCAATTTTAGAAGTAGCAAGCTCACTTTATAGTGACGTGGGTTAAATTTATATATATAAATTATGTATATAATTATATGTATATATAAAGTTATTTCATTCCTAGATTATTTTCCTTCCAGACTTGTGCTTTCTCAGATCAGAATTTTGCTCCTCTAGGATGTTCATAGTAAATCACTAAGGGAAATGAAAAAAATGCCGGTAATAAACAGCCTTTAACATGGAAGGGGTAGAGAGCTAAATCAAAGCGAGAAAAACAGGAAATTTAACGGGCAAACAGGAGTTTGATGACAAAGCATTATGTGGTTAAAACATACAGGAGGCCAAGCCTGGTAGTTAGCCCTATTTAGGTGTCACTTTGCTGAGGGATTCAAGCAAAAAATCTGTCTTCAAAACTTTTCTAAGATAAAAACCATTGGAATTGAGTGAAATTTTTCTACTGCAAGAAAACTCGTCATCAGAAGGAATTAAGAATTAATTAGCCTCATATAATTGGACTAGGTTTTTCTTATTAACAATAAAAAGTGGTTGCTGCTTGCATTGTTTTCAGCCTGGAGCTGATTGGTGGTAAAGCACTGTAAACAAATTAATTTATAGACTTTATTTTGACAAGAACTAAATACAATGGTAAAGTATAGTTTGTATAGTGCTGTTATCATGGCACTCTTGGGCATAATTTAGATTTAAAGAAAATAGAAGAGCAAACATAACTCTCAACTGATTGCCTGTAAAGAACTTAATTGAAAACAGTTTTCTGCTTTTAAAAAGTGATTTATTTTAAATGTGCTTTTAAAAACAAAGGTCTTATTGATAACCATTTTAAGTATATTATCTCAATGTGGGATTTAAGTAAAAGGTCAAATCTTGTAGAAGTACTTTTGGTATGACTCAGTTCTGATCACAGACAAACTTTATCAAGAAGATGAAATTAGTTAACATTTTCAAGTCTGAGTACTTGTTTAAAGACACAGCAACTGCTTTTTTCCTCCCCACAAATCAAGACTTTAAGGTGAGAACTGTGAGAGACATAGAAAATGAAAAATTCAGAATGCAATTGTGTGAATGTTCTTTAAACAGGTTAATACTATACGAGAAGGGAAAAGCATTAGATATGTTACACTAGCAGAATAAACTTAATTACCTGTGTAACTTTTGCAGCAGGGAGAGATGAATCACAGATCTTTTTTGCTTGAAATTATTTGCACTTATTCAACTTATTCAATTAAAGGACCTACATTTTATTTCAGAAAAATATAATGTGGAACTTTTAATATTTAATTCCTGTTTAGTAGTTAATCTTTAATAGCCTCCCTCCCCTCCCCCCTGCCGCCCTGCCCGAGTCCTAAGCATCTGTAACTTGCCTTTTTCCTGGATCTAGTTTGACTCCCACAATTTGTTGATTGACCAAGTGATAGTCACAAGCCCAGTCAGAGCAGGTAAGGCTTCATTTGCTGATGGGCTGTGCACCTCAGCACCCATGAATATTTAGTCATTCAGCTCCTTTCCCAAGTTCAAGCAATTAACATTTGCCAGTCTGGAGATTCACCAAAGGCAAGGAAGGAAGGACCTTCGTTTTACTTTCCTTCTCAGTGCTCCTGCTCTCCCGGGCTTTAGGAATGACACCTGAAGTGTGTGCTAAGGAAGGAGCAAGTGGGACTCAGGTCCCTAGAAAAGCATTGTTTGGTGAAAGCTCTGAGTAACCTAAAGTATTAAGCAACAAGAATCTGTAATTCCATAATTTTACCTGGCAGGGAAATTCTTTAACATTGGACTTCATTGTCTTTACCCCATTGCCTGCTCTTGAAATGCTTAAAGGAAATACCTTCCTCTAGGAGCCTGAGGGTACCACTGCTCAGGCAGCTAACACCTAAGGCCTCACTTCTGTTTGCACCCCTAATAATTTCTGCCTTAGATATGAGAGAGACTTCAAGAATCTTCCTGCATTTTCATCTTATGTTCTGGCAAACAAATGCCAATCTCGGCTCTTCTCCATTTAAAATAGTCCTTCCACTTTGCTGTGTGAATTGGGATTAGAAATACTGACTTAACATATCAGACTTGTTTCCAGCTTGCCCATTCTCCATTACCCCCTTCCTTCTTGTTACCAGAACTCTTATTTCATTCGTATATTGGCAGCAACATGCCCAGTTTGGGGCAGTGGATCCTGACTCACCAAAGCTAATGAGATCTTTTTCCCAGTCTCCCTTGTTGCCACGGATGGCTAAGTCACCTAGACCAATAAGACTTAAGCAGCAGAAGTCCCCTGGGAGGACAGGAGTGGGGAGGGGCAAGAGAAGGCAAAACCTTTCCCTTCCCTGAGAAAGGTTTTGTGCTCCTGATAAAAGGGTACAGAAATTGCTGGGCTTTTTGTCCCTTCATCTTGGCTTGAATGCAAATGTATTGCCTAGATCTGGGGCAGCCATTTTGTGACTATGAAGTACAAGCTGGATTCTTTATTATGTGAGAACAATAAACCCTCACCCACACAAGCTATGGTCATTAGAGGATTCATTACTTGGCACAAAATTTCTAGTTCACACACTGAAGTGTAGATGTGCAAAGAAAGTACAGTTTTTTTCTTTCTTCCTTCCCTTCCCTCCTTTCAAGGTTGGAAATGATGGTGGTAGACACTTACATTTATCAATCAATGATAATTTAATTAATATTGTGTAAATGATCCAGTTCTTTTCCTTACACTGTCCCTGTACTGCTCCAAGATGTCATTTGGAGAAAATGGGTAGGGGTTTTTAAGCAGTGGCATGCTCTGGCTGGCTTGCATTTGGTTTACCAGAACTGACTTCAATTTTTGGAAATTTTGCAAGTCCATTTTAAATACAATCTTTATTAACAATTAAATTATATAAACTTACAATTAGTCACCACCTCCTTAATTGCACTTAAAACCTTGAATATGTTTTTATTCTTTCTAGTTATAAATAACAATTTTTGTTCATTTTAGATAATACAGATAAATATAATAAAAGTCACTTACAACCACTGCCTAGAGACAACCACCATTAATATCTTGGTGTACATCCTTCATTAACCGTTCTTCTACAAATTACTTTAAATGGCTGCAAAGTATAGGTCACATTCGTTTTTACCACTTATAAATAACAAGTTATTTATAGTTTAATAATCACTTCAAAACCATTAACTGACATGCAGAAGCTATTGACACGGGGAGGTCATAAGGAAAATATCTGCCAGGGAGGTCTTCCTGGTATGACTTAAATCCCTCTATGCCTTTGTTATTTTGCTTCTTACACTCGGAAACCATTTCCCCCTCTTTTACATCTATCAAAATCCTCCCTGTCTTTTAGGATCCATTGAGTTTTTACTTGTTCAACTTCCTTCAAATTTCCTGCTTATAGTAGTCTTCCCTTTCCTTGAAGTCTTTATTACAAGTTATTCAGTTAGCACTGATTTGTACATTTCTTCAAATTGTTACCAAACTGTTTAATGTCTCATAGACGTGTTTAGGGCATGAAAGGACTTTCACGATCACCCAGTCTATTTAAAAAATGAGACCAAGAGATCTTGTCATTACACAGATTCTATAGCTGGGATTAAATCCCTGTTCCCCTGGCTCCAAATTTGGCTTTTCATTCTCTCAGATTGCACCTCTTCATTTACGAAGCTAGCTAATAACCCTTAAATGCTATGGGCTATTATTAGCACATTCTCCATTTTAAGGATGAGGAAACTGGGGTGCAGGTAGGTTGAATAACTGAACTCAAGGTCAAACAGTTTGTGATTGATGGAAACCAAACTGTACCCAGGCCACTGAGTTTAGTTATTCCTGCTTTTAACCCCATATTGTATCACCTTACGGCCATGCCATAACTTTAGAAAGGAGAGTTGGATGAGAACTGAAGATTGGGTTTGACGAATAAGAAATGTCAACATAGGAGTAAGATTAGGAGCTAAATTATGACTAGCTGAGGAAGGAATGGGAGGTGAGGCAGTGGAGGGCATGAGTACCTCAAAAAGGCTTGGTGGCGAATAGAAGGGCAGCCATGGGTCGGGGTTTGATAAGTAGATGGAATTGAGAAAATGTTAGCTTTATTGATTGATTGTTTGGATGGAGAAGACTCAAGAACTGATGAAACATCTTAGAAGAGGAAGGCAAGGATAGGCTCAAAATGCAGATGGAGTGACTGGCCCTGGAACGGAGTAGGATACTTTTCTTTTGGGGAAAGAAAGAAGTAGGAAAAATGAGTGGAAATAAAACCTGAAAGTTGGATGGGATGGGAGTTGTGGATGACTGTTTTTTTGTTTTGTTTTGTTTTGTTTGGGAAGTTAGGGGCTAGGGTTGACGAATGGGACTTGAAGAATATGGAACAACTTGTTATTGTGCATGTTCTTGTCCCGTGATAGTGGGTATATGGCGCTGGAAGGTAAAGGGAGTGAGAATTTTTTCCAGCTACCTGTGGGACTCCTAGAGTGCTGAGTCACTGTCTTCAGGATAGAGAGAGAGCATGTCTTCAGTGGATGCCAGCAGTGACATCATGGTGAGAGAGTGTGCTCCTGTTAGATCAAGACCCCCAGGAGGAAGCAGAGGGTCTCATTTTTATGAGGCTAACTGGGAGTAGCCATGGTTCTTACCAGTTGCCACCTGCCATCGCCTGTTTTCTCTTCACTTGGTTCCAACCAATCTAACACACTTATTAAAAGTTCAAACCAGCACTTACATCACTGTCATAACATTGCTTATAATTCTAGGCCTAGAGGATTTCACTAGTTTAATCAGTAGTCTGGTGATCAAAGGGAGAGGGTTCATTACATGGGCACTGAGCCAAAGAAAGAGTCTCAATAGGGGTTTTCCTGGCATTTCTTCTGGCCATAGTTTTGGAAAGAAGTATCAGAAAGGGTTGATAAACTGGGAACAAAGGCAGGAATTGAGGGTTAGGACCCTTGATGAGGGGGAGGAAGAGTTTTAATGGGAGAGGTACCAATGTATGAGTGTGTGGTCGGAGAGCAGGATTTTCGGATTTACATTTTAGATGCGTTCGGGGGCAGTGCTATAAAGAGCACGAACTTGGGAGTCTGACCAGCATGGTTTAGACTCACAGCCCCTGCTATAACTGAGCTTTAGGTTGGTTGTGAGGGTTACAGATGGCGAGGCGAAGTTAATGATATGGTGGTGCCTGGCGCTCGGTGAGTACCAAGGCGACCAGATTGACTGAGTCATCAACATGAACACTGAATGAAGTTCCCCGGATGCTGGCAGGAGTCCAGGAGATAGAAAGGCTGAGCCAGATGCCAAGGCCTTCTGGTGCACTGGGGGAGAGAGGATGGAAAGGACGGTATTACACGATAGCACATGCTTTAAAGGAAGAGGCTCTCGAGGAAAGATAGAACAGCAGTGATTTGGAGAAGACAGTGAAGAATGAGGGAGAGGCCTTTTCGTGGGATGGGCCTGGGGGTACTGCTACCTCCAAGCCCCTCAAAGGCTTTTCTACTGCCAAACCCCAGGACCAATCCAAAGGCTTACCCTGTCTCTCATTTTTTCCTGCTTGTTTTCTGTTGCAGACTCTTGGGTTGGAGTCTACCTGGTTTTCCTTTTAGCGATTGTTAAAACTCCTTTCCCCCCTAAGGTTTCTGATCTCCTCAAAATTAGCTATGGAGTGGGACACATTCCCATCGTTACCTTTCCCTTTTCTTTATTGACCCTAAAGATCTGCAAATATCATTTAAATTAAAAAAATTGCAGTAAAACACACATAACATAAAATTTACTGTCATAACCATGTTTAAATCTATAGTTCGGTGGCATTAAATATTCACATTGTTGTACAACCATCACTACCCTCTATCTCCAGAACTCTTTATTTTCCAAAACTGAAACTCCACATCTGTTAAACAATTCCTCATCCCCCCTCTTCTCCCAGCTCTTGGTAACCACCATTCTGTTTTCTTGTCTCCATGAATCAGCAAATACCATTTTTGTTTTAAGGACTTCAGAGCTCTTCAATTACAAAGGAGCATACAGAGCAAATGTAGAAGTCCTCAATATAACTCCTATGCAGCAGGAGCTCCACCTTTCTTATCTCTCCAGGTTGTTTATTGTCAATCTCTTGTAGGTAGAGAACATCAGAAAGTGCAGTCTTGCTGGCTCTTATTCTTGGGGGTACTGTCTTGGCTGCTGCAGGACTGTAGGTCTCCCCATCCCTTGCAGTTAGTGGTACCAGGTCTTCAGCTCTAATCCACAGAGTAGCCCATTCTTTAGGCCAGTCTTTGTAAGGATGGAGGACCCCAAATTACGACATGGTGACCACTGATTCTTTTCTCTAAGCCGTCCTTTTGTGCTGGTCTTTCCCAGGTGAAGTCCACTCAGAACTGGTATGGATTTGGGGAGTTGATTTACCTGCTTTATATAGAAGAAGGATCAAAGGTTGTGACTTGATCTAACTTACTCATTCCCTCATTCCCCACATACGTTTTCTTTGGGAGAAGACACACTACTTCTCTTTACTAGAGCAGGCATACCTCACCCCTACTTTCCTTCCTTGCTTTCATTGAATCTTTCTTCCTTCTTCTCCAGCCCCCTCTTTCAAACTCACTATCTTGGCGACCTACAGCTTCCCTTTGAAAGTGCTTCCTCATCCCTTTTTGTAGGTTACACACTTCAGCTTGTCGGGCTCATTGGCAGCTCATGGACTACCCTTCCTGGGGGAAAGGGGTGGACTCCTGACTTGTATACAGGTAACTTGCTGGGCCCTAGAAGTGGAGAACGCAGCAGTTCCTTCTCCCTTGGGGGTAGGTGGGCTTGGGTGAGCACAACTTTGAGGAGCATAAGGGCAGCTCTCACACTCTTCCTGAAAGGCCGAGGGGGGCCTGTCCTGGCAGGAGTGTTCACCTCACACTGTGCTTTGTTTATTATTATTATTAAAATTTACATTTTTAAAGGCTTTTATTAAGATATAGCTAACATACAATATTATATTAGTTTCAGGTGTACACTACAGTTATTCAACATTTATATACCTAAGAAGTGATCGCCATAAGTCCAGCAACCATCTGACACCGTACCACGCTATCACAATATTATTGACTATATTCCCCATGCTGTACATTACATCCCCATGACTTATTTGTTTTATACCTGGAAATTTGGACCTCTTATTCCCCTTCACTGTTTCCCCAGTTTTTAATTTTTCAATTACAGTTGACATTCAATATTATTTTATATTAACTTCAGGTGTACAGCATAATGGTTAGACATTTATGTGATTTAAAAAATGATCCTCTTGACTAGGACCCACCTGGCACCATATATAGTTATTGTATTATTGACTATATTGTGTGTGCTTTACTTTACATCCCCATGACTATTTTGTAACTATCAGTTTGTACTTCTTAATCTCTTCACCTTTTTCACCCTGTCCCCCCAACCCCCCTCCCATTTATCACCCCAATAAATCGAGTACCCATCTGCAACATATATAGTTATTACAATATTATTGACATATATAGTTATTACAATATTATATTCCTTGTGCTCTAACCTACATCCCCATAACTACTTTGTAACAACCAATTTGTACTTCTTAATCCCTTACCCTTTTTCACTTACCCCCAACACCTCTCCCATCTGGAAACCATCAAAATATTCTCTATATCTATGAGTTTGTTTCTGTTTTATGTATTTTTATTTTATTCTTTAGATTCCACATATAAGCAAAATCACACTGCATCTGTCCCTCTCTGTCTGACATTCCCCACTCAGCACAATACCCTCCAGGTCCATCCATGCAGCTGTAGATGGCAAGAACCCCCTCCCATCCATGGCTGAGCAATATTCCATTGTATAGATGTACCACCTCTTCTTTATCCATTCTTCCATCCACAGACACCCAGGCTGCCTCCACATCTTGGCCACTGTAAACAATGCTGCAATGAACATATGGAGGCACATGTCTCCTCGAAGTAGCGTTTTTTTTTTTTTCAGATAAATACCCTGAAATGGGATTACTGGGTCCTTTTTTGTCTCTTGTTATGACCTGTTTCAAAGTCTATTTTGCTGGGGTAAGTATTGACACCCCAGCTTTCTTTTTGTTTTCATTTTAATTAAATATCTTTTTCTATCCCTTTACTTTCAGTCTGTGTGTGTCTTTCAATATGAAGTGTCTTGTAGGCAGCATATGTAAGGGTCTTGTTTTCTTATCCATTTAGCTCTCCTATGTCTTTTGAATGGAACATTTACTCCATTTACATTGAAAGTAATTGTTGATAGATATGTAGCTATTGCCATTTCATTAGTCATAATTTTGATCTTCTTGTTTCATCTTAAAGAAGTCCCTCTAACATTCCTTGTAACACGGGTTTGATGATGATGAACTCCTTCAGCTTTTTTTTTTTTGTCTGGGAAGCTCTGTATCTGTCCTTCAATTCTAAATGATAGCTTTGCTGGGTAGATTAATCTTGGTTTAGGTCCTTGCGTTTCATCACATTGAATATTTAGTGCCATTCCCGTCTGCCTTGCAAAGTTTCTGTTGAGAAATCAGCTGACTATCTTATGGGAGCTCCCTTATAAGTTACTACTTGCCTTTCTCTTGCTGCTTTTAGAATTCTCTTTGTCTTTAACCTTTGCCATTCTAATTATAATGTGTCTTGGTGTGGGTCTGTTTAGGTTCATCTTGTTTGGGACTCTGCTTCTTGGATTTGTATGTCTATTCCCTTCACTAGGGAAGTTTTCAGTCATTATTTCTTTAAATATGTTCTCAATCCCTTGTTTTCTTTCTTCTCCTTTTTGTACCCCTATGATGAGAATATTGTTATGCTTCATATTGTTCCAGAGTTCTCTTAAACTATCCTCATTTTTTTGGATTCTTTTTTTCTTTTTGCTGTTCCAATTGGGTGTTTTCTGCTACCTTGTCTCCAAATCGCTGATTCGATCGTCTGCTTCATCTAGTCTGCTGGTGATTCCTTCTATTGCATTCTTTATTTCAGTTATTGTATTCTTCACTTCTGACTGATTCTTTGTTATGGTTTCTACGTCCTTCTGTATGCTTGCAGTCGCTTTGTTGAATTTTTCACTAAGTTCCTTGGGCATCCTTATAAGCATTGTTTGGAATTCTATATCTGATACGTTGCTTGCCTCCATCTTGTTTAGTTCTTTTTCTGGACTGTTCTCCTTTTCTTATATTAGGGACACATTTCTTTGTTTCCTTATTTTGTCTGCCTCTTTGTGTTTGTGTCTATGTATTAGGTAGACCTGCTATGTCTCCCAGTCTTGCCAGCTGGCCTTAGGTACTAAGTGTCCTATGGGGTCCTTGCATAGTCTCCCTGATCACCTGTGCTGAGTGCTCCAGGAGTGTCCCTTGTATGGGTTGTGTTTGCCCTCTAATTATAGTTGAGCCGTGGCTCCTCTTGGCCTGTCAGTGGTGGAATTCACCCTCAGGCCTATTGGCTCTGGGGTTTGGACGTGTCCACAGCTTACAGGCTGCCCTGCAGGGGGGCTTACCCCACTGAGTAGGATTTGCCCTAGAGAGCTCTGGTGCCTGTTGAGACTGCCCTTTGGGTGTGCTTCTTGTGGGGCTAATTGGGCGGTGTTCTGCTGTGATCTGAAGCCAACCTCCAAGTAAGTTGGTTCTAGGGCCTTTTGTAAGGAGCTCTGGTGCAGGCCCACATCACCCACTGCCTTTGACTGGTGGGGGACCACATAGTAAGAGCTACAAAGTGATCTGTGGTAGTTTGCTGCCTCTGCTAACCCTGGAGACACATGGGAGGTACCGGGCATGGGGTAGCTCCACAAAATGCCAGGACACCCTGAAGCCTGCTGCCATCTGCCGGCTCCCTTAAGGTTCAGCCACTGATAAAGTCTTGTGCAGTATACAAGTTGGGTGAGGCAGGTTCTCTAGAGTGGGAAGAGTTGTGGTCACCAGGTTAATGTTAATCCTGGTTTGGTGCCAGTGCTGAGCCTGAAGCTACTCAGCAGAAGTCTCAGAGCACACCAAAGCTAGTTGCCACCTGCCTGGGGTCTGTTGGATTCTGATAGTTTTCCAGGAAAGAGTGTAATGCAGATGGGGCTGGCTGCTCTTATTGAAAGTGCTTCTGGTGTTGGGGGAGTTGGGTGGGGCAGGGTCCCAATGAGTCAGCACAGTTGAGCTTTAGAGCTCACCAGACCAATCAGATTCAGATTTGGCCATGTGGGGGTGGGCTCAACACACGAAAGATGGTGCCCACCTGCTGCCTGCCTGGGAGGAGTACTTCCTCACAGGGAAATAGCGACTGTCATTCAGCCCTCAACCTGAAGCAACACAGTTCAGTCTGCACCCCTGTATGTCTCCGACATGCCTCTCCCCCGCCCCTTGTGTTACTGTCCCTATGCTAGAGCCCAAGATGAGTGCCTGGGAGTGAGAGAGTCTGTGTGTGGGCCCTTTAAGAGGACACCTAGGTTTCCTGCCGCCTTCTGTTCCACCTGGATGGTAGGAATCCTCACTGTTTTTCACAGCCAGATGTTGTGGGGGCTCCTCTTCCCAGCGCCAGTACTGTTGGTTGGGGAGGTTGGTGTGGGGCTGGAGTCCCTTGGTCCTCTGGGGTGAACCTACGTGGCTGAGATTTCCTTCCGGGTGCTCAATGAAGCATAGGGGTTAGCCAGTTCTGAGTCTCCACCCATCTTACCAGTCTTCATGTGGCTTCTTCTTTATATCCTTAGGTATAAACCTTCTCTTTAGCCAGAGTTCAGATGGTTCCCCAGGTTGATTGTTCTATAATTTAGTTGTAATTTTAATGTGTTCATGGAATGAAGCAGGCACAGTGTTTATCTACTCTGTCATCTTGGATCTCCTGTGTTTTGTTTTTTATTGATTGGATCACTGTGTGAGAGAAGAGTGTGTGTGTGCACAAAAGTTTTAAAGCTGCCTTGTTTGTTGAGGAATAAACTTAAAACCATTACAAACTCCGATTTACATTCTGACATCATAGCAAGTCATTCTTAGATACAGCCACAGCTTTTATTTATTTATTTATTTATTTATTTATTTATTTATTTATTTTTATAGTCAAGCAGAGATACACTTTACTTTTCCCTTACTGAAGTGAAAAGTCACAGGCAGATTAAGAATTTATAGTAAAACAAACTATTGGAGGCATTATACTCACTAGAATTTCACACATTTGATTTTGTTATTTTTAATTTCTTGCATCAGGCCTTTTAAATCTTGGAAGGAGAGCAGATGTTTGGTATTTTTTTTTTTTTTCTGTTCTGTTTGGAAATAAATTCCCTTACTATGACAGTTCACACAAGCTGTTTGGACTGCCCCGGTGGAATGCTCCAGAGGTGGCCGGGGAGGAAGCCTCTTGATTCCATGATTAAGGTTTGACTGTGTCAGGAGCTCCACTCAGCCATCTCCAGTGAAATACAGTGAAGAAGCCCAGTTGGACTCTGACTCACAAGGAATAGCTTGAGTTCTCAGACCAAAGTCATATTTTTGGATTTGCTTACTTATCTAAACAAGGTTCCAGAGGCAGAACTGTGGTAGTCATTCCTAAGTATCATTTGAGTAGGACTTGAGTACCTGGGACCCGCAGGCATGGCTGGTGGCTCTGGAATGCTGGTTTGTCAGAGCTACTAATGTCTGCTTTGGGCATCTAAGTGGAAACATTTGCTGTATCTCAAGTGGGCCAGCAGATGCTTCAATTTACTACTGCGTGTTTTTGCTGAAATAATAATACCCCACTTCACATATGAGGTTTCCCTGCATAGTACAGTGGTTAGAGCAGGGGCCTGCCTGGCTTTTTGGATAGTGGTTTCACTCCCTATTAGGCAAAATATTTAGCCCTTTGGTGCCTCTGTTTTCCCATTCATAGAAGAGGGATAATGGCACCTAGTTTTTAGGGTTGTTGTCTTTACATGAAATGAGTTAATATCTAAAAAACTGCTGACAAGGGTAGTAACTGAGACATTGAAAATGCTCAATAAAGCTGCTATTACCACAGAATCTAAAAGCACTTGAGAGACAAAGCTCTTACTAAAGGTTTCATTTCTGTGCTAGGCAAAATGGTGGGACAGGCTAAGTATGATCTTTAGTTCTTTTAGATAGGCAGCTATCTTTTGTCTACCCTCTTCTCAGTGGCCTATCTCCCCCACCCTCCAACCCGAGTATTGACACTCTTCTTCCTGTGAACTCAGTGGCTCTTAGGAGAGAACAACTGCCCTGCGCTGTGAATTTCCCAGGGACATATGCATTTTAACAAAGGATAAAAGGATAAATCTAATTAAAAATATATTTAGGGGACTAGTTAATGACTTCCTAGATCCCTGACCAGAAATCAGAGACTTTGAGAAAGGGGGATGGGAGAGAAGTGAGGGAAGTTGATCAGATTCATCAAGAAACACCCCAAATGTGCCTTACTGAAGTTATTTGCCCCACACATTCTGCCAAATAGAGATCCTTTGGTTTATAAACAGTTCTGGCATTTGTATATCTTATATACACATTTGTATAGAATGCTTTAGATATTCCTATTGATTTCTTCTGAAAATCTAGCAGAGATCGGATTCTGAAGACTCTGGAAGTTTGTTTGTGGAGCAAAGGGGAGGAAGGAAGGTGCATTTTGCAATGTGGTTCTCTGGAAGAGGGTTGGTTTGGATAAGGTGCTGCAGTGGAAGCCATGGCCAGAGGCAGCATGTAGGCCTCTGTATCTGAGGGCCAAAGAGAGGTAAAGGGAGATGGGTTAGGGCTCAGAACAAAGGCAAAAGCCTGCCAAAGAAGCACAGGGTGGATTGACTGTCTTTAAACAGCTTGGGTCAAACCTCAGCTCTTTCGCCTAATAGCTCTGTGAGCAAGTTATTTCATTCCCTAATGATGGTGATTTTTTTTCATTTTGGGCCCTAATCAAATAGCTGAGTCTATGACTTTGTTTCTATAGTTTGATATTTTACATCTCAAAAGAGGAGTAGGATTTTGGGAAGTAATTTCCTTTATCTTTTAGTGTTTCACATCTTTCTTCTTCCTGGTGTTAAAGGTGCGTAGAGAGGTTTAATAGGTTGCTAGGGCTGCTGGGACAAAGTGCCTCGAACTGGGTGGTTTAGAACAACAGAACTGTATTGTCTCACAGCTCTGGAGGCCAGAATTCTGAAGTCAGGATGTCAGCAAAGTTGGCTCCTTCTGGGGGCTGTGAAGGACAAATCTGTGCCTCTCTCTTAGATTCTGATAATTTTCTCTGTGACTCTTCACATTGTCTTCCTTCTATGTCTGTCTGTCTCTGTGTTCAAATTTCTCCCCTTTTATATAGCTACCAGTCATAGTAAATTAGGGCCCTTCCTACTCCAGTATGACCTAATTCTAACTGAACTAATTACATTTGCAATGACCCTATTTCCAAATAAAGTCACATTCTGAAGTACTGGTGATTAGAACTTCAACATATGTATTTTAGGGGACACCATTCATCTTATAACAGGAGGTTTGAGAAAAGCTTTTGTGCATCTTGCTCATACAACAAGGACCAGTTTTCTCTAGATTCTGTTGCTTTGTTGGAGGTGATATCAGCATGTCAAGATTCCTTCCCTTCAAGGTGTCTGTTTGCATATCTGGCCACCATTTGATAATCTTTTCATCTTCATGTATTTTGAATACACAATGGCTCTAATTCTCTGATGCCAAGGCCTTGTCTGATGAAGATTGTAGGAATTATTTCTCCATGATTCATTCTTTTTGGTGTAGTTTTATAATTTGAAGCAGAAAATGACTTGCCTAACTAATTTACAAATATTATTTAATATTGTGTCAGATAATAAGATAAATTTTGGATTGTCTTCACTAGCATCTCCATTGTACAGGCAAGTGTAGACTGTATTGAGTGACTCTAGCACCATCCCTATTGCTCCAAAAGCAGCCATTTATTTCTCATACATTTGGCTTTGTCATCCCTGGGCCCATTTGCACACATAATTGTACATTTGAAATTAGGACATTAAGCAGACTGTGATGGAAGGAAACGCTTTTCAGTTTACCCAATGGTTTCCAGTTGTCAGAGTATTTGGACTGCCCTTAGGAAGAGGCATCTTATTGCAGTAAATATGGGCCTGCTCACTAGACTTCTGATTTCAAAAGAATGGTTGGTGCCTATGAGAAACCAAAAGAAGCCAAACAAAACCCAGAAGCTCTAGAAAATGCTGTTATGAGGTGTAATCAAACTATATGGTGAATGTTGAAATAAAAAAATTTATTACAGTAAAAGACAGATGGCCATTAATCCCTCTCAAAATACTCCCCCTTGCTTTGAAAACATCCCATCGTTCTTGCCACTTTGTGAAGCAGTTCTGGAAGTTCTCTTTTGTGAGTGCCTTGAGTTGCGCTGTCGTGGCTGCCTCGATGTCCTGAATCAATTCAAAACGTTTACCTTTCATGGTCATTTTGACTGTGGGGAAGAGCCAGAAGTTGCAAGGTGCCAGATCCAGTGAGTAGAGGAGGTAGAGGAGGACACACCGTAACATTTTTATTTGACAGAAATTGCTGTATATTAGAAGCGATGTCTGACACACAGCCTTTCCATTGTGATAAAAAAAATAAATACAGTGAATACTCCTGCTGAGTGCCATCCAATGGAAAGACAGGGATCTTCAATATGGGAAGCAGCGCGTTGAACCTTAGTAACAGCGTTTGAAAAGATTCAACTTGTTTGGTGCAGTAGGTCAAGTGTGAGCTACAGTTGGGAAAAGATGTGTTTTGAAGTGTGCAGTAAATCATCCTCCATCATGACAATGCTCTGTGTCACACATCGCTTCTTGTATATGGCAATTTCTCTCAACAGAAACATTACAGTGTGTCCTCATCCACCGTATTCACTGGATCTGGCACTGTGCGACTTCTGGCTCTTCTCCAAAGTCAAAATGATTCAGGACATGGTGGCAGCCACGACAGCTCAGCTAAAGACGCTCACGAAAGAGGACTTCCAGAACTGCTTCAGAAAGTGGCAAGAATGACGGGATAAGTGTATTTCAAATGAGGGGGCGATTTTGAGGGATGTTAATGGCATTGTGTCTTTTACTGAAATAATTTTTTTTTTAATTTAAGCATTCACTGTGTTGTTTGATCACACTTAATAAGGTTAAGGTGGCATGCTGCAGGAAATTTGCAAGTAGAAGAAACATTTGCAAATTTATCTAATTTAATCTTATAAACTTTCCACTAAGAAAATCCTTCTAGTGAGTGGACTACAGCAAATTTTGAAGAGATTTTTAAGTTTCTTTGGCTAAAGAATTATACTGGGAATTTATTCCAAGGAGATGATTGAACAAGTAAATATGTATTTTTGTGTAAAAATGTTCCTTTCCATGTTCTTTATAATAACCAAAAAACAAAAAAACAAAAAAACAAACCCCAAAACAAAAAAACCCACAGAAATCATTTAAACAACCAGTAGTAGGGGACCAATTAAATAAATTATGATGGTATGTCCATTTACTGGAATGTTATGTGTAGTTATTAAAATGATGATGTAGAATCTATTGACATTGACACATATTTATAAAATATTGTTAAGGTTCCAAAATAGTATGTATAATTGAAACCGTTTTATAGGAAAAATTGTTTTCATAAGCCTGGAAAAAAGTCAAGAAAGATATACAGCCAAATATTGGTCATGATAATCTTAAGAGATTGAATTATTAATTATCTTCTATTAAAAATATATTCCATACTTTAGGAAATTTTTGCAATAACTGTGCATTATTTGTATAGTAAAAATAATGATGAGTCAACATGAAAGTTGTCTTTGGAGAGGCTGGATGTTCACTTGCCATCTGGAAGTTTTGCTTCTCCCAGCTCTACAATTCTTGAACAATTGACCCCATTTAGATTCTGATGTAATGAACCTCCATACTTTTGATCAAGAGGCTTTTGTTAAAGCTCAAGGACTTCCTATTGCTACCCAAACAGTTTAAAGCCCATTCTACCTTGTGAATTCTGATCTTTCCTAGATTGCTGACCTGGATTAACCTCATGGGTCTGACTGAGCTCATCAGAGCAGAGTCTACCCAGTTTTCAAAAAAGAACCTCACCATCTGCTTGTGAGGTTTTTGGAGCATATGGATTAGCTCAGAGCCCCAGCATTCCAGGCCCTACAAGAGCATGCCATCTCAAATTGTCTGCTCTTCATCACCTTCATCAAAGCTTGGCTGAGAAAAATGATATTTATGGAAGATTGTTTTGAATTCTTCATTTCCTTTAGATGCTATAAGTTCTATGCTTGAATCAAGCCAAACCAACAGAAAATTTCATTTTTGGAATATATGTTCTAAGCTCCTCATGAAATTACATTCATTGGTTGCATTTTAATATTATCTTAGAAAAACAGGAAGTTTGTTAAAGAGCCAAATGCTGTTGTCTCACAGAACTCTCTGGAAGAATTCCCCCATGTCTTAGGGAAGACCACAAAGAAGAAAAAAGATCAAAAAGAGTTAATCTGCACCTCTAGTTTCTGCTTTTTACTGTGTCAGCTCCATTCCTTCCTCTCTTTGCAGACCAGGCCTTCTTAACATCTCCTAATTCCAGAACCCACATGTCCATGAGTAGAATAAACAAGATTGTTTGAGCACGCCCTCATCCTCAAGGTGGAGGAGATTGGCCGGGGTTGGAGAGGGGAGCAGGTGGGGAAACTGGGTACAGATTTCAGAGAAAGGACATCTATTACATTCTAGTATTAAAAAAAAATGAATTGTCATATTTTTATTATGTACAGGACATAGACTATGAAAAAACCCTTATTTTATTAACTTCTATTTTGCCTACTTCTATCTACTGGAACAGCTTTTGGAAGTGGTATATATTTGTATCACCTGGAATTCCCTTTACTGGAGATTTTTGCTTTTGAGATAACCATTCTTATGCCTTAGATGTGTCAACCCCAAGAAAGAAAATAACTACCAGGACGGATTCCTGGTTGTTAATTGGATCCAAATTAAAAAACAAAACAAAACAAAAAAACCAGAGCCTAGCAGCCATTATTAACCAGGGACCTCTCACTCAAGCCATACTTCAGGGAGAAATCTGTACTAAACTGCCTGCTGTCTGTACTGGTCTGCATGCCTGCACTGTGATCCTGCAGTCTGAGCCAACCCTTATAAAGGAGTTCCTGGAATTTATTTCAACCAACAGGCCTGAGACTTTCTCCAGCCAATCAGAGCTGCACAGTTATATTCTCATTAGCATCTTCACCCACCAATCAGAGCAGCTCCATGCTGATCTATCAGGACAGTGCCTTTTGGACCAATCAAACTGTGAGGAATCCTCATTTGCATGAGGACAGGCCAATCAGGGACCAGGGGTGGGGGCTTTTCTCTATATAAGCCAGCTCCCCTCTGGCTTGGAGAGTGCACTTTCCCTTTTCACTGAAGACTGTATTTCCCTGGCTGGAGATGAAACACTGAAGACATCTCTGCCAAAGCAGAGCAGAGCTGTCTAACTGGAGAGGAGCCTATGTGGAGGGTCACCTCGCAACCATGCTCTTTCACTATTGAGCTGTTCCACAGTTGTCCTGTATCACAATCAAGCTGTTTACACCTAATAAAGCCTCCTCTTTCACTGCTCCCCAAACTGGGGATTACTCTTGGTGTTGAATCGACACCAGTGACCATCAGTTGACAATATTATTCACATGCTGTGTTTCCCAGAAAATAAGACCGGGTCTTATACTGTACTTCCCTGAAAATAAGACCAGGTCTTGTATTAATTTTTGCTCCAAAAGATGCATTAGGGCACATTTTCAGGGGATGTCTTATTTTTTCCTGTACAACAATCTACATTTATTCAAATACAGTCATGCCATCTTCTTTTGGAACATCATCATAACACACTAAATGCGTCCATTTGGCTGACGATCTTAACTGGGGCTTATATTTAGGATAGGTCTTATTTTCAGGGAAACACGGTATGTATCTTCCACCTGAAGGTCTGTTGGCAATGGATTCTCTCAGCTTTATTTTGTCTGAACATGCCTTTATCTCACCTTCATTTTTGAAAGATATCTTTACTCGATATAGAATTTTAGCTTATAGCTTTTTTCTCTCAGCACTTTACCGATGATACTCCATTGCCTTTTGCCTTGCATTATTTCTGGTGAGAAGTCAGTGATATTTTTAATTATTGCTGTCCTATGTGTGATATGTCTCTTTTCTCTGTTTTGAAGATTTTTCTTTTTCTTTTTTTGTTTTGTTGTTGTTGTAAAGATTCTGTAGGGTATCTGATGGACACTTACCTCATTAGGGAGACCACCTCAGGGAAGATGTAGATGCCTGATCACTGCACTGTACACCTGAAGCTGAAGCTGAATAATAATGAATGTCAACTACAATTTTATATATATATATATACATATATATATATATATATATATATATTTTTTTTTTTTTTCTCTTTATCATTGGTTTTTGGCAACTCTTCCTTCACTGCTCCCCAAATTGGGGATTCCTCTTGGTATTGAACTGGTGCCAACGATCATTGGTTGGCAGATGTTTTTATTGAAGAATATAAGAAGAAATAGGTATAGGTACAGAAAGTCATTTAGTGCAGGTTTTTTTGGGGGTAGGAATGGTGTTGCATGGACTGTCAGTGACATCACTGAATAATTAAAGTTTTATATGACAAAATTGCTTCAGAACATTGTGCTAAATATTAAATCATAAAATTAAATGTAACTTTCAGGTGAATCTAAGAAGCTGGATTGTGTCTTGCCTCTCACACCATGGACACACAGACTACTAACTTGCACTTTCCCATATCAAGCCTTTATTATAAATTCTCCACATACCTGGACAGTTCCTCAAGTTTTGATTTAGCAAACTCCAAACTTTTCCTCTCCACATGCTCATGGGGTGTATGAGCTGATACACCCCAACTGATTGTTACTTTTTTCTGTGGCTCAGAGACAGATACAGAGCTCAGCTGTAGCTATTATTCTAGGTTCCTATATTGTGATTATTTGTGTTTTTCTTTGTGCTGGTCTAAAACCACCACTCTTATTCATATTTTCCTTGGTCCTGATGCTCTTTCTCTTACTTAGTTTGATCATTATTGTATGTATTTTTATTGGAAGCACTTCAAAATCTTTAGGGAAGGAGGCCAGTCATAAATAAAGGCCAAGCTGTTAATATTCAATATGCCTAATTTCTACTTACCCCCACCTACCTGTATCCCTTTCCACTTTCCAGTGTCTACTTTAAGTTAGCTTTAAAATCACTGCTTCTTGTAATCTAAAGGAGTTAGCAATGTGGAATGTCATATAGAGATAGACACAAGGGGAGATGTAGGACATCTTTTTCTATCACCCCACATATAACGTTACGTAGCAGCTCCCTAGAAATCTATCCATAAGGTTGGTGCCCATTATACTTCTATGCATGCTTTTTACATGTATAACTGAATTAATAGATAAAAATTCTTGTCTCATGTTAACAAAAGTCAGCTTGTGCATATGATACAATCTGTTTGGTACTATTTATTAATTCATACAATGCCTTTTTAATCACTATTATTTAATATAAAACACAAATTACATGTGTGTATCTATGGTATATGTACGCATATAATAGGTGTATTATATGTATATGTCATATAGATATGAGAGTCAGATATAATACCTGTCCCCATAAGGTTATACCTAAATATGAAATCTCACACCAGGGAACACTTGTCAAATGCTTTTTAAAACCATTTTATTATATAATTTTAAAATTTCTAGAAAACTTTAGAAAATTTTATAGTGAACAACCATATGTCCACCATTTAGATTCCATAATTAACATTTTACTATGCTTGCTTTATCACATATAGATCTCCGTGAACCTATCCCTCTATCCATTCGTCAACACATCTTATTTGTTTGGATACATTCCAAAGTAAGTTAAAGACATCAAAATACTTCATCTCTAGACATGTCAGTATGCATTATTTTTAAGTAGAGTTAAATATTTTCCATGATTTTTTTCCCTTTCAGGTAAAATCTACATACAGTGAAATGCACAAATCTTAAATATGCCACTGGAAAAGCTTTGATAAATGCATACAGATGGGTAACCCAAACCACTATTAAATATATAACATTACTGTCATTCCAGAAAGTTCCCTTCATACTCCTTCCAGTCAATTCTCATGCATGTACCCACCAAGGCAACAATTGTTCTAATATTTTTCCTATCAAAGATTAGTTTTACCTATTCTAGAACTTAAAACTAGCATCATACAACTGCATTTGAGAATAAAATGGAGTTTTTCTTTTATTGTCAATGCAATTTAAATTTCTGGGCTGATAAACTGTGGACCTCAGGGTCCTAAAGTACATAGAATCATAGATTATTATCGGTGGGGTCTTATCCAGGGCAGAGCAGTAGCTTACCCCTGCGTCATGTTGATGAGAGACAGCTTGAACTATGTTTTTGGGCAAGTCACTTGCCTTAAAATTTCTCCTTTGTGGAATGAACAAGTGAAAAGCTTGTGGAAGTGAATCTAGTGAACAATCAAAAAACACAAGTTTGCAGGTGTCTGGCCAACGATTATTTATTACTCAGCTGAAAGCAGGAGGCACTCCATTGGCTGGCTGCCCCAGACAGGGGGACACATCCTGCAGAGAGGACCCCAGCTGGGGGGCAAGGGGCAGGGGAAGAACAGTGTCGCTCCCCACCTTC
Organism: Rhinolophus hipposideros; assembly: GCF_964194185.1. NCBI lineage: Eukaryota > Metazoa > Chordata > Mammalia > Chiroptera > Rhinolophidae > Rhinolophus > Rhinolophus hipposideros. The sequence goes on from NC_138050.1 coordinate 19,467,796, forward strand.
CCACCCTCAAGAAAAGGTGGACAGGCCAATGACCACTTCACCTTACGCAGTTCTTGTTTTCTCTTTTTCTTCCTTTGCCTTCTCTGTGCTCTTGACCTTTAATTTCCTTTCTTTTCTTTCTCTTCCTTTTTGGTCATTCCCCTGTGGTGGCCAACATTCTGATCCCTGTGCTTGAGGCTTTGCTTGTAGCTCCTGCAGTCCGCCAGACACTCTAGGCTTTGGGGGTGTTTCTTCCCACAGCCCTCTGGAGAATTTAACAACGATTTCTCCACACCCACTGGCTTGCTCCACTTTGTTGTCCCACTTAGTTGGGTTGGGGAAGTGAGAGCTGCTAATCCATAAGGGTATGAGTCAGCACTTCTCCCCATGGATGCAGGCCTGGGGACAGACCTTGGGAGAGGATGTGGAGGAGGCGCTTCCCTTTCCCAGACTGGAGATCAGACATCCCCAGGGGCTGGTGGGGAAGAGGGGCATGGGGGGAATGAGAGGTAGGGGGTGGAAGCATAATTGTCATATTCATGTGCATATACACATCACTGAATTTGTGTGAACTAGTGTCATAGTTCTAAAATGTGTTCTGAAGGTCATAGGCTCTTTTAAAAAACTACTTGAAAATGAATTTTTCATAGGTCTCATGAGTTTGAGAAAATATACCTACTTAGTATGAGAAAGAAAAAAATACATACGAACTAGTTAAATTGCATTATCATGTCTAAAATGTATAATGGAATTAAAAAACATGCCAAATAGTTTTAAAAAATCTTTGAGTTTTTTTTTAAACTTTTTCCCTTATATTTAAAGTTTCAGTTTGATCTTTATAAAAAGCTTTACACAAAATAAGCACATAATAGGTATTCAGTAAGTTTTTGTTGGTCACAGGAAGTGCAATAAATTAAAGAGATCATAGGAGATTACTCTGTATTTAAGGGATTGAGATTTTCTACTATTTTTAGCCAAAGAACAATGTGCACTTTTGAATTCAAAGATTCCTTATTACTGAATGGGAGTTTGACTGTTTTGCAAAAACTGGTTGTCACATAATGTTATATGATGTTGAAATATCTTTCTAAGTTTAGGCTAGATATATAGTAAATTATGTGGCTTTTTTTCTAATTTGAATAAAAACACTTAAAAAAAATACCATCTGGTTTATTCATGCAGCTTGCTTGCCTCACAAAGTTTATTTCAGTAGTCACTTAAAACTAAATTTCTGAATTTTCACATTGTATAGAGATATTCCAGGAATCATTTCTGGATTGAACAAGACCTTTTTATCAGTTCCTGAGGCATAGCAATATGTTTTTGAAATTGGCTGTGGAGATAACCAGTTTTCATTTCTGGATATGATGCATGATTTTTAATTAGTCACAGCCACTGGTGAAGACAGTGACTAATTTAAAAAATGCTGGGCAAACACATGGGCATTGTATTCTACTAACAGTCTTCAAAGATTATCTATACCTAGATTTTTTTTTATTAGTCTCAGGTGTACAAAACAATGTAATAGTTAAACGTTTACCCTTCACAAAGTGATAACCCTCCTCCCCCAATCTACTACCCCTCTGATATTGTATATAGCTGTTTCAATTCCATTGACTCTATTCCTTATGCTGTACTCCATATCCTGTGACTATATATATTAAATTACAGTTGACATTCAGTATTCAGCTTCAGCTCTAGGTGTACAGTGCAGCGGTCAGGCATCTACACCATCCATGAAGTGGTCTCCCTAATAGGACAAGTGCCCATCTGATACCCTACAAAATCTTTACAACATTATTGATTATATTCCCCAAACTGTCTTTCATATCCCCGTGGCAATCTTGTGGTTACCAATTTGTGCTTTCTAACCTAGATTTTTCTTGATGAGGTTTAAACTCATTTCCTTTTGTTCTGCCCTTAGTGGTAACGAAGGCCAGCTGTACTCCAATCTCTGGATACTGCCAGAACGCTGAAGCAGTAGCTCTTCCAAAGGGGCCTAACCTTGCAGAACAAGCCTGGCCCCTGTGTCCTAGTCTCTTCTATGGCGAGCATGGAATTGCTTTTCCTCAGACTTAGTTGTAGCCTAAGCCATACTGCATCTTTCGGGGGGTGATATGTGATTCATTAGGCCTCTGGTGAAAAAGGTGGACTTATTTCAGGAATGAGTAGCAAACATTTTGGCAACTCTCTTGGTTTCAAGCACCATAGGTAATGGAGTACTTCATGCACCCCTAGAGAGCCACCTGTGTTCTAGATAGAGCCAGACTTTCAGCACCAAGGTCCTTAATTAGTGCCATGTGAAGTGGAAATGGCTTCTCTACTCCATATTGGAATTTTCTCAGTTTAACATGAGTGTCTGTGTTAAGGGACATACTAGAGAAAGTGTCCTCAGACTACAGAGTCTATTTGAGTTACTAAGAGAATCTACCTCTAGAATAATAGAATGAACTATGTCCTAGGCTATTAATCCAGATACCTTTCTTCTAAAATGAGACATTGCCCAATTACAAAGAGTCCACTGTATTTTAGAGCAATATGAGACTGGGAAAATTCTTTTTTCTGCAAATCTTACAAATCAAGAGAAGTTTCAGCCTCAGTACAGTGTTGCTCAGAAACTTTCATGGAGAATAAAGTAAAATTTCAGGATGACACATGATACAATGACTTTAATTGTTCTGCAGACACTGGTCTTTAGGCAAGACCAAGTTGTTTTGCCACTAAAATACTGGAAAAATGAATGCCTTTTCTTGATATTAAGAAAAAGCATTTTCCCAACTTTATATATTTTTTATCTCAATATTTTCTTAAGCTTTGATGTATATTTGTGCTCGAATCTAGTGTAAAAGAGTATCTCATTAAACACAGTACATTCACTTTAAAAAATTTAAATGTATAAAATATTTCAGAATTTTAAAAAAATTATCTTTTTTTTTTTTCGATTGGGGAACATTGGGGAACAGTGTGTTTCTCCAAGGCCCATTAGCTGCAAGTAGTTGTCCTTCAATCTAGTTGTGGAGGGCACAGCTCAGCTCCAAGTCCAGTTGCCGTTTTCAATCTTCAGTTGTAGGGAGTGCAGCCCATCATCCCATGCGGGAATTGAACCGGCAACCTTGTTGTTGAGAGCTAGGGCTCTAATCAACTGAGCCATCCGGCTGCCCCTCTGGCAGCTCAGTGGCAGCTCGTTGCCTTCAATCTAGTTGTGGAGGGCACAGCTCACTGGCCCGTGTGGGAATCAAACTGGCAACCCTGTTGTTCAGAGCTCACGCTCTAACCAACTGAATCATCTGACCACCCCCTATTTCAGAATGTTTTGCAAAAATACCATTACTTTCATGCAACTCACCACCTGTGAAGCTTTGGGAATCATTGATATGGTATGAAGAACACTAAACAAAATGGCAGGAGTACAATTTTGTTCTAATTCAGCACTGCCATTAACTAGGTAGGTGTTCTTGGGTAGGTCAAGAGAAGGAAGGATTTGAATGGGACTCTGAAAGAAAGTCAGATTTTTGGATAGACAGAGACAGGTAGGGTAAGTAATTTGAAGCAACAGAGGAAAAAGGAAAGGGGAGCAAAGACTTGAGAAGTACAAGGTATATGTGGGTAATAAGAAAGTAATTCTGCTTCTGACATTTTTTTGGGGGGGTTGCTAAGGTTCAAATGCGGGCCTGGTATCTCTGTCCTCTGCTACTATATTACCTGGCAATGTATATCAGTTTATTATACCACACTGGATTAAAAGAATTCCACAGACAGAGGGGAGCCCTGAGACCAGAAGATTTATGACGATATGACAATTAAGTTCACAAACTCATCCTAGAAAAAGTGCTACATACCTCATTGCTGAATATCACTCCTGTCATGTTCAAAGAACTCTCCTTGGGAAGCTATGTCCTGACTCCAGCGCTTAGTCCTTCAAAGCAATTTTGGAACACTTTTTCTGGAATGGCCACCAGAGCGGTTGTCGTATTACCCTTGATTCCCTGAATGTCATCAAAATGTCTTCCTTTCAATATTTTCTTTATCTTTGGGTAAAGAAAGAAGTCTTTGGGGGCCAGATCAGGTGAGAAGAAAGGGTGTTCCAATACAGTTATTTGTTTTGGCTAAAAACTCCCTCACAGACAGTGCCGTGTGAGCTGGTGCATTGTCGTGATGCAAGAGCCATGACTTGTTGGCGAAAAGTTCGGGTCGTCTAACTTTTTCACGCAGCCTTTTCAGCATTTCCAAATAGCAAATTTGGTTAACTGTTTGTCCAGTTGGTATAAATTTATAATGAATAATCCCTCGGATATTAAAAAATGGTTAGCAACATCGTTGCAACAAGTTTGTGAACTCAATTGTCAGACCTCGTACATTATGAATCACATACTACATTGTAATTATTTTTTTCTTTAAGTAATCAATTAACTTTTAATGAATTAAGAAATGAGAAAAAGGTCATTTATATCGTTGACCCCAAGGATGAATGTACTTGTTGAGAAGGACTCCTTGTGACTAATTGGACTCAAATTTATAAACAGAGCCTAGCAGCCATTGCTGAACAGGGTCTTCTCACACAAGCAACACTTCAGGGAGACGCCTGCACTAAACTGCCTGCTGCCTGTACTGAACTGCATCCCTGCGCTGTGTTCTGCTGGCTGAGCCAACCCTTATAAAGGAGTTCCTGGAATTTATTTCAACTAATGGGACTGAGAGTCTCCCCCTCTAATCAGAGCTGCACAGCTATATCCTCATTAGCATCTTCACCAACCAATCAGAGCAGCTCCATTCTGACCAATCAGTACAGTGCCTTTTGGACCAATCAAACTGTGAGGATTTGGAGTCCTCATTTGCCTGAGGACAGGCCAATCAGGGACCAGGGATTGGGGCTTCTCTCTATGTAAGTCAGCTCCCCTCTGGCTTGGAGAGTGCACTTTCTCTTTCCACTGAAGACTGTATTTCCCTGGTTGGAGTTGAAACACTGAAGACATCTCTTCTAGAGCAGAGCAGAGTGGAACTGTCTAGCTGGAGAGGGGCCTTTTTGGAGGGCTGCCTCATACCGTGCTGTTTCACAATTGAGCTGTAACACTATTGAGCTGTTCCACAGTTGTGCTGTATCACAATTGAGCTGTTTGCACTGAATAAAATCTCCTCTTTCACTGCTCCCCAAATTGGGGATTACTTGTGGTGTTGAATTGGTACCAATGACCACCAGTTGACAGTATTATTCACATATGTATCTTCCACTTAAAGGTCTGTTGGCAATGGATTCTCTCAGCTTTATTTTGTCTGAACATGCCTTTATTTCACCTTTTTTTGAAAGACATTTTTATTTGATGTAGAATTTTAACTTATAGCTTTTACTCTCAGCACGTTATAGGTGATACTCCATTGTCTTTTGGCTTGCATTATTTCTGGTGAGAAGTCAGTGATAGTTTAAGTTACTGTTCTACTATCTGTGATATATCTCTTTTATCTGTTTTGAATATTTTTCTGTTTATCTTTGGTTTTCAGCAACTTGATTATGATGTACTTAGATGTTTGTATGTGTGTATTTATCCTACTTGTGGTTCATTGAGCTTCTCAGATCTAAGGGCTTACAGCAATTCAGGGAGCATTTATTTAAGAAAAATGGCGAACTTTGTAAGAATCTTGAGCTCTGAGATGTGTACGTTGTCTCATTCTGGCCTGCTCCTCCTTCTTGATTCCATAGTAGCCATGAAAACCAGCAGCCTGCAGATCACAGTGAAAATCAGCAGCCTTGTAACTACTGAAGAGGGTAAAATTTGATTGAAGTTCCTTCAAGTCCTCATTCCCAGACTTGTCATTATTTGGCTTGTCTGGTGGTTCTCTGGAAGGCCCCACATGCAGGGCTGTCTTTATTTGACCTGATGCAGAGGTCACCTAATGTGAAGAGCTTCTTCCTTGGAGATATTTGTTTAAAAAAAAAATGAGAAGCAAATGTTGAACTCTCAACTGCCTGAAGCAGTGGATAACAGTTGTGGTAAACAATTGGATGATCAAAAGGCTTAAAATAAAAATCTGGGGAATGAGATGTTCATAGGAGATTCTGAAGAGCTCTGACGTATTCCTGGGAATCTAAAAGGTCACATGCATGCCTGGATTTGTGCTTTCCCATGGCCGTGCTCAGGAAAGACCTCTAAGCTCTCACTTCTGGCTAACCTTAGGCACTGCACAAGCAGAAAGTAAAGGCTAAGATGGAGTTGTAAACTGCCTGGCTGACTGTCAAAAGTATGCCCAAACACGTACACAGTATCCCTCAGCAAAGACTGGGGAATTTATAGATTCCAGGCATCTAAAGAAATTTAGTTGAATACCTAACTGAGCAGAGATTTCAATGGCCATGTGACAAAGAAATACAGACTTAACGTTATTAGTTCAGAAAAGTCATTAAATCCCCACCATGAAACAGCAATAACAAAAATCCCTAGGGGAGGGGAAGAATCTATATTCTGGGTGGTCACATTATATTATTTAAAATATCCAATTTTCAACAGAAAATTATGAGATATGGCGAGGAACAAGGAAGTATAGCTCATACACAGAAAAAAAAATCAGTCAATTGAAACTGTATCTGGGGAACCCCAGATGTTGGATTCCCTTGAAAAAGACTTTAAATAATTGATTTTAAATACACTTAAGGAACTAAAGGAACATATAAAAATAGACGTATCTCGAAATAGAGAATATAAAAAAGAGATAGAAATTATAAAAAGAGCCAAATAGAAACAATTGAGTTGAAAATTATAATAAGTGAAATAAAATATTCACTAGATGGGCTCAACAGTAGATTTAACTAAACAGAACAAAGAAAAATCAGAGAATTTGAAGGTAAATCAATTGATATTATCTAGTCTGGAGAGAAGGAAAAACATTGATGAAAAATGAACAGAACTTCAGAGATTTGTGGGACACCATCAAATCCCTCTTCTGGGTATCTACCCTAAAAATCTGAAAACATTTCTCTGTAAAGATATATGCACCCCTATGTTCATTATAGCATTATTCACGGTGGCCAACACATGGAAACAACCCAGGTGTCCTTTGATAAATGATTGGATAAGGAAGATGTAGTACATATAAACAATGGAATATTACTCGGCCATAAGAAAAGATGAAATACTGCCATTTGCAACAACGTGGATGGATTTTGAGATTATCATGCTAAATGAAATAAGTCAGACATGAAGAGTTGAGAACCATATGATTTCAGTCATGTGGGATATAAAACTGAAAGGAACAAAGGAACAAGACAAACAAACAAAAACTCACAGGCACAGACAACAGTTTAGTGGTTACCAGAGGGTAAGGGGGGAGGGGGATGGTAGATGAGGGGAAAGGAGATCAAATATATGGTGATGGAAGGAGAACTGACTCTGCGAGGTAAACACATAATGCACTAAGTAGATGATATATTGAATTGTACACTTGAAACCTATTTTGATTACTAACTAATGTCACCCCAATAAATTTAATAAAATTATTAAAATATCCCCAACATACACATACTGGGAACTCCAGTAAAATAAAAGAGAAAGAAAGGGACAAAAAGAGTATTTTTCTTTTTTTAAAAAATGATTTTTATTAAAATATAGCTAACATACAATATTATATTAGTTTCAGCTGTTCACCATAGTTATTCAATATTTATATACTTAAAGAAGTGATCACCATGATAAGTCCAGCAGCCATCTGACATTGTACCACACTATCATGATATTATTGACTTATTTGTCTTATACCTGGAAATTTGAACCTCTTATTCCCCTTCACTCCTCTCCTTTTTAATTTTTCAATTACAGTTGCCATTTAATATTATTTTGTATTAATTTCAGGTGTACAGCATAGTGGCTAGAGAGTTATATAATTTAAGAAGTGATTCCTTTGACTAGTCTAGGCACCTGGCACTATACATAGTTATTTCCATATCATTGACTGTATTCCCTATGCTTTATTTTACATCCCCATGACGATTTTGTAACTACCAATTTGTGTTTCTTAATCCCTTCATGTTTTCTTTGTGCCCTCAACTCCCCTCCCATCTATCATCTCAATAAAACTAGTACTCATCTGACACCATACATAGTTATCACAATATTATTGACTATATTCCTAATGCTGTACACTACATCTCCATGACTACTGTGTAATAACCAATTTCTACTTCTTAATCCCTTCCCCTTTTCATGAACCCCTAACCCTCTCCCATCTGGCAGCCATCAAAATGTTCTCTGTATCTATGTGTTTGCTTCTGTTTCATTTGTTTATTTTGTTCTTTAGATTCCATTTATAAGTGAAATCATGTGACATTGTCTTTCTCTGTCTGATTTCACTCAGCACAATATCCTGTAGGTCCATCCATGTTGTAGATAGCAAGATTTTATTCTTTTTTATGGCTGAATAATATCCCATGTATACAACATGTACCACTTCTTCTTTATCCATTCATCCATTCAGGGACACCGATGTTGCCTGTATATTTTGGCTATTGTAAATCATGCTGCAACGAACATATGGATGTATACATGAATGTATACGTCCCCTTGAAGTAGCATTTTGAGTTTCTTCGGATAAATACCCAGAAGTGGGTCCTTCTTTGTCTCTTTTTATAGACTTTCTTTTAAGGTCTATTTTGTCTGTTATAAGTATTGCTACCTGAGCTTTTTAAATTTTATTTCTGTTTTCATGAAATTTTTTTCCATCCCTTTACTTTCAGTCTGTATCTGCCTTTCAATCTGAAATGTCTCTTGTGGGCAGCATATGTAAGGGTCTTATTTTCTTATCCATTCAGTCACCCTATGTCTTTTGATCGGAGCATTTAATCAATGTACATTTAAAGTAATTGTTGATAGATATGTAGTTGTTGCCATTTTATTATTCATATTTTTTACCTTTTTTTTTTTATGTTAAAGAAATCCTTCTAACATTCCTTGTAATACCGGTTTGGTTGTGATGAACTTCTTTAGCTTTTTCTTGTCTAGGAAGCTCTATCTGTCCTTTGATTCAACTGATAGCCTGCTGGGTAAAGTAATCTTGTTTTTCATCACTTTGAATATTTTCTGCTAATCCCTTCTGGCCTGTTAATTTGCTATTGTGAAATCAGCTGATAGTCTTCTGGGAGCTCCTTTGTATGTAACTAACTGCCTTTCTCTTGCTGTTTTTGAGATTCTCTCTTTGTCTTTAACTTTTGGCATTTTAATTATGATGGGTCTTGGTGTGGGACTCTTTGGTTCATCTTGTTTGGGACTCTCTGTGCTTCCTGGTCTTGTGTATTTATTTCCTTTTCTAGATTAAGGAAGTTTTCTTCTGACAGGTGTGAGGTGATATTTCATTGTGGTTTTAATTTGCATTTCCCTGATCATTAGTGATGTTGAGCACCTTTTCATATAGCTATTGGCCATCTGTATGTTCTCTTTGGAGAAATGTCTATTTAGGTCCTCTGCCCATTTTTTAATTGATTGTTTGGTTTTCTTTCTTTTTTTCTTTTTTTGGTACTGAGTTGTATGAATTCTTTATAAATTTTGGATATTAACCCTTTATCAGATGTATCATTGGTGAATATCTTTTCCCATTCAGTAGGCTGACTTTTTATTTTGTTGATGGTTTACTTTGCTGTGCAAACACTTTAGTTTGATGTAGTCCCATTTGTTTATTTTTTCTTTTGTTTCCCTTGTTCAAGCAGACATATACAAAAAGAAATATTGGTAAGAACGATGTCAAAGAGTTTATTGCTTATGTTTTTGTCAAGAAGTTTTATGGTTTCAGGTTTCATATTTAAGTCTTTAATCCATTTTGAGTTTAGTTTTGTATATAGTGTAAGAAAGTCTAGTTTCATTTTTTTTTGCATGCATCTGTCCAGTTTTCTCAACACCTTTTATTGAAGGGATGTCTTTACTTCATTGTATATTCTTGCCTCCTTTGTCATAGATTAATTGTATGCTCAATTGATTTTTGACAAAAGTGCTAAGACAATTCAATGGGGGAAACAATAGTCTTTTCAACAAATGGTGCTGGGACAACTGGATATTGACATGCAAAATAATGAAGTTGAACCCCTACATTGTACTATATATGAAAAATAATTTTTCAAAACTGTCAAAACCCCAAAGGTGTAAAGACTCCCAAATTAAACACTGGGATTTTTGTCTTCTTTTTGTGGTGTTTCCTGAACACTTTACACCTTTGATTGTTAGCAAGTATGAGCATCAATTGAAGAAATCTTGCTCACACAATTTAACAGGTATATCCACTAACATGATTCTTATGTCTAATTTCATATTCAATATTTTCTTTTATAAATAAAATGCTTTGTTTCACCTACTTTCATAATTGTACAGATTATTAGAGCTGATATTTCTTTTAGAGATCAGCGTTTCATTACCCTATGTTATAGATGAGAAAAACTGTAGTTCAGAGAAATGAAGTATTCCCTTACTTCACATGATAGCAGGATCTGTAACACAGACCTTTCTATTCACCTCTCTGTGGTTATTCATATTAAATATAGTTTTGCTCATTATTGCAAGTTTTACTGTCTAATCACAATATTAAAATAAAACAAATATAAGAACTAAAAGTATAAAACTCTTAGAAAAAAATTGGTACAAGTTTTTGTTCATGGGTTAGGCAGTGGTTTCTTAGATATGACATCCAAAGCACAAGCAAACAAAGAAAACATAGACAAGTTGGATTTCATCAAAATAAGAAACTTCAGGCTTCCTAGGATACTATCAAGAAAATGAAAATAAACTCACACAATGGGAAAAAATATTTGCAAGTCATCCATCTGATAAAGGTGTAGCCAGAATATATAAAGAAGAGTTACAATTTAACAATAAAAAGACAAACAGCCAATCAAAAAAATGGACAATACATTTTAATAGACATTTCTCTAAAGAAGTATACAATTGGCCAATCAGCACATGACAAAGTATTTAACATCATTAAGTATTAGAAAAATGCAAATCAAAACTACAGCGTAATACCACCTAACATCCAATACAAAGGTTAAAATAGAAAAGGCAGACAACAACAAATCGTGGGGATGTGTAGAAGTTGGGAGTGTAAATGTAACTGCTTTGGAAAATAGTTTGGTAGTTTTTCAAAAATTTAAACATAGGGTTACTACATACAACACAGCAATTCCACTCCTAACATATATCCAAAAGAACTGAAAGCACATTTCCACAAACTTGTGCATGAAAGTTCTTAGCAACATTATTCACAAGCTAAAAAGTGGAAACAACCCAAATGTCCTTCAACTGATGAATAGATGAACAAATGTATATCTATCCATACAATGAAATAGTATGCATTTATAAAAAGAAATTAAGTACGGATATATGCTGCAACGTGAATGAACCTTGAATAACTTATGCTACATGAAAGAAGTCAGACACAAAAAGCCGTATATTGCATGATCCCATTTATATGAAATGTCCACAATAGGCAAATCCATAGAGATAGAATGTAGATTAGTGGTTGGCAGGTGCTGTGAGGATGGGGAAATTGGAAGTGACTACTAATGCATACTCGATTTTTTTTTTTAGAGTGATGAAAATGGAGTTCTGAAATTAGATAGCAGTGACAGTTGTGAAACTTTTTGAATGTGCTAACCACATTCAAAAATTCTTTAAAAAGGTGAATCTTATGGTATGTGAATTATATCTCAATTTAAGAAAAAAATGCAAATTAAGAGAGTATACAAAATACCTGTCTAGTAAGCTGCAAAACTGTCAAGGTCATAAAAACAAGCAAAGCCTGCCAAACTGTCACAACCAAGAAGAGGCTAAGGAAATCTGACCAGTTAATGTAATTTAGTATCCTGGATGGGATCCTGGGTTAGAAAAAGGGAATTAGGGAAGATCTGAGGAAATTTGGAAGTAAGGACTTTAGTTAAAAATACTAATGTATCAATACTGATTCATTAAGTTGAAAAAATACCATACTGGTATAAGATGCTAATAATAGGGGAAAGTCGGTGTGGGGTATATGAGAATTCACTGTACTATTTTCATAATAATCTGAAAATGTTCTAAAATGAAAAGCTTATTAAGAAAAAGTAAATAATGGGGGGGATGTAATTAAGAGCTTATTGGATTATTAGACATTAATAATCTAGACATTAGTCATCTGGGAGAGACCAAGGCGAACATAGGCACAAACTACACATTCAGCAGGTAATTGCACACATAATTCGGTACAACTGTGATAATATGCATGATGAAAATCAGGGTACTTTGGGAGCAAATAACAGCATCTTTCCTGGGTTGGCAATTGGAGAAGGTTCTAGAGGGAGTGTGGTTTAAGCTGAGAGGAAGGAGTACTTCAGGTGAAGAGGTGGAGGGAAAGGCGTTTGTGGCAGAGGGAATGTTTGAAGGGGTCTAGGATTCAGTAAGAACTGAAAGAAAACTCCTGTAGTCCTGAGGTGTAGAATCAGGTGCTGGGGAGGTAGGTAGCCAGGAAGGTTGTTGTGAGATTAAGGTGGGGAAGTAGGTAGGGGTTATTAGATAGTCATTGAAAGCTTTTAAGCCCCGGGGGTGTCTTGGTCAGATAGGTACAGGTAGGCCCTGCTTTTTGAAAGTTCCCATTATACCACTTTGCTTTTGGGAAAGACCTACATTAATACCTGCTTTCACTAACAACAACAACAAAAAATAAACAAATAAAAAATAAAAAATGAAGAGGATCTTTACTTTTCTGAAAAAAGGAGAAAAGCAAAACTAGTGATCAGCATTTGTTTTGCAGCGAGCTGTAATGGAGGCAGTTCACACTCAGAGTAGGGAGTGGGCCCCACTAAGAAGCTCCTTCCCGGGGAAACACACTCAGCATCTCAGCATCTCACCCAAAGCTTTGAATGGTGTCTGTAAGCATCTGTGCCTTACCTCAATTTATTTTGTGCGTTATTAGCAAGATGTGTCCCAGGTTATCAGAACAGCCTTAGACAGTTTGTGTACAGATGTTACGGTTAGTGTACAACTGGATGTGATTAAGCATATTCGGTATGATTTGCTAGGTTGTTTTTTGGGGTCTGGGAATGCTCGAAAGTTTTCCATATACATGAAAGTAATGGTAATTGCTTCTTTACTTTACACGATTTGGGTTTATGAAAGTTTTTGTAGGAGAGCTCTCCTTTTGGATAGCCAGGGAAACCTATGTTAAAAAACCAGTACTCTAAGTGCAGTGTATAGAACGGATTGGGGGAGTAGTAGTGGGTGGGGAGGCCAGTTAAGAGGCTGACACCGACGGGGCCCTAGAGCAGTCAACTGAACTGAGAGAAAATTAGGAGGTAGAGTCAACAAAAATGTTCATGGAGTGATAACATGTTTTATAGATACAGATAACATAAATACACAGGAAGCTCTACTAAAAAAAGAATCAACACAAAGTACTTGTTAAAAAGCAAAAGACAAAAGACAAAACAACAACCTAACGAATGAACCAAGGATAAATTAAAAGCAAGGCCCCATCTGAAAAACAAAAAACTCAGATATAATTGTGAAATGCCAGGTATTTTTTTTTTAAAGCACAATTTATTTCTTAAAAATAGCCACTATAGTCTTTTTTTAAAAAGTTGGCTTGCTTTTTATCAAATTATATAAGATCTGTCACATAGGATTTGTGTCTGTTTTTTACTTTGCCAGTGATTGGAGCGTAGTGATGTGTCTTATGAAGTTAGCCTAAAGAAAGTGTTAATTTGAAAGGAACTCTGTAAGCAGGCCTGGCTAAGTTGTCAGTGCCCGGTGAGAAGGATCAGGACGCTGTCCCAGGGAGGGTGTTCAGTGACAAGGTTGCCAGGGGCAGGGTCAGCTGTGACTCTGCAGACAGACTCACACCCACAGCGTCTACAATACACACAGCTGCTGCCTGGCTGCATTACAAAGGTGTCTCAGCAGAAGCAGTTTGGCTGTCTGAAATATGGCCTTCGCACAATCCTTAGACTATATTTTACAAGTTCATTTTCTAACACACAGGCACGCTTTTATGGCATCTGGAGCACTTTGCTGAATGACTTGGTAGTGCACTGCTGACCAGACAGCACATTTCCAGATTTAGATTATAAGAGAAAAACAGCAAGTGGTAAGTTCAGTTGCAGGTCAATAGATACTTATTCTACAATTCCCTCACTGAGGCCTGGGCCACTTTGTCCCAGGGGGACCAGTGCTGTAAAGCACATTCGGCAGAGATGGCCCTAGGTGTTTGCTTTTACGACTGCTGGCCACACTCACACTGAGAATGTGCTGTTATCACATTGTAAATGTTATTCTTAATATCAGGAAGAGAATTGGGGAGAGGGTCAAGAATTGGCATGTAAAAACTGTGATAGAATTGCCAGTGGGGGGTCTTATTATTTTTTGAGCGTTTGTGAGCTGCAGGTGCAGCTTGTAAAAAACAGAGATGTGAGAGACATTAACCAATGTTTATTGATTTTACTTCAAACTGTGTGCATCTTGTGTGTTTGAGGTTTGTGGTGATGTTGGGATATTTTGGAGGGGACATATGATGTTCACTGACAAATAGCTTATTCCACATGGATCAAAGAGTCTTGGAGGTTTTCAAACTATTTGCCACTTAAAGTTTTTGTCCAATTTTACTTTTAAGAATGAGAGATGTTTATATGTCAATCATAGCTCAATTAGAAAAAAAGAATGAGGGAGGATTAAAAGTTATAGTAGCATTAAATAAATATATGAAATCTTAATTTTAAATGGTGGCTATCAGCAAATGTACCCTCAGTGAGAATGACAATTTAGAAACGTTTGTACTGAAGATGCCATTGTTTGACTGCCCACAGTCCCTTAATAATTATGTTATATGCTACACAGTCTTGCCCTCTCTGTCTGGACCTTGGTGGGCTCTTGACTTCACACCCAGGATGTTGCCAGTCCAGATTGACCAGGTACCAGCACCTGTGTACACTTACCCACAAAGATATTATGGGCCCTTCACAATCAGAAGATGGGGGACCGAAGCCTAGGCCAACCAGCTGAAAAGGTCATGAGGTAGCCTTTGAGCCAAGGCAGCCATTTTGGTGAGGTGCAAGGTGAAGTTACCAGGAGGCTAGTTGGTAAAGGGAAAGGATGCAGCTAACATGTGGAGAGGGAGAGATGTGATTGAAGCGTGAAGGAAGAGAATGACTACTCAGGATCCCCATAGTTTCTGAGGCCTAGCCCACTTATCTTTAAAATGAAGCTCATTTTTTCTTGAGGTAACCTGAATGATGCTCAGTCTTCACTCCCAGAGAGAAATTATCTTCATCAGTGACATCTGCCTGGGTGGTTGACGAACAGTTACAACTGGCAGCAAGAGAGACAAATCCGACTAGGAATCAAGGTTAGCTATGCAATTTGGTTTTAAATCAGGGAGAATTTTAAAGATTGCTACTTCCTTCATTATTCCTTATTTCTTTGGAGGCAAACAGTATTACTACCATTTATCCAAGACATACTTGCCTGTGTATAAGTTTTGTCCCATCTTTTGTGAGATTTCCTTAAAAGAAAATACTATCACTATGATGGCTTACTCTTAAGCTTTCACAAAGCAAAACAAAAACTCCACTAGATCTACCTGTGTCCTCTGAGGTTGGATTGAAAAAAAAGGGGGAGGTTGTGAAACCAAGCCAATGCGGTGACCGTGAGCCAGATTACTAAGATGGGACCCATGTAGGAGTTGAGTCAGTAATAACATGCCTCTTGCTGCAGCTCAAGTTGCCTGCAAACCCCCACGCTTTTTAGCAAATCTTATTTTGAATGTCAGAGTGCACAGAACTGTTCTCTAGGGTTGGGCTAAATTTGACTCTGTGGGAGAATAAACCTAGAATTCCAAAAGTGGTGATCCCAACAGAGTATGTGATGCAAGACCCATTTTCCCCTTGTGCTGGGTGGCTTTGTTCAAATCTCATGCAGAAATGAGAGATGCCAGACGTCGTGTTGACTTGCCCCAACATAAGGTAGTAATTTAGGTTTTATTTTAAATAGGCATTAGAGTCTGGGTAATCCAAAATTTTAATTTAGGAAGGAGCCTGGGAGAATGGCAGCAGGCAGGAGTTAGGTGGCCCTCTGATCAAGGGTAGGGAGTGGAGGAGTGAGGCCTCACGTTCTTCGGTCCAGTTCTGGAAGAGTTACTTGTGATAAACTAAAGGCAAACTCTAAGCTTGTGTATTAACAGGATTCTGTAGACAGATTTAAAGGAGATTTTGGATGTTGTGATTTGGATAGCAGTTTCTTCCTTGAACATGCAGCTGATTGAGTAAACTTGAATGATTAAAGCATTATAAACTGACTGCGGTGTTTAAACACTGACCCAGTTTTAGCAATGACCTAATCAGGGTGGCCTGGGAGAAGGGGGCTCAGGCAGCAGCTTCTAAGAAACAGCTCAGAAGGATTTCTCCCAGCTCTTCTCAGGCAGACACAAGGGGCTTTTGCATTCTTTAAGCAAAGCCCAGGGATTGCATGAAGAATTCTCTCCCAAAATGCTCCTCTAAGCAACTTCTTCTCGATTCAAGTCGAAGCTTGCGATGCCGGGTCATTCTCTGGGTTTGAGGATGGACAGTGTATTCACTCACTAAATACTTACTGAACACATACTACCGTGTTTCCCCGAAAATAAGACCTAGCAGGGCAATCAGCTCTAATGTGTCTTTTGCAGCAAAATTAATATAAGAACCGGTCTTATTTTACTATAATATAAGACCAGGTATCATATATCATATCATGTCACGTCACTTCACGTCATATCATATCATATATCATATCATATCATATACTGGGTCTTATATAAAATAAGACCTGGACTTATATGATACAATATAATATAATACACGGTCTTATATGATATAAGACCGGGTTTTGTATTAATTTTTGCTCCAAAAGACACATGAGAGCTGATTGTCCACCTAGGTCTAATTTTCGGGGAAACACAGTATATCTCAAGTACCATGTAGGAGGCTGAGAACACAGCAGAAAATAAAACAAGCCTCTGTTCTCATGGAGCTTACTTACTAGTGCAGAAAACCCCGAGTTCAAATCCTGACTACATCAGTTATTAGCTCCTTCAGTTACTTAATCTTGAATAAGTTAACCTGTCTGTGCCTCTAGTTTCTGTGTCTGTAAAACAGGGTGACATAATTTTACTTACTGCATAAGGTTGTTTTGAGGAGTAAATGAGGCAATACATGTATAGAGCTTACAACAGTGGAGGCATTATAGTAAGAACTAAGTAGTAACAATTCCCCATCAGATGAGCTTTAGCTGCTGCTGTAAGGACGGGGAAGAGGAAGAAAACATTCGTGTTTCTGTTTAGTACAGAGGAAGTGTTTCAGTGAGGCCTTCGGCTGAATGTGTCTGTTGGGTGTGGAGTTCAAAACTTGTGAAAAGCAAACGAACCCAGAAACCCTCATTTCAGCCTTGGAAACAGAAGCCTAAGTGGAAATGCCCTATAGAAATTGATTGACTATTCTTTCCATAGGGCTTTAGCTATCACATTTAGAGTCAAGAGATCCTTCTTGGAATAAGTAGGTAGTATTAAAAATGTGGCCTTTCTGGGAGGACATGCTATTCCCATGCTATAGTGGTAGATTTGCTATGTGGATTAGCTGGTGGCCCACCTGCCATTCTGAAACACGGATTCTGCTTTGCGTTGGCGAGAGTGATTTGGTAACTCAATTTTTATACACATCTTGAGAAGTCTGTGTTTTCAAATCCTGATGTTAAAGTAAATCAGGCTCTTTGAGCTGACCTACTAGTCACCTACTAATTAAGCTACTACCTCCTAGCTTAATTTCTTTATCTACAAAACAGAAGAAGCTGAAGGAGCAATCTTTAGTTAAGCAATAGTACCCTAGGAAGCAGTTCTATACTAATTATACCCACATACCTAGAGTACCTGTGCTACAGTGTAGCAGATATCAAAGCACATGTGTCTTTTTAAAAATATTTTATTGGGGAATATTGGGGAACAGTGTGTTTCTCCAGGGCCCATCAGCTCCAAGTTTTTGTCCTTTAATCTAGTTGTGGAGGGTACAGCTCAGCTCCAAGTCCAGTTGCCGTTTTCAATCTTAGTGGTAAGCGGCACAGTGGCACAGCCCACCATCCCATGCGAGAATTGAACCGGTAACCTTGTTGTTGAGAGCTCACGCACTAACCAACTGAGCCATTGGGCCACCCCACGGAGGCTCAGCGGCAGCTCTAGTTGTGGAGGGCTCAGCTCACTGGCCCATGTGGGAATCAAACCGGCAACCCTGTTGTTCAGAGCTGGTGCTCTAAGCAACTGAGCCATCTGGCCGCCACAGAAAGCACATGTATCTTGTTCCAAGGTGATAGTCACATATACCTGGAATAGGTTCTGATGAGCAATGTCACTTCAGTTATGTTTAGAGACATGACACTCTTTAAATAGCCATTTGTTCATCCCAGATGCTTCCAGTTGTTATGGACTGCTCCTTTGAAATTTCCAAATATGGTTCCGGAGAAAATGGGTACATGTTATTTCTGTTCGGAGCAAAGGCTTTTTGGAACAAGGGCTGTGTTACTGATGAAAATGTTATATTGGGTCTCATGGCAATTCATTTATTGCTTTCTTGACCCTGTGTCATCCAGGGAGTGTCAAAACCACATGGTGCTTCTGAGCCCTACAATTTTTTTACAGTTAAGTCTCTGATTTAGCTGACAGATGTTAAAACACAGACATAGCCAAATAACTCCCCAGGGACAACACAGATGCAAAACTGAAAAGTGCATTTATTCCAGCTTGGGGAGGGATTACAATGATGCTCCAAATTTTCCCTGATAACCCTTACATTTTTTTTTTTTCCTGGTAGCCTAATATGGTTTGGGTTAGAGGAAACAGAATCTCTTCTGGTTGATTCAATCTCCCATCCGTACTTTTAAGAAAATGTGCAGATCTGGAGCTCAGGCAGGAGACCATGGGAATATTAACAATAATAATGGGTTCAAGTCTCTTTTATGGCCAGCGTAGCTCCGACTGAGCAACCTTTGGCTCGGAAGAGAGTAAAAAGAGGTCTTAGATCCAGAGGGCACGTCTCTTTCCTTGGTGCTCATACAGTCATGTTATGGATTAGGAAATATGAAGCCCACAGTGATTTTTCTCTGGATCACAGACAGGACTAGCAAAACCAGCCATAGAACCAAGTCTCCTAATTTCCATCCGGGTCTCTTCACATTGGGTCCTGCATCCTCTGTCTGACCTCTAGATTCTCCCTCAGGTTTTCCCTTGTGATTGGTGTTGGAGATCAGGGATGTACAATGGAGGTGGGCAGGACCTCTGCCTCTGCCCTATGTTGAGCATGCCTCATCTCGGCCCATTTCCTCTTGGGAAATGATAGCTACACACATGGTTAGATTGTCTGACTATAGAGATAGTTCAAACCTGCGAGTTGATAAATGAAGAAACTGAGCCTCAAAGAGAGGACATGCCTTGCCCAAGTTTCCGCAACTAGTCAAGAAAACAATTCCATATTGATCGAGCACTTAATATAGGCCAGGCCCTATGGAATCTGCTGGGGACTTGACCAAGACTAAAACAGATGTGGTTCTTACCTGGAAAAACTTACTGTCCAGTAACAAGAGAGGAAACAGACACAAATGGGTGAAATTTTGTGAGGGGGAAGTGCAGGGTCCTGTTGGAGAACTTAACCTGGTCTTATAGAATGTTAGTGGAGAATTAAAAGCTAGGGAAAGATACAAATAAAAAAAAAATAGTGTCAGTCTTTTACAAAAAGAGTAATTAATTTATTGGGGTAACATTGGTTAATAACATTGTATAAGTTTCAGGTGTACAATTCTTTTTTTTAAAATTTTTAAAAAATTTATTGGGGTGACAATTGTCAGTGAAATTACATAGATTTCAGGTGTACAATTCTATACACATCTATGTACTGCATTGTGTGCTCACCACCCAGAGTCTAGTCTCCTTCTGTCATCACTTATTTAACCCCCTTGACCCTCTTCATCTTCCCACTACTCCTCTTTTTCCCTGGTAACCACCATACTGCTGTCTGTGTCTATGAGTTTGTTTATTTGTTGCTTTCTGTTTTATATTCCACATATTAGTGAAATCATACGGTTCTTGTCCTTTTCTGTCTGACTTATTTCACTTAGCATGACATTCTCAAGATCCATCTATGTTCTCATAAATGGCAATATTTCATCATTTTTTATGGCTGAATAGTATTCCTTTGTGTGTATATGTATATATGTGTGTGTATATATGTATATATATGTATATATATATACTGTGTATATATATATACTGTGTATATATATACTGTATATATATATATATATATATATATATATATATATATATATATATACTGTGTATTCTTTGTCTAATCATCCATTGAAGGACACTTAGGTTGTTTCCATGTCTTGGCCACGTCAATAACAATAGGGGCTACATATATCTTTACGAATAAGTGTTTTCAAAATTTTCAGGTAGATACTCAGAAGAGGGATTGCTAGGTTATATGGTAGCTCTAAATTTTTTGAGGAATCTCCATACTCTCTGCCATAGAGGCTGCATTAATTTGCATTCCCACCAGCAGTGTATGAGGGTTCCCTTTCCAACACTTGTTACATCCTGTCTTATTGATAGGAGTCATTCTAACAGGTATAGCTCATTGTGGTTTTGACTGGCGTTTTCCTTATAGTTAGTGAGGATGAACATCTTTTCATATAACTGTTGGCCATTTGTATGTCTTCTTGGGAAAAGTGTGTGTTCAGGTCTTGTGCCCGTTTTTTAATTGGATTGTTTGTTTTTTGTTGTTGAATTGTATGAGTTCTTTGTATATCTTGGATATTAGCCCCTTATTGGAGGTATCGTTTGCAAATATGTTCTTCCATTTGGTTGGTTGCATTTTTGTTTTGTTGATGGTTTCATTTGCTGTGCAGAAGCTTTTTAGTTTGATGTAGTCCCATTCATTTATTTTTACTTTTACTTCTCTTGCTTTTGGAGTCAAGTTCATAAAAACTCCTCTGAGACAAAGGTCCATATGTTTAGTGCCTATGTTTTCTTCTATGTATTTGATTGCTTCAGGTCTTATATTCAATTTCAGGTCTTATTAATCAATTTTGAGTTAATTTTTGTATATAATGTCAGAAGCAGTCTAGTTTTATTCTTTTGCATGTGGTTTTCCAATTTTCCCAACACCATTTATTGAAGAGGGTTTCTTTTCTCCATTGTGTGCTTTCAACTCCTTTATCGAAAATTATCTGCCCATATATATGTAGGTTTATTTCGGGGTTCTCAGTTCTGTTCCATTGGTCTGTGTGTCTGTTTTCCTGCAAGTACCATACTACTTTGATTGTTGGAGTTTTGTAATGTAATTTGAAGTCAGGGAGTATGATGCTTTCAGCTTTGTTCTTTTTTCTCAGGATTGCTTTGGCTATTCAGGGTCTTTTGTGGTTCCATATAAATTTGAAGATTGTTTTGTTCTATTTCTTTGAAAAATGCCATTGGGATTTTGATGGGGATTGCATGAAATCTGTATATTGCTTTCGATAATATACCCATTTTAACTATTTTAATTCCTCCAATCCATGACATAGAATATCTTTCCATTTCTTTGTGTTTTCTTTAATTTCTTTCAACTTCATCTTGTAGTTTTCAGTGTACAGGTCCCTCACTTCCTAAGTTTATTCCTAGGTATTTTACCTTTTTTCCTGCAGTTGAAAACAGCATATTTTTTCATTTCTTTGTCTGATATTTTATTGTTAGTATATAGGAACACTAAAGATTTTTACACATTGTTTTTGTATTCTGCAACTAATATTGATATATTTGTTTATTGTTTCTAATAGTATTTTGGTGGCATTTTTAGTGTTTCTGTATATAGAATAATGTTATCTGCAAGTAGTGAATTTTAAAAGGATAGGCATTAAATCTTCTTTGAAGGTTTGGTAGAATTCACCAGTGAAATGATCTGGTCCTAGATTTGCATTTTTTGGGAGGGTTTTGATAACTGTTTCAATTACCTTACTGTCGATCAGTCTGTTTAGGTTTTCCAGTTCTTCATTGTTCAGTCCATGAAGGTATATGTCTAAGAATATATTTCTAATATATTTCTAAGAATTTGTCTATTTCTTCCAGGTTATCAAATTTGGTGTTATATAGCCTTTCATAATATTCTTGTATAATCCTTTGTATTTCTGTGGTGTCCATTGTAACTTCTCTTTCATTTCTGATTTTGTTTGAGTCTTTTCTCTTTTTTCTTGGGGAGTCAGAGGTTTGTCAATTCTGTTGGTCTTTTCAAAGAACCAGCTCTTTTTTTTTCATTAATTTTTTATGTTGTCTTTTTGTTCTCTTTTTCATAAAATTATATCTCTAATTTTTAGTATTTCCTTCCTCCTACTGAGGTTAGGCTTCATTTTTTTTTCTTTTTTTTCTAGTTCTTTAGGTTGAATTGTTAGATTGGTTATTTGAGATTTTTCTTGTTTCTTCAAGGAGATCTTAATGCTATAAACTGCCCTCTTATTACTGCTTCTGCTACACCCCAAATATTTTGATATATCGTATCATCATTCTCATTTGTCTCTATGTATCTTTTGACCTTTTCTTTTATTTCTTCTTTGACCCCATAGTGTTCAGTAGCATGTTATTTTTATTTATTTTTTTTTTAATTAATTTATTTATTAGTTTCAGGTGTACAAAACAAGGTAATACTTAGACGTTCATCATTTATATCCCTCATACTGTGAACCCCCCTCCCCCCATCCACTATCCCTCCGACCTCACACTGAACCATCACATTATATATATAAAATTATAGTTGGCATTCATTAATGTTTAGCTTCTGATGTACAATGCCATGATCAGGTATCCACAGTATCCCTGAGGTGGTCTCCCAAATAGGACGCATGTCCATCGGATACCCAACAAAATCTTTACAACATTATAGAATACCTTCCCCAAATTAATTTTCAAAAGAAAAACCCTGAGGCCATCTTGTGGTTACCAGCTGCTTCCAAATCCCTTCACCTTTCCCCTTATCCCCAACCCCCTCCCACACACCCATCTAACCACTCTCGGTTTTTTCTCTGCGTCCCCAAAACTGACTCTGATTAGTTCATTCACATAGTCTTTTCTTTAGATTCCATATATAAGTGAGATCATATGGTACTTGTCTTTCTCTTTCTGACTTATTTCACTTAACATAATGTTCTCTAGATCCATCCATGTTGCTGCAAATGATAAGATTTCTTTCTTCTTTATGGCTGCGTAATACTCCATTGTATAAATGTACCACAGCTTCTTAATCCAGTCATCTACCGATGGGCATTTTGGTTGTTTCCATATCTTGGCTATTGTGTAAAGTGCTGCAATAAACATAGGAGTGCATACAGATTTTTGAATTGGAGTTTTGGATTTCTCCGGGTAGATGCCTAGGAGTGGAATTACTGGATCATAGGGTAGTTCCATTTTCAGATTCCTGAGATACCTCCATACTGTTTTCCATAGTGGCTGCACTAATCTGCAGTCCCACCAACAGTGCACTAGCGTTCCCTTTTCTCCACATCCGCGCCAGCATTTGTTGTTTGTTGATTTATTGATAATAGCCATTTTGACTGGAGTGAGGTGGTATCTCATTGTGGTTTTTATTTGCATTTCTCTGATGGTTAGTGAGGTTGAGCATTTCTTCATATGTCTTCTTGCCTTCTGTATGTCCTTTTTAGAGAAATGTCTCCCCAAGTCCTCTGCCCATTTTTTAATTGGGTTGTTTGTTTTTTTGGAGTTGAGTTGAGTAAGTTTTTTATAGATTTGTGATATTAATCCCTTATCAGATATATCATTGGCAAATATCTTTTCCCATAGAGTAGGATCCCTTTTTGTTTTATTGATGGTTTCCTTTGCTGTGAAAAAACTTTTTAGTTTGATGTAATCCCACATGTTTATTTTTTCTCTTACTTCGCTCGCGCGAGGGGATATATCAGTGAAAATCTTACTCCGGGTAATGTCCATGAAGTTTCTTCCTATATTTTCTTCTAGATATTTTATGGTTTCAGATCTTACATTTAAGTCTTTAAGCCATTTTGAATTTGTTTTTGTATATGGTGTAAGGAGGTGGTCCAGCTTCATTTTCTTGCATGTGTCCGTCCAGGTTTCCCAACACCACTTATTGAACAGACTATCTTTACCCCATCGTACATTCTTGCTTCCATTGTCGTAGATTAGATGGGCATATAGGCATGGATTTACGTCTGGACTCTCTATTCTGTTCCATTGATCTATGTATCTATTTTTATGCCAGTACCATGTTGTTTTGATTACTGTAGCCTTGTAGTATAGTTTGAAATCAGGTATCGTTATACCTCCCACTTTGTTCTTATTTCTCAAGATTGCTGAGGCTATCCGGGGTCTTTTATGGTCCCATATAAATTTTAGGATTATATGTTCTATTTCTGTGAAAAACGTCGTTGGTAGTTTGATAGGAATTGCGTTGAATATGTATATTGCCTTAGGCAGTATAGACATTTTAATTATATTAATTCTTCCTATCCATGAACATGGAATGTGTTTCCATCTATTTATGTCTTCTTTCATTTCTTTCTTCAGTGTTGTATAATTTTCTGAGTACAGATCCTTTACATCTTTGGTTAGATTTATTCCCAGATATTTTATAGTCTTTGGAGCAATTGTAAATGGAATTGTTTTTTTAATTTCTCCTTCTGCTATTTTATCATTGGTATATACAAACAGTAGCATGTTATTTAATCTCCACATATTTGGGCAGCTTTCTTTTTGCAGTTAATTTTCATTTTCAAACCACTGTGGTCAGAGAATATGCTATGTATGATTTGAACCTTCTTTTTTAAATTTATAGAGACTAGTTTTGTGCCCCAACATATGGTCTATCCTTGAGAATAATCCTTGTGCACTGGAGAAAATGTATAGTCTGTTGTTTTAGGATGTAAAGCTCTGTAAACATTGATTATGTTCATTTGATTTTAATGTGTCATTTAAGGCAATATTTTCTTATTGATTTTCTGTTTGATTGATCTATAGGGAAAGATACCTTTGAGGTGATCTGCTTTATTACCCTATATATATATTTGGATCAATTAAAAAAAGTCTCTTTCACATAAGGTATTCTGGTGCTTTTCAGACTTTTTTTTATCATTACCTTATTATTTACTATACTGAAACATCTGCTCAAATTATGGCCTCCTATAGGCCACCCTAGGAGAAAAATGAGGTAGGGGAGGGCTGGTTGTCAGGGGTCATAGGGGAGCTGAGGCTCATTGTACCCTTGAGGGAGAGCTGTTGTCTCCATGGCTTCTGGTTGCCTCTAGAAAAAAAAAATCTATAACTCTACTCATGGATTTGTGACATTTGCCAATTGCCAGCATTTGCCTAGGTTACTGTCATGTATCCTGGTAACATGGCCCCTTCTGAATGCACAGACCTCTTTTCTCCATGTTTCATTTTTCAAATTTTGGAACTTTTGTACATGACAGCCATTTTATCTTGTTGGAGGAGAGTGCCCCATGACTTTCTCTGAGTTGTGCTCCTTCACCCCTTTCTGGTCAAAGCCTACCTCTTCTTGATCAGCTCCACCCCTTCCTCTAGCAGCTCCCACCCCGCCCAAACCAGCTGTGACTGGTTTTGTATATGGCTATATATTTAAAACAATTTGTGTTCCGTCTCTTTTCATTTTGTGCATCCTTTTTTCTCCTCTGGATTACAAGTGTCCTGAGAAGAGGGCTTGGGCTCCTATTTCCTGTAGGGCTTAGATTACAGAGAGCACAGTTGGCTGACAGCTGGACAGACTGGACCCCACTACTTCAAAGGCAGATGGGAATCCATTCCCACCTTCTCCTTGTTTTCCATGTTGGTGAGATAAAACTCAAGCCCAGCCTCCAGGCCATCGAGACAGAGTGAGACTCTGCACACTGTTAGCTGTCAAGAACGGGTGTGACTGGACTCACAAGACTTGGGAAGGGAATGCTCATCTATTGGGATGGAGTGTTTCAAGTCATACCCACTTTGTTGTTTGTTGACAGCAGAGTAAATTATCACCACCGTTATGGGCATTTATAGGGCCAAAGGCAGAAATGCCATTTCTGGGTTTGTACCTTCAAAGAATTGAAAGTAGGGTCTCAAAGAGGTGGTTACACCCTCATGTTCATATCAGCATTATTTACAATAACCAAGAGGTGGAAACAACCCATGGTCCATTGATGGATGAATGGATAAGCAAAATGTGGTTTATACATGCAATGGAATATTAGTCAGCTTACAACATAAATGAACCTTAAGGACAATATGCACAGTGAAACAAGACAGTCACAAGAAGACAGATACTGTATAATCCCTCTTATATAAGGTACATAGAATAGTTAAAATCACAGAGACAGTAAGTAGAATGGTGGTTTCCAGGGACTGGGTAAGGGGTGAATGGGAGTTACTATTTAATAGGCAAAGAATTTCAGTTTTTCTAGGTGAAAAGAATTTTGGAGATTGGTTACATACAATGTAAATATACTTAATACTACTGAACTTCACAGTTAAAAGCGGTTAAGATGGTAAATTTTATGTTATGTGTATTTTATCCTAATTAAAAAAGAAAATAAAGCGAACTCTAATGCCCAGGCTGTAGCACAGACCAATTAAAATAGAACCTCTGGGAGAACCTCAGGTCTCCATATTTAAAAAATTTTCTCAGGTTAAATCAAGGTGGAGAACCACAGGACTTAAGGCAGGTAATCCAATTCAGAGGTCACGGCTGTAATCCAGGAATACAATGAGGAGGAAAGGGGCCACAGGGAATAAGACAAATTGGATGGTTTGAAGGGAGAAATGTCAGTGTTCAGTGACAGATTAGATATAGGGAAGAAGACAAAGAATGGACCTAAACGGTTCCCAAGGTCTTAGACTAAATTGTGGATTTGTGAAAAACTGAGTGTTTATGCGGAGGTGTTTGGGGGTGATAATTTATTTGCTGGTTTGGTAATGTACTTGGGTAGAAATTTCTTAAAGGCAACTGAAAATTTTCATACTCAAAAACAATTCATGCATTTACCCCGTAGAAGTCAGAGTTCCATTTTTACTACATTAAAAGTTAATTTTATTAAAAAAAAGACCTAAGGTGGAAAAGTTGCCCAATGGATATTATAGCTTCAGGAGCCAATAATACACCTATTATTTCAGAGCTCCTTTTGGCACAACTGTGAATTTGGAGAGCTTTATCTGAGGCTGCCCTTCCCTTGTTGGTCTCCTCCCTGCCTCTGAATGTTTTATGTAGCTCCTCTTTTTCAGGATCCCATTTACGTGTGCTTGACCAGTTCCTCTCACCTTCTGGAAAGCTCATACTAATCAAATACATGTTAAGGCAATAGAAACTTCCCACATTAATTTTTCTGACAGCATTCGTATTTTAAAAGCAAATTGAATGAAAGGAACAATATTTGATAAAAAAGAATAAAACTCGAATGATACTATTTCAGGAAGGAGAAATTTTGCATAAGAAATTTTGATATTTTCAGTTCTCTGGAAAACACCTCCATAAACAGCCCTGGCTGGATGTTCATACCTAGGTGAGTGAGTGGGGGGCTCAGTGAATCATGTGCACCCGGAGAGATTAATGGGCAATGGGAGGAGATTAACAAGTTACCTACATGATCTAGCCATATGGATGATGGGGAGGAAAATCAGTGGGACATTGAATAAATCATTTTCCTTCATCATGGGATCATGTTTTCTAAGCAGAACAGAGTCAGGTCCTTCTACTCTACCCGCAGTATTCAGTAGACCGAGGATTAAGGGAGACCTCAGAAACTTTCCCCCAAATGGACGTTGAGATGCCTTCACCACAGTGCCCATAAAGCACGCTGTGACTTCAAGCCATTGCCACGTTTATTTTGGACAATTCAAAGAGGAAAGCCTAGGCTACCCCTGGAAACAGGGAGAAGAAGAAAGAAAAAGGCAGACAAAACTCCTGGAACAGCATGCAGAGTTGTTAAGCTTTGCTCTATCTTTCGAGTTCAGTGTCTAGCACGTATCGGTGGTGAATAGATACTTGTTGAATGAGTGAAGACTTGGTAGAAGTAGTTTCTGTGTGATTAATTTTACAGTTGTCGTTTTGTTGTGCTGATTATGGGTGGTGGCATGTTGAAGGAAAACCCAGAAGGCTGGATTCCAGTCCTAGTTTTGTCACTCATTCGTTCTGTGACATTGGCCCAGACACCTTGATTTCTCTGAGCTTGTTTCTCACCTGAAAAGTGTAGTTGTTTGCATGAAATGAGATAAAGGGCATGGAAATGATTGAAAAATCTACGATGCTCTAACAATATAGAGTACAATCATTTTGAAAGCACTTGGCCTTGTAGAGGACTGTGTGAATTAGATGTGTATTGATCAAGACATGCATCTCATTTGGCAAAAACTGAAAGTAAAACTCGTATACTTTAGGATGTGAAAATAAACTCAGCAACTTGTGTAACCCTAATTTCAAGAAGTAATATATTCATTTCAAGTAGGAAATTTGTAAAAAAATAAAACCAAAACTAAGATGTGAACAGTGTTCAACACTGTTGCCTTTGTCTTACTCCTGAAGTCCAACATTTTTACAGTTTTTCCTAAGAAATTTATATCGGGGTTAAAACTCATCAGTATCTGTGAACAAATACTGAGTTCCTACCATGTGCCAGGCAATGGTAGGCACCAGGTATCAGGGTTATGCTTCTACTACTATTCTTAAAGCAATTACTGGTTTATTTGGCCAGTAGATGCTAGTCTTTCCAGGTGTGTGTGTGTGTGTGTGTGTGTGTGTGTGTGTCCCCTATCATAACAGTTTCATCAGCTTGGCAAAGTGCTGTATTCACTTATTTACATAACAAATACCTTTCCGATGTGTTAACAACCCTAACAGGTATGGGGTCACCAGGAATTTTATGCATATTTTCCTACCTCTAATCCTAGTCTCAGGTATATTCTTGAATAGCCATTGAACATCAGGTTAATATTAGCTGCATTGAATTAAGTAGTAGTTACCTAATATTGAAGACAATATTAACAAACCCTTTTTGCAGTGCAGAAAGTTGAGCTGACCTCATATTTGACTTTGGCTAAAATGAATTATGCTTAAATATTTTGCAGTGGTTTTTAGGTTTATAAAATTTGGCTTCTCTATAGTATATTAAAGGATTTGTTTAAATGTTGACTATAAATTTGATAAAAGTGACAAAGCATCTTGCACTTTTTGATTATATTTTTTCTCAAAATACAGCTAAAGCTTTATTCATCATACTGAGAATTAGAAAGGGCAAATGACCATCTTTTTTTGTTTTTTAAACCAATAGATCCTTGGACAGTAATTCTCTTTATAACATTTTGCAAGTGCCATAATCTGGGTAAAGGGAGTGATAAAACTCAATGCATTGCAAGAAATAAACACGCTCACGATGACACTTCTATGTCATATACATCTGCTGCTTATGTACTTAAAAAGCTAAATAGGAAAGTCTTACTCATCTTGGTAGAAAAACAGGGTAGAGATTACAATTTGGGGACTT
Source organism: Rhinolophus hipposideros (assembly GCF_964194185.1). Lineage (NCBI taxonomy): Eukaryota > Metazoa > Chordata > Mammalia > Chiroptera > Rhinolophidae > Rhinolophus > Rhinolophus hipposideros. Next base: position 19,497,306 of record NC_138050.1, read on the forward strand.
CGTGATATTTTGTCTGTGTGCAGTTTGTCAAAACGCAATTTGTCTAAAGCTGGAAAAGGATATGGTTTGGCTGACTAAACTGTGAAGTGATACAAGTGATACGTAATGATAAAAATGCTTAGGGGAATTTTCGGGGCGCTCAAGTCATGTGTACAGTACTGTGTGGGTGTAAAGAGCAGACTTCTCTGTGTCTCTTTTTGCACAGTTTTCAAAACTGTGACTGTTGCCGACATTTTATACCACAGGCTGGACCATTAAATTACAATTTACGTGCTCACTTGTAAATACGCAAGTGGCGGAGTGAAAACTCGGGCATACGTTGATATGCTTCGTTCTCACATGCCTGTCCTCTTTTTAAATTGCACTGGATACTTTTGTTTGGGAATCCAGGGCCCTCTAAGCTAAGAGCGATTTGAGTGAGAACTCCAGAACCGACTTATTTTCGTAAGTGCTCCCTGAAGGGAGATTTGGAGGATAATTTAGAAAAGCTAGTCTCCCAATCCTCAAACAAAAATACTCTTTCTGACCCACTTGCCATAATGGGTGAAATTCTGACTTGAAGGGATTTCTTCTTCCCAACACCGGGGTTTGGATGTCCCTTGGATATTTTAGCGGGACCCGTTATTCAAACTCATTTTCAGTTTCATGTGTAAAATGGGGCCACTGATAACTGATCAGTAATCGGTGAAATGATACTTACTAATACTTAAAATGAGGCCACTGATACTTACCAAAGGGGGTTTTTGTGGAGATCAAATGAGACAATGCAAGTGAAATGCTTGATGTAATGCTCAATGGGGATAGTTGTGCTTGTTACTGGTTTTCTTCTTCTTAGGAGAAAGAGGAGGAGGAAGAGTAGGCCATTCCATAGTCGGGGATTTTTTTCCCTTTCCCAGCTACTCTGGGAGATTACAGATATGCTGAAGGGAAAGCTTTGTCCTTAATTGCCTGAAAGGGCTTCTTGTGGGGGCCTCAGCAAGAGAAACCCCAAATGAAATTTAGAAAGAGGATGTGTGAGGATACTACATCTGTAAGGTGCTTTACCTTTTCAAAACACTAAGTCATCTGCTGATTTGTTCCTGCAATGTATGGGTGAAGGTGGCAGGGTACGGATCCCTTTTCTAGAGGTGAGGAAACTGGAGTGCAGATAGGTGAAGGAGCCCACCATTTGTCACACAAGTTAGTGGTAGAACTTGGATGAAGACCCATGTCTCAGACTCTGAGCACAGCACCCCTTTCTATTCTATGACATTCTCAGAATCAAATGATCTCCTTTAAAGGTTTGTGCTCAGAACTTGGGTCCCTATGGATGAACTTGTTATCAGCATCCTACAAAACAGCAGGGATGGGAAATATTGTAGACTCACGTTCCAAACGTCTAGTTCCATCTGGAGATGGCTGAAGGTATAGCCCTGAGTCAGGTGAGTTTTCACTTCCTGGCTATGGATGGAGGTTTTTGTCCCTGAACGTGGGCTAGGCAAAATCACTGACGAGGGGGGTGGCACTCCAGCCCTGAGTGCTAATGCCGTCTCTGCACTGTACTTCAGAGTCCAGTGGCTACATTTGAAAGGAATGAAAAGGAGATGCCAGTAACGTTGAGAAATAACAAGAAAGTATGCTGCTTTTTTACCGGCTACCTTCCTTCTCCCCTCTTTTTTTCATTTTATGGATTCAAAATAATTCCAGAAAATCAGAGAGGTCCTATAAATGTTAAGCCTTTGTGTTATGACTTTAACTACAAAGCCTTCAGGGACGTTGGATTTCCTAATGCTTTTGGGTAGCTGCAAAATTTAATTTTAGGTAGGAAAGGGTTAATTTAGGGTCAGTGTAACTCCCTGATTATCAGCGTGCACATCCTATAACCATGTATGAAAAATTCAATAACATGAAAGGTAATTTTCTGGGAAAATCAAAATAGTACACAGGTCTTTGGCCAGAAATAAGGATTTGGGACATTTCTTCATACATAGAGAATTCTCTAGTAGGCAAATTTGGATTCATGTTACTCATTATAAGTTAATGTAGAGTATTTATGGTTTATTAATAGTGTATTATAGTTTAGCTCTGTTTTTATTTTTTTATAAAGAAGAGTTAAAGTGATTTAGATAAGAACACAGATAAACTAAGACCAAAACAGATGAACTCAAGACAAAAACTAGAAAGAACAAAGGAAGAAGGAGAGGATGATTGAATAGCAGTAAGAACTCCTGGCTGAAGAAAGCCTGGTTGAGTGAGAGATGGTGCCAGAATGAATTGGATAGCTCTCATTGTTCTGTCTAGTACTAGAATGTCTATTTTATTCGTTCTTTCACTTTTTCACTCATTTATTTATTAATTCACGCATTGCAATGAAACTTATTTGATTTAAGTTTGGCACTATGCCGAGCCCTAGAAATACAGCAGTGAACATGATCCAAACATCTTTACCTGCATGGAGCTTATAGTTTTCTTGGGAAGGCATGTAGGCAAATTATTACAAAGTGCTAAGGTCCACAAGATATGCAGAGAATTGTGAAAGCATCCAATAGGTTCCATCTCACCCAGAGTGGAAGTTATGGAGGTTTCTCTGACCCAGTGAAACATAGTAAACAGCCCTACCTTCCCAGTAACATGAACAGCTTATTATTGAAATTTCGAGACTACTTTTCAAAAATTTCGAGACTACTTTTCTTATGTATTCACTGTTACTTTAAAACAAATCAATTAATTAAACCAAAGTTGCCACACACTGTCTATGTGCCAATCACTCTACTAATCCTTATTTGGTGATTTATGTATTGAAATAAGATCAACATTATAGGTAGTTTTTCTCAATATGTGACTTCAATCTTGGTGCTGACTCCCTTTGCTGTCTCTCCAGATATCTTTAACATGAGAGCTTGGCCCGGTCGTAAAAAGTCCATAAGTGTTGGTGTACTTGAATGTCTTGAATGATACAATAGGATAAGTAATCAAAATATTAATACTCCCAGAGCTCTTTAGAGAATTAACTCAAGTTATTAATGAAATTTGAAATGTAGAGTTGGATGATGCAAAGCTGAAAAGCTTTGTTTTGAAAATACTACTATATGGTATGAGGTGTGATCAAACAATACTGTGAATATTTAAATAAAAAAAGTTTATTACAGTAAAAGACACATTGCCATTAATCCCCCTCAAAATACTCCCATTTGCTTTGAATACACTTATCCCATCATCCCGGCCACTTTCTGAAGCAGTTCTGGAAGTCCAACTGAGTGTTGTTAGTTGCCCTGTCATGGCTGCCTCGATGTCCTGAATCGATTCAAAACATTTACCTTTCATGGTCATTTTGACTTTGGGGAAGAGCCACAAGTCACATGGTGCCATATCCCATGAATAAGGTGATGAGAACACACTGTAATGTTTTTTATTTAACAGAAATTGCCTATACCAGAAGCGATGTGTGACATGGAGCATCGTCATGATGGAGGATGATTTACCACACATTTTTAAAACACACCTCGTAACCGTAGCTCACATTTGACTGATTGCACTGAACAAGTTCAAACTTATCACACACTGTTACTAACGTTCAACACTCTGCTTTCCCTATTGAAGATCCCTGCCTTTCCGTTGGATGGCAGTCAGCCAGGAGCATTCACCATATGTTTTGATCACAAGGGAAAGGCTCCATGTCACACATCACTTCTGGTACAGCAATTTCTGTCAAATAAAAACATTACAGTGTGCCCTCGTCTCCCTTATTCACCAGATCTGGCACCGTGCGACTTCTGGCTCTTCCCCAAAGTCAAAATGACCACGAAAGGTAAAGGTTTTGAATTGATTCAGCCAACCTGTGCTATTCTTCCTTATCGTTATCCTATCATCATCCACCCAAAGGACTGGAAGAAACCACAGAGATGATTTGCTTCACCTTCCTCAGAGGTTACTGAGGTAGCCATTGGCATTGTCCACTCCCTGTCATCACTTTAGCTGCTCCCCTCCTTACCTCCAGGCCAGAGGTCATGATCCCCACATCTAACTGCTCAGCAAACTCTTGGATCCCCACACTCATCTTTTCTGACCCTGCCTCCTGTCTTCTCTCTGAATCTCTGCCCAGCTCACTTTCTGACTCTCTTGGTTCTCCTCTCCTCTCTTTCCTCTCATTGTGCCCCATTCAGGCACCATAACCTGGCCATGCAACGCATGCCTCAGTTCAGTCGTGGTTCCTTGTGGGACGCAGCCTCTGTGAGCTGCACATGGCTCTTGGTATGTTCTCTGTAAGGCACATCAAATCTTCTTGTACTTAGGAACACTAGACAGCACTTCTTCACTATGTCTGGGGGCCTTTTTAAACAGTGAAATTACCAATAAAAAGCACAAAGATGTGAAAAATGTGGCACTAAAAAGGACACTTGTTTATAGTGTAAGAGCCAAACAAGAAGGCAGAGTGTTGCCTTGTATGACCCCAGCTGGGAATGTGTAAATCAGATGATTCAAAATTTTCACAGTTTCTCATATCTTCAAATGACCACAGAAGTGCTACGGATATTGCTTTTGGGGTTACAAGTAAATTTAGCAAGAGGGGAATTTGCAGATATGGAATCCGTGAATAATGAGGATTGACTATATATTCATTAAGCTTACACAGTATATGATTAAACTTAATAAAACAAAACATGCAATTTACTACATGTGTGTTACAAAATTTTATATATAGCTTTGTAAAACCATGGTTCTTAATTCCATATTTTTGATCCTGGAAATCTGAAATGAGAAAATTAAAAAAAAGAAAAAAAGAAAAAAAATTAGATCATAAAGTGAGCTATACAAATTTAAAATACATAATCTCTTAAGTTTTAAGCCTCTAGGCTATAGATATTGTTTATATTATTTATATACTTTTTTGTATATATTATATCATATCGTATTTTGTCATCTGTATAGCTCCCAATCTAAAAATGTCCTTTATTGCAGTGGAAAAATTTGAACTGAGATAATTTTCAGTCATGACCTGAAATGTCATGTTTATATCTAAAGAATATATTAAAATCTAAACCCTGTAAATCTAACCTAAAATATTTTTTTTTAATTTTTCTCCTTCACTCTGGTGAAGAATGATCAGCAGGAAATAGCTATTGTTATTATAACGCCATAAAAATCATTTCCAAATTTATGTCTCTAATCTCTTCAAAGGGCAAAGAACTTTCACATTTAAAATATTATGAAGGCAAAGTTGCCTTAGCTGTTAAGTGGAAAATTAACCATTCCAAAGGCAATGATCATATGGAATACATTATTAGGAGCTTTCACTGAGAAGCAAAGGGGAGTTTTGTCTTTCTGGATTAAGAAAACAAGGAGTAGGAAATGGAGGTTTCAGACTAGGAAGGCACTCTTCACTCTGCAGCTGGAGGTTTCCCAGATGTATTGCTGCTTCTCTAGCTATTGGAGACAGCATCATAGAACTCAGTGTCACAGAGTGCTTATGTCACCTCATCTTCCCGGGTGCAGGAGAATGATAGAGTTTGGGAGGTGAGGTGACTGAGCATTTTCAATGCATGTTTATTACAACAAGGATCTGCTTATCCTTGATGCATTGGTAGAGAAACCTATCCAGGAAGATGAACTAGAGCATCATGTAATCTTCCCCCCCCCCCAGTGATCCAGAATGTTCCTGAATACCACACCAAAAGGCAAATCAAGGATTGAGTGTCCAGCCTGACACCAAAGAAGAGTAGGGAGAGATATACAACATGCTGCAACTAGCCCAGACGTATAGTGTAGAGACTTGCTTCACCTGTGGACTCCTTTAGCCTACTGATTTTAGCCTGGTCTGGGGCTGTGCTAAGGGAAGTGTGGTCTTGTGGATACAATTGGAACCCTTTCACAGAAATGCGACATTCTGTGTGAACATGCACAGTATTTACTAATGGAGAGTGAGGATGTGATTTGTGAAACAGTTAAACTCAAGGTGTGTGGCTCTTAACGTGTGCGCCATCACCTCAGCATGAAGAAACTCAAGGACTGCTGGCACCAAGAGAAAAGAATGGAAACAAGGCCGAGACTGGATTTGAGAGTCCGATGTGGAGTCATTTGGCACATTGCAGATATTAATCAGAGCACAGAATTTCTCCTTTGGGTGCTGGGCATGAAAACTGCTGGGAGCTGGACCACAGTTCCCTCAGTGGTACATCTTCTCTCAGCCTCCAATGTGTGGTCAGCCTCACTCTCACAAATTCCACTGAAAATAGTCTTTCTTTTTCATACTTAAAAAATCTTTCCAAACAAGTGTTTCTTTTTAACATTCCCAAAGCAGATTGACTTTTTGAGTTTCATATTGCTTCCAACTCTGTCAATGTCAGAGGCCCCAAATTAATTCCAACATCTCATTGCTGTTTTCCCTTAAGTCCTGATGGTATTGAACTCGCTTTGGTTCAATCTGTTTATGCTTATTAGAATGCCCATTAGACCCACATTTCCACCCCTGTGCCCCATTCGTCTTGGTCCAGAAAAGGCTTGTTATTAGCTTGGCGGTCTTGATAGTCATCTCTATCACTTTTCTTCAATCCATCGGTTATGAAACACTTACATAGATTTAAAATAAGAGAGGAGTCATGTGGAAAGGAGAAAAGGGGCAATTGAATATTATTGGAGCCTTGAGGAATGAGGGCCACAAGGTGAAAACCATTGCATATTAAGTAGCTCAGCCTAATAAAAGCCAAAGGAAACAGCCACAAACGGTTACAGCGCATTCTCAACTGCTTTCGGCCCATTCCCTCCTGCTTCTGTTGGTGATACTTGGACGACGTGTGGCTCCACACACAGGCTCACACATGCCCTGCCCTGACTTCTCAGTTGGTTTTAACCCTGCACATCAGATTCTAGGCCTGTGAAGCTTCATGCCTGTCCAATTGCATGCCCTTCTTGTCAGCTAGTAAGGAGAAGACCTGGGGAAAGCCTTCCCTGACCACACAAGATGAGGCAGTGCCTACTCTCCCACCTTCCCTCTTGTCACACTCTATTGCATCATTGCACTGTATTTCTCTGCCTAGCATTTACTACTGCCTTGTGTATTCATTAGTTAACTTGTGAATTATCTGTCTCTCCCAGCTAGAATGGAAGTCTATGTAAGGAGAGCCTCTGTCTTGTCAGTGTGATTTCTAGGGCCCAGAACTGTCTGCAGCACCTAATACACCCCTAGGAAAATATATGTTTACTGACTGTGAAATGATATGTTGTGAATGTATGCACAGCACCTAGCAAAGTGACTGGCATATAGAAGAGGTGCACGCTGACCCTTCCTTCCCCCACACTCACTGTAAAATGCATCCTCGGTCACAGGCTGAGGGATAAGAGGATCACTATTGTCGACTCAACTTTTAACTGACTTCTTAGGTCTGTTTCTGATTTAGTTTGGCCTTTGGGATGGGCCAGGAGGGTGCAGTGAAAACAAAACCACCAGACTACTGGAAGCTGGAATCTTGGGTTGCAGTCTTGGTTTCAGCTGACTCACTGTGTGAGATGTGGGCAACCTACTTAACCTCTCTGATTCTGTTTCTCCACTATAGAATGAAGAGGCTGGATAGATGATGCCTAAGAGTCCTTGCAAATGTCATTTCTTTACCCGTCTTTAAATGTGAGCACAGACCGCTCTCCTCATATGAGAGTAAACAGACTTACAAAGCATCCTGCCGCCCTCAGAGAAATGCTGCTGCAGCCAAAGTGTAGCGTCATTATGAGTATGCACCACTCTCGTCCTTGTTTCTTGGAAGGCCTCAGAACACGTGCTTCTTTGCCAGGCACTTTGGGATCTTTCTACTTGAAGTGAATTTTATAAATTACCCTTTATGTTTATATAGCATTTTTCACGTAAGGGTATCAAAATTTGTCTACAACCTGTCATTAAGAACCACTGTTTTTAAAGAAGTGAAAGGATGACCTGCTTGAAATCGTAAGAATCATCTACATTTTAGATTCTGTCAGGGCTACACTTTAGGAGTCCAGAGTTACAAAATATGTTTTATATGCACAACCGAAGCCCGCCATAAGCACCTGCTTATTGCATGAGTTAAGAATCTCACTTGCCAAAATGTTACTCCACGAATGACTGGGTTTACTGAATGTGCTTCCTGAGACCATTCACTCTTCAATTGACAGCAGTTTGTGCCTTCCTCCTTAGTTGTCTGAAAACACTCTTGCTTTATGGTGGGTGCTGCCATCTAAAATCCAAACCTACGGTCACTTGTTAATCTTTATCTTATTTGATGGATCTATGGCAGGGTTTTCTGTGCCTTCTTACTAGGTCCCACCTGGTGCTTGTGCTGGACCACACATCTATGCTTTGTACACCCTCTCCTCTGCCTGGAATGCCCCCAACCTCACCTGCGTGGCAAACTCATGCTCAGTTTTGAAGATGTGGCTCAAACATCTCATCCTCTTTGAAGTCTTTCTGACCCACTCTCCCTGTTCTGGGAAGAAGTTGCTTGTCTCTTCTTTGTACTAACATTATGCCAATATATAACAAAGATAAAGTATTTATTATAGATTATGTATTTTTTGCATGTCTGTATCACCTACAATGAGAATTCATTGTGGATAAGAATTTTGTCTTTAAATTTTTATATTCTTAAGCATAGACTCGTGCTCTCATTAAATGTTTGTTGAATGAATGAAAGTATATGATTTAATTTCTGGCCCCAATACCAAAGTTATAAAAAGCTTTTGATTTGTGCATATGAAATACTCTTTGAAATGGCTTTCTGGGTAGTAATGGGATGGGAAAGTAAGTTCAGAAGATTCCATGAATCCTATGAAGGAAGTCTGTAGTTGAATATGGTATAAATCAAGCTTTGTTTTGGTATAAATTAATTCATCCAATTAAGAGATGTTAATTAGATCAACCAGCCAGCAAGGGGATTAGAACTACCACTGTGTTTCCCTGAAAATAAGACCTAGCCAGACCATCAGCTCTAATGTGTCTTTTGGAGCAAAAATTAATATAAGACCCGTTCTTATTTTACTGTAATATAAGATCGGGTCTGATATGATATAATATGACATGATATGATATAATACTGGGTCTTATATTAATTTTTGCTCCAAAACATGCATTAGAGCTGATGGTCGGGCTAGGTCTTATTTTCTGGGAAACATGGTAGTATTCCGATGACGATTTCTTCTTCATCATAAAACATTTAGTTTGCATAGTCTCTAGACACACTAATGAAGTGAAAATTGTACAATACCCGTAGATTGATTGAACTGGCAAAACTTCAAGTACATAAAAAATTATGGCCTATAACTTTTTACTACTTTATCATTTTTAATTGAAAAAATGACTTAACAGAATAGAAAAAAAGTAGGAAAATGATAAATGTGTCATCCTAAGCAACAAATATTTTAATTGTTACATTCTTCCTTCTCATGGGTACATATTTTTACATAGTTGCAATCATGGTATGTTTTCCACTTTTCTATGAACTTTCTATATATATGATCATTTAAAATGTGCGAGTATATATAGCAATGTTTACCAAACATATTTCACAGAATTGTAGTCTCTTGGGATTTTAACTGCTATTATTTGGGGAAAGTAAAACATCTCAGGTAAGTTTGAAAATGTAAACATTTTCCTTTACTGTTGGATTTCTCAAAGCCTATAATATTACATTTTAAGAAAAAAGATGAGAATATGACACATTTTCTTCAAATTAATTTTAACATGAAACTTTTACAAAAATAGACAATGAAATACCTGTTCCACAGATAAATGTTAGAACACACTTCGGAAATCACTGATGGGTATCATTCTGTGGTGTTGTGATAACCTATTTATTAATCCATTCCCCTACTGTTGGACAATGGTATTCAACCACACTTCGGCTAAAGCCCAAGATCCTTAACATGGCCTGCAAATCTGTATGATCAGGTCCCTCTTGGCTTATCTCCCACTGTTCTCCTACCACCCTGCTTCTTGATCTCAGTAAGGTCTTTCCTTTTGCAGGCAGGGCTACAAAACTGTGCATGCGATTTTGACTTTTACAGATAAAAGCACATGTATCATGTTTCTTTCATTTAGTTACTTCCTAGTTTACTACTCATTTTCAGGAAATATCATTAGTAACCTAAAGGAATATAGTACTGTTGGTTTCATCTTCAACCAGCACCATGCTGCGTGGCATTTCCCTGTCTTTTTAGGAACAGCCAATCATGTTTTACTATTATGAATGTTAGCCTCGGCAAAACCAAATGAGGAAGGCACATGATGGATCACAATGCCAAATATCAGTGACTTTCAGACCAGTTATTCTATTCCCTTGGTTGATAAGATTGATTGAATGTCAATCAGCTTTCTTCTTTCAGGGATTTTCAGAATATATGTTTCACATTGTTACATATCATAGCTCCTGAGAATTTTGCTCAGTGTGACCAGGAAGTAACAATTTGCTCTCTTCCACACTCTTGAAGGTCAATGGTGCTCTAAAGAAGTGAAGGATGATTGTTGACCTAGTTAACGCAGCCTCCCAAGAATGCAAATCGAGACCTGGGGTACTCACATGCTTCTCTATGGTTTGCTCCTACTCAGGAATTTTATCAGTAAATAGGAGGAAAGCATAGAAGGAATATTTATCAAAAGTGTAAGTGACTCCAAATCATAGAATGAGGTTTTGGTCCAACCCATTGATTTTATACATGAGCAATGACAGATCCGAGCTTGGGCTATGGCACAACGTTAGGAGGTGCCATATGCGTAGACTGTGGTGTGACTGGAGCTCCTGGAGTTGTTCAACATCGCAGCTCTGTTCAGAGAAATTAAGCGTCTTGGCCAAGGTCTCTTTGTGCCACTCATACATATGTTTGCTGGTAGAATCAAGAATTAAACACTTTTGGGGGGAAGGGGGTCCACACAGTGTGAGGGATATAAATGATAAACATCTAAGTATTATTTTGTCTTGTGCACCTGAAACTAATAAAAAAAATAAAAATATAAAAAAATACATAGCAGTAGTCAGAAAAATAGGCACTGGCAATGGCAAACATGGTCAGGCTTTCTAACAAATGTATTAAACAATAATGACAAAAAAAAAGAATTAAATACTTTTGACAGGCTGGAGAGATGGTGAGATCAATGTAAAGCAAAAAGTGTAAAGTATTCAGTTTAGATTTTGAAATCAATTGACCCATTCCAAGCTGGGGAAAACCGGACTTGTGGGTGTTTAAGTTAAAAAGGTCTTGGTGAGGAGTTATTTAACCACAAGTGCTGTTATGTAACCCAAACATGGTAGCTGTGAAATGGTCTAGTTGGAATTCTAGGCTGAAGTAATGGAGACAGAGAATCCTCCCTCTCTTTTTCCCTCCTTTCTTCCTTCCCTTCCTCTCTCTGTCCCTTCCTTTCTCCTTTCCTTCATTCCTTCTTTCCTTACACATTTATTGAGGGCCCTGGCAATATGCTAGATTCTGGGAATTAAAAAATGAATAATTTATGATTTATTTTAAGAGACTTGCTGTGAAGGAAAGCAGAGAGGCATGAAAACAAATAAATTACAATGTAATGTGATGGTTGTAGCAATAGAAGCATGTAGAGGATACAGACACAGCAATTCAATTCAATAAATACTGGCTTTAGTGACCTTCTACATGCTAGGCACTGTTAAGCCTGGGGGAAACAGCTTAACATAGGACAGACCCACGTCTTGTGGAGATTAAACAAGTAATTACACATGTGTAAGTATTTTGGAAAGGGAAGCACAGCTACCATGAGAGTGAGAGTCAGGAGGAGAAAATGGCTTCCCTAAAGAAGTGATGTCTGTGCTGAGGCTGAATGAAATATACGAGTTGGTCAAGCATGAAGAATACTCCAGACGAATGTCACAGATGAGCTGAGAACTGTCAGGTTTTTTCTTGAAATTTAATATCTTTCACAATAGGTAGTGTTCTTTTGCAGAAATCGAGTGTGATGATTATTTCAAGTTTCTCTCATATTTGTTGGAAAGAAATAACTCAAGAAGCACACACAGTCAGCAAACTTAGAAAGTCATGTTTGTTTTGGCAATGTTGGCCTTACTTGTAGGCAGAATACAAGGTCTTGTCTGTTGTGAATTGAGAGGTTTGGAGCAGACCCTCCACTCCTAGGGAGACTCGTTTCTCAGGGTAGCAATTTCTCTCAAGAGCCTCGTAATATTTACCCACTCTAAGAAGATATAACTTGTAACACATTACTGGGAGTGAGTGCAACAGATTACTTTTCAAAGAAAGCCAGAGGATGGACAAAAACTTGGTGGGGGGGGGGGAAGTGAACAGACGTTAAAGGAGAATGAAGACATTTAAGAGTCTGGTGAATCCACAGAAAGGGGAGGCCTTGGAGCTGGATGGCAAGGTCTTCCAGACTCAAATTGTCTAGAGCTGACCATGAGGGTTGGGTTAAAAGAAAATATTGAAAACTTAAACAATTTTCACAAATGTTCTGAATATAGGACTAGTCTGTGATGAAGAAAAAATGAAAGATCTACCTTGCAAAACGTGCCCCGTGAGACTTCTCTGACCACCCCCGCATGGATGAGGTTAATCACTTTTGCTTCTGTGAATATATATATATATATATATAATATATATACTATATTCTATAGAATATATATACTATATTCTATATATACTATATATATATACTATATATATATCTATATATATACTATACATATATCTATATATATACTATATATACTATATTCTATAGAATATATATACTATATTCTATATATACTATATATATACTATATATATATCTATATATATACTATATATACTATATTCTATATATATATATATATATATATACTATATATATCTATATACTGCATACTATATTATATGTTTGCATGTCCTTGTCTCCTATGCTTTTCTGAACTACTCATTCAGACTTTTCTTCTCAGGACTCTCAGCATCTAACTCAGTACCTGAGATTCGGTACTTTCTTGGATGAATTAAGGAACAATTTTGAGGGAATGGAAGAAGGAATAATGATTTAGGTAGAGGTTGGACAAAATATAAAAATGTTGTGGAAAACAAATAGGGAAAGAAGTGTCAAGTGAGAAGTATTATGATAGCATCTAAAGGGGTCCCGACACAGTTTGGGGCATCAGAAGATGTTCCCTGAGGAAACGATATTGAGTTGAGATCTGAAAGATGAATAGGCATTAACTAAAAAATGAGAGGAAACTCAAGGGAGCAACCTAGGCAAGGCTGCTAGGTGGAAATGGAGATGATTTAAGCGATAAATAGAAAGCAAAATCAATAGGACTTTCATATTTCATTTGACAAATGTCGTATTCCAGATATTCCTTTATTTCTGGAGATGTGATGGTGAATGAGAGAGATTCCAACATTCAAAGGGCTTACATCAAAGTGGAGGGAGACAGATAAACAAACATGCAAACAGATAATTTGTTAAATGCTCCAGGGAGGGAAGTGAAACGAAGCCTTCCAGGTTCTAGGTTGGGTAACTGGATGGATGCTGGCGCCATTCACCAATAAAGGGAATAAATATTTGTCCAGGAAGAGCATGGGTTCCTATTTGACAATGCTCTTTGAAGTGCCTTTGAGATGAACAAGTGGATCTCAAGTAGTCAGTTATATATGTGGGTTTGAGTTTCAATGTTGTCTGGGCCTGAGATACACATTCTGCAGTCAGTGGTGTATGGATAGTAATGAAGTCACAGGAGCGGCCAGAAAACTCTCTTTTTTTTTTTTTTTTTAAGAAGTCATTGGAACAATTTTATGCTGTTCTCTATATGATGTCATGGATCACACAAAAGCATCATTTAGCAAGTAACATGTGTGCCAAGCAAAGATCAACCAACAACTTCTAATAATCATCAATGTATTTGGAAATTATTGGGAAAATTAGATGAACTCTTTGTGCTACAACACACATCACTTGACAAGTAATTTCATCATTCATATTCTTTAAAGAATAAAAGAAATTTTTCTAATGTATATATTAACTTAGTATACCAATTGCTAAATATTTTAACATCACCCTTGCTTCCCACACCAGGCAGCTTTCTTTTTTTTCATATAAAACGCATCTCTTTTTTTTTTATTTATTTATTAGTTTCAGGTGTACAAGACAAGGTAATACTTAGACATTCATCATTTATATCCCTCACACTGTGAACCCCCCTACCCCCATCCACTATCCCTCCGACCTCACACTGAACCATCACATTATATATATAAAATTATAGTTGGCATTCATTAATGTTTAGCTTCTGGTGTACAATGCCATGATCAGGTATCCACAGTATCCCTGAGGTGGTCTCCCAAATAGGACGCATGTCCATCGGATACCCAACAAAATCTTTACAACATTATTGAATACCTTCCCCAAATTAATTTTCAAAAAAACCCTGAGGCCATCAGAAAACTCTTATGACCACGTAAGCCATGCACTATACAACTTGAGGGGGAGCCATTAACATAGACTGTGGTGTGAATAGTATCTCTTGGAGGTCTGTAGACTGGTGGCCGTGGATGTGGAAAGATGACCTAGGGAAGGAATATAGAGTGAGAAGAAAAGTGAGTTTTAAGACCAAATTTTGAGTAACTTGAACATTTAAAGGCCAGGCAGAGAGGAAAGAGTTACTAAGGGAGAATGAAGAGAAGCAGTGGAGAGCTGGGAGGAAAACCAGGAGAGGGATGTCAGTGAAACCAAAGGAAGAGAGGGTTCGAGGGAGGAGTGGTCATCAGGGTCAACTGCTGCTGAGAAATTTGTAAGATGAGGCCTGGACACATGGTCATCTCAGGTCTTGGTGGCTTTAGTGAAAGCGGTTTTGGTGGAGTAATAAGGCTAGATTGGAATGGGTTGAGGAGTGAATGAGAGATGAAGAAATGTACACAATTGATGTGTCTTATGATGTGACACTTGAAATGTGTCCTCACCCAGTCGTGCAGGATGAACCCCAAATTGGGGTGATTCAGCTCAGAGGGAGGTGGTAACTTTGCAAGAACCCTAATTTGAGGTGTTGGGCCTAGGAGTGGTTAGGTTTCTGAGCGGTAATTTTTCTTCTTCCTCTTCCTCTGTCATTTTTTTGTCTCGAATATGACATTAATTAAAATGGCAGTGTCTGAGGTGACGACAAGAAAGTGTTTTTGGAAAAGGGGCTGGAATTTCCAGCACACACATTGAGTTGATTCTACTGTTACATTTGAACAGCACTAATAAATTGGGAAAACATGGTGAAGACCACACACAACTTTATGTTCTCCATTGGCATAAGAAGAATATTCTTTAAATCCTTTTTTTAAAATACACCTTCTCATTCTTGCTCAGTCTATCCATTGCCCTTTAAAGCATATCAATCTTCTGATCACTTGCAGCTTACGATGTTTCTCAGCTTCTTCAATAGAAACACATGTGGGAACTAGTGTTCTCTAGGTGAGAATTAGTTTGGGGGAAGAGTCTGGAGAGCTCAGTGGCTTTAGGACACACTTGTTGGGTCCGGCAGATTCCTTACTTGCTCCTGTCCTTATGGTTTCTATGTATTTCCTCTACCCTTCAGAAGTGTCATCCAAGGACCTGCTCTCTGAACCTGTAGCATGCAGCTGCCCGCCAGAGTGCTTTTTAGAAAGAGCCCCCAAAATTGGAATTTATGCAAGTTCAACAAAGGGTCTTTTAAGTCTATTTTCAGAAACATTTCCCAAAAAATTAAGAAATCTCTTATAGAAAAAATGGTTTGCACTTTATATCTGCGTGAGATTGTCCATTGTCAAAATTCAGTATATGTTGCAATATATTCACTGGAAGGAAAATATGCTAGCAACAACATTTCCAAGCAGGGAACCTGGCACTAATTATTGCCTTCTCCTTAATGCCTGTATCTGCTGGATCTAACATGTTTTAACCTTATACAGACACTGAATGTTCCTCTCATTCACACAAAACTTGTGAATGCAGGAATTCACCACTAAGTACATCTAAGCAATGTTATTTTTAATTTTTATTTTTTTACTAACATTTATTGGGGTGACAGTAGTTAGTAAAATTGCATAGGTTTCAAGTGTACAATTCTGTAATACATCACTTATATGTTGTACTGTGTTTACACCACCCAGAGTCGCCTTCCATCACCATATATTTGACCCTGATTACCCTCATCTACTACCCTCCTCCCCTCTTACCCTCTGGTAACCACTAAACTACTGTCTATGTCTATGAGTTTTTGTTTCTTTATTTGTTTGTTTTGTTCCTTTGTTGCTTACAGTGTTACATCCCACGTATCAGTGAAATCATATGGTCTCTACTTTCTCTGCGCTACTTATTTTGCTTAGCATAATAATCTCAAGATCCATCCGTTTGTTGCAAATGGCACTATTTCATCTTTTCTTATGGCAGAGTAAAAGAGTGAACATTTGTTTGCTTTTCTAATATAATTCTGTGACATAAAGAATGGATAATCTGAAAAAGTGAAGAATATATATAATAGGAATATGAAACAATACATTCAAAGTAAGGGGGATATTGTTTTGCTGTTCAGAAAGAGAGTATGAGTCAACAGAATCTTTGATTTTGCACATAGGTTCACTGGAAGCATTTCTGCCCAGCTAGCCCTCTCTCAGTTTGGAATGAAGGAGTGTTTGGAAAAGCTGTGGGGTGGGACCTCTTCTGACTCTTAGGGAGCAACTGGGAAGCTAATGAGAAAGAAAGATCTTGTCTTGAGGAAACTTATTGACAATATGCCTAATAGAATAAAGGCCAACATATTTATTTTTCAGTCTCTGAATATTTCCATCTATTCTGGACTGTGTTCCTATTTGCATTCTTTATTTTTAGAATGGAAATCTCTCAAGAATAAAGTATTATTCTTTCCAGGAAAGTACCACAGCAACCCACATGATGGACTCTCATTCTTGTTCTCACTCTTACGTTTACCACTTGCTTCTTTGTATTCTCTCTCTGAATGGTCAAATGTCAGACACGGCAGGAGTTTCTGGGCAAGAAGCTTTAGTCTGCTAAGTCAGTGACAGGCAAGCTGTCAGTCAGCTGAAGCTGGAACAGCCATTCCAGGTCACTGCTGCCGAAATACTTCGTGTTGCAGTGACGCCTCCAAGCGGTGTCAGCCATTTGAAATCTTTCAAACACTGATGTTGTCATTAAGTAAGTCATTGACCTACATGTTTAGAACTATCAAGAGATTTTAAGCAATGTTGCACACATACAGGGTTGAGAAGTTAAAGAAGCAAAGAAGAGAGGCCCATTCAATATTGAAATCCCCCCCCCCCCATTATAAAAGTGATACTTGCTTATTGGAGACGACTTGGAAAAGGCCCATTCAATATTAAGAGAAAAATGTTCCTTTATGGAGACTGTGTTTTTTTAACGGTCTGCATGTAGTCTTGGGGACTTGACTTCATGTCAATATAGGACGGCTGTATCTCACACCACTGCCTTTTCTGCTTTGCACCTCTGCTCCAGTTTTCTTTCCTTTCACAGCCTGATAAACAAAACCACATGTTATTTGTGTGGTCAAGTTAGAGGAAAGAATATCTCACCAAAATAAAAGAACTATAAGTGAAATGTAATAAACCCAGCCTTGTTATGCTTTTTCTTTTCTCTTTAAGTTGTTCCCTAGCCAGCTTGAAGTAGCCAACGTGAGCCAGTGGTTGTATCTAGCCATCTGTTCTCTCTGAGGATTGCCCCCGAGGCTGGCTTTCAATCCACTGGAGAAAATGTATCCCAATAACAGGATTTTCGACTTTCCAAGTTCCTTTTCAACTTCAGCTTGGCTTTATTGATGTTGAATGTATTTATTCATTGTGTTTGCACTGGTGTTGGAGGTATCTGTGTGAACAGACTTGACCAGGTTATCAATTGTACATTATTCACTCTCTACAGTTTCTCTTGGCAGCCATTTTCTCTTTCTAAATCCAGTTTATAGAACACATGTGTACCCAACAACATAACTTGTCTTCAGACAAGTTTAAACCTCTCCTGTTTTACACACGTGTACGTGCACACACACAAACACACACGTGCACGCACCACCTATAAAGAGCTCTTTAGCTAATGTCCTTTATGTTTCCTTCTTGGAATGTGGCAGAATGAAAGTTTTTACTATAAGAACACTTGCAGTTTTTAAAGCTATCTTCTTCTTACAGGGTCCCGCTTTTTTGGGTCTGAGGGAAGGGTGGTGAACTATCTCAGGGACACCGGGGTTGAGGGCTGGAAGAGCATCAGGATTGAGTCCTGGGGAGAGATATTTGGGAGAAGTTTTAGTATGTGAAGGCAATAGAGGGAGAAGGAAGGAGGTGATATTAAGAAGTATAAATGGGATCTCCATATGCCCTTCAGGGTGTTTGCATTAGTTTGAAATTATTTTTGGTTGTAGGAATTGGGATTCAACCACAAGGATGGTAGCTATATCTTCCCTGAATATTCATTTTCACCACATGGTGTGGTGTAAATGCATGTTCTGGTGCTGGTGGGAGTGAGTAGGTGGAGGGCTCACGTGTGCCATGCTTTGTACTTTGATCCTCGAGGTCTGTGTTTAGTACCACAGAACCCTGGAGCCACACCACCATGTTTGCTCCCATGCTTTGGGCTGTCCACCTGCAGAATTCCATAGAATCGTGCTTGTGCCATGAGAATAATACTGAGGAACACTTCCTGGCCCTTAAGCTATGTGTGGTGAGTAGCATTGGATGACTGTGTGAATGGAGAATTCATGTGTTCTGAGTGGCCCAAAGAAAATGCATCTTCTCTGATAGAGGGGCTGGAACCAAGCTTTGGAAATGCTCTGGTTATACAATCCAAGTAGGCACAAGTTTTGCCTTCCTGGATTTCATAGCTCCTAAAGTGTGCCCCAAGGTGGCTCCCACCCAGATAGGGGACACCTCAGTCATTCCTATTGATTCTTAGGTCACTCTTTGCTGTCATCATCATGATTCCAGAGGATCAGCTGACTGTCCTTGGGTGGCAGTCTTTTTCATCTTCCATCCTTTTTAGTACCTCTCTCCTCCCTCTCTACCATGTCCGTTGATGCGGCATGCTTGTTTAGCTGTTTAAAAGAAGAAATTTTAAGATTTTCTATGGTTGCTTACAACATCTAGATGATTGACATATATGGCACATAAATATGTAACATAATATTTGTATATATACACATACTCCAAGTATTTTTGGTGTGTGAAATGGGGAGGTGTTTCATATATATTTTTATGTATGTTTGTTGATATATTGTATTTTATATATCAATATATTTCAATATGTATTTATGTATTGTTATACTTATAAATACATTTTCAATGTTTTCTCCCTATTTTCCATCTTTGTGTTTTTTTTTCCTTTTTGTATTGTTTGGGAGGTTTCCTGGATTTTAACTTCTAGAACTTTTAATGAGTTTTTCATTTCTGTTATCAGATTTTTAATTTTTAAGACTTTCTTTTGTTCTTTGAATACTTTAAAAAATCAGGTTCTTGTTTTTCCAAAAGTGCAATATTTTCCCTTATCTTTCTGAGGTTATTACTGATAGATTTGTGTGTGTGTGTGTGAAGCTTTCTTTTTCCTACATGGTCTGTTTCCTTCAAGGTGCTATTTTCTTTTTGTTTATTTTATATTTGTCTTTCTAGAAGTTTTCCTTCAAAATCTGGTATTCTTAATTGCCTGCTCATACACAAATGTAGGGCATCAGAAGCAGACTGGAAACATGTGTGTGTGCGTGTATGTGTTACACTTGAGGGTTGTTTGTATGGTGAACTTCTGATGTTAACAACTTTAGGTTTTTTCTCTTGTACTGCTTGGATTTCCCAGAGAAGGCTCTTGCAGCCTCCTGCCAAAGGGTATAAGTTGGACTGTTAGTGTTATGGGAGCTGACTGAGAAAGATCCTGGGAGTCTCAGCATCTTCCTGTTTTTACTTCATCTTCCTGTTTTCATTATGGTAGAACCATCCTCAGTGGTGCCTGTTGTCTCGAAATCCAGAGATCTGTTTTACCCTCTCTAGAGAATAAGCTTTTGTCATCTGTGAGGAGGGTGTGGCATCTGAAGACTTTTAAACAAACCTATTTTAGCCTGTTCTTCTTCTCTATTTTCAGAGATGCCCAAGCCATTTGGAGGCCCTGAGATACAAATTGGGTTGCTTCTGGGCTTTCCCCAAATGCCAGATTAAGATTCAGCTTTCCTTGTTTTGTGATATCAATTACCATCTTTTCATCAGCTTTCTAGCTTCCAAAATCTTTTTGCTGTTATCATCTCTCCCATCTTCACATTTATCTTTATGGGCTATGTCTTTAAGAAAATCTCTTTATTGTTATTTTAGTAGGGTTTTAGGATAGAGCAAATTCTTAAGTGTGAGTCCATCCCATCATTTTCAACAGAAAACCTTTTATAGAGATTTTATTTGTGTCCTCCTGCCCTCTTTTTTTTACGAGTCTGACACATGCTGTGCCCTCTGTGATTGGGGCATTGATTTTGGGTCATGCCTATGCAAATGTTTTCACTTCAGGGTGAATTATTTTTATCTGATTTCTCACTTCATTCCCTCAAACTAATGCATTCTAGTTGAGTTGCTCTACTTAATTTTCAGAAGTCTGAATTCTAGTCGTACACAAGGCTTAGGCTCAAACTGGAACCCCTTTCCGTCATCGTAGCCTCCTCTCTCACTGGAGGAGTCAGAGGGGAATTGCTGTTTAAATTGGTCATGGTGTTACACTGTTAGTTCGCAATAGAAGTATTATGTTTTCTCTGTGGGAGCATTAAAATCTTAGTTATGGAGCACTGCACAGATATTGCATATTCTGGGGTTCATTAGTAGGAACCTGGGTGGAGATATTCTGATTTTCTACAGTATTTGTTTCAAAAGCTACATTGTTATGACAAGAGATTCATGCTAAATACTGAGTTATATACTAAACCATTAAATACAGTTACTTTCTCAATTGTATTTTCATGTTCAAAATATTCATGTTGATGTGAATATATATATATATTTTTGCCTTGAATGTCTGGTGATATAATACAGTATTAAGAAAATGTAATATAAAATCTAGAGAGATCTATATAAAAAATTAAGGCTATCAACTCCAGGACTTATAGCCTGCAGAAATCTTTGTCCTTTGTATGACATAAAGCTGCCAAAAAGATATCCAGAGATGTCTCATCTTAATGTTTTCACACGTACATCAAAAGAATATGAATGCTTTCAAGATGTCTGTTCCGTTGAATTTCACAGCTCTGCATCCCGAGTCAGGAAGCTGTAGTGGAGTTGTGTTGATATGCATGCTGACACATATGTTAAACCAGGAGTTAAGACTCTAGCACTCATACGCATCCCATCGCAGACATTTCTCAGAGCTGAGGTGGCCCCTGCAGGCCTTCCCTAAACTCTGGCTATGATTCAAGACTAGTCATTTTACAATTTCAGGTTAATAGCACTGTCCATGTAGTTGAGACATGACACATGATGAACTTCCAAAGCCAAAGGCTGCAGTCTTTATAGCCACAGTAGTAATATGTGATATAGTCATTGTGGTGGGCAAGCTTTCTGTCTGCCCATGGGCACCATTCCTTCCCAATTCTTGGGCCTTGACATTCTGACTCCAACTTCTGAACCCAGAGGCAGGCACATGACCCAGGCCTGGGTCATGGAAGTGTTCCATCATCTGCCCAGTGATGGCTCAGATATGATTTTTTAATGAAATGTTGATAGCTAGGATTCTAGAGTTTTGGTGTGGCAGTTCTTAAACTATTTAAAGAAAACAGTGTATTAAAATAATGCCAATAATTAATGGTAATACATAATACATTATTGGTGAAATCTGTCAGGGTCTCCAAAGAGTGTGCACACCAACAAATAATATATATTTCAGATATTAGTCGACTTGCCAAATTCTCTTCCATTCTCTCTTTCTGTAGAGTGTATACTAGAACTCTTCCTTGTCTACCTTAAGTTTGCACTCTCTTCATCTACCCTATTTTTTAAAAATAGCTTTATTGAGATATAATTCACATACACCCAAAGTATACAATTTACTCCATTGTTATTACACAGAAAATAAACCATACTCTGTTTATTTCTTTCATTGCACTTATCAAAGTTTGTAATTACCTATTTACTTGTTTATTTATTGTTTATGCAACATGATTCCAATTTTGTGAGAAAAAATAATGCGTGCATTAGAAAGACAGAGACCAAAATATATACAGGATTATGATGTCTTACTTTATTCCTTTATTATTTTTTGTTTTTTCCCCCTAAAGTTTCTACAATGAATGTGAGAAAATGGAGGTCACTTTAAAAATAGCCTTCAGTGCACCAATATAGGTGAATATTAGCTGTGTAATATTTATCTAAAAAGAAGTTTCAAAAGAGGACAAACAATGTGAGAGACTTATTATGCTATCCAAAACAACCAAATTAAAATGTATTTTTTTGGTGTGAATAAGTATAACTGCAATAAAACTATACCAAACAAAAGCAAGGGAGTGCTGAACATGGGATTTAGAATGATAGTTATTTCAGGTGGGTGAAGCCAGGGGGATGGGGTGTGTGTGGGAGCCATATAATTAGAGAGAGGCTATTGATAAGAATCTAGCTTTTATTTCTTTTGTGGTACTTATAACATTATTAAAATAATGAGAGAGAAAGAGAGAGAAGGAAAATGGATGGATAGATAGATGCAGGCCATATTAATAAACAACAACAACAAAAGTCTTCAGTTTTCCTATTCAAGTTGTTTATCTTATCAATTACAGCACTTTGCAAGTTAGGGCCAGAATTACAGGCTCAGCACTGCCCAACCCAACTGTGTCTGTGTCCTTCCTCTGAGAGGAGTCAGAACAGGAGTATGAGCAGTGCGGGGTGAGCTGACACTCAGCTGGAATGCACCTGTGTGGGAGGTCAGCCTGAGTCTGCGCTGTTGATTGGGTGCCCCTTCTGATTGGCTGCAACCCTGTCCTACCTGTTCAGTGTTCATCATTTCCTCTGGTCTGGGCAAAGCTCATCCATTGACAGGCCAATCAACCCTATTCACATGCAGCAGCGAGAGCACAATCAATTTTCCATCTTAACTTGGGCTGATCATTTCAAAGAGGGGAGAAAAGGAGATAATTGTGGGTTCAAAGAGCTAGTACCTTTTTTTGCGGTCAGTTAGATCTGTATGTGAACTGAAGAATTTGAAGTCAGGACGTGGCTCCATATTGCATCATGCTCCCAATGTCTGCTCAGCTCTATTTGCACCGTATTTCCTGATGCGAGAGGTGTCATCACCTCTTGTCTCTGCAACTCATTTCAGACACATAGTTTAGATGAAAAAGATCTCTGAAGAAAGGAAGTAGAAAGATGACAAAATTCCCTTTAATGATTTTTCCAAATATAGAACCAGGTGTTTGGAGTGGTCCTCAGAGAGCTGCCCACTTGGCGCCCCTCACTACGCAGACAGAAGACATAGGCCCGAGGGCCTCAGAGCTCCGGCAGCAGTGGCCGGGCCCCCAGGCCTCTGCCTCCCCTTCCAGCACGCTTCCCACTATACCACACAGTTTATAACATGTTTGCATGTAGAGAAATATAGTTTTTAAACTTCCCAATTATGATTTATTTAATGAGTTTTTACAATCAAATATTCAAAAATGTTTTTCAAGCAGTTTATAAAGTTATCATACCATAAAATACAGAGAAAAAAAGATAAAGAAGTGGGAAACCACATGGAGTTAAGAACCTGGGATGAACTGGTTTCCGTAATGGAATCTAGGTATATGGAGCATATGGATATCCCAGTATCCAAGGCAAGTAAAAGTTTGGGTGTGTCTTCATATGTGTGTCAAAAAATGGTGAAAGCATGCACAAACATAAATATAATAAAGGCTCACTTTACCTAACAGAAATATTATTGAAAAATTGTCTGAACTGATAGAAGGGAACTTTGTAAATTGTGTGGATACCTGAGCACTGTGAGATACACCTGTAACTAATATGAAATGGTATTGAATATCAACTGAAATTGGAAAAAAAAAAGTTGCACGAATGTCAAAACAAATCCTGAAATGTACTGTATATAGATGCAGGGTTTGCAGACTTGAGAGGAGAAGTCCTGTTGAATTTCTTGAAAACTTTCTAGTCCTAGGGCCCAGAATGCTGGGGCATCTTGATAGGGAAGTCCTTTTTGTGCATGGGGGAGTTTGTAGGGTGGAAAGAAGTAAAGCCTTCTCTTTTTTACAGGCCAGTACTAGTGGAACCATCTTCATACCTCCCTCCCCTGTTATTAAGACTCACTGCAAACCTGGAAGAGAAGGACAGAAAGGGAGGAAATACATATTGGAGTTTACTAGATAAAACTATGACTTGCTGGTAAGGGGTGGGAACTGTGATGTTGGGTTGTAAAGAGTTGTATTGAAGTGGTATCTGCTGTTGTACTGGACTTCACCCGTTTTCTGTCTTCTCTAGTGAGCCGAGCTAGTATAAAGACAATATGGCTGCACGAGACCTGGTATGCTCTCCACTAGCAGAGGTGTCTGATACTATCAATCCTGGGAATCACTGTGTCTTTCCCTGTTTAGTAATGTGAATCATTCTAACACAGTTTTTTAATCTGTGGTGTTTATGGATGGCAGTAGATCCTTGGTTTAATTTTCCAAAATAATGTTTACATCTTAACAGGGGTCTTTGAGGGCTTTAATTCCAAAGAGGAAAGTGATATGGGAATTTCAGTCTGGCTCCTGGGGAGGTAGGTTGTGGGCGAGGGACTTTCAAGCTACACAAAGTATTCCTGGGCTTCTACTTTGCAGAAAGCATTCTTGGGGGAGAGGTGTGGATGGTGCGAGCTCTTGCATAAGGTGGTCCTTATCACTCAGAACACAGGAATTCCCTTTAGTTTTTAAGGCTGTGCTCTTTGATGACCATAATTTTCGGTTAATGAAATCTTTTTGGACATTTCCAGAAACAGGGTGTCAGCTTTTTTTATAGGCCGAAGCTGAGCTGGGATTGGGAGAGAGTCCTGAATAATATCATTATCTCTGTTAACACCAGATGGTCAGTCTCCAAATCTACTCTTCACAACCGCATCAATCCTGAAGATTCACATCTTACTGTGATTTGGTGACTTTGTCTGGGTATTCACTGAGCCCTACCCAGTGGTTCTTGCAGTGTGTCTGAGGTGTGCTCCCTTAAGAGGCCCTGGACTTCCAGAAATTATATTTGCAGCCAGAGATTTTATAATTTGCTACATATGGCCAGTCTTTTTTAGCAGCTTTCTTTTGCATTTTCCCACACCCACTCCCACTTACTGTTGGCTGCCCTCCCAGTACCTTCTCACCACTAGGGACTTATATTAATAGGCAGATTTCTGTAGACTCTGAGAGAGAGCCCCCAGTTGCATTATTTGCCTCTTGTTTTTTTTTCAGTTATTGTTTTTTACTTGTAGATTAAATATTAACTAGAAGTCAAAGATACAGTCACTGGGTCAGGAAGAGGAATCTACATTCCTTGACTGCTAGAGGATGTGGAAGGAATGGGGACATGCAGGAGTGGTGAGGGTGCAGTCTGTGGCTTCTACAGAGAAGCATTTTGGAATGGAGGGCTGGGGTGAGAACTCAGTGACAAAGATGAAAGAAAAAGAGCATGGTATGTTGGAGTTGCACAGACTTTAATTGGAATGCAGACTTAGCCACTTATTGGCTATGTGGTCTTGGGCAAGTTATCTCACATCTTCAAGCTTCAGTTACCTTTATCTCATCTGTAAAAAAAAAAAAAAAGAAAGAAAGAAATGAACTTATAAAGTTGTTATGATAATCAAACGGGATGATGGATATGAAAGGCACATATAGGGCACTTCTAAATATTATTTTCTCTTTCCTTTCATTATGAGGGAATGAGGGGAAAAAGAGCCAAAGACATGAAAATCCCCATGTTCTATTAATAACAGCTCCCATTTTTCTTTTCCATAATATTTTCATAATGCTTTAAACCATGTGGGTAATTGTTTAAACATTTAATTTTTCCACTGAATTATTTAATTACATTTAAGACAGACATATATTTATTTTGAGTATGTCAGTGGAACCATTAATTTATTCTAATGGATTTACAACATGGCCAGATATTATTTTCACCATTAACTTTGTGGTGATAGAAAACTATGCAGCCTGCCATAGATTTATCTCGCTTCTATCATATTTTAATCAAAACGAATTCCTGAAAAGTCTAGATAAGGGTCCCCCTAGAGGAAAGGAATAAGAAGATTTTCTCAGGAAACTGTATTTAAGCCTGATAGTTTATCAGTCAGGTTAACTCCCACTTTTGCCTTCAAGTGTTAACAGAGGAATTCTGGTGGGCATTTTATGTTAGGGTGGGGGTGGAAGGGAGCATAGTGGTGGGAGAGAAGTAATGAGATTAGAGATTTCTTTCTCTAAAGAGAACGGTCATTTAGCACATCTGGAGAGTGGTGCAGTCGTTTGGTTCCCAGATGCTTTTGCAGCCTACACTTCTGTGAGGACCCTCTGCCTGCGTGTCTTCATTACCTTCAAAGGGATTTCTTTCTGAGCGAGGTAATAATGTTCACTTCCACAGCCTTCCCTGATTAATGCTTCAAAACTGGTCGGCCAGTCCTGACTGGTGGGTGAGTACGGAATTCCCTATTTAGTACTCTTAGGTTTTAAACATTCAAAATGACAGTACATAAAACACATGCCTTTCATCACTTTTATTTTCCCATCAGCCCATGGCTTGGGAGTTTAGGTTAACCTTTCAGTTACAACTGGGGTTTGAAAAGAAAAATGAAAGCTTCCTAACAGTTTTTTTCTGCAGTTGTTCCTTATTAGTTTTTAAAAATTTTTATTTATTTATTGGCGGGGGCTGGGGGACACACGAGGTGTGAGCCTTGGCCTTGAACAATAGTTGCAAAAGAGGATTCTAAGCACAGGTAATTGCAGATTAAAAATACTTTAGCAATTACTATTTTCCACCTAATGGTTTAAAATAAAAAAAAAAAAATCTCTTAACAGCTGGAAGATACTGCAAAATAAGGACAGGCTGAAAGATCTTGCATTAAAAAAAAAAAATCTCATTCTGGGGAAAGTTTCACCCTCTCATTCATAGCCACAATAAAAGAAAGCAATAACTTTTTAAATTTATGTGCACATCGATACAAATTTCTCCATGAAAAATTCACAAAAGCTACTAAATAAACACATGGAAAGCTATAAGAACCTTACCGAGCTATTAAACACACAATTTAAATCTACCTATTATAAATCAAACATTCCCCAGAAGGAAGAATGATAGCTATATTCAGAGCTTGAAGTGGGTCTGTTTATATTAGGATGAGATAAAGATGATGATAAAAGGTTATTAACCAACATTTATCTCCCTTTCTATGGACTTTACCTAAGAATGATTTGATTAAAATTTGAGGAGGTAATTTGAATCCTCTTTTGCAACCATTGGGTTAACTTTATTTTTGATATTCTTTAATGGTTTGTCACAAATGTATCATTTCTTTAAACATGATTTCAAACTGTCATATTCTTTAATCTAGCTATATGTCTTATGTTTATTTTATAGAAATGTAACTTCATGAAAATCATGATAAATATGATTTTATTTATAGAAATTTGCTTTTCCCTCATAACTTTGAGTTGTACTTCTACATGTTTTATTCACTCTTGACTAGGGTGGGACAATGATGGAAGAAAAATTGGCCTTCTGAGTTCTTGACAATCAGAGCTGATACCTTGCATGGGGGTCATCATTCTGCTCACTCTAGGAGGGATTCTACCAGCAAAGGCCCAGGACACCTTTGTCAGCCCTAGAAAACCTTTCCATGGTTTGGCCATGCGGCTACATTGGGAAGTAGGCCAACAGCACTCTAAGTGTCCACTCAGTGTGGCCTGTTGAAATACCTGGCCTCCAGGGAAAATTCCCATGGAACCATATTGAAACCACAGGCTGGGAGATAAGACTGTACCCAAAATAATCTTTTCAGGTCATATATGTCTACAAATCTGAGAGCGTAGGGAAAGAACAAAATAAAAGGCAAGTATGCAGGCAGTTTTCATCAAGCTAAAGCTTCCAGATGTATTCCAGGTCAGCCTGAGCTATCAAAGTGATTGGGGCCACTAAAACAATTTATGTTTTCATAGGAGTTCTTTTGAAGAGCAGAAATTCAAAAACAGTGCCGAAGGCAGTCTAGTGTGCCTAATGATTCAACAAATTGTAAAACGCTGCAAGCAGTCAGTGTAATCATGTAAAACAAAGTGCTTTGTTTGAATTATACCTGGCTTTCAAAAATCACAAGTTTCTTGGGAGGTTAGGGGAACGAGGACCAAAATGTTCTTCCACTTTGTTTTCGTGGGAGAGGAGAGAAGAAATGTTGGCCAAGATGACTAAGGATAAAAGAAAAGAGGGAAGGTATAGTTAAGACCATAGAAGTGCAACTGCCTTGAAGAAAGGGTATCTTAGTGATGGAAAATTAAGATTTGGCCCCCTGGAGGTAATATACATAAAATCTTTGTATGGCTATCTTCTATATACCACCTATTTCCAAAAATAATTTGAGATGGATTGATTTATCTAGGCCAGTCTTGGAGTAGGGTAGGACATAGAGGTCTAATAGGAGGTCACAGTCTGGTTCTACTCTCTTCTGCTCTGAGACAAGATAATTGTGCTAAATATTGAGTCCAGGCCTGGGGTGAGGGTAGGATGGTGGTGGGGAAGAGAAGGAGATGGTACCGTCTGCTGGTGCTAAAGGCACTCATTAACCTCATAGAGTTTGTGTGTGTGTGTGTGTGTGTGTGTGTGTGTGTGTGTGTGTTGGGCAGCATAAGATAGGGTGGCTGGTGGTAACGAGCTTCCTCCTTCTCTTCCTCTACAAATTCTCCTGGGGCTTTAGGCTACTATTTTTGACAGTGCTTCACTTTTGTTCTTTCTCCGTGTGGAATATCTCAGCATTCTGTTTATTGCTGTTTTCTCTGGGTAACATTTTGGCTCTGTTGACAGAGATTGGTCTTAATGTTTATTTATATAAGATTTACCTTTATATGCCTACATGTGTGTGTATGTGTTTGGAGGGGTATATACATATATGTTTGCATTTGTATTGGGAAAGATACCCTTAGTGATTTTCTCTGTATTCTATACCCCTTAGAGAAGATGCGGACTGTTTTCTAGCTTAAATTTAATAAGGAGTTAAAATAGGCCCTTTCTGGGTTTAGACAAGGTATGGGTCAAACAGATGTTGTTTTCTCATTTATAACTTGCCATCAACCTTTTCTCATTAGAAGGTAGAATAAAGTGTTTAGACCTTTCCTTACATTACTGAGAAGAGCAGACATAACAAATGCACTAGCATGAATTTATATACTATATTGCATTCAGTAGAGAGTTTTGAAGATCTCATACCTTAATCCAAAGGAATAACTCTTACAGTAGAAAAGTTAGGATAAAAGGAGCGGCTTTCAGCATCCTTCAAATCACTTGTAATAGTTGGCCCTTAGAAACTGTATGAGTTTTTTTGAGAGAAGGTTTGACATGTTGAATTTGGGTTGTCTATGAGAAATTGAGATAATTATGTAGATGGAAAATAAGATGTACAGTTTTGGAACTTAGGAATTAGGTGAGGGCCAGAGGTGTGAAATTTGGGAGTCATTGGTCTGTGGGTGGTAGTAGAAATTGTGAACATAGGGAATGAGAAGAGAAGCTGCTGAAAATAAATTTATCAGTCTGTCTCTTTCATGCAAAGATGGAAGTTCATAGAATTCAACCTACTAAAGATTTACTAACTGTAAAGAACTGTGTTCAATGCCAACAGAGAAAAATCACAGATAAATCAATTCTTACTCCCAAGAAGTGAGGGAGACAGATGTGTAAGCCACTTGATTGTCAGGTATGGACGAATAAAGTAAGAGCTGTCATAGCTGGATGAAGTGGGAGCTTAATAGAAAGAACAGTTAATTTCAAAGTGGTGTTTGAAAGAAGTTTCACAGAAGAAGAGGAAGGATGACTAAGGCAAAGAAGCGAGAGGAGGGAATCTCAGTCTGACGACCTTTGTCACGCCCAGGCACGAGGCACCAAAGGACTGAACTGGGCTGAAATTGCTGATCAAATACTGAATATTAGGGAGAGATCTGTCGCTCTCCATGGGCAACCTCTCAAACCTCTACCTCCAGACCCTACATAAGAAAACAGGAGCCTCCAAAATACAAAGCCCTTTTGCTATCCAGTGGTTAACGGTGCCTTCCAACAAGAACCTCCCAGTGATACAGCAATAATGATGGGTACTTCACAGTTTCTTACACAAGGGAGAGAGAACCCTGGAACAAACAGTGCACCTCACATAGTATTCGTGTTGAAATATAGTGAGAATCACTTTAATAGAACTGAGAAAATTTCAGCAATTTATACTCCATTTAAAAGATTAAAAAGTATTGCTTTAGTAATTGAAAAAGAACAAAACGATAATGAACTATAAAGCTGACCAGTTTGGTGGGAGCTTATTCTGGAGGCCATGACCATTTGGGTTTTCAAGGAGAAAGAACAAAAATAAAAGAGGAGGGTGCTACTCTTAAGAAAGACACTTGTCTTGCCATGGCACACACCATGTTTCATTTTTGAGGTCTTTTTTGTGTTTGAAGAATTTTGCATGGTGGGTACTGAAGTTTAGCCTTTACTTCATCTATTTAGTACATGAGATTTGTTTTAAAAGTTTCTTTCAATCTTATATATGATCTCCCCTCTTAGTGTGATATGTAGTTAGTATAAGGCTTCCTTGGAAGTTCACCTCAGCAAGGTCTTGCTCCGTTTTCATGCTCTCTCCCCAAAAGTTAAATGCTTATCTGTTTGCTGACATAACAGAAGAAATCTTTGGGGAATGATATAACTATAAGTAGAATAGCTTTTCTTTTCTGAAACCATCCTTGGCTGTGTTAGACTTATTAGCTTCCTTCTTTTTTCTACTTCTGTACTGTCTTAGTCCGTTTGGGCTGCTATAACAAAATATCACAGGTTGGGTGGCTCATAAGCAACAGAAATTTATTCTCACAGTTTTAGAGTCTGAAAATCCAAGATCAGCGTACCAGCATGCTGGGGAGAGGCCCAGGTCACAGACATCTCGTATCTTCACATAGCGAAGAGGCGAGGGAGTCCCTGGGGCCTCATTTATAAGGTATAGTTATGAGGTCCCCTCAGTTGCCCTCCCCATGACCTTATCATCTCCCAAAGGCCCCACCTCCTAATACCATCACCTTAGGTACTGGGTTTTAAATGTATGAATTTTGGGGTGACATAAATATTCAGACCAAAACATGTACTTTCTATTTTGTTGTATATCATGATGGTTAAGAAGAATTCAATTATTGTCATTGTCATTTTCTCCATTGGACTGAGCCTGTCTTGTTAAGTAGTTCCAGACCAAACAAGGTGCCAGGCATGTGGTATGAGCTCCATACATGCTTTTCAAACAGAATATATGAGAATTATAGAAATTATTACATCCTAAAAATCCTATTTGGATTCTTCAAAGTTATTCTTTTCTATATTGGTCAACTTGCTGAAGAAAATTTGTGAATGCAAATTACATCCCTGAACACATTCTACTCCCAGATAAGACAATGCCAAGTATTGCTTGGGGGAGCCATAATACTGTGGGGAAAATTAATGGTCTAGGTGTAACTGTGTTCGAGCTTTGGCTTTGCCTACAAACCTTGTAGCAGTGGGCAGTTATGTATTACTTTTATTTTTATTATTTTTACCTTTCTAAGTGTTGTGTTGCCATCTTTAAAATCATACCATTGGACCAAATCAGTATTGCAACCTGCTTGCGGGTATGGTAGAGGAAGACAAAGTGGGATTATTATGTCCTGTGATTTTGGGTTTTGTGAATTTATTTATTAACGCAGTCTAGGATTTCCTCCACCCTTTTTATTTTTTTATTTTTATTTTTTTTATTAATTAATTTATTTATTAGTTTCAGGTGTACAAAACAAGGTAATACTTAGACGTTCATCATTTTTATCCCTCATACTGTGAACCCCCCTCCCCCCATCCACTATCCCTCCGACCTCACACTGAACCATCACATTATATCCTCCACCCTTTTTAGAGTAGGTATGTCCCTTACTGCATTCTAGTAAGCTTTCAGTTAATTAGCATTCCCAGATTATTCAAATTGGACTGCTCTTTCCAGCACAACTTTGCAATTTACTTTTTGGAACCTGAAAAAGACTTCACAATAATTCAATTAAATTTAATCTTGTATGTTTTGTTTAGCATTTCACTAGTCGTGATATATTTGAATATTGATTCTGTATTATAACATATTAGTTATCCTCTTCATTTTCAGGTCATCTGTAGATCTGATAAATGTACCTGTTAAGTTTTCATATAAAAAATCATTACCTTAAAATATTAACTAGAACAGATTTCATTGCAGAGTCCTGTAGTACTTCGTAGGAGACTTTCTTCCAGGTTGATATCAAATGATTAATTAGCACTCTGGTTATGCTTGTTTATAACTAGCTGTAAATCTATCCTATAAAACTATCATTCAGTCATATGTTTACAAAAATTCCAATTCCTGCCTGGCCCTAAAATTTCAGGGGACTCACTGGGTCGGGATGATTTTAATTTGTACTACCTGAAACTCCACAACAAATCTAAATGTGAACTTCTCTCATAGGAACAACCAAAACACCCAAGGGTTCCTGGAACTCTTCCCTGCCCTCAGTAGAGGTTCTACAAGATTGAAGCTGCTTGGTCAGAGGTGGATCTTAAAATTGACATATGTATGCCCTTGAAAAGCTCTCTGTATGGTTCTGTGCTGTGATCTTAGAGCAAAACTGGCTTTAGAACGAATTAGAAAGTAGACTAAAATTACTTTATTCAAGTTTGGCACAACCTCCCCTGCACCTGTAACACATCTTCTTGCTGCTGGAGGTGGGTTTGGTTTTCTTAGTTTTTCCCAGTATGCATGCATGCACGCACGCACGCTCGCACACGTACACACCAACCAGGGAACCTCAGGTCTCCCAGTTACACACGACCTCTGAGAGCCACCTTTCTGACCACCTCCTTGGCCCATTTTACTGTTGTGGATGAAGAAAGAGCAGAGCATGTGACATATGACAGTTGCACAGGGCCCCGTATTACAGAAGAGCCCTGCAACAGTTTTAATGCTCTGCTGTTGCCTTCTTTACATTCTTAATTCTTTTTGAACAAGTGACCCTGCTAGGCACCAAAAATTATGTAATCAGTCCTGAGAAAAACATACCATGTTCTGTTGAATGATGTTGACTCCCGACTATGTTAGACGAGAGTATTCATATTGTTACCCTTCCTGTCACCTCTTTGGCTATATTATCCCACCTTCCATCTTCTGATGACTGAACCTTTATTTTTATATTATTAAGGTTGTTAGCATTGCATTTTGTTCTATAACAATACTTAAATCTTGTGTAGTAGATTGATTAAAACAATTTGATTATTATGTGTGGGAATAATATGTTGCCACTTCCCAGCCAAAAATTATATTTCCTCAGGTTATATTTCCACAGTTTACCTTCTCTTTCTATCCCCTATCACAAACTCTTCACCTTCAATAGACACTATTCTCAATGTACAAATCAAAAGGATAAATGGATTTTCTTTTCTTACGATTTATAAACTATTGAAAATTATGCAGTGGTTTATAGTATTTCAGTGTGCTTTATATTTGGACTATGATTTTTTTAAAGACAGTTTTTCCCTTTGAAGTTTCTAAATACAAATTCGTTATTGAGATAGGAAACTTTTCTCCTTTTATCACTATGTTACTAATACTATGCATCTTTGTAATTCTGTCTATTCCTTAGAATCTATAAAATTTTTCTTTTTTTTTTTTTTTTTTTTATAGGTATAAAATATATCCAGCCTCACATTTATTAGATTTTTTTTATTAATTAATTTATTTATTAGTTTCAGGTGTACAAAACAAGGTAATACTTAGACGTTCATCATTTATATCCCTCATACTGTGAACCCCCCTCCCCCCTATAAAATTTTTCTTGATGACAGTTTTCATGGAATGTACTGACACCCTGTTCCAATTGGGCCACTTGCTTTCTTAGCTTGACACAACACCTGTCATCCTAGAATTTTTTCATTAATACTTGGTTGAGTTCCATCCATTTTCTTGAATTCCACAATTTGTGTTTACCTTTCATTTTTTTGGAGTAAATTCTCAAGCAACTTTCTCATAAAAATTGCATAGGAGGTAAGTATTCTATATCTTGCCTGTCTGGTATATCTAGGATTGCTTTCCATCAATTATGTTAAATATGTTAGATGGTTTTCCTCTAGGTATCTCCTGTAGAGGCAAGGCTCCCAGGGAGCTCTACGTGTGAAGGTGGAACATGTTGATTGGAAGGCTTTACTTTAGGGTGAGCTGGTATGGAGTCAGCCTTTAAACAAAGAGTGGCCCTAAAATTCCAGAATGAGGGGAGTTTAATCTCCGTGTCACTAGTCCCTCCAAGAAGCCCTAATTCTTTCCAGGAAGTTGACTTTCCAGGAAGTTGACTCTAATTCTTTAGAGAGGATTCCTCTAGTTGTTGTTTTGCCTAGGAGAGATGGAGACAGAGAATAGAGAGAGAGAGGGTGAGGTAGAGAGAGAGAGAGATAGGGAGAGGGAGTGGAAGGAGGAGAAAGAAAAGGAGGGAGGGAGGGAAGAAGAATGGGGGAGAGAGAGAGAGAGAGAGAGAGAGAGAGAAAGAGAGACAGAGAGAGACAGAGAGACACAGAGAGAGAGACAGAGAGATAGAGAGAGACAGAGAGAGAGACAGAGAGAGATAGAGAGAGAGACAAACAGAGAGACACAGAGAGAGAGACAGAGAGAGAGAGAGATAGATAGAGACAGAGAGAGAGAGACAGAGACAAAGGGACAGAGACAGAGAGACTGAGAGAGACAGATAGACCGAGACAGAGAACACCAGGGACAGACTTTCAGTAAACTCCCAGCTTTGCTTTCCCTTTTCATCACTACCCTGTGCCATGCTTGTCACTTTGAGCCTGGAGGGCTTATCTAGTGATGTTTTTTCTCACTTTTTCTCTCAGCTTCACTCATTATTATCATTGTTCATTTGCTGCCTTGTCTTCTTTACTCCTCACTCACTTCACATACAATGTTTCATGATACTTCTGATTTCTCTGGTTATTTTCTACCTGATATCATCCACCTGTACTGGTTAATTATCTTTTCCTGACTATTTTTTGTTGCTTTTCTATTTTCCTTCATTTTTCCTATAACTTGACCAGACCTTTTCAGGTAAGGACACTTGCCATTGCCCTGATGGGATTCTAGGCCTGGGCATAGCCTTAAATATCACTTGGTCCAACCTCCTTTGTAGAGATGAGTGCACTGAGGACTTAGGAGACCAAGTTGTCCAGGTCACATAGCTAAGTGAATGACAGGGCAAAGGCAAGGGTCCAACTCTCCTGTGAAGTCTTGCTTGTGTGTCCCCCCTTAGATGGCAGGCTTCCTTCCATGCCTGGAAGAGCTCATGTGAAATTTTGTCACCTTAAGTGGAAGATTTGTTTATGATGAAAAATGCATGTTAGGTTAAGTATCCCAGTAGGCAGCTTCTTTCACTATAGTGGATAGATTTAGTAGCAAAGTTTTATGGCTTCCCACAGCTCCATGTTATTAAACCTTTGCATAGAAAATAACGGAGTTTAGGGATCAGAGATAAAAAAAGAGGAAGCATCTGCCTTAATTAGGTAGCATGTTACCATAGTAGCTTTCTTCTTGTTTGCCTGGATTCGACAGTGAGACAAGCTTTAGTGAAACTTACGAAGCATTTGCCAGTTGTTGTGGACTCCAGGCTTCCAAGCTGCTGGATGTTTTTTTTTTCCAGTTTAGTTTTTTTGTGGCTTTGTCACAGAATCATAAGAAAGTAGAAGTTAGTTTTTGCTTTTCAAAAAAGAAACAGTTTTATTCATATGTACACACACTTGAGAAACTTGTCATGTGGAGAATATGACTGTGATGTGTTAGAAATGTTAACTGAATTACATGGAAGTATACACCTGTTTTATAATAGGCGATAGAACATGGATCCTTTATCACCAGTGCTGCATGTTCAAGGATGGAAACAGGACGGGAAAGGAGTTGTCATGTGGTAATCAACAGGAGATTTTCATTCTGAAGAAATAAGATAGAGCAGAATAAGAGTTTTCTTTATGTTGTCTTAGATGGGGGAAGCTCACCAGGTAAAGCCAGATGTGTCTCAGAAACTTCCAGAGATGATGTTTAAGTTGTATGACATCATCACTGTCTCACTCTGGTCTCGAAAGAATGATCAGCATTGAGGACAGTCATCTCGGATAGTAAGCTGGACCTTAGGTTTCATTTTCCCCACCAGTCCATGATGATATGAACATTTTGAAACACACACACACACACACACACACAAACAAAATTAGTGATAGCTTTTCATCAATTAAAAAAGAAAGAAAAGAAAGATCTCCTACATTTATTTCTTCAAGGACAGGTTTTTACTTCTGTCTTTCTGTTCATTAGGACAAAGAATATGAATGGCAGTTTCCAGATGTATTTCAGAAAAAGATGAACTTCTGAGAAAGAGCTGTGTTTGATTGACCCTCCCATTTTGGGGACAGTTTATTAAGTGGGAAGTAGAGAGAGATGTGGATTGTAGGAGGACCAATGTGAGCAATTGCTTTCCCTGTCTCTGTGTTGCATGTATCTGTTCTTGTATGTTTAATCTAGGATGTGAAGTGTGCTTTACCTGGTATTTAATCTGTGATCTTTCAAAATTAAACCTTTGATAATACATATGGATAAAACTTTGTCCTTCAGATGCATTTTCTTATTTACAAATTTTAAGTTTGCTCTCTTTGGCATAATAGCTGGCAGACCTAACCTTGTTACCTCCCTGAGTGTGGTCCAGTTGTGGCCAGTCCCCAAGCTCCTAAGCAACAGTTATATGAGCCTTTTGTGCTTTGCCCTCTCTCTCCTCCTAGCCTCACTTCCTGTCCCTCCCCACTTCACACTTGACATTTTATACTCTAGTGATCCCTTCACACTCTGTGCTACTCTACATTTCACAACAATCCTTTTCTCTGGAAAATCCTTCCTCTGTGTGTGTGTGTGTGTGTGTGTGTGTGTGTGTGTGTGTGTGTGTGACTCGGATAAACTCTTACTGGATACACCATCTCTCTTCAGAAAGTCTTCCCTTAAACTAGGTGGGACTAATGACCCCTTCTTTGGATTCTGTGGCTTCTGGCTCACTAATGAATTATTAAAATTTTTGTTCAGGTGTAATTTGACATTTTAGTCTATAAACATCTTATAGGAGGAGACTATGCCTTATTCATTTTGTTATATGCAGAGTGCAGTGTCAAACACATAATACGTGCTTAGTAAGACTTTGCCAACAACTTCTGAATATTAGACATTCAACTCAACTAATATTTCAGTTACTTCCCCCTAAGTAGTAAGATTGAACTAAAAAACCACAAGAAAGTTTCATAATGATAAATGGTAAATAACAGTTATGTCAGGAAATGAGTAACAGATTATTATTTTTCTCACAGTGGTAGGGTCACAGTCTTTTTAATGAGTTTAGATAAATCTACTGCTTGTGTGAAGCATATATGAACATACAGCTTGTGCACTGGGGATCACAGGTAATGCTTAGAATTAAAGGCTATGTAAATTGGCAACAGCCCTTAGATGTCTTGCAGGCCAATCATTTGCGGTGCAAGAATCCTTTTTATAATATTTTTGATAAGTAGTCATGTAATTTCTACTGAAACACCTTTTGTATTGCCCCTTTTTATCTTACTAGGCAGCTCATTCCGTTTTTAGACCATTTTAATTTTCAGAAAGCTCTTTATACTAACCCAAGTCTACCTTCCTACACCTTCTATCCACTGGTCCTTCCTTTCCTTTAAGAAGAAAATACATTTGTAAATCGAGTCTCTCTTCTTAAACCGTGTAGATATTGGTGAGCCATCCAGTGTCCCACAAGACTTCTGCTCTCCAGGTGAAGTTTCCTTAAGTCTGGCAATTGTTCTTCATATTTTGGGGGTTCTGTTCCCCTCACTATGCCAATCATTCCACTCTGCTGTGCTTCAGTGTGTCCAGAAGTGAACTCGTTAGTCCAGGTTCCTTTATTGGTACAAATTTGATCCTGACTACTTTGGCAAACATTAAATTGAGCACCGTGCTTTGGTCCCTGAAGCTTTTAGCTTTTTTGGTAACCATTAGCTTTTTTGGTAACCATGACGCTTTGTGACACATATGGAAGTTTCAATCAATGAAATCCTCTAGGATAGTCCACCTCATATTGTTGCCAAGACTTTCTGTGATCTGGTTATGTCTTCTGAATGACACTACACAAGAAAATTTCATATCAACAAAATTGACCAACTACTGATAATAAGTGTAGATCAAAACTAGCATGAGGTAGTGCCCATGACTGAAATTCTAGAAAGTTCTTTCTAATAGTTTTTATTTTATTTACATATGTTTCTTCAGGCATGAAGACAATGAGATTGTAAAGTCATCAACCATTTAAAAGCTAAAATTTCCAGAGTTTATTCAAATCAATATTACTCTCTAAATCAGTGACCTTGCAAGATTATATACTTAGTCCAAAGATGTCTTTCTGAGTTATCACTGTGTTTCCCCAAAAATAAGACCTAACTGGACCATCAGCTCGACTGTGTCTTTTGGAGCAAAAATTATAAGACCTGATCTTATTTTAATATAATATAAGACTGGGTGTACTATACTATACTATACTATACTATACTATACTATACTATACTATACTACTGGGTATAATGTAATGTAATGTAATATAATATAATATAATACCGGGTCTTACCGTGTTTCCCCAAAAATAAGACCTAGCCAGACTTAGAGCCGATGAGCTCTAATGCGTCTTTTGGAGCAAAAATTAATATAAGACCTGGTATTGTATTATATATTATATTATGTTATGTTATGTTATGTTATGTTATGTTATGTTATGTTATGTTGTTATGTTATACTGGTCTTATATTATCGTAAAATAAGACCGGGTTTTATATTAAATTTTCCTCCAAAAGATGCATTAGGGCTGGTGGTCCGGCTAGGTCTTATTTTCAGGGAAACACTGTATATTAATTTTTGCTCCAAAAGATGCATTAGAGCTGATGGTCCAGCTAGGTCTTATTTATGGGGAAACATGGTAGGAAAATATTTTTTGAGTGCTTACTATGAGTTTAAGTGCTCAAATACTTTGTTAAACTTCTATCTTTGAATTGCTTTTAAAGCCAGTGAATAACCACACAGGAAAATTATCCTATTTTCAGTCAGTTTTTTTCTTTTGGTCCCAAGCTTCGTTCTGTGGACTTGGCTCCATATTACCTTTTTCCATCTCCAAAAATCAAATATGTCTTCAACATGGCAATTTCCCCTCTTGAGGAGATTTGCAAATGTCCCCATGCAGGTTTCCGGAGCAGGCTAGTCAGCTGGTATGGCCAAAAAGCTTTAGCAAGGTCTTGCCTGCACCTTCTCTGCTTAAAAACAGGACTCCTAGAAATTCTGTCTGAAGGCCCCAGCTCCTGTCAAAAAAAGTTTGTTTTCTCCTGTATTCTAAGGCAAATTACCAAATAAAGCACTCTATGGAGAACTCAGATGAAGTATTTTTCTACCCACTTGGTAAGAAAAGTAATTAAACCAACCTGCTGTGTGGAGCAGGACTGCAGCAAGGTAACAGTTACAGGAGTTGCAGCTGACTCAGGGGAAGGCTGGTGTTGGATATCTCTGCACATTAATTTCATAATCACCATCCTCAGCAATGGTAGCAAAGGGCTCTGGCTTAGATTTAGAAAGGCAACTGACAGCCCTGTGGTTATGGTCTAATGAAATATTAAAAAGCAACATTTTAAAAAAGCTCACATTAAGTCAGTATGGCTGGTGATGGTTGTTCATAGACCTCAAATAAACAAATTTAAGGGCCTACCTAACTGGACCTAGGATTTGTTTGCTCTCAAGAGTTGCAGTGACATGAACACAACTTTTGTATGACTAAGAGCAGCCTTTGCTCTTATCACCCAACCATGTTAGCCTTTGTTAGCATCATCAAGTTCTGGAAGTATGTGACTTCTCTTAATACTAAAAATTACTAGGAGTCTTGTAACCTCACTCATCACTCAGGGCAACTTGAATTTTTGTAATTTCTTTGTACTTATCAGATTTTAATGAAATTCTGGAATACTATAGAATGTCTTCAGTGTTTGAAATATGAAGCAACGTATATTTTGTTTCAAATAGCCGACTGAACAAATTAGATATAACTCTTTGTCCTGTCGCATTGCATAAAATTTGGTTAAAAATGTGTTCAGTCCTTCTCAGATTATTAGGAAACAAAAAAAGGAAGAAAAAATGTCAAGCTGCCTAGTTAAAACAAGAAATGTATTTCATCAAGTAAATAATAATAATAAAAAATTTGCTGCTGTTGAGAGTAATGAAACCATGGGTTTATTTAGCTGGGAAAATGAGCTATAGACAGCAATAATTAAAAAGTTAGCGTGAGTAACATAATTTTAAAAATTAGTGAAAAAAGAATTTTAATGATTTCAAAAAAATAATACTAATACTTTGTATCCATATGGCACTGTGAAATTTATAAAGCATTTTCACATTTTAATAAAGGATTTTGCAGAGGATGAGGCAAGGATCAGATGGCTTAAATGGCAGGATCTGAATTTGCAACCCATTATTGATTCAGTAAAACTCACTCAGTGAATCCAAGTCTTCCTGACTTGATAGCTTTATAAGAACTTATGTATTGAGTTGATTTGTGTTGTATAGACACTTTAACGGTGATAAAATATTTGTAATGTGGATGACATAATACAATTTTTTTCAGATACATTTCTACCTATTGTAAATCTTGATATTACAGGGCTTTCCCACTTATTGAAATGATGGGCTCAATAGACCAGTGAAAGAGGCTTTTTAAAATATCAGTAGCCTGGATAGCGTTCCAGGCAAGATGGTGGAATAAATAAATGCTGTGCTTGCTGCCTCCCATGACTACATGAAAATTACAACTAAATTATAGAATAATCAACCTTGAAAACCATCTGAAAACTAGCTGAAAAGAACTCCTGTAACTAAGGATGTAAAGAAGAGGCGATGTCAAGATTGGTAAAAGAGGCAGAGATGTGCAGTAGGTTGGCCCCACTCCCACATGTAGTGGTTGAATATCAGAGGGGATATCTTGGCAGTGGAGGTCCTTCCTGAGGAGAGGGGTCCTAGCCCCACACCGAGCTCCCCAGCCCAGGGTTCCAGTGCCAGGAAGATGTCCCCACAACATCTGGTTGTGAAAATCAACAAGGAATCTCCCTGTCTGGGTAAAACAGAAGGCTTCTGGAAAGCCAGACTTTCTCTCAAAGGGCTCGTGCAGAGATTTACTTGCTTGCAGGCACTCACCGTGGCCTCTGGCAGAGGAACAGCAACTTGAGAAGTACCAGAGGTATCCAGTAAAAGACTGGGTTGTGTGGCTGCAGGATGAGGGCTACTGGGACAACCACCATTATCTCAGTGTTGAGAATCTACAGGTGGGTGCCATCTTTCCTGTATGGAGCCTTCCCCCACATAGCCAAATCTGAAACTGCAGTGGCCTGATGAACTCCACTTGTTTCACCCTGGTGACTCCCTGGGACCTTGCCCTGCCCAACTTGCATCCCTGGGCAACCAG
Source organism: Rhinolophus hipposideros (assembly GCF_964194185.1). Lineage (NCBI taxonomy): Eukaryota > Metazoa > Chordata > Mammalia > Chiroptera > Rhinolophidae > Rhinolophus > Rhinolophus hipposideros. Next base: position 19,538,993 of record NC_138050.1, read on the forward strand.
TCCCACTCTGTGCACCTTACGAGGCTTGTTTAGCAGCAAACAACAGGCCTTGGCTCATGCGCTGCCAAGAGGCACTTTCAGTGGTGGGCAACCAGCACCAACCAGTGCTGAAATCTTTCTTGGACAACTCTTGGGTCTGTGGGCTCAAAAAGAGCAGAAGTTGGCCATGGTGTGCTCTGAGACTTTTGCGAGGGGCTCCAGGCTCAGCACTGGTGTCAAATCTGAATCTGTATTAACCTGGTGAATGCTTAACCACACCCTGGTGACTACTTAGGACCCTGCCTCACCCAACTCACATACTGAACAACGTTCTTTCACTGACTGAGATTTACAGGCAGTTGGCAGGAGCCATCAAACTTGGGGGTGCCCTGGGCCTTTTGTTGAGCTGCCCCAAGCCTGGTACTGGTGGCAGCTGGCTTTGGTTCTTAGTGTGGCCTCATCTACACCCCTCCAAGTCCAGCACAGGGAGTGACCAACCACAGATAGCTTTGTAGTTCTTACTAGTTAGTCCGGGGCTGGACTAACACTGTCACAGGCAGCAGCTAAACTTGGCCTTTACTGGAACCCCTCCCTAGATGCTCCAGAATCAACACACCTGGAAACCAGATTAATATCACAACAGAACACTACCCAGTTAGCTCTACAAGAAGCTCACCCAAATGATGGTCTCAACAGGCACAGGGATGAACTGGGGTGAATCCCCGTCTGTGTGGTCAGCCCTCACATAGCAGCTCATTTGCTGTGTGTATGGCCAGTCCTTACAGTAAGTCAACCTGAAGAGTCAGTCCCACCCACTGACATGCCAAAAGCAATCAAGGCTCAACTACAACAGGAGGGCACACACAACCCATACAGGGACACTCCTGGAGGACATGGCACAAGTGATCATGGAGACTATACCCTGGGCCACACAGGACACCTACTACGTAAGGTCACCTGGTGAAGACTGAGAGACATAGGAGATCAACCTAATACATAGAAATGAACACAGAGAGATAGCCGAAATGAGGAAACAAAGAAACATGTCCCAAATAAAAGAACAGGAGAAAACTCCAGACAAAGGACTAAATGTGATGGAGGCAAGTAACCTACTAGAGATAGAGTTCAAAACACTAATTATAAGGATGCTCAAGGAACTTAGTGAGAACTTCAACAAAGAGATAGTCAACATAAAAAATGACATAAAAACCATAAAAAAGAACCAGTCAGAAATAACAAACACAATAACCAAAATGAAGAATACACTAGAAGGAATCAACAGCAGATTAGATGAAGCAGAGGACTGAATCAATGATTTGGAACACAATGTAGCAGGAAACACCCATTAGGAACAACAGAAGAAAAAAGAACAATAATAAAAAAAATGAGGATAGTTTAAGGGACCTCTGGGACAACATCAACATCTGTAACAACATTCTCATCATAGGAGTACCAGAAGGAGAAGAGAGGGAGCAAGGGATCAAGAACCTATTTGAAGAAATGACTGAAAACTTTTCTAACATGGCGAAGGAAATAGACATACAAGTCTAGGAAGCTCAGAGAGTTCCAAACAAGATGAACCTAAGGAGGCCCACACCAAGACACGTCACAATTAAAATGGCAAAGGTTAAAGACAAAGATAGAATCCTAAAAGCAGCAAAAGAAAGGCGACTAGTTACATACAAGGGAGTTCCCATAAAACTATCAGCTGATTTTTCAACAGAAACTTTGGATGCCAGAAGAGATCTGCATGAAATATTTACAGTGATGAAAAGCAAGGACCTACAACTAGATTACTGTACCTGGCAAAGCTATTATTTAGACATGAAGAACAGATAAAGAACTTCCCAGAAAAGAAAAAGCTAAAGGATTTCATAACCACCAAGCCAGTATTATGAGAAATGTTAAAGAGACTTCTTTAAGAAAAAGTAGAGTGGGGGAAGAACATAAATATGAATAATAAAATGGCAATAACTATGTACATGTGAATAATCACTTTAAATGTAAACGAATTAAATGCTCTAATCAAAAGACATAGGGTAACTGAATGGATAAGAAAACAGGACCCATACATATGCTATATATAAGACACCCACTACAGATCGAAAAACTGACAGTAAAGCAATGGAAAATGATATTTCATGCAAATGGAAATGATTAAAAAAAAGCTGGGCAAATAATACTTATGTCAGACAAAATACACTTTAAAACAAAGATTATAATAAGAGACAAAGAACCACATTACATAAAGATAAAGAGACCATCCAACAAGAGGATATAACCCTAGTAAACATCCATGTACCCAATATAGGAGCACTTAAATATACAAAGCAAATATTGATCAACATAAAGGGAGAGATCAACTCTAATACAATCATAGTAGGGGACTTTAACACCCCATTGACATGAATGACAGGTCTTCTAGAGAGAAAATCAACAAGGAAATAGGAAGCTTAAATGACACATGAGACTGGATGGATTTCATTGGTATTTTTAGAGCATTCCATCCAAAGCAGCAGAATATATATTATTTTCAAGTACACCTGGGACATTTTCCAAGATAGACCACATGTTAGGCTACAGAACAAGTCTCAATAAATTTAAGAAGATTGAAATTATATCAAGTATCTTCTCTGACCACAATGCCATGAAACTGGATATCAATTACAAGAAAAAAACTGAATTCATACCAACACATGAAAGCTAAATAACATGCTACTGGATAATGATTCGGTTAACAATGAGATCAAAGAAGAAATCAAACTCTAACTTTGTCTCAGAAGAGACAAACACAAGTGAAAGCACAATGACCCCAAACCTATAGGACACAGCAAAAGTAGTACTAAGAGGGAAATTTATAGCAATACAGGCCTACCTCAACAAGAAACATCTCAAACAAGAAAAATCTCAAACAAACAATATAACCTTACACTTAAAAGAACTAGAATAAAAACAACGAGCCCAAAGTCAATAGAAGGAAGGAAAGAATAAAGATCACAGCAGAAATACATCAAATAGAGTCTAAAAAAAAACAATACAAGAGGTCAATGAAACCAAGAGCTGGTTCTTTGAAAAGATAAATAACATTGATAAAATTTAACCAGACTCATCAAGAAAAGAAGAGAGAGGATCCAAATAAATAAAATCAGAAATGAAAGAGGAGAAGTGACAACTGACACCACAGAAACACAATGGAGTATGAGAAAATACTATGAATAATTATACACCAAAAATTTGGACAATCTGAAACAAATGGATAAATTCATAGAACATACAATCTTCCAAGAATGAATCCAAGAAGAAACAAAACATCTGAACCGACCAATTACTACTAATGAAATTCAATCAGTAATAAAAAAATTCCCAACCAAAAAAGTGTCCTATACCAGGTTGCCTCACTGGTGAATTTTAGCAAACATTCAAAAAACAAACAAACAAACAAACAAAACCTCCCAAAAAACCAAACATACACGCACACACAAACTAACATCTATTATTTTCAAATTATTCCAAAGGATTCAAGAAGAGGGAAGGCTCCCAAGCTAATTCTATGAGGCCCACATTACCCTGATTGCAAAACCAGACAAAGACATTACAAAAAAAGAAAATTTAGACCAATATCCCTGGTGGACTTAGATGCAAAAATCCTCAAGAAAACATTAGCAAACTGAATTCAGCAATACATTTAAAAGGTCATAGTCTATGATCAAGTGGGATTTATTCCTGGAATGCAAGGTTAGTTTAATATTTGCAAATCAGTTAACATGATGCACCACATCAACAAAATGCAAGATAAAAATCATATGATCATATAATAGATGAAGAAAAAGTGTTTGACAAAATGCAGTTTCCATTTATGATAAAAAATCTCAGTAAAATAGGAACAGAGGGAACTTACCACAACATAACAAAGGCCATATTTGAAAGACCCACAGCTAACATCATACTCAACGGGGAACAGCTAAAATCATCTTCCTTTAGATCAGGAACAAGACATGGATGTCCACTTTCACCACTTTTATTCAACATAGTATTGGAAGTCCTACCTATGGCAACCAGACAAGAACAAGAAATAAAAGGTGTACAAATTGGAAAGGAAGAAGTATAACTCATTATTTCCAGATCGACATGATACTATATAGAGAGAACACTAATAAATCCATGAAAAAAACTCTTAGAACTAGTAAATGAATTCAGTAAATTAGTAGGATGCATAATGAGCAGTCAGAAATTGGTTGCATTTTTATACACCAATAATGAAATATCAGAAAGGGAAATTAAGAAAATAATCCCATTCATAACTGCATACAAAAATAAAATTATGAAGAATAAATTTAACCAAGGAGGTATAAGACCTGCACTCAGAAAACTATAAAATGCTGGAGAAAGAAATAGAAGAAAACACAAATAAATGGAATGATGATACACCGTGCTCATGGGTAGGAAGAATGAACATTATTAAAATGTCCATACTACCCAAAGCAATTTATAGATTCAGTGCAACCCCTATCAAATTACCAATGGCATTTCTCACAGAACTAGAACGAATAATCCTAAATTTATATGGAACCATAAATGACTTCAAATAGCCATGGCAATCTTGAGAAAGAACAAAGTTGGAGGTATCATGCTACTGATATCAAACTATCTACATGGACATAATAATCAAAACAGCATGGTACTGGCATAAAACCAGACATATGGAATCAATGGAACAGAATAGAGATCCCAGAAATAAACTGACACCTATATGGTCATTTAATCTATGACAAAGAAGGCAGGAATATACAATGGGGTAAAGATAGTCTAATCAATACATAGTGTTGGGAAAACTGGACAGATACATGTAAAAAAAATGAAACTGGACCACCTTCATACTCCATATGTAAGAATAAACTCAAAATAGATTAAAGACTTAAATCATAACACTGTAAGACTCCAAACCATAATACTCCTAGAATAAAACATAGACAGTATACTCTCTGACGTTGCTGTTAGTAATACATGTTTTTTCGGATCTATCTCCTTGGGCAAGGGAAACAAAAGAGAAAATAAACAAACGGGACTACATCAAACTACAAAGTTTTGCACAGCAAAGTAAACCATCCCCATAAAGAACCTACTGAATGGGAGAAGATATTCACCAATGCTACATCTGGTGAGGAGTTAATATCCAAAATGTATATAGCACTCATAGAACTCAACACGAACCCCCTCCACCCCCCTGAAAAATTCAATTACAAAACGGGCAGAAGACCTGAATAGACATTTCTCCAATGAAGATATATAGATGGCCAGTAGACATATGAAAAGGTGCTTAGCACCACTCCTTATCAGAGAAATGCAAATTAAAACCACAATGAGATATCATCTCATACTTGTCAAAGGGATTAGCATCAATAAATCAACAAAGTGTTGGCAAGGAGATGGAGAGAAGGGAACCCTCATGCACTATTGGTGGGATTGCAAATTGGTACAGCCACTATACTGGAAAATGGTTTGGAGGTTCCTCAAAATATTAAAAATAGCACTACATTATGACCCAGCAATTCCTCCTCTGGGTATTTGCCCAAAGAAATCCAAAACACTAATTCGAAAAGATGTATGCACCTCTATGTTCATGCAGTGCTATTTACAGCCAAGATTTGAAAGCAAGCTAAGTGCTCATCAATAGATGATTGGATAAAGAAGTGGTACATATATACAATGGAATATTACTCAGCCATAAAAAAATGAAATCATACCATTTGCAACAAGAATTGACCTAGAGGATATTATGCTAAGTGAAATAAGTCAGACACAGAGACAAATACCATCTCACTTATATGTAGAATCTAAAGAATAAAACAAACAACAAAACAAAACAGAAAAAGAGACTCATAGAGAGACTGAACTGATGGTTATTAGATGTGATGGTTGGGAGGCAGGGTGAAAAAATTGAAGGGATTAAGCAGTACAAATTGGTAGTTACAAAACAGTCACAGGGATGTAAAGTAGAGCATAAGGAATATAGTCAATCATATGGTAATAGCCATGTATGGTGCCAGGTGGATAATAGACTAATCGAGGGTATCACTTCATAAATTATATAAATGTCTTACTGCTATGCTGCACACCTAAAATTAATATAAAATAATATTGACTATAAGAAAATAAATAACTTTGAAAAGGCAAAAAAAAAAAATATCAGTAGCCTGTCAAAAATCTGGTTTGGGGAACTCAGCTCATCACTTTTTTCTGAGATGTTCAGAAAATTTCTGTTCTGCTTCTGCAGCCTGAGTCAAAGGTCTTACTCCCTTCCCCTTGGATAGAAGAAAGACATGATGCAGAGGGAAATAAGCAACATTTGCCCTTCCAGTCTGGGGGGAATATGGAAATAAGGAGTAAGTCAGATATCAGTATACTTGTTTCTCTTCATTTTATTTTATTTTAATTAATATTAGTTTCAGGTGTACAAAACAACATAATGATTAGACATTTATACCTCTCACAAAGTGATAATCCCACCAAATTTACTACCCATCTGACATCAGACATAGCCATTATAATACCACTGACTATATTTTCTATGCTGTACTTTGCAACCCCTGTCTATATTTGTATATATTTAATTACAGTTGACATCAGTATTATTTTATATTAGTTTCAGTGCAATGCTATACAGTACAACGGTTAGGCATTTATATAATCTCTAAGTGATTCCTTAGAGATACGTCCAGTACCCATCTGACACTTTTTCTTTTCTTAGAACCCGACATGTAACAGGGAATGGGGTGTGGCTTTAGAAAGTATCATTGGTATTGGAGTGAGGGAGCCAAAGAAACCTTACTCCTTTGGACCAGTGTGGTGAAGACTGAAGCCCTACAGGAAAATCACAGCTATGGGCTTAGTACCTAAGCAAATTCAGATGGTGGTGGGAACCCAGGTCAGCAATTCTGGACCCCTTGGGCCTGTACATGGTAAGTAGAGGACTTTTAAGTTATTCCCTGCCCAAGAGAGGAGAGGTGCAGATGCTGAGGGTCCTGCTGAACTAGCAGAGGCCCTGATACAGGACAGAGTTCATTTGGGGTGAGGATTTAAACATGAAGACAAATAGCTTGGATCATGGGTGCCGGCACATGACCTCAAATGGTGCTCACCAGTTCAGGGAGAAGCTGTCTGGCTGCTCTGAGGCAGAGACTCAGTGAGAATCCAGATGACCTCATGTGGCCCTCAGAACTCTGTTTTCTCCTCTATCACACCGTCATGTATGATCATTGCTGCCCTTCCAGTCAGCCACTATCTTGGATTGGAGGATGGAGAGGGAGAGATTTTACCTAAATAGATCAAGCAGTTAATTACAGGAACTACTGTAATTGTTGCATCTAATCAAGTTTGCTGGATTGGAAAAGCATTTCATTTTTTTTTTTCATGTTTGCTTTAGAGAATCGGGGCTTATGAGGATCACATGTGTTACAGAAAGTAGAAATTCATGTATTTTATCAAAGCTAAGATGCCATTGATGTTTTAGAAGAACCATTTTTTTATGAATTACTGAGAAAGTAAAAAGCTACTATATCAGTCAGGGTTCAACCAGAGAAACAGAGCTAGCAGATATATATCAAGAGATTACTGCAAAGAATTGGCTTACACGATTTTGGGGGTTGGCTAAGCACGTCTGAAATACTTAGGGCAGGTTGTTAGGTTGTTAGGTAGAGTATGCTGCAGCTCTTGGCATGAACTGAAGCTGCTATCCACAGGTAAAATTTTGTACTTCATCAGGGAAGCCTTATCTTTGCTCTTAAAGCCTTTCAACAACAGATTGAATCAGGCTCACTCAGATTATCTAGGATAATCTTTTTTACTTAAAGTCAACTGATTAGGTACTTTAATCACATCTATAAAATACCTTAATAGTAGCACCTTTTTGATTCAATAGTGGGTATTGTATCCTAGTCAAATTCACAGGTAAAACTGACCACCACAACTATCAATTTATGACATACTACAGTAAGACAAATCTCAATTTTAGAGATGTTAAAATGGGAATAAAAGTACATTTAGACTATGAAATACAGGATATTTTCTGGGTGTAGTATGAGTAATTTTAGAATTCTATTACAGAACTTCATTTAGTAATTCTGGAGATTAGTAGTAATTTTGACTACTCATTTGCAGAGAGGAAGTCTGAGATACTGAGATAAGAAAGGGAAGTCATTTTCTGAGTGCCACTTCAGGCAAGGTTAGAATTAGTATGCAGTTTTCCTCCTCATTGTTTTTTGAGTCTAAATCTGTCCATTTCATCAGAATCACATGCAAAGCAGATTGGTAAAATGCAAATTGTGATTCTCAAACTGGTGTCCGTGATCACCTGAGGGTTCCAAAGTGTATTAAAAACTACTTCAGGGAGCCTAATGGAAAGTGTACATTTAATCTGAGGCAGAGATTCATGGGCTAAATAAGATGTGAAGTTGCTTTGCTTTTGGCCAGCGTTCTATCTAGTCATTTGGGTCACTTTGTTGTCATATGCTGATCAGAAGTTCTGATTACCAATTAAATGGGTTCTGTAGGTTATTTACCTGCTTGCTCTCTAAGCCATTGTCTACTATCCCTTGTTCTGCTCTGTATCAAAGGGAACTACATTTCCCAGGTTTACTTGCCAACTGACTTCTGAGAAGGTTCAGCTAATGGTAGGCATCAGAGGAAGACTAGAAGGGGAAGAAGTGGGGGAAGCCAGGAAATCTCCCTTCTGCTCTGCCTTGGGCTGTGCCTTTCTCACTAGTTGTGTTTCCTCGTGTCTCGGATTTCCATTGGACAGGCCTTCTCTCCATGGCCCCACCCCACCAGGCATCCTCCACTGTGGTTCTGATTCTTGCTGGATGGACCCAGCTTTGGACTCTAATAGCAACATCTCCTCTCATTGTTTCTTCAGCCACAGGAATGGCAATGACTTCCTGCTCTTGCTATGCTCTGGTTGCCTCATGGTTCCCTGGGTGCTCTTTCAGCTTTCCTATCATCTGAGCAAGGTTGCTTTTGCTTTCAGAAGGCTAATGCCTAGAGAACAGGGAGCCATCTTTTCTTCCACCACTCCCACTCCTCCCCGGTCTCATGTTTTGGAGATTGCGTTGCCCTAATTAATTTTTTATTAATTGTCTTAGAATATCATTGTCACTCATATATCACACCTTGATATTCTTGGTTACATATGGAGAGCTTCCTCACATTGAATTCTCTCTGTTTGGAATACTTAGAGTAGTTTGTTTTCCTCACTGGAACTTAATGATACATCGAATTTTTTATTATTATTAATTACAATGGGAATATAAATCAGTTATTACCTGATAGACACAAATTTTGTTAGCATCATTCTAAAGATGGCTTCCAAGAGGAAAAATATGAAAAAGAAGAAAATTATCCTTACTGGTGGAAGAGTTGGGAACCCCTGAGCAGCAGGAGCATACAAGGTAGTGCTGAAGGTAGTCTCAGGAGCCACCATTCATCTATGAGGGAAAGAAGTCCCCCCAAAATAGGGGGACGTGTGCATGGTTGCTCAGTGAGTTAGTAAATGAACAACCAGGCCCAGAAATCAGTTAATTCCAGCCACATTTTGCAAAGCAGAATTGGAAGGGTATTTGCAATCAGAGAGATCCAGGTTAGAACTCTCGCTTCATTGTTCATTTGCTCTGTGACTCTGGACAAGTCACTTATTTTCTCTGAACCTCAGTTTTCTCATCTCTAAAAAGATAAACTTCACAAGGTTTGTAAAACTGAAAGCAGTCACTTTAAAAGTGCTTGGCAGAGTGCTTGGTCAGAGTAATCACTAAATATCTTACCTTTCCTTTCTCCCATGCAGGACAATCAAAATTTCCAAGAAGGTTTTTTTTTTTTCTCTTTTTTTAACTTTCTTAAAATTTCTTTTTCTTTTACTGTCTTACAACAAAACAAAATAAAGGAGCTGACAAAATGCTTCAATAATATAACTCTGATTTAAAAAAAAGTACTTGCAATTGTGCTCTCAATACCCTTCAATATGCTGTCTTTAGTTGCCATTTTGCCCCTTAATACATTACGGTGAGAATTATGTCTGTATGAAGTTATATGTGTGTATGCTGTGGACCTGCTCTATGGCACTTAGCAATCAGCAATCATTTAGGCCAGCTTTCCTTCATTTTCTGATTGGTTACAGACCAAAAATAGATCCTGTTACCCCAAAAATGATTCTTTCAGAGGCCTGCTTCCATGGGCCCAGGCTTTGGGAGGACCAACCTTTGGGCTCAATTGAAAAGCTGAGCTGCGTGAAAAGATGTCAGCCTCATGGTCACAAGTGCTGCAGCCCCAGTTCAATGATATACTCCCATAGGGGTATAAAGAAACAGTTATGTATATGCCTCAACCTTGTTCTCTTTTGAGATGCTGTTGCATTGGAGAACGCCTGAAAGAGCAAGGTTGCTTTTGCTTTCAGAAGGCTAATGCCTGGAGAACAGGGAGCCATCTCTTCTTCCACCACTCCCACTCCTCCCCAGTCTCATGTTTTGGAGATTGCGTTGCCCTAATTAATTTTTTATTAATTGTCTTAGAATATCATTGTCACTCATATATCACACCTTGATATTCTTGGTTACATATGGAGAGCTTCTTCTCTTTGAAGTGAGTTTGGATTTAGAAGGTTCTTTTTTTGCGGTTTCCTTTCAGGCAGTTCCATTATGTGTAACCATGATGCAAAGCAGGCAGAGATCTGGCTTCAAGCTTTAGGCTGGGGTAGAGATATGGAAACAGATATTGCCCTGGTTAATGCTATAGGTTTGCTTTTGTTGAATTAGTGGATGAAATAGGCTGAGGAGGGTAGGTTCTGGAATCCATACTTGCCTAGTCAAAACCACCAGAAGCCCTGGTGAATATGGTTATGTTTAGAGGGCTAATCAGACAGCTTTAAATTCTGCGCAGATGGCATTTCAACTCTCCAGTTAAGCATGCTCCTTAGTTTTTTTGTTCACAAAGTGTCCCAAACAGGGGCCTCAGGAATGCAGTTCTATGCATGACCTGGGTGATGGGACACCTCTATTTATGGCAAATGGCTTTGACTTCTGTGGATCGGGTCATATTGTTACAGCTGCATGACTAAAAAGGATTTGAATGATTATATTTTGACTAGAATTCTTCCTACACTTTTAAGGAACAGGGAAACTTTAGTTTCTCTCTTTCTCTCACCCAATCTCTTCTTGCTTTCCCTCATTCCACCTGTGTTCCACTTCTCCAAATCCCTCTTTTTTAGAGACTGTGTTACACTAATCTTTTATTAATTATCATGGAATATTGTACACCACTCATATATTGCATTTCAGTATTCTTGGCTACATATGGAGAACTTCTTCACTTTGAAGTGAGTTTGGATTTAGAAGGTTATTGTTTTTCTTGTGGTTTCCTTTCGGCAATTCCATTGTACGTGACAATGATGCAAAGCAGGCAGAGTTGCCTTAAGGCTTTAGATTGGGCCAGAACTATGGAAACAGATTCTTCTACGGTTAATGCTATAGGTGTGCCTGACTTCAGTGTCATCCCAATGACACAGTTGATTGTTGACAACAAAGAGAAAGAGTAAACAAGAGAGAAGGAAGGAGTAGCATATGATTAAGGACAAAACAGAGAAACACTAAGTGTCTGTAATAATTAGATGCCAAGAACATGTCTAAGCATTTCAACTTTCCATCATAGTTATTATTTTTATTTCAAATACTAGTCACTGAAGTTCAATGTACCTTATACTCAGGAGTGGGAAAGAACTAATATTTACCCATGTCTGCAATTTACTAAACGTTGTACTGGGCACTTTATTTGCATTATCTTATTTAAGTTTGCAAGGACATGCTGTGATAAAATTTATACTACTCTCTTTAAGGGACATAGTTCAAGTACTTAGCACACATGCACACACACAGACACACACACACATACAAGCAGGCACACACATACTTACACCACTGCTGGAATTTTTCAGTTTAAATAATTGGGATGGGAGTAAAATTGCCCCAATTCTCAGCCTGTAAAGCTACTGAGGATTTTGGAGCTGGTATGGCCAAATGAACCCAATACAATCCATTTCTTCTACTGACTACAACTACAAATACTGGAAAAAATACAAATAAAACAAAAACACTATTTGAGGACTCTGAAAACTAAACCAAAGCAGACAGATTGTTGAGGAGGGGCAAAATATGGACAAATGACCATGTGGTGGTGAGATTTCAATTTCTTCCTTTTTTCTTACAGCTTTACTCCAAGGATGGTTGGGTGCCCAGTATGGAACAGTGAGGGAGTGATGTCAATATGGGCAGATCAAATCTTAATAGAAAACCAGCCATTCATTCTGGCTAGAGGATTCAGGAAAAGGAGCACTTGGGGAATGAAGGTGCAGTTAGAATACCAGAGTGTAGAGAACTGAAAAAGGGATCCCTAATTCTGTGTATGAATCTGCTCATACACAGGCTCATTCCTGCAGTACAAGTGGGAGTGACAGACTTAATCAGCACAGCATGAGCTTTGATAAATAAACTGAAGTTTGAACCAGTGCCCACAGTTGGCAAGATAGAACTTGCAATGTGAGCCTAAACAATTGATTGCCATGAAAACAAGAACATCAACATTCTCCGGAGGATTATAATGTGTCTCAGGACTCGGTGTCTACAAAATATAAAATTCACAATGCCCCAATACATTTCAAAAGTTACATAACATACTAAAAAAAAACCCAAGAAAATGTGTCCACATCTTTACTCTAACAGAAAAGGTAACCAACATATTCCAAACTCAATATGACCCAGATGTTGGAATCATTAGACACAGACTTTAAAGCAGCTATTATAACTATGTACCGTGAAGTAAGGAAAACACACTTGAAATGTATGGATAGATAGAAGCCCTTACAGAAATAGAAAGAGAACCATGTGGATAGTTTAAAACCAAAAAAAGAATAAAATGGAAAATTTAGAACTAAAAAGTACAATATCTAAAAACTATGAACTCGATAGCAAAATAGAAATGACAGAGAAAAAAGTCAGTGAACTTGAGGATAGGTCAATAGAAGTTATCCAGTCTGAAGAATAGAAAAAAAGTTTGGAAAAAAGGAACATTACCTCAGGGACATGTGGGATAACAGCAGTATGTATGATTGGAGTTTCAGAAAGCAAGGATAAAGAGGCCGGGGCAGAAAAAAATATTTGAAGGACTAATGGCCAAAATATCCACAAATTTTGTGGATGACATAATTTACAGATTCAATGAATCAGTGAATCCCAAACAGGATAGAACTCATCAAAATCAAACTTCTGAAAACCAATGATAATTTAAAAATCTTAAAAGAAGCTGAGGAAAATAGCACACTACAAATAGGGGAATACTAACTCAAGTGACTATCAATTTCTTATCAGAAATCACAGATAGCCAGAAGTTACTAGGACAGAATAAAATGCTGAAAGAAAATAACTATTCATCCAGACTTCAACGTCTAGTGAAAATATCTTTCAGGAATGAAAGCAAAATAAAGACATTTTCAGATGAAGAAAATTTAAGAGAATTCATCTGTAGGAGATGAGCACATGAGAGATGCTAAAGTAAGCTCTTCAAGCTGAGGAAAATGATACCAGAGGGAAGCTTGACTCTTCAGGAATGAAGGAAGAACCACAGGAATGGTAAATATTTCCCCCTGATATATGTATGACCACAGGACAAAATTATAATATTTTTGAAGGGCTATATAAAAGGAGCAGAGGTAAGAGAACTACTATATATAAAGCCAAAGGTAGATTAAAATTGAATCCTAAAAAGTGTTCACATAATACGAAAATAGGCAAAAAAAAAAAACCCAAAAAAACAAACCCCAAAAAACAAACAAACAAAAAACGGAGCAGAGGTAAGAGAACTACAACAATAATAACAAAAACGGACAAACAGAAAACAAATAAAAAAATGATAGATCTAAATTCAACCATAGCAATAATTGCATTAAGTATTAATGGTCTTTTAAAAAACAGATTTGTGTTTTTATTACATCAGTTTTATAGCAGATAGAAATAAAGTTTTGATCTAAATAAATTAGTATTACGACATGCTCTCAAAAGACGGAAGTGAGGTGCCTTTCTAATTTGCACAGTGGTACGACTAAAAGTGCTGTCTTTAAATAGATAGTTGCTGCAAGAAGTAACTCCTCTGCCCATTCTCTCTGGATAACCTTAGTCTAGCCAGGTCTCACATCACCCTTCCAGAGAAGAGCACTGAGTGGCAGAGAGAGAACAGTTGGTTTCATGTCTGGCTAACCTCTACAGGAAACATTGCAAACTCAATAACTTAAAGGGCCTACCCTTGTGGTAAATCAATCCATTTCCAAGTAATTATTGCATGCAACTCCAAGAATTCCAAGAAAAGGGAGATTACATCTGAGTTACTTGGTAACACTGGGCAAATCACTTAGCCTCAATGAACCTGTTTCTTTTTTGCTTTTTTGCTCCTCCTCCTCGTTTCCCTCTTCTCCCTCCTCCTCTTCTTCCTCTTCCTCCTCCTCTTCCTCCTCCCCCCATCCTCATCCTCTTCCCCTTTCTGCAAAATTTGAATAAGCAAATCTATCTTTGACATCACAAAGTTTTTCCAAGAGGAAACAATATAGTATGCAAAAATGTTTTCCAAGATGTTAAAGCGCTTAGCAAAAGTATGTAATTGAAGCATAATTTCTATAGACAAAGAAAGTCTTCAGGTGTGGTCTTTGCGAGGAACGCTCAACCCTCCATTGTCACTGTCGGTCCTCCCTCCTTCTGGCTTGGACTGCATCACCCACCTCTCATTTCTCTCTCAGGTCTTCTCACCTCTGTGGGCAGCAACAAAGGCTCCTCCCCATCGCTTGAGAAATTAATGAAACAAGAAGGGCATTAAAAGGAGAAAGACAAGTGAAAAAGGCAAAAAGAGGCTATGTTCTCCTCTAACTACAATAATGCTATTATTAATTTTTTAAATTAGATTTTCAATTACAGTTGACATACAATATTATATTAGTTTTAGGTGTACAATACAGTGATTCGATTTATATAAGTTATGCACTGACTACCCCGAAAAATCTAGTACCCACCTAACACAATATATAGTTATTATAATATTGTTAATGGTCTTAATACTCCATTAACAGACAGAGACTGACAGTGAATAAAAAAGCAAGACAGTAGTACGCTGCCTCTAAGAAATACACTTGAAATGTAAAGACACAAAAAGGTTGAAAGATGGAAAAAGATACAACAAACAAACAGTAAGCATTAGAAGATTGGAATGGCTATTTTAATATCAGATAAAATAGATTTCATCAAGACAAAGAGTATTTCTAGAGATAAAGGTGGAGGGCATATCCTAATGATAAATTGGTCATTTCATCAGGAAGACTTTTCAATCTTATACACTAATAAGAAAACCTCAGAATACATCCAGTAAAGATTGACCAAATTATAGGGAGAAGTAGAAATTCCACAGTTAATATTTTCCCTCAGCATTTGATAGAACAAGTACATAAAAAAATCAGTAAATATATCATTTTAACAACACTTCAACACTTCTTGATTTAATTGATATTTATAAAACACTACATCCAACAACTGCAGAATACACATTTAAGAGAATATAATATTCATCAAGATGAAACAATAATGGCCCCAAATGGGGTGATAGGCCATAAAACAGGTCTCAGAGACCTAAAAGGAGCAAAATCCTGCAAAGCATATTCCCTGAACACAACAGAATTAACTTAAGAAGTCAATAACAAAATATCTCAAGTATCTTGTATTGAAGAGCATACTTCTAAATATGTCATAAGATAAAATGACAAGAGAAATTAGAAAATATTTTAACTAACTGATGATGAAAATACACACATTTTGTGAGATAGAGCTCACATAGTACTAACAAGGGAAAAACATGCTTTAAATGCTTCTTTTAAAAAAGAAGAAAGATATGTCAGTAAAAATATTACTAAGGGTAATGTCTGAGAGCTTATTTCCTATGTTTTCTTCTAGGAGTTTAATGGTTTTGGGTCTTACATTTAAGTCTTTAATCCATTTTGAGTTTATTCTTGTATATGGCATAAGAAGGTGGTCCAGTTTCATGTTTTTGCATGTATCTGTCCAGTTTTCTCAACACCATTTATTGAATAGACTGTCTGTGTATATTCTTGCTTCCTTTGTTATAGATTAAATGACCATATAGGCATGGATTTATTTGGGTGCTCTCTATTCTGTTCCATTGATCTATGTGTCTGTTTTTATGCCAATACCAGGCTGTTTGGATTATTATGGCCTTGTAGTATAGTTTGATATCAAGTATCATGGTCTTTTATGGTTCTATATATATTTTAGGATTATTTGTTCTAGTTCTGTGCAAAATGCCATTGGTATTTTGATAGAGATTTCATTGAATCTATATATTGCTGTGGGTAGTATGGACATTTTAACTATATTAAGTCTTCCTATTCATGAGCGTGGTTTATGTTTTCATTTATTTATATTTTTAATGTCTCTCTTCAATGTCTTATAATTTTCTGAGTACAATTTATTTACTCCCTTGGTTAAATTTATTCCTAGGTTTTTTGTTTTTTTGTTTTTTTTGGTGCAGTTGTAAATGGGATTGTTTTCTTAATTTTCTTTCTGACAGTTCATTATTGGTATATGTAAAATTGCAACTAATTTCTGAATATTAATTTGTATGCTGCTACTTTACCAACTTCATTTATTAGTTCTAATAGTTTTTTGGTGGAATCTTTGGGGTTCTCTATATACAGTATCATATCTGCAAATAATGTCAGTTTTACTTCTTCCTTTCCAGTATGGATGCCTTTTATTTCTTTTTCTTGTCTGATTACTATGGCTAGGACATCCAATACTATATTAAATAAAAATGGTGAAAATGAGTATCCTTGTCATGTTCCTGATCATAAGGAGAATGCTTTCAGCTTTTCGCCATTGAGTATTAGCTTTGGGTTTTTCACATATGGCCTTTATTGTATTGAGATATGATCTCTCTATTCCCACTTTGCTGAGAGTTTTTATTATAAATGAATGTGAGATTTTGTCAAATGCTTTTCCTGCATCTATTTATATGACCATATGATGACTATTTTTCATTTTGTTAATGTCTTGTATCACATTAATTGATTTGTGGATATTGAACCAATCTTGCATACCGAGAATGAATCCCACTTGGTTGTGGTGTATGATCTTTTTAACGTACTCCTGAATTTGGTTTGCTAATATTTTGTTGAGGATTTTTGCATCTATCTTCATTGGGGATATTGGCCTATAGTTTTCTTTTTTGTAATGTCTTCTGGTTTTGGTATCAAGGTAATTGTTGCCTCATGAAATGAGCTTGGGAGCCTTCCCTCCTCTTGAGTTTTTTTGGAATAATTTTAGGAGAATAGGTATTAATTCTTTTTGAATGTTTGGTAAAATTCACCTGTGAAGCCATCTGGTCTAGGACTTTTGTTTGTTGGGATCTTGTTGATTACTAATTCAATTTCATTAGTAGTAATCGTTCTGTTCAGATTTTCTGTTTCTTCTTGATTCAGACTTGGAAGATTATATGTATCTAGGAATTTATCCATTTCTTTCAGATTGTCCAATATGTTGGCGTCTAGTTGCTTGTAGCATTTTCTTAAATGTTTTTGTCCTTCTGTAGTGTTCATTGTCACTTCTCCTCTTTCATTTCTGATTTTATTTATTTGGATCCTCTCTCTTTTTTTCTTGATGAGTCTGGTTAAAGGCTTGTCACTTTTGTTTATCTTTTCAAAAAACCTGCTCTTGGTTTCTTTGATCTTTTGTACTTCTTTTAGCCTCTATTTCTTTTATTTCCACTCTGATCTTTATTATTTATTTCCTGTACTCACTTTGGGCTTTGTTTGCTGTTCTTTTCCCCATTCCCTTAGGTGTAAACAGACTATTTATTTGAGATTTTTCTTGTTTTTTTTTTTTTGAGGTAGGCCTCTATTACTACGAATGTCCCTCTTAGGACTGCTTACACTGTGTCCCATAGCAATTGGGTCATTGATTGTGTTTTAATTTTTTGTTTGTCTCAAGGTATCTTTTGATTTCTTTCTTGACCTTGCTGATCCACTCAGTATTTAGTAGCATATTATTTAGCCTCCATGTGTTGGTGTGTTTTCCAGTTTTTTTCTTGTAATTGATTTCTAGTTTCATGCCATTATGGTCAGACAAGGTGCTTGATATGATTTCAATCTTCTTAAATTATTTGAGACTTGTTTTATGGCCTAACATATGGTCTGTCTTGGAAAATGCTCCATGTGCACTTGAACAGAATGTGTATTCTGCTGCTTTGGGGTGAAATGCTCTAAATATTTCAATTAAATTCATCTGGTCTAGTGTGTTATTTAAGGCTGCTGTTTTCTTGTTGATTTTCTGTCTGGAAGATCTGTCCATTGATGTCAGTGGGATGTTAAATTCCCTACTATGACTGTGTCAGGGAAGCCAAGAGAGCAAGGTGCTTCAGACAGGAAGGAGGGGTCACCTATGCTCAGTCCTACTGAACCATGAGTGAATTGATATAATAGTGTTCCAGAACTATGGGAGTTTGAATTTGGAATCAGAAAAAATAACTCAAGTAGAGCTATGGAAAAACTTGCTAACATGTAACAAAGTTTGCCTGACTTGAGTTAATGGGTTTTTCACTTTGAAGAATATAAAAATGGAAACAACCCATTAAAATAAAAAAAATTATAAATTAAAGATATATAAAAAGGGTAGTTTACTATAGAATAATCTGATGAATCATAGGGTCAAATTACATTATGGCCTTTTAACTCTTTGATAGTCACCAGTTTCACTGCTTCTGAAATCTTAATTGTAAATGATAATTCATGTTGTTACTATAATTTTTAATATTTATGGCTAAAGGATTTCTGAGACTTGCAGCTGACCCATATGATGGTGTGAAACATCTTACATCACCAAATTGGAAAAACCATGGCAAATTCTTGAAACAATTGAGTTACATGAATTGGTTATAAATGGTTTACAGCACTTCGTTTTCACCTGATGATTTTCAACCATTAGCCCTTCATTGGAAATGTTAAATTAAAATAGTGTTGTAATTGCATTTTGATTTGTATAGAGAAGGATTTAAATGGTAATACAGTGTAAACAACCTTGACAGTAATCTTGATTTATAAGTTCTTGAGGGGTTCAACTAGAGCTTCAGGGCATGAAGGGCATAAAGAGAACTGGCAAGAGCTATTGCTGAGGAAGGCAAGTTATTAGCCAGCAGGGTGTTTTCTTCCCTTCTTTTTACAGAAGGAGAACATTCCTGTGAAGAAAAACTCACAGAGGCAAAAGGTGTCCATGAAAGCTGCTAACACTAAAATTATAAAGGAATTTGAGGCAGTGACAGTAAATTATTTAGAGAGATGGACTCTAATTAGATGAAAATACAGTGATGTCCTTTCTGAGAAGCCGGATATGTCTGCTGAGAGACAGCTGGGAATGAACTAAGCTTTGACCTACAATCTTTTTGTGGACATTTTGCCATGTTTTCAGTGATGCATAAGAAATGCGACACTGGAATCATACGGTCACATAGCTGTAGTATCCATCCAAAGGATGAGTATGCCTGGGCCCCCACGCTAAACAGTTAATCCCTCCTGAGCATGCAGGCCCATTTTGGCCACAACAGAGAAAACTGACAGTATAATCATCCCTTGGGTGCAGCACTGTCCCTGATGTGGGTCCATCGAGTAATAGATTCTAGAGAAAATTAGGGTGAAGGAGATGACCCTGCCAACAGGTGTTTAAAGGCTCTGGCTGATCTGCATAGAAACCTGCATAGATCTGCACTCTCTTTTCGCCTTTTCAAGGCTAATAAAGGTTTCCGTGCTTCCCACACCTCTGCACCCTGCTTGCCTTTGTCACTTCCTTTACTCTGTGCAGCAGCCTTCAATCAAGTTTGTTTAATTGGATTCATACCCTGAACAAGGGAAAATGCAGGGTGCTGGTTAGGGCGAGGAGTGCAGACATCAGGGCAGAAAAGGAGCTGAGGAGAGGAAGGAAGTGGTTTTCTCCACTCTGCCCTTGATCCAGACCCTTGTTTGCAGGATCTCTCTGGGACAGTCCTGGTATCTTTGAAGTCTATCCACTTCGGGCCACATTAAGTGAGTGAAGGATTTCAGACCCCGGAGACACAAAGGTACCAGCCGCTCTCTTTTTTTTTAAAAATTAAAGTATAGTTGACATACCATATTTTATATGTTTCTGGGTTCAACATGGTGATTCTACATTTATGTACCTTACAATGTAATCAACACAATATGCCTAATGACCATCTGTCACAGTATAAAGTCATGACAATATTATTGACTGTATTCCCAGTGCTGTACATTACAACCCCGTGACTTATTTATTTTATACCTGGAAGTTTGTACCTCTTTCTCCCCGTCCCCCTTTCCCCCCACCTCCCTCCCCTCTGGCAACTATCAGTTTGCTTTCGGTATCTATGACTGTTTCTGTTTTGTTTTGTTTGTTTGTTCTGTTTTCTTAGATTCTACATGTAAGTAACAACCACCTTTTATACTACCACTTTCTGCTTTTTAGTTGGGAACCTATAGGGCATGAGTAGTTAATTTTAAGTAGGTAAAAGGTGTGACACAGAAGAGGAGCACTGGCTCATAAGCCGGGAGATTTGAGCTATCTGTATACTAGTAGAATGATTCTGGGCTAGTTACTTAAGGCTCTCTGTATTAGCTTCTTGTGAAAAATGGGAAATAATACTCACCCTGTGTCTTTAAAGGCTGACACAGCCTTTAAACCCTAAAGATCTGAAGATGATGTACAGGAAAGTCCCCATAGGCCCACCAAAGTTTATTTATTAAAACATAAAATATAAAGGCTCATAAAAAGTTGCATTTAATTCAGAATACTTTAAATTCGAGATTTAAAATCCATTAGGTGAGTTTCATTTTGAAATTCTTTGGTGATTCCTATGTGATATGGAGAGTCTCTGTAAAGAGAACTCAGTGAAATGAAAGCATCCAGGCAGTGGGAGGTTAAGTGATGATACCAGAGAAGTAAAGAGAAAAAGTTGTTTTGATTGCAGGAACTACAATGTGTGTCGTGAAGGAAAACCAGAGACTGAGCTTTGGAAAGAGGTCCATTCAAGTTTATGATCTTGTTCTAGGGTAGAACTTCCCAAGGGTGTGCTGTGGCTGGATTAAAGGTATGAAATATTGGTCTGGTGGCTCCAGTTATGATTATCTCTGCCTTCACAAACACCTGTTCATGTACTATTCATATGCCCTTTTAATGGCACACATGTTATCTTCAGAACTGCACTAACAACTTGTGTGTATTTTGCAAATTAGAATTCATCATTATTTTGAAATTCTTGACATGAACAAATTTTGTTGGTTTTGAAATACATTTATATTATCAACAGATATTTTGATTTAAAATAATTGGAAAATAAGAGGAATAACTTAGATTGACTCAATATAGCTTTAGCGGTTGTGAGTTTTTGAATGATTATAAAATATTTAAAAATTTTTCATCACTTGCTTATGCAAAGTTTCTCATTGATGGTGATCAGGAATTCTAAAGAGATCATGATTTCAAAAGCCTGTGTCAGAAAGTACATGTAGCTAATTTATGCATAAACTTTTTATGAAAAAGTTATGTTCAGAAGAGCAAGCTCAGATTCCTCATTAAATATCTGAAAGGATCTTTTTTGGAAGTTTTAAAAATTTCAATATTTAATATCTTCCCTAGTCCTTTTACTTTATTTTTCAGTCATAAGTATATAAGGAAACCGTAATGATTTCTGCCAGCTCTCTTCTAGTTTACCCCATAGTGCCATATGAGTGTTAACATTTTCTCTGATTGCCATGGTATGATGATGTTGGGAAACAGTGACCTAAGGAAGAGTGCGTTGCATAATCACTGGCTACCTATCTTGTCACTGAGTTTCCAATGAGCTGGCTAACACCTTGCTTTCATCAGTTTAACCCATTGCCCTGAGTTCTTTATGTCTCTTTGTATCATGAACAAATTTTTCTCTAAAGCTCTGAAGTTCTTGTAAATCAAATAAGGTGTTAGGGTGTATGGATACAGAGATTGTGGATAGCAACTGTGAATTTCACAATCCACTCCAACCTCAATTCTACCCTAGGAAAACAGCCCAAGCCACATAGCCCTTAGAGGTACAAGACTGTTGAGCAAAAACAAAATGTTTCTCCCACTAGCTGGTTTTCAGAGGCTTCTTTTGATTTTGTAGAAAATTGGGGTGGTTGCCTTGCAATCAGAACTCAGAACTCTCCTGGCCTTGAAAGTGATGGCAGTTGGCTGGTGAGCATACACTTGCTTTTCAAAGTTACTCAAGTGTGGAGTTCCTGCAGTGAGGAAACCATTCTGCTGTCCCTGGGGGCTGGAGAAGTAGTATGGTGGAAATTCCAGGTATCTTCCTGCCAGAAGTAAATTACTTCATATTTGACTTTAAGTTCTTAGGCCCAAATTTTTAGTTTCTAAAATTAGTAAAGGTAAATTTAGAAACTTACTATTTTCTTACAAACAATAACATTCAGCCCTGGATGGCACAGGTTTATGATGACTTTAGCTATGGTAGCATGGTATAGCAAAAGGAACACAGCCTTTGGAATTAGACAGGCCTAAGTTCAAATCCTAACTCTATCAATTAGTAGCTGGCCTTAACCTCTCTGAGTCCCAATTTCCCTACCTGTGTAATGGAAAAACTGCTCCATAACTCATGGAATTGTGACAAGAACTAAAATGGGAAAACATATGGCAAGCACATAATGTAATGCTAGGCGCAGAGGTAGTATTCTGTAAATGATACATATTATTATTGTTGTAATTATTCCGTAATTACGTTCAAAAGGACATATATTCAGACAAAGATTCCTAGCATCTTGAATGAGGGAGAGCTCATTTGTAATTTAACTTTTGTGCTCATTTCAGACTTAAATATTAGTTACATTAGCTCAGAATTAAGTCAGAACTACTTTTTTTCTCTTTTCACCTTGGGGTGGGGCTGGGAGACAGCTCGCTAACCTTCTGGGGGTTAAAGACTAAATGAAGATTTTTAAAAATAAAAATGCTCCCAGTGGTGCTCTCGGCTAGTGGAAGTTCAGGTGCTTTTCCCTTTCTTCTTTTTGCTTTTTTGTATTATTCTGAAGTCTGAAAAAAAAGCTACTTTTATTTTGTAAATGTAATCCAGAACAATCAAAGAAAATGCATTTTACAATGTTAAGATTTCTTTCATTTCGTGAAAACCTGCACTGGCAGCTGGATACATCTCACCCCATCCTGGCCCACCAGGAATTGTGTGCTGGGGAATTCGCTATCATTCCTCCCTCCCTTGCTCTTATCAGACTGGGATGAGGAGTGGTGGAGGTTGGGGATGGAGCAACCCTGGTGATGGTGCTGAAAAGGTTTTCTCTTTTTCCTCCAGGTAGGAGAGAGCATGATCTCTATGGCAGGCAATCGATGAAAAGCAGTAGCAAAGTAATATGGTTAATGTTAAAACACAAAACAAAATTAGTGCAGGTTGAAGAATCTGGGAAACCAACTGGAAAAGAGAAAAAAGAAGGGAGGAAAACAGGACAGATAAAAATACAGTTATAACAAGAAGGAAATAGAAAATAAAGGAAATTCCTTAACCCAAACTAAGCTTGTTGAGGGAGTTTTGTTAGAATGGATAGTGGGGGATGGATAAAATTCATGCAGGACTGTATAATTTGTGGGGGATTCCTCTAAAGTCAATGACAGTAGAAGAGATCAGGTAGGACCCATTTGGGTTTACTACCTTCTCTGGCAGTCTGTACTTTCTGAATGTGTGAATTCATAAGTTTTAGATTGTTTGTTTCCAGTCCCACTGAGGTAAATAGCCCAGCACAGTTGATGCATTTATGATTGTTGTGCAGGGAAATGCAGCTGATGAATTCCTTTCTTTCATTTGTCTTTTGACCAGAAAAAGTGTGGTTTTCTAGCAATTTGGCTTTTAATTTGCAATGTTTTTCTTTCCAGGTTTGTTGCAGGTATAGTAGAGCTGGTTCTACTCCAGGGATCTGCAAGAGTCTGGTAGGGTGACCAGAGGTTAATCTGTGTTGTGCAATATGGCTGCCACTATCCACATGGGCTGTTGAGCACTTGACATGTGGCCAGTCCAAACTGAGATGTGTTGAAAGAGCACACTGGATTTTGGAGACTTAGTGTGAAAAAAGGAATATAAGTTTTCTCATTAATAATTTTTATATTGATTCACATGCTGAAATTATATTTAGGGTATATTGGGATAAATAAAATGTTATTAAAATTAATTCCATCTGTTTTGTCTTCTTCCTTTTAAAATGTGGCTACAAGAAAACTTAAAATTACATATGTGGCTCACATTTGTGGCTTGCTTTATAATTCTATTGGACAGTGTTGAATGAAGACCAAGAGCTTAGAAAGTTCAAGGCTTGGCACTGCCATTTCCTGCCTCATGACCTTGGATAAATTATTAAGCTTCAGTTGCTAAGCTTCAGTTTCCAATCCCCAGTTAAATGGGGATAATAATATGTACTTCAAAGGGTTGTTGGGAGTATTAACTGAAACAAATCTTGTACAATCGGGCACATAATATGTACTTGACAAATGTTAGTTCTCTTCCTTGTGCATTTTATTTATGACTAGTAAATGTAGCCACTTTATTTATAAAGAATTGTTTGGCATCAGGACAATGTAGCCTGTGGCGCTTTTTGTCCAAGTGGTTAAAGTGCTTGACAAATACGCAGTCACAAACGATCTGAAAAGGGAAGACACCATTTTTGGCCGGATGGAGAATGAGTCTGAGCTTCCGTGCCTGCTGGCCTCGGCCATATCATTCAGGTTGGCCCCTATATTAGACACACCTGGAGCCGCTGGTTAATGCTCTGTTAAGCTGCCAGTGTCTGCGGTTCTATTTTAAAACCCCCAAGTAAGTTTCTGATCTTGCTGAAAGGGCACACCTTCAGCTTCAGATGCTAACAAGTAGAGTATCCCTACAGACATTTTAAAGCACACGATTCAGAAACGGCCAGTCTCCTCACAACCCCTACTCCTTCCTCTTCCTCCTCTGCGTTCATGTCCAGCCTTTGAGGACTAAAAGTGTGCAGGATGGAGTTAGTTTGTCTTTTTGAGCACAGAGGTACTATATAACCCTTGCTGACTGGTTATCTTCCGGGATGGCACTTTGTCAAGAATTGAACCTCCGCCAAGCACTTGTGAAAATGCACCCTTTTGCGCTGCTTGCTGCTTGTCTTCTCTACTTGCAAGTTCTCTCACCCCCAAATGCTTAAACCATGAAATGTGAGTTTTTGGTGGTTCCACAGGTGGCATTTTGCCCATAAAAGGCAATTCAAGGCATTTACTTTGATTTTAAAAATAATACTAAAATTTTTAAAGTTGCATTTGAAAACCTAGTTTTCCTTTAATTTTTTAAATTTAGCTTACTGGTCTTATTACCCTATGTATGCCAATAAATTTTAGCAGTCACTCTTAAGATGGTCATTGAATAATGTTTTAATTTACGAACTTAATTACACTCCTCTATATTTAAGTTATTTTTGAAATTAAATATTTTGATTTTTAAGGTACTTCAGTTGTCTGACTTAAGAAGACTTTTTTGAAGATTTAAGTGTTTATCAATCTGTCAAATAAAATTATAAATAGGCTGATTCTTACTCTTAAATATTCTGAGTGTACATAATTATAGTAAGATTTATATTTAAAAATCATAAGTCTTAATTACTCAATTAACAATTTAAAACTGGAATTACGAGGCTGATCTATTGCTATTTTAGGCCCAAATTGCTTAAACACTACAAGTATGCTCCGATTCCTTCTAACCCGCTTAGGCGAATGACCTTGGAAGTTGCAGCAAGATAGACAAATAAATGAGATATATTCAGATTTCAAAGGGATACTATTTTCATGTCCATTCAAGTTGTATGGTCCCAAGATATAGGAAACATATGAAAAGAATATAGGAGACTTTCAAGAGTCTTTAAATGGAAAATATATTTATATACAGAGGGTGCCAAAAACTGTATATACATTTTAAGAAAGGAAAAAACTATTAAAATTGTAATACTCAGTATATTTCAATAACAGAAGACGAATACAAGTCACATTTGACTTCTGCAATTACAAGAGGTGCTCAAAGTGGTCACCATCAGCATCCAGACACTTCTGGTTATGGTGAACTACTGCTTCAGCAACGTTGACCAAAGTGTCCACTTGTATACATTTTTTTGGCACCCCCGGTATATTACAAGATCACCTCATGGACATTAAAAGGATAATAAAGGAATGCTATGAAAAACTCTGTGCCCACAAATTTGGTACCCCAGAGGAAATAAACCAATTCTTTGAAAGACACGAACTACCCAAACTCACAAAAGGAGAAACAGATAATCTAAACAGTCCTATAGCTATTAAGAAATTGAATCAACAACTAATAACCTTCCAAAAAAGAAATCACCAGGCCCAGTGAATTCTACCATATATTTAAGGAAGAACTGATTCTTCAGTGAGTTATGTATTAACCATCTTCATTTTACTTATATAATGGGAATCCTGCAAGGTTACTGGATGGCACCTGTTACTTAGCTGAGTACTATAGTTGGTGAAGTAGCTTGCATAATATTTTGCCTTATCTACAATAATTTTTTGTTGAACAGGACATAATTTCTTACAGCTTTAGTAGGATATAATTAACATACAATAAACTGTATGTATTGTGTACAGTTTGATAAGTTTTTTTTTTAAGATTTTTTTTTTTTTTATTGGGGAAGGGGAACAGGACTTTATTGGGGAACAGTGTGTACTTCCAGGATTTTTTTCCAAGTCAAGTTGTTGTCCTTTCAATCTTAGTTGTGGAGGGCGCAGCTCAGCTCCAGGTCCAGTTGCCATTGCTAGTTACAGGGGGCACAGCCCACCATCCCTTGTGGGAGTTAAAACAGCAACCTTGTGGTTGAGAGGATGCGCTCCAACCAACTAAGCCATCCGGGAGCTCAGCGGCAACTCAGCTCAAGGTGCTGTGTTCAATCTTAGTTGCAGGGGGCGCTGCCCACCATCCCTTGTAGGACTCAAGGAGTTGAACCTGCAGCCTTGTGGTTGAGAGCCCACTGGCCCATGTGGGAATGGAACTGGCAGCCTTCAGAGTTAGGAGCATGGAGCTCTAACCTCCTGAGCCACCGGGCCGGCCTGATAAGTTTTAACATGAGTATATACCTGCTAAAACTAGCACCACAATCAAGATAATAAATCCACTACTCTCAAAAGTTTTCTTGGGCCCTTTTATAATCTCTCCTTCATTTTCTTCATTCCCTTGGTAACCACGGATCTTCTTTGTGTCACTACATATTAATTTGCACTTTATATAAATTGAAACACAGAGTGTGTACTATTTTTCAATCTTTTACTCAGAATAATTATTTTGAGATTCGTTGATGTATAAATAGTTTATTCCTTTTTATTGTTAAGTAGTAGTCCATTGTATGATTACACTACAATTTGTTTATCCATTTGTTGATAGACATTTGGGCAGTGTCCAGTTTTTGGCTATTACAAAAAAAAAGTAGCTACGAACATTTATGTACAAGTCTAGGTGGGGACATATACTTTTTCTGTTCTTGGGCAGATAACTATGAGTAGAATTGCTGGATCATATGGTAGGTGTAGGTTTAACTTTTCAGAAATTGCCAAACTGTTTTCTAAAGTGATTGTACCATTTTACATTTACACCAACAGTGTATGAGAGTTCCAGTTGCTTCACTTCCTTGCCAACGTTGTGTATGGTCAGTCTTTTAAATGTAGCCATTCCAAGAGGTGTGATGTAGTACCACATTGTAATTTTAATTTGCATTTCACCAAAGACTAATGATGCTGATCCTCTTTACATGTACTTACTTGACAGCTATATATCGTCTTTGGTGAAGTGTCTGTTCAAACCTTTTGCCCATTTATTAAACAGGCTTTTTTTCTTTTTATTACTAAGTTCTTTTTATGTTCTTTATCAGATATGTGAGTTTCAAATGTTTTCTCCCAGTTTGTGCTTTGTCTTTCCATTCCCATAATAGTCTCTTGAACGGCAGAAGTTTTTAATTTTGATGAGCTCTAATTTATTAATTTTTAAAATTTTATGTGTTGTGCACTTAGTGTTATATCTGAAAAAAATCTTTGCTTTACCTAATGTCACAAAAATTTTCTTTAATGTTTTCTAGTAGAAGTTTTATAGTTTTAGGTTTCACTTTTAGGTCTATGTTTCATTTTGAGTTAATTTTTATGTATGATGCAAAGTATGCATCAAAGTTTATATTATTGCATATGGATTTCCAATTGTTCTTGCACCATTTGTGGAAAAGCCTATCATTACTCCACTGACCTGTCTTTGTAGTTTTGTCAAAAATCAATTGTTTATATACGTGTGGATCTATTTCTGGAGTCTATATTCTGTTCCAGGGATTTAAATGTCTATCTTTATGCCAATAGCACACTGTGTTGATAATTGTGGCTTTATGATAAATCTTGAAATCAAGGAATGTTAAGTCCTCCAACATACTTCTTTTTCAAAGTTGCTTTAGCTATTCCAAATCCTTTGCGTTTTTCATATGAATTTTAGAATTCTATTCTCAATTTCTACAGGAAAGTTCGCTTTCAGCTGTTCCAAAGTTTGATTTTGACTGGAATAGCATTTTATCCACAGGTCAGTGAGGAGGGAATTGACATCTTCACAAAATTGCCTCTTCTGAAGTTGCTCACAAATCTATGTAATTAGACACAATGATGAAATACCATTGCCAAAATACAGAAATACCCTCTGTGTCATGGAACTCCCACTCTTCGCTGGGTTTGACGTTTGTTATCTGATGTTCACACTGAGATATCAGTGCTGATTCATACAATAAATTTGACAACGGTGAAGCTTAATTTTTTTTCTGTCTTTTAAAAAACAGAAATACATTGAAAATCAAGTTCTATTATTTTCTTCCCATGCCCCAATGGATCAATGTTGGGAATGATATTCCCTGCTGAGGATAACACTGGTAAAATACCTTTCTATCTCTAGGGTGCTACCAAAGAATGAAACATATTTCACCCTGCTCATCACAAGATCAAAATTATACTGTGTTCTTGGATGATTGCAGTCAAGGCAGCAGCCACTATGCTTACCTCTTACCCTCTGTGACTTGGGGAAGAGAAGAGATAATAGATGGCAGTTGGCAGTGTAGCTTTGTATATATAGCATTAGAAACAAGACACAGCAATTACTTCTTAGCCATATTGCTCTAATTGCCATTTGTTGATGAAAGCTGTGGGAAGAGATGGCAATGCATATAAACAGGAGGGATTTAGTCATAATTTGTGCTTCTTTAGAAAATGCCAGCAGCGAAAAACACTTCCAAAGTATTCAGACCTCCTCTGACTCATCACAGGCTGACCTATGTTACCCTAGTGAAGTGGTAATCAAATGCGTTCGCCCTAATTTTGAGTATTTTAAAGCAACATGACAGCACTATTCAGGTTTTCCTAGTGCAGGTGTCCACAATATTTCCAAGTTGATGATGTTTTGGAGACTGCACAGTAATCCCCATGGGCACTGACCGTGCACACTACTTAGAATCTGCAAAGTGGGGCCTCGGGTTGCTAGGCAATCTTAGGTCATCCCTAGCGGAATCCCTTTCCAGTTTGCCACACAAGGTTTCCAAACCTCTCCATTCATTAACATCCAATACATTTTGACTGTAGTCTTCTCTGTAGCAGGCACTGTACCCCCACCTTCTGTCCATGTTTTCTACATTCTTAGCAGATAAATAAAAATTTCAACTTTTTTAACTAAACTTCCTTTTTACTTCCAGATATGTCCATTTCCTCACATTTTAACCTCTGTTCTTCTTGCTCTCAGGAAGAGGCATCCTTTCCAAATTTATCCTCATCCCCTACTCTCATTCCTGCTGATCTTCCTGTGTCACTCGGAACTTTGTTCAGACAGCCTGCTTCTTTTATATCTTTAATCACTCCAGCTGGACCCATCTTTCCAGCATGCAAATCTGATGATATCTCCCTGCATGCCTCCCCACTCCACCCCCAATTATGGAAACTTTTTAGGAGCCACTATGACTCTTACGATGTCCTAAGAAAAAAATTCAGTGGGATCTCCAAAGCCCTGCACAGTCGGGCTTCTGCCTGCCTCTTACCTTTTACTCACTCTTCCCCTCTCTTCTCTAGACACACTGGATTTTCAATCCCTCAAACATATCTTGGGCTCTCTCCTACCCTAAGACCTTGCACGAGCTCTTCCCTCGTTACTTAAGTTCCACTCATCATTGCCATCTTAGTTCAAACATCATTTCTGTAGGGAAACCCTCTCTGGCAAGGTCCAATTCTTCTATATACTCCCATGGCCCGGCATTTGTCCTTTTCTTAGCCCTTGTTATAAATGTCATTTTATATTTAGTGTATGTACTTATTTGATTAATGTCTGTCTCCCTCACTAAACTATAATCTCCATAAAGGCAGAGGCCAGTCTTGTTATGCTTACCATTTAATACCAGAGGCTGGCCCAGTGTCTGATACTTTAGAAATGCTCAGAAAATAATTGTTGGATGAAGAGACGCTGCATTTCCAATCACAGGCCACATGTGACCTTCAAATTGTCCCGTTTAAGTCTTCACCTTTCCATGATCTTATCCTATTTGAGCTTTGCCATATTTCATACTGTTAGCCAACCTATCCTTGAAATTCCTTCTTCCTTTCTTTGTGACTTAACTCACCTTTTTCTCTGATCACTCTTCTCTCTATCTTCTCTGTCTCTTTTACTGTCCTTTCTTTTTACTTACAACTTCTTTGTGGATAATAAATAGATATTTGTTGGATGAATGAATGAAACATTAGTTTTTCTTAGTGTTCTATCATTGGTCTTTTTCTCTTTTCCTCCCGCCATCTTTTCCTTGGTGATCTTATCCAACACCATGGGTTCACTATCATTTGTATGTTGGTCCAGACTTTATTTCCAACTGATTATTTTTATGAAGTTTTCCTATAGATATCTTAAACTCATCCCGATTCAGACCAAAGTGGTTCTCTTCCCTAATTCTTCTCTTCCTCCTGTATCCTCAGTAAAGTTCTCCACTAGAAGCTTCTAGAAGCCCAAGATCTAAGATCATCCTCTACTCCTTTCTTCCTCTTCCACTAATATCAAATTCTGTTGAGGCAAGTGAAATGTTCCTCTCTACTATCCTGATTTATATGTTCCTAACCACTATTGCCTAGTTTTGTAGTCCTCAAACTTTTTTTTTTAGAAAGAGATGAACTTTTAAAAGATGAACTGTTACATAGAGAATTATTGTATGAGGCAGATGAAGGAGAGCTGCTCTAGTTGAAGGGGGAGCTAGGGATCTGAGAGCACCCCTCTTGCCCAATGAGATGGTACCAGAGATGCTGTGGTTTGAAAACCACCAGCCCATGTGATTGAAAAAAAAATAATGCTTTAAAATTTTTTCATGTGGAAAACATGGAAATAATACTTGCCCAAGAGAATAATTGTTAAAATTAACTTAAATATAAGGCCTTTGGCATGTGGTAAATACTCAGCAAGTGATAGCTGTAATCGTTATTATCCCTTTGTAATCTTTCTTCAAATTAACTTGTTAATTAGACCTTGCTATTTTTTCTTATACATATCTAATCACTTAGTCTGAACACTTTTTCTTTTTCTTTTTAATTAAAGTTTATTGGGGTGACAATTGGTAGTAAAGTTACATAGGTTTCAGGTGTACAATTGTGTAATACATCATCTATATATCACATTGTGTGAACAGTTCTTAATATTTTCTCTTTTTTCATTTTCATTCCCACCTTTTTAGTCCAGACTTTCATGGCCTGATTGCCTTCTGTCTAAACCTTGCCCCACCTGGCCTGCATTCTTCCCATCAGTTCCCGTATAACTCATCTGCATGTTTTATTCCCAGGTCACATAGAATTCTTGGCTCTACAGTGACCATAGGACCAAAGTTCAAACACCTTAGCTTGGCAGCTACCGTGCTCCGTGACTGATCCTTACTCTCATCTGAGCATTTCTTCGTTTAACTCCCTTACACCCACCCTCTGCTGAAGGCAAGCTAGGTTCTTCAGTGGTCCGGAACACAGCAGACACATTTCTGCTGCCACTCCTGTTTTGTTCTCATTTACAGTGGGAGAAACATGCTGCTTCTCTAAGTCCTACATGTCGTTGAAGACCTATTATTACACACTCCAGTTTGTCTCACTAGTTCCTACAAGACTCTAATGGGGTCCACTTTTGCCTGTTTGAGCTTTCATAAATGCACCAGGAACCCCCAGCAGACAGGAGCCAGTTTATTAATTGGTTCATTCATTTATTTAATAGCTATTGATGAAACACATACTGTAGGCGAGGCACTGTTGTAGGTGCTGGGAATATAATGCTGATCAGGGTAAAGATACCTGCCCTTGGGGAGGTTATATCTAATAGGGATGGCAGAGAAAAAAGCAATTGTAACAAAGTAAGCACTATCATGGGAGATGCTAGGAGCTGTGGGCGTATCCTGGAGAAGATCTAATACAGTGCAGGGGGATACGAGGAGTATGCCCAAGATAGCTTCCTATAGGAAGAGACTGTAGGCTGAGACTTGAAAAATGAGTGGAGTTATGCGATGAAGAGAAGCAAAGATGTTCCAGGTAGAGGAAACTGTTGGTTTTCTCAAGGTAGCTCAGTTACTGTGAGGTGGAGAGGCAGGAGGAATTCCTGGTAGGATTCATCTTTCGCTTAAAAAGAACCAGGGAAACTCTGATTCAGGATGTAAGTCTTTCTCCGTCCCTTCTTTGACCCTCCATTCTTCCCTGTCTCCTCCACACCCCCAAGATGCACCCACACCTCTTTCTTTCAGTTCTGGTACTCTTTGGGATTAGTTCCTCACTTCTGAGCTTGAAGCCAATGATTTGATCTGAAGCAGATGACTTTCAGCGAACCACTGGGAATCTGCTCCTTCCCCACCTTCACGTGACAACCCCAAATGATTCAAAGCTACACAAACCTTGAAACCACCTAAGCCCCGCCTGGTGGCCTCATAACTGAAAAAAAAAACTCCCTCAAAAGAGGAATTTTGTGGGTTTGTTTGATCTTTTCATGCTGCTGTTTTCAGGATGTAACTTTTCTCTTTTCTTCTCAAGACTGAGCTGTAGGCAGTTATCCAAGAGAGGAGAAGTCTAGAGTCCTAGGCTGGTCCCTGGGCACACATCAAGGCAGAGATGAAAATATAGGCAAATGGTTTGGGATGTCTTTAGGAATACCACTCAGATGACTTGGCTGAAATCTTCTTACATCAGAACTCAATGGTTTTAACAACACGGGTTGATAAAAACATTTTCTTTAGCAATCATGTTACAGTCATTAAGATGTAACCTTGGGAACTCTATACATGATTTAATTCCTCTTTGAACTAATTTCTCCTAGTTTTATAGACGTTTACTGGGTTTTTTCCACATAGAAAATGAGTTTGTAAATGACAGTCATGGATTTTCTGCTTAGTGGAATTCTCTACTAATTTTTGAATGTCCTTCCCTTGAGGTTAGTATTAGACACAGCTAAATAAAAATTAATTTGAGACTGAGTCACTTTCCAGTTTTAAAATAGAGATGGTCATACATACAGGTCTGCGAGTTCTTATTGGAAACATTTAGGGCCAGATATATTTGAGAATTCAAAATTTGCAAGATATTAGATAATACGGTGGTTGTATTTTGCAGTATTTCAGTCAGGGTCTGAGCCAGCACTCTCTAATTAAGTATAATATTTCTGATGTGGAACATCTGAATATTCAACTACGTAGCATAACCTCATACTAGTTAACCAAATGAATTGAATTTTGGTGTGAAACTTAGGAAAAAACTTTGGTTTTCAGAGCATTTTGGATTTTGAAATTGCTAATAAGGAATTATGTACTTGGCCTCATCTTGCTTCACTGGAAAAGATGTATCAAATATAGTGATAATCAGAAAACTGTTGACATAGAATGTTATTTTATAGACTAGCACAACAGCATTGAAATACATTTATCCTTTTTTGGCACATATATGCTTACAAAATCCATTTTGGTTATAAATAAAGTAATTCCTCTATCTAGAAGTTCCATATACTACTCTCTAGTCTTAACTCATTATCCTACTATTAATTGCTCTTTGCTGAGCTAGTTGGCTCCATATATATGTATTTCCAATATATGTATTTCCTTTACTACAGATTGCATGGTTTCTCTTTCTCGATGATCTATTGAACACCTGTTTTAAGAACCTTTTCTAAAGTTAATTGTTTAGTTGGCTGTGTCAATCTCATGGGCATCTCAAACTTATTTGTCTAGAAACCATGGTACTTGGGGGTTTGGAAAGAATAAGGTACTTAAAATACTCAGAACTTCTGGAATGCTACTTTCTAGCCATGGTGATGATGGTGCACAATTCATTTAAATTGTCTGAGACTTAAATTCTCAACTTCAAAATGGGGTTAATAATAAGTGCCATTGCTACTTCTCAAGTATGGTGTGAAGTGAAATGAGATGTTGGTACAAGCAAGAAAATCCACTGGAATTTACATTCAAGGAAAGGGAACTATCTAAATTCAAGGTCTATATGCACTTAAGGGAGCATCTGTTGATAAATATCAGGTTTTATGGCTTCATTCCTGCTCATATCCAGATACGGACCATTTACTGAGTGCGTGCTGTATCAGGAATTGCAGGAAGCATCCTTGTTTCATCCTAACAACACCCCTTTGAGGTGGCTGCTGTTTGTTTTTCTCCACTGTCCAATGGAGATGACAGAGGCTTGGCCAAGGTCACACCAATATCTGATGCCTGAGACAGATTGAAAACTAGATTTGTTTGATGTTAAGTCAGCACCCCCTCTAGTTGCAAAGAATATTTTGCAACAGCAAATATTATGAGGTTGTTGTTTTGTGTTTTGCAAATTGCAAACAAGATGGGATTCATAAAATTTTAGATAGTTCACTTCTCTCGAGTGTAAATTCCAGACGGTATCAATAAATAACACACTTTAGAAGCTCGGCAGAAATTAGTCATTATTTGCCTTGGACACTCATTTATTTTTCTTTGCGATAGAATTTATTCTTATCATACAGTCTTTATAAACAAGCAAAAATGTTTTACTAGTTTAAAAAACGTTTACCAATCCATTCTTTCCGCGTAAATTTCAAACACAGTAAAACAACCTCATTTTCTTTACTATCCTTTTGGCCTAATTATTTGCTTTCCCTGAATGAATTGTTGAATCAAGAAACCCAGGTGAGCCTCTGAAAACATTCTCCTTTCTTATTTCCAGTAAATGGTCCAATCCACCCCGCTGTCTTAGCCATCAGTGACGGCATGTTCTGAGACCCTGCCTGTACCAACTCAGAGGTGAGGAAACCTGGGGAAGACGATGGGTCGGGGGTGGGAGACTGACTAGTAAGCACTGTGGAGTCTCTATTTTAGTCTCTGACAGTCTTTCTCTCCTTTAAGAAGATCAGAGCAGGTCTTGCTGGCTGTGAGAAACACAGCTCGAGGGTTGTTAGAAGGCCTATACCCCACAAAGACCTTCCCGGAGCCTTATTTTGCCAACTGGGGTTTTCATTCTGGAAATTAAAAGCCCCTGTGAATTCAGACACCTCCTGGATGCACCAAGCCAAGTGTTAATTAATGTCAGTGTCAGTGGCTCCGATTAGGTAAAATATCTAGAAGTAATTAGTCTTAGTGAAAAGGACTTTAAGGAGAATGAATTTGAGGAAAAGAGAAGAAAGGTTGGATTCCAGTTTTTATATGATTTCCTTTTGGGTGGTGGCTGTGGGGGACAGGGAAGTAGGATGTGAGGTAACTAAGAGCTTTACTGGCAAATGTCACATTCTTTTACAGGTCCCAATGACCTTTGACTTCCTTAATTTTTTTTCTCTCTTTTCATAATCAACTAAAAAATGTATTGAGCACCTCATAAGTGTCCAGACATGTCGTGCCCAGATCATACTCTAGTGATCAGACTTGTAGGTAGCCCTTGCTCTCCTGGAATTTTGAGTCTAGTGGGGGAGGTGGCTGTTATTCAAATAACTACACAAAACACTGTAAAATTGTAACTGAAGATGAGCTTTATGGTGTTGTTAGAGAAGACTTTCTTTTAGTGTGATGGAGTCACAATGGTGGGGTTGTTATACCCCATTTCTTGTGACCATTAAGAGCCTTAGATACTTTTATTAGGTATTAAAAGGGATATCCTAGTAAGAAAAAGATTAATCATGTAGTTTGTAAATGGATTGCTGGATTGCACTAATTTTTAATCACACACACATAAAATATATATACACCTATGTGTGTAGATGTAAAAAATGTATATGTAGAAACTTTGTATATATATAACATTTTAATTTTTTTTAACTAGCATCTTTCCCTGATTGTAAAAGCAATGTGAAGTTATCATAGAGAATTTGGAAAATCATGAAAAGTACAAGAAACAAAATTAAAATTCCCCAGGAATGATAAATGTTAACATTTTGATATATATCTTTCCAATCCTTTTTCTAGGCATACATATATTTAAAAATATAATTTGGATCATATTGCAAAAACCATTTTACTTTGTTTTTAAATTTTTCTTTGAATTACAGCATTTCTCATGTCAAATAAAGTTTAAAAAGAAAATTTATTAACTGCATTATATTCTACGTTTGTATCATGGTTTATTTAATTATTTCTTATAACACATTAATGATGTATTTCATTTTACTACCAAAAATAATATTGTGAAATAAAAGTATCTATAACTTATGACAATTTTCTTAGGCTAGATTTTGAGAAGGAAAAGACAGAGTCAAAGACATAAAATTTTAAGGCTTGTGATATGTACTACAAAATTGCTTTCCATGTAGGTAACATAAATCTATCTTCCATTAGCAACGTATGAGAGCAACTATCTTACTAGATAATATCTTACTTGCTCTTGTCATCACTGAATATGATCATTGCTAATTAGTTGGAAACCATTATCTTCTTTCAATTTGCTATTTTGGTCTACTAATGAAATTAAATTATTTTTTGCTTATTAGCTATCAGTTCTTCTTTCATGAATCTCAGTTTATGTTCTTTGCTCATTTCTTTATTGTGGTTTATAGTGCTTTTCTTATTGTTTGGTAAGAGCTTTTTGTTTACTAAGGGTACCAATCTTTTGCCATACGTAAAAATTTCCAAGTCTTTTTGTTTAACAAAAGTTTCTAATTTTTATGTAGTCAGATATATTTGTTTTTCCTCCTTGATTTCTACTGCTTTTATGCTCAGAAACTCTTTCCCTGTCTTATTAATCAGATAGCATTTTATCTATGTGTTTTAATCTGGATGACTTTTTACTGTGGGGCTTATAAGATGCTTCAGCAAACTGGTGCAGTGCCCAATATGACGTTTCTGAACATGAAGTGTGGTCAAACTATTTGCCTAATAGTTTGATCTCAACAGAAATTGGTCACTGGGGCAAGTGTTCTTTAAACCCAGGTTTCGAAAGAGGAGGAAGTATTACCTAGTCAAACAAAAGGGAGAAGCATCTTCCAGATAAGGGGACCAGCACATGTGAGGGTACAAGGATGAGAAACAAAAACCATGATGTGCAAGGAAGACCTAGAGCTCAGCATTCGTGTTGGGGACGGTGGAGAGTTAGGCCTGCTCAGGTCATACAGGGCCTTGGAAGCCATGCTGAGAAATTTAAACTTATATTATAAAATATGGGAAATCATCACAAAGTTTTAAACCAGAGCAAGCCATTGATCAAATTGATACTGGGAAATTTAAGTAAATTATTCTAATTTACTCTAAACAGCAGAGAAGAGGATTGGAGAAGATGAGATTTGTGTCTGGGTGATCCATTAGGAAAGAAAAATGTGACTTTTATCAGCAATCTTTAAGAAATGTGAGAGTTAACATCCTTGGGCTAGAAAGAAACACTCAAAATATTTAGATTGTAGAATTTGTGCACTCTGCCGTTGGTTTTTATTGACCTTCAATATGGACAAATGGGGCAGCACAGCCCGGAGTGGGAAAGCTCGGGACTGGGAATCACAACCCTAGCTCTTCGTTCACTCAGCCTGTGATTTTTCACTAGTTACTTTTCTCAGGGCTTCTAATTCCTCACCCTTATAAGTACTTATAAGTACTTTCTGGACTAGATGACATCTAAAGTCTCTCACAACTTAAAAAATTCTCTCTTCTCATAGTGTTACATACCAGCTTAGTGTTTTGAAATTGCAAAGTAGCTTGAAAAATCTCGTGAAAATAGGACCTTGTGCTTTTTTCAAGGATGTTTATTTCCTGTTTTTATAAAATTTGAGCTAGTGAGGGCCATAAACAGTGTCAGGATGAGCCCTCGCTGCTGCTTGGCAAGATGAATGGACGAGGTTCTTGATGCCCAGAAGTGCGGCCATTTGTTTAAGGGGAGTGGACAACAGGAGCACACAACTTATGCACCTTATGGGAGGATAAGGGAGCACGCAACTTATGGGAGGCCTGTCACCTCTCCCATATGTCTTAGTTGACATCATCATGATATCCTGCTATGTTGTGACCAAAAACCAAAATGAAGATATGCTCAGAAATGACAGCCAGTACAACCACTGTAAACTAAAAAAAAACGTGGTTCAAATTCATTGGCATTTAGGTAAACTTTGAGGTTTGGTTTATTCAAATTGAAAATACTTACCCAGCTCTGTAGCTGATTATTGAAATCAGTTTCGCTTACTGTCTTTTTAGTCTTTAGTGGGGGCAGAAAAATTGAAGCACGTAAAAAAGAAACACCTTGCATTTCACAGTTCCTTGCTCTGTGGCATTTAGTTTGCTGTTTTCTGTCATTTTTGTCTTGAGGGATTAGAATTAGGTCTACATTTTGCTGTCTGCTTTGCAATCTTATCTAAAGAATCTATAAGCAGCTTAACCCTGTCAAGGGGAGATTGTACTAAAATGGCCTCTTCCCGAAGCACCAGAATTCCACTCCTCAAACCATTAGCTGTGTCTTGCTTACATGAAGCTTATCACACTATTCTCAGAAAATTTCTGCCTTACCAGGGGCTACATTGTACATAATGGAAAAAAACTGTTTGGAGTTGTTTGAGTGTTTTCTTAGATTATTTAGAAATTTCCAGCTTCATGTGCTTGACAAGGGACCTCTGACTTCTGTGATGACAGCATGAAGGCAAGGAATGACTTCTCTTACTCAGCCAAGAAAAGTCCGTAATTACTCTGCAGACGCTTTCTATTATTTCTGTCGTGAAATCTCTGAGTGTAGTTCACTAAGCACGTGGGAAATGAATTCACTTTAGGAAAAAAGCCTAGCAGAGAGAATTTATTTCTCAAGTGGAAAACTTTTGAAAGGCTTTTATTTATCTGCGTATAATCTTAAGAGGGAGCTTTAAATTAAATGTTGTTTTTGAAAATTTATTAGTTTTTTTAGGAAGCAATTTTAGGGAAGGTTTAGGCTAATATCTAATTCTTTATATACTTAAAATTCTTCTAGGTAAATTTAAAGACAAAGTTTACATTAGTTCTTGCAAGTTGCTGAAGGCTTAAAGATAAAATTTTCTTACTCCTCTCACTTTTTGTTACTAAAACTTTTTGCACACAGTACTGATCTTTACATATTATGAAGTCAGTGTCTCCACCTTTGCTTTGTGGTCTAAAATAGAAACCAAGGAATGGTTAAAGCAAAGCCATGCACTTTCGTTCCCGCTCAATTTTGTTCCTACTGTCATTCAACCTGAAATGTCCTTTCTTTTCAATTTTGGCTTGTAAAAATTGTATTTGTCTTTTAAGATTCGGATCAAACGTTACCCTCCTCTACCCCCTAGAACAGATTTCTAAAAATAAAGAGGTCTGTGAACATTCAAGAAAGGAAGCTAGTGATTACTAGTGATTACTAGTAACCTGCATGTTTTTTGATAAAATCTTTCCACACTAACCTCATCTCTTTTTTGGCATTGTTACTTTTCTGATGAATAAAGGAAATGCAACAGACGTGATATCTTTGGAATTTAGTAAGTTTTTGATAAGGTCTCCCTTGATAGCTTTGTGGTCCATATGATAGTACAATTAGGTGGATTAGTAACTGGGTAAATGGCTAAAGGCAAAAATTATTGATTAATAGCTTTTGGCCTATAAAATTGCTTCCTGCTGCCAGGCTTTGTCCTTGGCCCCATCTCAGAGAAAGCATTTTATTAATGATGAATCAGTCCAGATGGATTTTTAGGTCATGTTGCAGTAATGAACAACCACCCAAATTTAGTGGCTTAAAATAATAAAGGCTGATTTCTCACTCACACTACAAGTCCACCCTGAGATGATAGGGATGGGGTTCTTGACCTGTGCCATTGTCATGCTCATTATTTGGAATATTGCTGGCTCCTAAGACAGTGGGTAAAGAGACTAGGGAAGCCTGTGTGGATGCAGGGCCACACCTAATCTCACATGGGTGGGTGTGTAAAGCCACCCATGTGCCTGCAAGGAGAGAACTGCCATATTTATGGATGGCCATAATGACCACTACACCTGAAAAGATGAAAAAAACCATAAGATATCAGTAGATGAGATGAAATTAGCGGTATAGTCAATGGGATTTCTGGTCAGAAGACCTGATAGCAGATTCTGGATTCTTCCACTTATTATTTGGACAAATCACTGAACGTTTCTAAGTCTCAGTTTCCTTATTTATAAAATAAGATCATCAATAATGTCAACAACCCAGGGTTATTGCGAGGTGTGCTGGTGTCCTGTACTGGCTGGTACTGGTGTCTCTGAGCTTGGAATCAGCTTTATATATTGGTGCTTTCTTCTTAGATGTATACCAAATTTCTATTGTAAAATAATTATTATGGATAGTACCATTTATACATTTTTAAAAATTCACTTCAAATTAATATAATTTACTTTGAATTGCATATTACATTTGCTGGATATATAATTGTTAATCTTAAAAAATAATATGTGAAATCTCTTATAGATAGCTCATTATTACAGATCTAGTGTAAAAGGTTTTTTGTACAAGCATTTGATCCGTTTACATTTACTCCCATAACTTTCAACTAAATTTTTCTTTTAACTACATTTAAATGTATTTAACTTTTAACTACATTTTTCTTTTGGGCATGTTGATTTATACTTTCTGTTTCCTATATTTCCCTTTTATTCTAAAATTATGCTATACGTACTATTTGTTTTGTGTTTTCCTCCTTGTACATTTCCTCCTAAATGTAAACATCTTATTTACATTCTATTAATATATACCTTAAAGAAAGAAATCCAACCTCATAAAGGCTATCTTTTATTGAAACATCAAAATCAAGAACAAGATAATCATTTATGACCCCAAATTGTGAGCAGTA
The DNA here is from genome assembly GCF_964194185.1 of Rhinolophus hipposideros. Lineage (NCBI taxonomy): Eukaryota > Metazoa > Chordata > Mammalia > Chiroptera > Rhinolophidae > Rhinolophus > Rhinolophus hipposideros. The sequence continues at coordinate 19,580,420 of NC_138050.1, forward strand.
AATTATACGGGAGGTTAAAAGTTTAATGTGTAGTTATAAAAACCACAGTTCAATTTTAAAATTTGTCAGTATGTATCTCCTTATAAAGTATTTTTCTTCTTTTCTACTATGGTTTGCAACTAGATTGACGGGGATTATTTAGACCTATATCCGTAATTTAACTGTTTTTCCATGCTGCCTGATATTCCTTTTTGGTACAGCTTCTTTCTTTTGGGGTTCTTAACTGCATTTCATTTCTGTGTTCTGGGGACCTGCTGCAGGTACTTTATTTGGAAAGAGATCAGGACATTTTCTGAGCGCATTTCTGAGGAGGTCTTTCTGTTGTCTTTACACGAAGGATGATGACTGTGCAAATTCTTGGGTCAGACTTTTTTCTCTTTACTTCTGAAGACGCTGCTCCATTGCCTGTGGCATTTAGAGTGTGGTGCCTGATAGGAAGTTGGCATGGTTTACCAAACTTAATTAAAATTAGTGTTGCTAAGGATAAGTCTGAAGTTAACTTCTGATCCTTTGTCAGTGAAACAGGCACGCAAGAGTCTCTTGGGCTGGTCTTTGACCAGCTTTGTGTGGGCTTCCACTGATTCATGTGGACGTAGCCAACGGTGCCTCGCCTCACATCAAGCCTCACATCTCTCACCTTCTGCCCCGAGGCTTCCCTGCTGATGCACACATCAGGAGACTTGCTGGGCATTATGTATGGGCAACCCAGAAGAAGCGTGTGGAAGTTAACACCCCTGGGGGCAAATCTTTGGCCAGTGGGAGTTGGGAGGCAGTCTGTCCCTTGTCCTCTGGACAGACTGTCTTGAGTTGGAATAGCTCAAAAGGGCCTCTTGGAAGATGGTCCTGTGAGATTTTGAGAAATCAGTTGTACTTACTTGATACCAAAGGAACCTTGAATATTTGCTCTTTCTTCATTTCTTCCTTTCCTTCCATTTCTTCTCCCCTGGGATTATACTCCTCAGTCAAATAGTAGCTCACAAGCTACCCTCAGGTTCTGTCTTTAGGGAAACCCAGGCCCAAACAATAGGTGACTTGCAGTTATTGCTTGAATACTTCTAGAATCCTCTCTTTGTTTTTGGAATTTAAAAAATCCATTAAAACATGCTAGGTATACACTTCTTTTCAAAACTATTGCCTGGGCCGTTGTGTGAACTCTCTACATTCAGAGAGTTAAAAAACAAAACAAAACCAGGATAGTTTCTTCTAGTATGTACTGCTTTATTTTCTATTTCAGAAGTGCTTATTATTTTCTGGTTAAGTCCTTATTCTGTCATCCACATCTGCTATCTTAGCCTTTCTTCCTTCGTATTCAGGGAGTATCATTCAAGTTTTCCCTTTACTTCATTAATTAAGTTTTATCTACTAGCTTTTACCTCAAAAGCAGCTCTTAAATAGGCTTTATTTTGGTCTTTTTACCATGGTTTATATTTTTATTCATAGAGTTTGTATACTCTTGTATATTATTAATTACATAAAGCATGTTATGATATTTTTTTCTTCTGGTTTTACAATCAATATGCTTTACAAGGCAGTGAATCTCCCAGAGTAACTTGGCCTGTCTTCTCATCTCTGTGCTTTAGAGTATCTTCATATGCCCAGACTTATTTCTCTTTACTTATCCATCTGAAATGAGATCTGTGAAGGCTCAGTTTTCAAGTACAGATAAGACATGGGAGTTGCCCAGTAGTACACAGTTTCACCTAGGTAGGACACAAAGGGCCCTCTTTGAGGCTAGATTAAAAAAGACACATGGCGGAGGCTGAGTTAGCACCCAAGTGGTAGCAGTGCTGGAAGAAGTGGCTGCTGCTGTGGGACTTCATTTCATAGACAATGCTCCTGAGTCCCTTGGCCCAGATTCCAATGGCTTCTGGGAGAAAAGGCTCACTATTATGCCCTCAGTCAACAAATAAGAGTTTCCAGGACCCACAAGCAAACTAGACCAATTGGGAGCAGGCAGAGACAAATGCATAGGCAGAAGGAAGTCAATGTAAATGTGGTTTCCTGCAGCGATGTAGAAATGAAGTGGTCTCAGGGTAGTGCAGGGTAGTGCACGGCCTGAGCACTGAGGTAGAATGAGTAAGCACAGATGCTGGCTGCCTGCTTAGATTAAGGAGGATTATTTAATTTTGTATTAGAACCCAGAGTGCTGTAATTTCTTAGGTTTTATGTTAGTACATAGACAGTTTTTCTTACTTCATATTTTCTTTGTTCACGTAGGTGATTTTGGTGGGAAGTTTTTTAGACTCATCTCTCATTTTTAGCCACAAGCCCAAAAGCATTTCTTTGTCCCAGGGAACAGTGCTCCAACTCAAAGGATTTATGTTTAGGAATTTCAGGCACCAGTTGGCAGACAGGGGAATGTGTCAACTCTCCAATCTGAACTCAGGATGGATCTAAGCAGCCATTTTAAAGCACAGCTTTAGGTGAGGCCTCTGGGCAAGTTTCTGAGAAACTTCATCTCTGCAGCCGAGCAAAACATTTGCAGAATTCAAGCACTTTTGTGAAACACAAATGCACATTATGTAGCAAACAGAATTGCCATAGGTCTTGCAGGACTAAGCCACTAAAAAAAATCCAGGATTCTAATAGCTGGGCACAAACAGCTTTAAGATCTTCAAGCAGCAGCTGCAGCATTTAAATAAACGCCCAGCTTTTCTCTGCGCAATGCGCATGTGTGTGTGTGTGTGTGTGTTTGTGAGAGTGTGTGTGTGTGTATGTGTTGGGGGGTGGGGGGTGGGGTGGGGGGCAAGTCCTGTCAGCATCGCTTTTCAACCACGCCTGCTCTCCCAGATGGCAACTACTGCCAGCAGCCTTGGCTCCTCAAGGAAGGACAGTCCCAGATTGTTTTATAGAGGTTTACTGATGGGAAAATAACTACCTATCACCTCAGGCCAACACTGGGAACATTTTCGTGCATTTCCTTTATCACGTATTAGAAAAGGCCCCTCTTTTTCTTTCTCTTTTTTCTTTCCCCAAAAGACACCACCAGTTCTGAGAACCTCAAGTCTTTTGCAATAAGCATGGGACACAAGTCCATTAATTGGTGTCAAAGTGGATTTGCACAGTCTCCTTGAAAACTGCCAAAGGCTAGGTGGGACTCTGATGACCCAAGGCAGAGCCACTGAACCAGAGCTAGCTCTGGGATTTGAAACGACAGCCACTCCCAGTGCCGTGTGGGCTAACTCTGAAAGGATTGCTCAGCTGTCTGCAATCTTTGACTCGCGGAAGTCTTTTCCCTCATGGTTTACCCAGCACAGCCCCATCTGTTTCACCTCCTCTCTCTCTATGTTCTTTCTTAGTCTCCTCGATGCTGTCGCTTCCTGGCTCCTGAAATGTTACTATCCTCAGAGCCACATACTTCGCCCTCATCCCTCCCTTCTCTGCATGTCATTTATGGCTCATCCAGATTCCTGACTTCAGCTCCACACCCAAACTGCCACCTCCCTTTGGGGCATCTTCTCCTCAAACTTCTCTTTTCCTAACTGTATGTTCTCTGTCTTGGTTACTAAGTGCCCATGTCTCCACCTGAGATTACCTATCTTTCCTTGTCCCAGCCTTGTCCTTTCTGTCTTTTGTTTTTCTGTTTTGTGGCACGTTACCTCTGTTTCCCATCTTGAAAAATATTCGTTAAAAACAAAAAATTTCTGTTCATAGGCTAAAGTCTCCGTGGCATTTTATCCAACTTTCCTCCTCCTCTCCTGGAATTAATTGCTGCCTTCATTGATAAAACAAATATTGCCCAGGGCTTGCTGGGCGCTGAGGCACAGGGCAGGCACTAGGGACCCTTAGAAGTCTGGCGTGGAGACAGACTGTGGTTAGTTAGCATTTGAAGTGATGCAATAAAGATATGCACTAAGTGCTGTAGGAGCACAGGGAAGGTGTCATTGACACTTCACATTTTGAAATCCCCGAGGTTGATTAGCGAGGAGTGTGTAGTCCTAGGGGATACCTATAGAGCCATTCCAAGCCCCCGGCCAACCTTGCCAGGGCTTGCTTCTTCTCTGCCCCTCCTCGCCTCCCATCCTGTCTTTCTTCTCTCACACTCATCTATGGTCTGTTACTCCCCTCAGGAAGCTACTCAGTGTGAAGAGAGTTTCATTTTTTGCATTTTCCTCTTTCCAAACCTCAGTGTGAATTTTAATGTCTTTAACTTCTTCAACATGACAGGGTGATGTTGGCAAAAAATACACCTGGCAAACTAAAATCAAATCTTAAATGGTGCACACTCATGATGCACCTCCAGGGTCTGCTCCCTTTAAAAACCTTTCCATTAGAAATCATCTCCTGCCCTGTTGCCTGTGTATCTCTTCCCCGCAGGCTTTGTTGTTTGACTCATGCTGTCTGATCATGCTATGCATCATTTTTCTTTTTCTGGTGAAAATGGCCCTAGGGGTGCTGCGGGGGTAGCACACACTACTACGTCATGCTTCCTGGCTTAACGTGTCATATCAACTGCTATTCTAGAGCTGAGGGAGAGACTAAGCCTCATTTGGAGCTAGCACACTGAGGGGAGGTACGTATTCTGGTCACTGCCCCGTCACATGGAATCTGGCAGGCTTAGGAGCTGCTTTGTAGGATGAACTCAGGGATGATGAATTTGAGAGGTAGAAAGGAGTGTAGCAATTATTTAGTCCCACATGCTTGTTTTACAGATGACAGAATTGAAGCCCAGAGAGGTAGACTGGTGTGTCCATGGTTCACAGATTAGCAGCCAGTTTGCCTGATGTCCTGGTCAGTAGTGCTCTTTGCACTACTGTCATCTTTGGAACTCTGTAGTTGCTTGGAGCTACAAGCCTTAAGCTATAAGCCTTAACCTTATTATAACAGTCCTATGAGGTAAGTTTATTCTAATTTACAGAGGAGGAAACTGAGGCATAGAGAAGATAAATAAATTGACGAAGATCACCTGATACCCTTCTTAATCTAGACATTCGAAGATACAAACTAGGAATAAAAGTATCAATCTTTGGCATGATAAGAAATTAGGGCGATGAGATTTGTGAAATAGTACAGATGATCCTCCACTCACAATATCTCGACTTTATGATGGAGTGTAAACCATATGCATTTAGTACAAACCAGCCAGGCTCAGCTATGATGTTCAGAGGGTTAGGTGTATTAAAGGCATTTTTGACTTATGAGATTTTCAATTTACAATGGGGCTTATCAGAACATAACCCCATCGTAAGTCAAGGAACATCTGTATATCATGAGGTATTACTTTGTGTGTGTGTTTTTTTCTTTCACACTCCCTTTCACCTTGTAATCCTCTTTCATTTAGGCAGCTAGATAAGAGAGAATCAGAGAACTGAGCCAGAGGTCAAAGAATTCGAATCCTTAACTCTTAGTTTAAAAAAGTCTTAACTTTTAGTTTAAAAAAGTTAAAAAAGTCTTGCAGTGGCTATTGCCCCCTTTTTTGTTTATTTGTTTGTTTGTTTCTTTTTTGTCAAGAGTTCTGAGGTCCTTCCTAATTGTTTATCCCTCTATCACATGATCTTGATGGAAGGCAGTCTCCTGCATCCCACTGTGGAAATACCTGGGGGCTGGATGTTCCATCTCTCTGCTACGTGGCTGCCAGCCTCTGGACATGTAAACCACGCTCCTGCCAAAGACTGCGTGTGAGGTGGTGACCCAGAGCTGCAGGGATAGTTAGTGATTAGTCACGGTGGTAATGGAGGCAGGCTCAGTGGTGGCAGGGCCTTAACTCTTCAGTGTTTACTTTTTGCGCTCCATCCTCTTTTGGTTCTCAGCTGATTCTCCAGCCTTCCTGGTGATTCTGTGAACCACCAAGTACTGGTTCAATAAGTTGTTTTTTTCTGCATAAGTTAGCCAGAGTTGTTCACACCGAGAACCTGAACTGGAACTGTCCCAGTATAAGATAGAAATATTTGAAACCGAAACTGCAGAACTAAAAAGAGAAGTGACAAAGCCCTCAGTGAGAGAGAGTTGGAGAAGTAGGTGGTGGGATTTCGGAGAAGGGACTGTGTGTCTCACTCCTCCTTCGCACTCTGTATAACGGAACATGCAGAGAAGTTTGTGTTCAAGAACAGACAGGATATATGCCCCATTCTTCTCGAGCCCTGGGAGGAGGCTGCCTCCTATAGGTTCCCCAAGCTGCCGGGACTGATGCTGAGCATTGAGATGGCATCACGGGGTGCCAGGCAGAGGGGAGGTCCAAAGCAGCCTGTCTGGTTTTCTGTTACCCTCAGAACAGCTGAGGTTCCCTAGGTTCCATGGAAGGCGTGGAAACTTGCTGAGGGAAAGAGGAAGGATGAGACTAAATAGCACCGGTAAATAGGAGAGCAAGTGGAACTGAATGGGTCTGTTCGGACTGAGTCCGAGCTGTTCCCAGATTTGTGCCCGAGAAGCTGCAAGCCCAAAGAATATACCAAGTGGCGAGTGTGAGACATAAGTTTATTGATTGGGGAGAGTCTTTGGTGGTGGGCAGCCAGAGGGGTAGTAATCCATACCAAGGTGGAGAAGAAGTATGGTAATACAGGTACAGGAAAACAAAGAGCATTCTGTGGGAGAAATCATCTGGCAGGCCCTGCAGGCATGCTGTCATGCACACAGCGTCCCCAGAAGCCGGGAGACCTTGACTGCTGGCCAGAGTACAGAACGGGCTGTCTGATAAAGAGTGTTCCCATGGAGCCAGGAGACCTTGACTGCCTGCTAGCTTATCTGCCTGACGGCCAGGTCCCTACTGGGTCTTAGGATTCTACCTAGGGGTCTCAGCAGAAGTTGGTACTGGCCCATAGTGAAAGACAAGGTGGGTATAAAGATAGCTCAGTATTGCCAGCCTGGAAAGATGGCCACACATGGAAACCAGGTGGAACTAAACAACTTGGGTATCATGGGAAAGAGAGGACAATCCCAGAGCAAAACCATCTCAATCCCCAATGCTGACACCAAGACAAACCCTCTGGAACTCAGCGCAGTTCAGAGGAAAGGAGAATATGATGGGAAGAAGAAAATCTGGAATTGACTTTTAACAAAAGTAGCAATGATTGAGAAAACCCCAAAGATCTGAGTTTATCTCAAATCAATAAGATTAAATTTTCTGCCAGTGGTGAACTGGAGTTCAAGAGATAGAAAAACAGAGGGGCCATTGTTGCAAGCAAACCTGAGATTTGTGCCTGTTGATTAAGAAAAATTATTTTAGTGAATGAGGCTTTGGGCCGACATTATTGTTAAGAAGGCGTCCAGGGCTGTCCTGGCCAGGAGGACCACACAGCTAACCAGTGTCATCTCTGAGCCTCTGAGCCACATCTCCACGGTCATGGGAACAAGCAGTCCTCAGCTTTCTGGAGATGATGTCCAGCTCTGGCGCATGCAGCCTTATACAGCAGGGAGGTAACTGCATCGGTAAACAATTAACTAAGGATACGCAGGGTTGTCTGAGAAGCATGATGAAACCGTATCAGAAGTCCAGCATCCCAGGTACACATCCCTGGGAGAGAGCACCTGGAGTGTCTTGTGGGATTCCATTCCTTCTTTTCTTGATATTTCATAATTAAAGCCTTTTTTTTTTTCCTGTTTTCTTTTTGGAAAGACCTTTCCAGGATAACAATTGCAAGCTGGACATTGAAAATGCCTGTTACTCCTTGTCAGGGATTTGAAGGACTGATTAACTGATGATCTATACGAGTCCTGCAAACTAATACATTGTAGAGATGCTCAGCATCACCTGCAATTTTCCATCACCAGGAGTTTCTATTGTGTTTTGAGATTCAGTTTTCTCCAAAGCATTAGCAATTCAGGGAGGAGATGGCCTATGAGGAAGTTCAACCAGATATGCCTGATGGTGAAGAAGATTTGACTTTGGGCCTTTGCCAAACACTCCCAAACTGAGAACCATCCCAAGAGAAGCTAATGTGGTGAAAAGGAAAAATAGCGGGATTAGTGACTGCTACCAACTTTTATTTTTCCCCACCTACAGACACACACACACACAGACACGCACCCCTACACACACACACACCTACGCGCGTACACACACACACACGTGCGCACACACAGACGCCAGTTCCTTTTTAGCACAGCTCTGGGAATGTCACTTGAGAATACAACCTGTCCAGGTGTACACTGTTCTGCACTCACCCTGGAGTCTGAAGGTGTGCGGTACCTTTGTTGACGGCTGGGGATGAGATGAGACTGGAATTCCATAGAAGAGATGAACGTGCGTCACGGGACCTGGTAAGGCCAATGTTTTTCTGAGGCTAAGTCTGATGTGTTGGTCTGTGCCAGAGTGGAAATAGGAGTCAGGCACAGTGCTGACTACATCACAGTAGACTAACGTCCCCATTTGAGTGAGGCTGAGCAGATCTGGTCATTTGGGAGACCTTTAGATTGAGCCAGGTATGGGAGTGACCTAAGACCCCTCTGAAACATGCGCTGGATCTGATTCCACCTTGTTGGAGAAGGTAAAGAGCCAGCGTCATGCTAGTCTTTTGTGACATGCTCAGAGAGCTATCTTGACTCAATCAACAAAGTGCAACCCTGAGTTTGGGGCATGTGAGAGGTTTAATCATAGCTCTGCAATTAATCCTTTGTATGTGATCATGACCAGTCCCTTCATCTCTCTGTGCCTCAGTTTCTCCTCATGTACACAAGATCATTTAATAGTCACCTTTCTTCTCCCTAGGGCTGCTTGGAGGATTAACTGAAAATGGAATCCTAATCATTTCCACACATAAAATGCTTCACGAGTGCTTAAGAACTGTCATCTCAGTGACGTCCTCTAAATGTTCATTTAATATATATGCTCTTTACTGGCCATGATAATTCTTCAGATATCTGTGTGGTAGGTTTAATGCAATGGAAAAAGAGTGTCAGCCTGCATTTGGACATTTGAGTCTAGGTCAGCGTAATGACAAACATTCAGACACAAAGAATTAAGTCAGTCATCCAGATTCTGGCTTTTTATACAAATTATACAGTTGATTAAATTGTGTCTCTCTCAACATCATGTTTTGGAATGTGTGTATGCATGTCTGTGCGTTGTGTGGTGTTTCTGTCAAGTGTGAGTTCTAAATTAGACATGAGCGAAATCGTTCTTCGTGGAGATGTGTTCAGGCTCAGTGCTCAGCTCTGTGGCAAATTCTGGCTTCTTTGCTCCAATGTTCCAGGTGCTGATTTCTGTTTCTCATTTCCTCCTTGATTCCTCACCCCCTTCTGCTCTTGAGCCTCTCACCATGTGGCTGGAGACGGAGGGTCTGAAGTGATTAGGCCTCCAGACCCCTGAGCACCAGGCTAGCTTCAGCAGCACCTGCTACCCCTTTATTTCTTGTATCTCTCAACCTCAGATCTTGCCCTTTTACTCATCTGCCATCTGGCAGCCACCCTACATTCCATTCCATCACCACGGGGATAAGGCCAAGGGCAAACGAGGAATGGCAGTTGCCTTGGTTGACAGACCAACTTCCAGGAGGCTATGGCCCAGAAATGCAGGCTATGGTGCCACCAGGAGAGCAGGTTGGCTGTGAATTACTGGGCCATGTTTGGAAATCCAGAAAGTAGCTTTTCTCTGTGCCCCATCACTAAATTTCACTCACCTTGATTATTTTCCAGATAAAGAAGTGTAACTTTTTAAAAAATTGTGATAAAGTACACATAACACAGACTTTTACCATTTTAATCATATTTAAGTATGCAGTTTGGTGACCTATGTACATTCACAATTGTTGTACAATTATCACCCCCACCCATCTCCAGAACTCTTTTCATCTGACAAAACTGACACTCTATACCATTAAACAATAATGATATTTTAAAACACCCATTTCTCTCTTTCCCTGGCAGCCACCATTCTATTTTCTGTCTCTTTGGACTTAACTACACTGGGTGCCTCATAGAAGTAAATCATACAATCAAATGATCTTTATTTGACTGACCTATTTCACTGAGCATAATGTCCTCAAGGTTCATCTATGTTGTAGCATACCAGAATTTCCTTCTTTCTAAGGCTGAATAATATTCCATTATGTGGATTAGACAGCATAAATTGGTAACTATACAATATTGCGATGGGGATATGAAAGACAGTTTGGGGAATATAATCAATAATGTTGTAAAGATTTTGTAGGTGGTGAGATGGGCACTTGTCTTATTAGGGAGACCACTTCATGGACGGTGTAGATGCCTGACCACTGCACTGTACACCTGAAGCTGAAAAATATTGTATGTCAGCTATAATTTAATGTATATATATATATAGTCACGGGATATGAAGTATAGCATAGGGAATAGAGCCAATGGAATTGTAATAGATATATATGATGTCAGAGGGGCAATAGATTGGGGGAGGGGTGTTACCACTTTGTGAGGGGTGAAATGTCTAAGTATTGCATTGTTTTGTATACCTGAAACTAATAAAAAAAAATCCATTATGCGTTTATACCATATTTTGTTTATCCAGTCATCCATCAATGAACACTTGGGCTAAGGACATGCAGCTTTTATATGAATGCAATATTTGGGGGCCAGTGTGTATGCAAGGTGATGAAAACATCATGAACTTTATGGTTAGACAAACTTGGGTTCCACTGGTGGTTTAGTTTCTAGTATGACCTTGAAAAAATTACTTAGCCTCTCTTTAAAAAAGTAGTTTTTAAAATTTAAAGTATATCTTAGATACAAAACAGTATAACTTACATGTCCAGTTTAAAGAACAATAATGTAACAATAACACAAAAATAGAACAAGCCACTATTTACGAACCACACAGATTAAGAAACTGAACATCCCTCAAACCTTTGAAACCTTTCAATACTCCTCCAAATTGCACCTTCCCACCTCGATCATGAACTGAAAATGTGTGCAAATTATTCCTTTGCTTTTCTTTGTAGTTTTGCCATACATATCGATCCCTAAACAATGTATTACTTAGTTTGGGTGTGAATTTTGAATTTTAAGTGAAATTCCACTGATTTGTTTTCCTGCAAGCTTTAACTCTTGCATTTAGGTTGAAGTGTGTAGCCGTAGTTGATTCATTTTCACATCATAAAGTATTACACTTCTATTCATGAACATTATGTTTCTTCTTTCCTTCTTCCCTCCCTCCTTTCCCTCCCTCCTTTCTTCTCTCTTCCATCATCTCTCTTTCTCCCCTCTTCTCTTCTCTTCTCTTACCTCCCCTGCCCTCCCTGCCCCTCCCCTCTTCTGCCCTTTCCTGCCCTCTCCTACCCTCCCCCCCCTTTTCTATAAACTGTTTTGTTCAGAAGTTTCTTGCACATATTTCCTGGTACACACATACAAGAATTACTCTGGAATATCTACATAGGAGTGGAATTACTTAGGCACAGTGTATGTGCAAGTTCAGTTTTAAAAGGTAACGCACAGTGACACCATGGTGTCAGTCATTTAGAAATATCTATCAGGCTTCCACTGAGGACATAACAAAACATGTTGAAAAGGTCTTAATGGAAAAGGGGAAGAGAAACATAAGGGTTTGCTGAATTCCATGGAGAGTGATGGGTACTTTCTTATATGTTTGTCCCTGCAACATATTCTTCAAGATAGGTGTTAATATCTGTGCTCTTACAGATGGGGAACAAGACCCAGAGAAGCTGTCAATTAACTACACACATATTTCAGTTCTGAGTGTGTTCCAAACACTGTCCTTGAATACAAAATGGACATACAAGGTTGCTGCTCTCAAGAATTTCATACCCATTCTGGCAAGGAAAACAGATGCAAATGCATCTGTAATTGCATTTTCATGTGTTAAAAAGTATGATAGAGGAATATTCTAGATACAGTCAAGTCTTCTCAGGGAAGACACTTGAACCAAGCCTTGACAGATTAGTAAGAGCAGGTCAGGTAGTAAGAAGGGACATTCCAAGTAGGGAGGATAGCATGAGCAAAGTAAGGGATATGTGAAATAGCATTCCCTTTCTCAGGAAAGTACCAGGAATTCAGTGTCTGGTGTAAGGAGGTTACAAGACTCGTAGCAGGGATCAGAAAGAGGATTTTTGGAGATACAGGCAGCGGTCAGATCTTGTAGGACTGGTAGGAGGCCAATGAAAGGAGTTTGAACTTAATGGGAACCTTCAATAAGGCAGGGGAATAACATGGTTAGATTTGGGTTCTAGAAAAATCACTCGGATGGCTGTGTAGATTGGAGGGACAAGGCTGGGGGCAGGGAGGTTAGGATTTGGTAAGCATAGTTCAAGCAAGAGATGAGGAAGACAGAGGCAATTAAGGGACATTTCGATTCTGTCCAGGTTTGGTGACTAGTGGGCACGGTGGCTGAGAGAGCTTTCAGTGTTCAGGCATCATTAACCAAAACAGTGAAAAGAAGAAGATGAGCAGTGAGGGGTGAGATGTGACAATGATTTCAGGGACGGGCAGGCTGACTTGGTGGTGTCCACAGGACATTCAGGTAGAAATGTCTGGTAGGTGCTTAGAGTTTCTAGGGTGACTGACTCATTCCGGGTTGCCTGGGACTTTCTTAGTCTTAAAACTCAAAATCCTGAGTCTCAAAAATACTTCAGTCTCAAGAAAACTGGGATGGTCTAAAACTCAGTAGAGTCTGGACTAGAGAGACTGATTTGGAACTTATGGAAGCCAAATGCATGGATGAGCATCCATAAGGAATGTGCAGAGTGAAGGGAGAAGGCGGCCAAACATGGCTCCTGAACAGACACACTTTGATGGGTAGCAAAGGAAGAGGAAGTCATGAAGGAATCTCAGAAGGAAAACCCAGGGGAGCAGGGGTAGATGAGTGGTGAGGTTGTGAAAAACAAGGTACAAAAACATCTGTAAATGAAGTGGTCAGCTGTGTTGGAGAAGGCAGTTGGATTGGCTTTTAGTAGTGGTCAAGACTTTCTGTAAGAGCAGATTCATTTTAGGAATAGGAATGAAGTCAGACAGCAGAGAGATGACTGGCAGGCAAGAAAGAGGGCACACTTAAGAAGCTATATGGTGAAGTGACACTGAGAGAAGAGCTATCTCTTATAGGACCTAGAGATGAGGGAGAGAGAGTTTTGAAAAAAAAATTAGAGTGATATGAGCTTGTTATATGTTTAGAGAAAGTAGTGAAGAAAGAGAAATTAAAGGCACAGGGAAGATAACTGTTAGAGTAAGTGGGAAGGGTAGGGGTCCAGAAATGGATTGGACCAGAGCAGACCCCTTTTTCGAGATCAAAGGTATCAGTGTGTGTGCGTGGGGGTGGGGGCTGGGGAGATGTAGCGAGGTCATGCAGTCACTTAGCCATCGAGTTGGGGTTTGAATCAATGTCTGCTAGACTTCAAAAGCCATGTTATTTCCACCTCATCAGAGAAAAATACATTTAAGCTCAGTGAAAAATGTATACACATATGCATAATCACTTAGTGTTACATGCAGACAGAATGTGTTGTGGGCGAAATTGGGATCGTGATTAGAGCAATTGGAGCCAGGTGTAGTTCATCTAGGGCGCTTGACAGGAAAGGTGAACTTTGAATGGAATTCTTGGAGGATAGAAGAATATGGTGAAGCAATAATTAGTTTAAATTAAAAAAAAAAGTTGTTCTTGAAATCATACTTCCTTTAAGAAAACTTGCTTTGATAAAATAAATCTGCTTCTTGTTCTTATTATTATGTAGATTCTCAGTAGATGAAATGGGTGTAGAAATGTTATCCTATGTAGCAGTAGGATTACTAGTCCCCACCCCTCCCATATCCATTTTTCCTCTTTCTCCCTACTCATAGATTTTTAAAGTGAGATCATGGCTATTCAGCTAACAACTCCATTTCCTAGTGTTCCTTACCAGTGTTCTTGACAAAGTTCTGGCCAATCAAATGTGATCAGAAATGACATGAGCAATGCCCGATTGTGCATTTAAAGAGTGAGATGTCCTTCCTGCCCTCCTTCCTCCCCTTTGCGGCCTGGAATGCAGAATAGTAATGATGAGTCATCTTGGACCATGCAGATGAGGGCAACTTCCTAGGATGGTGGAGAACCAATAGTAGAATTTGGGTCTCTAACACTGAGGGACTACCACATATAAGCCATTATTAATATAGATTCATGGTACAGCATTTGAGCTCTATACTCCGTTGCTAGTAATAAGACTAACATAAAAATTTCTTATTTTCTTTGCTGGATTCATATACTTTTCCATTCTTATACTGATGTCTGAATTCTTTGCCTGTTTCAGTCCCATAATAAAGACTTCCAGAGAGAGCATCCCTGTGAATTTAAATTCCTTTCACTGAAACCTAGCTCACTCATACTTACCCTGTTTCCCCGAAAATAAGACCTAGCCAGACAATCAGCTCTAATGCGTCTTTTGGAACAAAAATTAATAAAAGACCCGGTATTATATTATATTTTATTATATCATATCTGGTATTGTATTATATTATATTATATTAGACCTGGTATTATATTATATTATACCCAGTCATATTATTATATTATATTATATTATATTATATTATATTATATTATATTATATTATATTATATTATATTATATTATATTATATTATTTTGTATTATACCCGGTCTTATATTAAAATAAGACTGGGTCTTATATTAATTTTTGCTCCAAAAGATGCATTAGAGCTGATTGTCTGGCTAGGTCTTATTTTCGGAGAAACACAGTATGTGCAAAAACACCAACTAGGAAGTGTGGGACAGGCTAAGGCTTGTTCCAGATCACCCCATCCACCATCTTTATCCTTGGTCATCATATGCAGTAAGTATTTTCTTCTTCATCTGTCTCATTTTTTAGGAATTGATAATAATTAGCATTGCATTCAGCAGTGAATAACAGAACATCTGGCCAGGTAGTGGCTTAAATAAGTGAGGGTTTAAGTTTTCTTGTGGAACAAGAAGGCTGGAATTAGGCAGCACAGAGCTTTACAACACACTCGAGGACCCCCCAGGCTACCCCTGTTTTCTGCCCAGCAATCCTTAGCATGTGGTTTTGTTTTCATGCTTGTTATCTCACGGTTCCACTTCAGGCATCACATCTGTGTTCCAGGCAGGAAAAGGGGGAAAGGTGAAAGGAAAGTGCAAGCCAAATGACTTGGCTCCCTCATTTTCATAAAAATTTTATAGTGATATATAACACACATATAGAAATTTCACAAATCACAAGTGTACAGCCTGATGACTTTTTACAAAGTGAACACACCAACATAACTGGCACTCAGAACAAAAACCAGCACATTCCAAATATCTCAGAATCTTTTTTATTGCCGCAGTAGTCCTCTATACCCCCAAAGGAATGGCATTGATTAATTTTGCTTGATTTTGAACTGCATGGAAGTGTACAGCCTGTACTCTTTTGTATCTGTCTTCCTTTGCTTAATATAACGTTTGCAAGTAATAGTAGAACATTCTATTGCAAGTAATAGTAGAACATTCATTCTCACTGCTATATTATTCAACTGTGTGAATATAAACTTTTTAACCCATTCCACTATTGGTGGGCATTCACATAGCTTTCAGGTTTTAGCTATTATAAATAGTACTTCAATGACTATTCCAGTACTAGTCTTCTGGTGAACATATGTTCATATTTCTGTGGATATATTCCTTGATGAAGAATCTCTGAGTTATAGATTATGCTTATGCCGAACTATGATACTGCCAAACAATTTCCCAGAGTATTCGTACTGATTTACTATTTCATTAACAGTATATAAAAATTCCAGTTGCTCTGCATCCTTGGCAGCACTTGGTATTATCTCTTTCATTTTAGCCACTCTGTCTAATATCACATTTTTAATTTTTATTTCTCTGATAACTAGTGAATCAACCATAGTTGAGCAGCTTTACCCATGTATATATTTATTGGCTATTTGGATATTCTTTTGATGTGAAGTACTGGCTCATATTTTTTGTTCTATTTTCACTGTGTTGCCTATTTTTTTTTTCATAGTGTTTTATACAGCTCTCTATATCTTCTGGATATGAGTCTTGTATTAATTTGCTAATGCTGCCATAACAAAACATCACAGATTGGGTGGCTTAAACAACAGAAATTTATTTCTCATAGTTCTGGAGAATGGAAGTGTAAAATCAAGGTGTCAGCGGGATTAGTTTCTCCTGAGGCCTCTCCCCTGGGCTTACTGATGGCCACTCTCTTGCTGCCTCTTCACATGGTTGTCCTTCTATGCACCAGTGCCCCTGCTGTCTTTCTGGGTTTATCCTAATCTCATCTTCTTATAAGGACACCAGTTAGATTGGATTAAGGCCCACCCTACTGGCATCATTTTAACTGAATTACTTCTTTAAAGACCCTATCACCAAACAGTCACATTCTAAGGTACTGAGGGTAAGGGCTTCAACATACAAATTTTGTTCAGGCCATAACAAGTCCTTTGTTGGACATATGTATTGTAAACATTTTCCCCACTTTGTTATTTGCCTTTTTTATTCTCTTAATTGTGCTTTTAATGAACAGAAGGTCTCAGTCTGAAATTATTTATCAATTTTCTCCTTGTGGTTAACACTTGGGGGCATATTTAAAACTCTTGGCCTGCTCTAAAGTCACAAAGATAGTTGTTCTCTTATTATTATTATTATTATTATTATTATTATTATTATTTTTGCTAAAAGCTTTATTGTGTTACCTTTTACATTTGGATATACAATGTATCTGGAATTAATTTTTATATATAATGTGAGGGAGCGGTCAAGATTTACTCTTTTCCATCTGGATGCAACATCGTTTATTAAAAAAAATGCTTTCCCTATAGTATTGTAGTGTTATTGTTGTAAATTAGGCATCCATATTTGTGCGGATCTATTTTTGGACTCTGTTCTGTTCCATTGGTTATTTATGTATCCTTGAGTCAATACCACACTGTCTGATGTAATAAAACGGGTCTTGATAGTCAGTGGTTTAAGCTTTGCAGTTTTCTGCTCCTTTCCAAGATTGCCTTGGCTATACTTAACCCTTTGCATTGCTTTATACATTTTATTTTATTTTTAATTTTATTTTTATTGAGATATAATTGAAATATTAACAATGTATAAGTTTAAGGTGTGCAACATATTGATTTAATACATTTATATATTGCAATATGATTATCACCATAGCATTAACTAACAGATAAATTAAACATAGCATTAGCTAATTAGGTAGATTAGCTAAATTATCATGTAACATAATTATTTCTTTTTTTTCTGGTGAGAACAATTAAGATCTAGTCTCTTAGCAAATTTTTTTTTAATTTATTGGGGTGACAATTGTTAGTAAAATTACATAGATATCAGGTGTACAATTCTGTATTACATCACCTATAAATCCCATTGTGTGTTCGCCACCCAGAGTCAGTTCTCCTTCCATCACCATATATTTGATCCCCCTTACCCTCATCACCCTCCCTCCACCCCCTTTACCCTCTGGTTTAAGGTTTATAGTACAGTATTGTTGACTGTTATTACTCTGCTGTGCATTAGCTCTCTAGGGCTTATTTATCTATTAGTTACAAGTTTGTACCCTTAAATGACATCTTCCCAATTTTCTCACCCTGAGCCCCAGGTAACCACCATTTTACTCTCTGTTTTTATGAGTTTAGCTTTTTTAGATTCTACATGTAAATGATATCATGCAGTTTTGTCTTTCTCTGACACCTTATTTGGCATAATGCTCTCAAGGTTCATCCATGTTGGCTCAGATGGCAGGAAGTCCTTCTTTCTCATGGCTAAATAGTATTCCCTTGCTTGTGAGTGTGTGTGTGTGTGTGTGTGTGTGTGTGTGTGTATCACATCTTCTTTATCCATTCATCCATTGACAGATGATTAAGTTGTATCTGTATCGTGGTTATTGTGAATAATGCTGCAATAGCATTGGGGTGAAGATAGCTTTTCAATATCTTGTTTTTATTTCCTTTGGATATAGACCCAGAAATGGCATTGCTGGGTCATGTGGTAGTTCTACTTTTAATTTTTTGCAGAACCTCCATATTGTTTTCCATAGTAGTTGTACCAATTTACATTCCACTAACAGTGTACAAGGGTTTTCTCCACTTTCTTAACACTTTTTGATGATAGCCATTCTAACAGGCATGAGGTGATACCTCACAGTGATTTTGACTGGCATTCCCCTGGTGATTAGTGATGTTGGGTATCTTTTCATGTACCTGTTGGCCATTGCGATGTCTTCTTTGGAAAAGTGTTTATTTAGTCCCTTTGCCCATTTTTAATTTGTTTGTTTGTTATTGAGTTGTTTGAGTTCTTTTTTTCATATGTATATTTTCGGATATTAAACCCTTAGGTGATATATACATATCATTTGAAAATATTTTCTTCTATTATAGGTTGCCTTTTTATTTTGTTGATTGTTTCTTTTGCTGTGCAGAAATTTTTAGTTTGATGTAGTCCCCCTTGCTTATTTTTGCTTTTGTTGCTTGTGCATTGGGTATCATGTCAGAAAAATCATTGCCAAGACCAATGTCAAAAAACTTTTTCACTGTGTTTTCTTCTAAGAATTTTATAGTATCAAGTTTTATGTTTAAATCTTTAATCCATTTTGAGTTAATTTTTGTAAGTGGGTCCAATTTCATTTTTCTGTATGTTATTCAGTTTTCCCAATACCATTTGTTGCAGAGATTATCTTTTCCCCATTGAGTGTTCTTGGCTCCCTTGTCAACGGTTAGTGACCATATATGTGGGGGTTGATTTCTGGATCTCCATCCTTTTCCATTGGTCTATGTATTTATTTTTATGCCGGTATCAGACTGTTTTGATGACCCTGGCTATGTAGTATAGCTTGAAATGAAAAAGTATGAGGCTCTCAGCTTTGTTCTTGTTTCTCAGGATTGCTTTGGCTATTCAGGGTCTTTTGTGTGTTATTCAGGGTCTTTTGTGGTTCTACAAATTTCAGGGCTATTTTTTTCATTTCTGTGAAAAATGCCATTGGAATTTTGACATTGAATCTATAAATGACTTTGGATATTATGGACATATTAACAATTAATTCTTCAGATCCATGAAATGGAATATCTTTCCATTTGTGTCTTCTTCAAATTCTTGTACTTTTCATTGTATGCTCTTTAACTTCCTTGATTAAATTTACAAAACTGATTTTGATGCTATTGTGAATGGGAAAGCTTCACAGGTTTTTCAGATGTTTTACTGTTATTTTATAGGAGCACAACTGGTTTCTGTGTGTTGATTTTATATTCTTCAACTTGACTGAATTTGTTTACTAGTCCTAATAGTTTTTTTGGTTGAATCTTTAGCACTTTCTCTATATAAGATTATATCATTTGCAAGTAACAACAATTTCACTTCTTCCTTTCTGATTTGGATGCCTTTTATTTCTTTGTCTTGCCTAATTGCTCTAGCTATGACTTCTAGTACTATGTTGAATTAAAGTGGTGAAAGTGGCATCATTGTCTTTTTCCTGATTGTAGAGGAAAAGCTTTCAATCTTTAACTGTTGAGTGTGATGTTAACTGTGCGTTTGTCATGTAAGCCATATACATTTTAGAATCAGTTTATCATTTCCCATATGCAAAATCCTTTATTAACTCTCTTTTAAAGAAGTTTCTTAGAAGCCCCAACCAATGACTTTTCATTATGTCTCATTGGCTAGAGCTATGTAACATGACCATCCCTAGCTGCAAGAGAGACTAGAAAATGTACTAATTGTAGCTGGACATATTTATTGTCCCCTGAAAAAAATTGAGATTGTCTTAGTAAGGAAAAAGGGGTGAATGGATATTGGGTAGGCAACTAGCAAGTTCTGAATGAGTTGGTAGTTCTTCCAAAACTAGTGGGGATGAAGGAAGTAGAGAGGAGGTGATCCTTGTTGTCAGATGAACAATGTTCCAGGGCTTTTACTGTCACAGCTGAAATCACATTTGTTCTATACAGGGGAATTGATAGTTTATGTTATTCCCTTGTCTGCTAGGATTGGGCTGAACTGGAATGAAGGCCCCAGCAACTCTTTTAGTAAGCCTATGTGTTGGCCCATGATGGTTCCCATTGAAACTGGATAGGCCAAGAAGATTTCATGCCACAGCCTTACTTGTGGTTTGAAGGATCTGGGAGTCCCAGAAAAGATTTCATGGTATCCCAGCCCAATTCATCCACTAGTAAGAAAAAATTGTTATATTAGTTTTGGAACAAAAAATTGTAAAATTAGTTCAAGAAATAGCCCTTTTTCACATTGTCAGATTTAATTTCATGAAAACTTAACCCTTAAGGCATTGGTCTATCTTGCTTATATGTTTAGTAAGACAATTTTTAGTATCTGTCACCAACCCTAATCCTCCCCCTTTCCCACTTCTGCCTTTTAAGTCTGTTTGAAATGAGTGAACTTGGGAATAAGGACTGGTGTACAGAGTAATCTGTACCATGAAAGAAAGAAGGTCTGAGATCCTCTGATCTCTACTATGATGGTTTTGCCTGTTTTCTCTAAACTGTGACCCAATCTAGCTCAAAGTAAGAAGCCTATATTTGTATACTAAGATTCCAGCCTTCCCGTCTTTATTGAAAAGACTAACAATGAAAAAGCAAGCTGTGTTAGTCTGGTTTTTCTGAGAAGCAGACACCAGGATGGGATTAAATGTGTAAGGATTTTTATTAAAGTAAAGCTTGTGTGAGAGAGAAAATGAAGAGAGCTGGCAGAGCTGTTAGACTATGTTGCAAGGCTAACCACAAGTAAAGAGAGAAGGAAGGAAGATGGAGTGGGAGTGTTCTTGACCACTGTGCAGCCTAAGAAAGATTCTGCAAAGCCACTGGGGAGTCCTTGAGCCAACACTAGCTATCAGAGGAGTCCTCTGTTTCTCAGGAACAGGACTGCCTGCCACACCTAGTAACTGGCTGAGAGCAGCCTGTGGCAAGTGTAGCCTCAGTACAGATGTGATGGTGGATATCACAGTGCAACAGCTACGGACCTTGGTCAATTACATTTCCTGTAGTTGGAGATCTGCACGGTACAGTTTCATGGCAGCCTCCTCAAAATCTTAACAGCTTTTTTTTTTTAGAAATTAAAGAGAGTGCTGGATGCCCCTCATTTTTGTGAAATATAGAAATCCAAGTGGGTTGACAACTGTTAACATGATTTACTTTAGGAAGGGAGTAAAATAATGATGACTCAAAAGAGAAGGGATAAAGTATAGTGGAAGTCCCTAGAAGTCTGTAATATTAGAACCAAGTGATTTATGAATTATTTTCTTTTCTAAGTTCTATTAGGTGTTCTTGATTAGGTCCTATGAATAAGTTTCTTGAAAATTTAAACAAAAACTTTTCAAATAAGTTGACTTTTCGGGTCCAAAAACATCTGCATCTGACATTTGGTGTGTAATGACAGCAAAACAAATACTGGAGGGTTGGAGGGCGATCTCTGATTCATGACTTGTTGACAGATTCACAGATGAGCATGTTCTTGATTTTAAGAACGCAGGCATATAAGCAAGATATCAGCTATCTGAGAATCAACTCTTTGCTTCTATTTTTACTTTTCACACAATGAAGTCCTAAAATGGACAAGCACAAGAAGGTACCAAAACTAAGTTCACCAAAATATTGCCCAAATGTAACGTTTAATGTAGGCATGTAACATCCACAGCAAAAGGGCCTTCAAACATGATTTATTCTTCTGTCTAATTCACAATTTGTGCTGATAAAGTGACTTAATTTATTTAAAAGTGAAATCGAGAAGCTCAACGAAAATTGAGTGAATCTCAGGTTCATATGTCGAACACCTCCATTAGCAGCATGGGAATAGGCAAAAGAGTGAAAGAGAAGCAGCCAGAAACAGGTTTTCACTTTGAACAAGATTAAGAGACGGGAAAGCTCATGAGATAATCTCACTTAACTCACCATTTTACTGCCTGAATGGCCTGGGAAAGGAGGAGGATGTTCTAAATAATCTATTTTCTGATTCTTTCTCCCCCTTTACTATAAATGATTTAGCTGATGGCTTTCCTGCCATTTCCCTCAGGGAGACAGTCCTCACAAAAACAAAACAAAACAAAACAAAATCATCAGTATCAGGACATTTGTGCAGATGATTTTCATTTTTTCAGATGATTTTTTTTTTATCGCATTAATCTTCCTGGAACAACCCTGAAATTGTTTTCCTTCTTGTGTTCATTCTCCTGAGATACCTATAAACCACCAGTCATCATTTTACCCTTCCCATCACCTAGCTATGACTCTTGTTTTCTTTTCTGATGTGTGGGCAGGTTACATTCTTTGGGAGGATTGCCACACGTATGATTTTATCAGTGGCTGTTGGTGTCTTTTCTCACTTAGCTCTTGAGATGTCTCACAGCTGGTGACTTAATGACACATTTTGGAGATCTCTTCCTAAAGGAACTTTTGCAAAAGCAGTAAAATTTCCTTGCATATTTGAATTTATTCCTTCAGCAATTTGGAGTTATGAGTCTTAGCTCTGTGAAATGGAAGATTAGACATCACCACAGTCTACAAGGCTTGGAAATATTGCAGGACATTGGGTAAATAAAACTCAGCCTTGGGAACTTATTCAGCATACAGGGGAAGTTCCAACACATTTCACAAGAGGAAAAAGCAATGCAAAGAAAGAGTTATTTCAGCCTTCTCTGTTGTTTACCCCACTCAGGACTCTCCCTGCCCTCCCTCCAAGGGGGTTAGCAAGGGCAGCTGGTTGCAAGGCTGCAGCTGTTCTTAATTGTTGATTTTAGCTTTGCCTTGGTCCCTTGTGGGAGGGGATGCCATATCTGCCCCCTGGAATGGACTTACAGGTGTTTGAGAAATGTTTTCTTTCCTACAGGATCCCTGACACTCTAACAGACAAGCTATTATGATATAACAGCGGATGTCGGATGTGGGGAGACATGGCTTACATAGCCCCTTATCTTCTCCTTCCCCTGTTCCTTTCACATATAGACCTGCTGAAAAAAGACCTGCTTTCTGTTCATTTCCCAGTAATCCTCCTCTCTGTACTCCCTGCAAACGGGCAGGATACTGCGACAGCAAAAGACAACATTAGGTGTAAGATCTTTATGAACTTGCTCAAAGTGGGGCCAGATAGACTATTACCCGTAAGTAGGTTCCAAGTTGAAATGCCTTGTTTTTAAAAAAAATGAGTGGATGAGAAATACTGTTTTTAAAAATTTTAAATAAGAATGCTTCTTGAGTAAAAACAATGAAATCTGGTTTTACTTTTTGTTTTGTTTTGTTTTCTAAGAATGAATATGCTAGAACTTGGGTTGTAAATTTGGGCTGGGCATGCATTAATGCTTGTTTTGTTGATGGAATGATGAGGTTTGATAGGCCGGCCGTGGGTGTCACGTGTGCAGATAGTGGCAGACTGAATGCATTGATTTGACTGTATTAATGCTAGCATAGTACTCACCCCTCCTACTTTCCCTTAGGTTTTGGATAACGGGGGCTTCTTCCCTGGGCCCCTTGCCTGCTCTGGCTTGCCTGTGACCAATCCCTCACCCCTGCCCCAACAACCACTTCTAGATTATGCTCTGAGACTGGCACCCCGACTTCCCTGGCCCTGTGTACACTGTGATGTGCACACACTTAGGTCTGAGGAGTGGCCATATTTGGAGGTGGAATGAGGAAGGACAGAGCCCGCATATGCTGGCTGGAGCATCCACATGCATGTCCTCAGGGCTCCTCAGGTGCTGCTAGGAGCTGGATGAGAAGGAAAGGGGCTGCCCAATGGGCTTGCTCTCCACACGTGTTCTTGCCTGGATCTTACAAATATCCGGGATGGGCCTGCACTGGCGTACTCCCTCTCCTAGTGGAGGGTGCAATACTTCAAAAAAGGCAACTGAACAGGGGTTTTAACTTTTAAAATAGGTCACATTTCTCACTCATTCTAGATCTAAAGGCCAGTGCACAGGAAATTAGTCTCAACAGAAGCAGAAAGTGAAACTGACCAGTTTGGTTCCCCCTTTTAAGATAATGTATTTATTTAGATGTTAATTGGAAGGTTGAAAAGTTATTGATATTTTAGTAAAGTATATCCAAAAGATCAACAAAAGCATTTTGTTGCAGTACAATAAATGTTGAACAGTATTTTAAAAACCCACAAATGATGCCAGGGTCTTGAAGGCCATTCAGGTTCAGGGTTATGGTAATAAGCATAACCACAACTCTGAGTTCTATTAGTTCAATCTAACAATTCATTGGACTATTCAACCAATTAAAAGGGTCCCCAACTTTAGGATAGTGCCCAGTCTAGTAAGGGCTCAGTAGGTGTTTACTGTATTTTAAAAATCGACCCAATGTCTGGAAATGTTTGGTCACATTCATTTATCCAGTGTAGAGTCAGCCTAAATCTCTTGGTTGTTTCAATGGCCCTGAAAGCCAACCCTAGCTTCCAAAGTCAACAGCTCTGATGATTTGTCATACGTACCTAGATACTTTAATGTGAGAGTGGAGCTAACTTTTCCACTTCCTGTGTGAGTAAATGCAAGAGTGTACTAGTATCAATGTGACTGACTCGTGTCCAGAAAACGAGTCCACTTACTTGACCCAAGTAAGCTTCATAATGGTTTCAGTGCATTCAATGGTCATTGTCCCTTTGATCTTTGGTTCTCTGGTTTGAAGTGGCCTCAGATAATGCACAATGATTTTCATTAGGTTCTTATGGAGGGCATATTAGGAGGGCATATCTTTCTGTGATTGTGGATGAGCTTGCGAATGGGTGAAAAAAGGAGTTATGTAGTTAGAAGATTGATAGGCTTTGATGAGGGTCTCCACTGGTAGCCCAAGGTAATTCGTGAAGTGGTGGGAGCTGATTTTTGCTCACTCCAGCCTCTCATTTCTCAGCTTCCACTTTGCCTTAAAGCAGTGTGGGGTTTTCCCCTCCACAGATCTTATTTCCCTACCTTGAACACCCTAGTTCATACTTTATCTGTTCCATTCCTAAATGGCCTTAAATCTCAGTGGTTTTTAAATTATGAATCTTGACCCATTAGTGGTTGTTAAATTAATGGATTAAATAAGGACTGAAAAATGAAATTGAATGAACCAGACTAGAAACTATCAGAGCACATCTTAGGCAACAGGGAAAGTTTTGTTTTTGCAAAACTTTTGTTTCAGTTGTGTGTGTATGAGACAGCAATGAACAGTGCTGCAAAATGTATTTTTTTACATGGGTTGTAATGAGAAAATGTGAAAAGCACTGACTTAGGCAAGTTGTTTGGGGGTGGATTTTTAGGCACGCGATGGGCATATAGGGCAGGAGACCTTCTGTGCATAACTTTCACCACCCAGGAAGGCAGCCAGCTTCTCACTTGACCTACTCACTGAGGTCATACCTTCTGATGTTGCTCGCTTATACTTGATTTATAGAGGGCCATCATAAAATCGAAATATTCTTCAGTGAATAATACTTGTCAGCTTGTAAGGTGATTTTGTCCACTGTATCCCACTTGATTATGGATTCTAGATTTCAGATGCTAGCTTCATCCCTGAGCAGAGGCCAGTTTCAACTCCCTGTCTCTAAGAAGGCCCCCAGCAGGATATTCTGTAGTCTGTTTTGATGATTATGTGTTAATATAGCCACTGCCTAAAAGGGAATAGATTTATCTGAAAGTATTTCCTATTTTCAATTAACTTTCAATTTTTGAAGTTATATTGCTATTACTTGACCCAAGTAAGGTCTGATTGGTCTTATGACATCTCCAATAGCTAAGGGTTGATATTAGAAGGGGGGTGAAATAAGCAAGTAGCACTGGCTCTCAAGAATGAAGGTAACAAATAGAAAAAGATAGATCCTGGCTGCTAGGCAGCTCCATGGAGACAAGGACAGCCCAGCGTCTTATTGCTTATTGGCTCACGGAGTACTCCACTGAAAATCAGAGACAGACTCAGGCAGCCAGTTGCTTTTCAAACGAGCTGTTTTTTTGTAGTGTTATTCTACCACTTTTCGGGGGGCCCAACTATTTCACTCTGGGGACCTGCTATTGCTAACAATTCCATTCTCTTCAATTCAATTGCTATTTATTAAAAGCCTACTAATACTATTCCCCTGGGGATCTATAGAGACAGGGTAGAACTCTTGGGGGATAGATGGGGGTTTACCTTTAGGGCATTTGGTTAATGGAACCTATTTATTTTTAAGTCTCTTCTGTCAAGTAACACGGGCTGATGCCAAGGAAAGTGGGAGTCATATTGGCTTTGTTGTCTCTGTTGAAAGCTCCTCACATTCACCAAAAAAGCCTCAGAGAAATCTTAAGCCCAGAAAGAGTTAAGCTGTGTGTCTGCGAAGTGAGGCTTTGTTCTGGCAACATCCCATCCGTTTAGGTCATTTCTGATGACTTCACTCTCCTGGTGACATCAGCCTCTAATCTCCTGAAGGTGAATTCATGTGCGATTGCTTCAAACTACTCTCTGAGTTCCAGGCCATTCCCGTTGATATATGGACAGAGCTTGTCTTTCCCAGGCCACAGTCTGGTCTGTGCATTGCATTTGTGCTTACCGTATCATATTACTGTGTGGACATTATGTCACTAACTGGCACAGTCCGGCACAAAGATGAAATGTGCTTGTTGTAAGCAAAAAACCAAAAGCTAATATCAACTCTCCCCGCACCCTACCCCAGGTATAAAATAAAAAGAAGTTTAGAAGGACGGCTCAACTATATGTTGTTTGATATTTTTCCAGCTGTGCTCTCTTTTTAGCGCCCATTATGTGGCCTGAATGTTGATAGTATCTTTATGACAGTTTTCAGTCCATTATACTCACGACTCTTGAAAGTGTTTGGTTACGGATGGCACAAATTGGATGGCACTAATTAAATCTAAGACCTTGAAATAATTTCGTTTAGCCTTTTTCTAAAATATCAAGTCTGTGAACTAAAGTAACCTGTTTACCTTCTAAGACCATTTCCTTTCCTTTGCCTTTGAACTGTCATAAAAGAATAAAGAGTGGACAGGAAAGCAGCCCAGGCTTACTGGGCAGGTTCCAGGAGTTGGTTTTCACCACGACGCATTGCCCAGCACTTGCCCAAAGGGGTGCAGATGTCTAGGGATTCTGGGATATGGAATGGAAGGGTCCCCAGAGTTTCTCTTGTCTTACGCTAGTGTAAGCACATTTTACTTCCCTTACTGCCCTTCTCCTGTTACCCACAAGGCTATGGTGAGACTCAGTTATGCCACCAGGGATTTAGAATGCCACAGCGCCTCCCTGAGTCCTGTTGTCCCCCCCCCCCCCCCCCGTGGACAGGAGAGTAAAGTCATCAGGAAGGGAATGTGCGCTGCTTGGGGTCCTATGTCCTCGGCTACGACCTAGGTCAAAATGGGCAGAGGAGGGGAGCCTCTCTGCAGAGAACAGAGTCCACACACCACACACCAGGATCCTGTGCATCCATTTCTTCTGATTAAATGGCTCTTGGCAGTTGACAACAGCTCTGGTGTACAAAACCAGCAGGGTACACGTTGGGGTTCAAAATCATGTCAGAAAAAATCTCATACTAACACAGTATTTTTTTTTTTAAATTAATTTTATTGGGGTGACAATTGTTAGTAAATTTACATAGATTTCAGGTGTACAATTCTGTATTACATCGTCTATAAATCCCATTGACTAACACAGTATTTTTAAGAAGAGACACTTGTGTGTAAACAAGACTATACAATGCCACTCTCACTGTTTATCTTCATTTTATATTGAAGGGCAAGACAGAAATGAATAGAGCTATTGACCCTTACAAGTATAATAGTGCAATTTTCAAATATTCATGACCACATATATTCAGTTTTGGGGTCAGCTCACAGACTACAAGGGAACTGAAAAGATACTGTTCTTTATTCCCTCGGGCTCTTCACAAAATAAATTTAGAGTCTCTCTCTTTCTCTCTCTCTGTCTTTTTTTTTCTTTGAGAAAGGGAATAAAATCCCTGGATGACTTGCAGATATATTTTTAAGTGCAGGGCTGATCAGGCTTTCTGAGTTTCAGATCTATTTTAGTTGAGGATGGGGATGGGGGTGGGAGATTGACTGCATCAGAATAAACTGGTGGAATATTAGTCTAGGATGCTGGCACTGCTATTACCATTCACATCCGCTCAGGATGTATGAGGACACCAGACATTTTCAAAGGTCTAGTATGAAGTAAACCAGCTTTCTTTCTCCTGCTGCATTTCCAAGGAGGTGGGAAAAAAATAGAAGCCTCTTGACAAACACAATCTCAATGCCATTCTCTTTCTTGGTTCATGTTTCTTTGTTGTAGTCACCAAGCCTGTAGGCTCCTCGAGTGCTGGGGCACTCATGTCTCAATATGGCACCTTTCCTTTTGTATCCTGTGCCCTAGCACAGAGCCTGGCACACACAGGCACTCAGGAGCTATTTGATGAGTTGGATTGTTGAAATCAACTAAAAATCTGCTGTCTAAAATAAACCCCGAACATGAAAACAGAAGGCTATAGATAAAACATTGTTTCAGTGATCCCAACGATACAAAACATGTAGTTCTATGAAAGAACCCATCTTTACATACAAGTAAACATCTATGCAAGTATACATCTATACATGTATACATCTATACAAGTCTACTTACTTTCCTTTCATTTGACATGTTTTCATACTTTGGTCATGGATTAGGCTTCCCCAAATGGCTACATTTAAAAGGAGGGAATCCACAACTTTCTCCAAAATGGGGCATCTTAGTCATAGTGTCTTGCTGGTCTGCTGTGTAGACTTTCTTTTAAGGCATTCAAGGAGGTTCCCTCCATGGAGGTAGCTTCGCAGGTGATCTTTTTCCAGGAATCTCATCAACTAGCTTCTTTACTTCTTCTTAACAAAGACGCAGTAGCACTTATTTGTTCACTTCACACAATTTTAAGTATTAACTTTGTTTATTTTGTCCCCCATCCCTTTATTCCCTCTTCCCCACTGTCGCCACCCTGTACTGCATTGGGAGAACTCCACGAGGACAGTGATCACGCCTGACTTGTTCACCACTGAAATCTCAGCACCTTGCCCAATGCCTGGACCATAGAATATGCTTAATATTACTGTGTCAAATGAATGAATTGGCAGAAATGAATGATGATTAGTGAAAACACAGGGGTTCCTGCCCTGGCTTGGTTTATTGCACTGGATCCTGACAACTATCAGCACATGTGAAAATACACTTTTATGTCGATTCTCTAGTGAATCTAGTTTTGGCAGTGGGTGATTGGTGTTTGGCCAACAGCCTCTCACTGTAGGCATTACTCACACGTAAGCCCTAGAAGCCTGCCCAGAGAAGTCTGTTTTATTATTATTATTATTATTATTATTATTATTATTATTAATTCAGCATTGTAAAAATTTTGTATTTTATGTATTACGTACATAAAACTGCACATGACAAACACATGCAGCTTACTAACTGATCATAAAGCAAATATTTATAGAACTGCCACCCAAGTCAAGAAATAGAGCATCACCGACATCCCAGAAAACCCCTTCTTGCCCCTTCCCAATCACCAACTCCTTTCTCCCAACAAAGGTAACCACTATGCTAACTTTTATTATAATAACATCCTTGCTTTTCATTATATCTTACCACTTGAAAATGTTTGTATTTCAGTTGCTAAGATTAAGTTTGTGTTATTTATTTATTTGGACATTATAGAAATGGAATCATATAATACGTATTTCGTGTGTGTGTGTGTGTGTGTGTTTGTATGTGTGTGTGTGTGTGTGTGTGTGTTTCTGCCTTTCTTACCGTTACCTTTTGGGAGTCATCCATGTTGTTGTGAGTAGCTATAGTTCATTTATTTTTTTTATTGCTGTGTTGTATTCCATTATAATATAAATATACCATAAACTATTTATCTATTGTACTATTGTTCTTTTTCCATTTTTGCCTATTACAAACAATGTTTCTATAACATTCTTCTTGACATTTTTATATGTATATCTTGGTGGAATCGATGAGCCATATGACACGAATATCTTAATTTTAGTAGATAATGCCAAACTATTTTTTGAAACGGTTGTATTAAATTTTTCTCCCACCAGACATATAGAGAGTTCCCATTGGCCCACATCTTTGCCAGTATTGATATTGTCAATCAGTTTAAGTTTAGTCATTCTGGTGAGTATTTCACTGTGGTTTTATTTTGCATACCTTGATTACCAATTACCAATGCATTGGTATACTTTTTCATATGTAGGTTTGCCATTTAGATATTAACTTTGAGGTTCCTTTTTAAGTTTCTTCCTTATATTTTTTCTATTAGGTTATTCGTCTTTTTCATATTGAATTGTAGGAGTTGTTTATGTATCCTAGATATGAGCCCTTTCCTAGGTATATATGCAAATATCTTTTGCTAGTCTGTAACTTCATACTGATATTTTTCAGTGAACAGACATTCTTAATTTTAATGGACTCAGTTTGATATATGTTCTCCTTTACTGTTAATGCTTTTTGTGTTCTGCTTAAGAAGTTTTTATCCAGAGATTGAGAATATATTGGCCAATATTATATTGTAACAGGTTATTGGTTTAACTTTTATATTTAATCTATAGTCCACCTGGAATTGATTTTTGTATATGGTGTGAGAAAGAGTGTTGGAGTTCAATTCTTTTCCATATGGATGTCCTATTACACCATCTTTATCATAAATTTGTCTTTCTGGACTCTTCTGTTTCATTAGTTTATTTGTCTATTCTTGTGCTAATGTTACAGTCTTATTTATTGTGCTTTTTAGTTAGTTGATTTGAGTAGATGGAGTCTTCCAAAATTTTTGTTTTTTAACAGTATCTTAACTATTAGCGAGTCTTTGCAATTACCTATAAATATTGGAATCAACTTATGAAATCTCTCTTCCTTATCTTCAAAGCTGAGATATTGATGGAGATTTCATAGAATTTATATGTCAGTTTACAGAGAACTTATGTCTCTACTATATTGTGTCTTTATATCTAGGAACAAGTTCATTCTTTGTTCTTTAGACATTTATTTTTTTAATAATGTTTGGGTTTTCTGAGTTAATTTTTGTATATGGTATAAGTTACATATTGAAGTTCTTTTTTTTTGCATGTAGATAACTAATTGTTCCTGCACCATTTGTTAAAAGGGCTATTGTTTCTCCATCGAATTGACTTTGCACCCTTGTTGAAAATCAGCTGTCCATATATGTTTGCATCAATTTCTGTTCTATTCCAGTGATTTGTCATCTTTATGCCTATACTACACTGTGTTGGTTACTGTAATTTTATAAATCTTGAAACTAGGTGGAGTGTAATCCTGCAACTTTGTGTCTGTGTTTTTTTTTTTTTTTTAATTTGTTCTGGCCTAAATCAGGTTATTTGCATTTCCATATGAATTTTAGAATCAGTTTGTCAATTTCTATAAAAAAGGTACGGAGGTTTTGATTGGGATTGCATGATGCATCTATAGATCAGTTTAGCAAAATTTGACATCTTAAAAATATTGAGCCCCCCAATCCACGAACAAGATGCAGCTCTCCATTTATTTTGACCTTCTTAAATTCTCTCAGTAATGTTTTATTATTTTCCTAAGTATTTCATATATTTTTTTTACATTTCCACTGTCTCTATTCCTAATGCTATACTCCGTTTCTTGTAAGCATATACATACATATATGTATATATGTAGTTTGATAGGAAAAATATATATAATTTTATATATAAAATTATAGTCGGCATTCATTATTGTTCAGCTTCAGGTGTACAGTGCAGTGATGAGGCATCTACATCATCCCTGAGGTGGTCTCCCAAATGGGACACGTGTCCATCGGATACCCTACAAAATCTTTACAACATTATTGATTACATTTCCCTAATTAATTTTCAAAACCTCGTGGCCATCTTGTGGTTACTGACTGTTTTCTAATCTCCCCACCTTCCCCCTTATCCCCACCCCCTCGCCTGTCTAGCAACCCTCAGTTTTTCCTCTATGTTTCCAAAACTGTTTCTGATTAGTTCATTCACTTATTCTTTTCTTTAGATTCCACATATAAGTGAGATCATATGGTATTTGTCTTACTCTGTCTGACATATTTCACTTAATATAATGTTCTCTAGGTCCATCCATGTTGTTGCAAATGGTAAGATTTCTTTCTTCTTTATGGCTGCGTAATACTCCATTGTATAAATGTACCACAGTTTCTTAATCATGTCATTTACTGATGGGCATTTTGGTTGTTTCTATATCTTGGCTATTGTGTATAGTGCTGCAATAAACATAGGAGTGCATACTGATTTTTGAATTGGAGTTTTGGATTTCTCCGGGTAGATACCTTGGAGTGGAATTGCTGGATCATAAGTTAGTTCCATTTTCAGATTTTTCAGATACCTCCATAAAGTTTTCCATAGTGGCTGAACCAATCTGCAATCCCACCAACAGTGCACAAGCCTTCCCTTTTCTCCACATCCTCGCTAACACTTGTTGTTTGTTGACTTATTGATGATAGCCATTTTGACTGGGGTGAGGTGGTATCTCATTGTGGTTTTTATTTGCATTTCTCTGATGGTTAGTGAGGTTGAGCATTTCTTCATATGTCTGTTTGCCATCTGTATGTCCTTTTTAGAAAAATGTGTCTTCATGTCCTCTGTCCATTTTTCAATTGGGTTGTTTGTTTTCTTGGAGTTGAGTTGAGTGAGTTTTTTATAAATTTGTGATATTAACCGCTTATCAGATATATCATTGGCAAATATCTTTTCCCATTCAGTAGAATCCCTTTTTGTTTTATTGATGGTTTCCTTTGCTGTGAAAAAACTTTAGTTTGATGTAATCCCACATGTTTATTTTTTTCTCTTACTTCCCTCACGTGAGGAGGTGATATATCAGTAAAAATCTTACTCTGGGTAATGTCTGTGAAGTTTCTTCCTATATTTTCTTCTAGGAATTTTATGGTTTCAGATCTTACATTTAGGTCGTTAAGCCATTTTGAATTTATTTTTGTATATGGTGTAAGGAGGCGGTCCAACTTCATTTTTTTGCATGTGTCTGTCCAGGTCTCCCAGCACCATTTATTGAATAGACTGTCTTTACCCCACTGTACATTCTTGCTTCCATTGTCATAGATTAAGTGGCCATATAGGCATGGATTTATTTCTGGACTCTCTATTCTGTTCCATTGATCTATGTGTCTATTTTTATGCCAGTACCATGCTGTTTTGATTACTGTAGCCTTGTAGTATAATTTGATGTCAGGTATTGTTATACCTCCCACTTTTGCTTTTATTTCTCAAGATTGCTGAGGCTATCCGGGGTCTTTTATGGTCCCATATAAATTTTAGGATTATATGTTCTATTTCTGTGAAAAACGTCGTTGGTAGTTTGATAGGAATTGCGTTGAATATGTATATTGCCTTAGGCAGTATGGACATTTTAACTATATTAATTCTTCCCATCCATGAATATGGTATGTGTTTCCATCTATTTGTATCTTCTTTCGTTTCTTTCTTCAGTGTCTTATAATTTTCTGAGTACAGATCTGTTACTTCTTTGGTTAAATTTATTGCCAGGTATTTTATAGTCTTTGGAGCAAAAGTAAATGGGATTGTTTTTTAAATTTCTCCTTCTGATGTTTTATTATTGGTATATACAAATGCAACTGATTTCTGAATATTAATTTTGTATCCTGCTACTTTACTAAATTCATCTATCAGCTCTAATAGTTTCTTGGTGGAGTCTTTAGGGTTCTCTATATATAGTATCATGTCATCTGCATATAATGACAATTTTACTTCCTCCTTACCGATTTGGATGTCTTTTATTTCTTTTTATTGTCTGATTGCTGTGGCTAGAACTTCCAGCACTATGTTGAAGAAGTGGAGAAAGTGGGCAACCTTGCCTTGTTTCTGATCTTAGGGGGAATGGTTTTAGCTTTTCCCCATTGAGTATGATGTTAGCTGTGGGTTTATCACATATGGCCTTTATTATGTTGAGATATGATCCCTCTATTCCCACTTTCTTAAGGGTTTTTATCATAAATGGCTGCTGGATTTTATCAAATGCTTCTTCTGAATCTATCGATATGATCATGTGAGTTTTATTTTTCATTTTCTTAATATGGCGTATTACATTAATTGATTTGCAGATGTTGAACCACCTTTGCATACCAAGGATGAATCCCACTTGATCATGGTGTATGATCTTTTTAATGTATTGCTGAATTCTGTTCGCTAATATTTTGTTGAGGATTTTGCACCTGTGTTCATTAGGGATATCGGCCTGTAGTTTTCTTGTTTTGTGGTGTCTTTGTCTAATTTTGGGATCAGGGTGATAGTAGCTTCGTAAAAAGTGTTCGGGATCTTCCCTCCTTCTGGATTTTTTGGAAGAGCTTGAGGAGAATAGGTGATAATTCTTTTTTGAACGTTTTGTAAAATTCACCTGTAAAGCCATCTGGTCTAGGGCTTTTGTTTGTTGGGAGATTGTTGATTACTGATTCAATTTCCCTGGTGGTAATCAGTCTATTCAGGTTTTCTGTTTCTTCTTGAGTTAGCCTTGGAAGGTTGTATGCCTCTAGAAAATTGTCTATTTCTTCCAGATTGTCAAATTTGTTGGCATATAGATGCTCATAGTAATTTCTTAAAATGTTTTGTATTTCTGCGGTGTCATCACTTCTCCTCTTTCATTTCTGATTTTATTAATTTGGGTCCTCTCTCTTTTTTTTTTTTAATAAGTCTGGCTAAAGGTTTGCCAATTTTGTTTATCTTCTCTAAGAACCAACTCTTGGATTCATTGATCTTTTGTATTGTTTTTCTGGTTTCTATTTCATATATTTCCACTCTGATCTTTATTATCTCCTTCCTTGTATTCCCTTTGGGCTTATTTTGCTGTTCTTTTTCCAGATCCCTTAAGTGGGAAGATAAACTGTTGATTAGTGATGTTTCTTGTTTCTTTAAGTAGGCCTGCAATACTATGAATTTCTCTCTTAGGACTGCTTTCGCGGTATCCCATAGATTTTGGGTCATTGTGTTTTCATTTTTATTTGTCTCGAGATATCTTTTGATTTCTTCCTTGATCTCCTGGTTGACCCATTCTTTATTTAGTAGCATGTTATTCAGCCTCCATGAATTGGTGTGTCTTCCAGTTTTTTTCCTGTAGTTCATTTCTAATTTCATAGCACTGTGGTCAGAGAAGACAATTGGTATAATTTCAATTTTCTTAAATTTATCAAGACTTGTTTTGTGGCCTAACATATAGTCTATCTTGGAAAATGTTCAACGTGCGCTTGAGAAGAACGTGTATTCTGCAGCTTTGGGGTGAAATTCTCTGAAAATATTGATTAAATCCAAGTGGTCCAATGTGTCATTTAAGGCTGTTGTTTCCATATTGATTTTACAATATTGATTTTCTGTCTGGAAGACCTGTCCCTTGTTGTCAGAGGTGTGTTGAAGTCCCCTACTATGATAGTGTTACTGTTGATCTTTGTCTTTATGTCAGTCAATATCTGTTTTATATATTTAGGAGCTCCTAAGTTGGGTGCATAGATGTTTAGTAGGGTTATGTCCTCTTGTCGGATCGATCCCTTTATTATTCTATAGTGCCCATCTTTATCTTTTAATATGTTGTTCATTTTAAGTCTATTTTGTCAGATATAAGTATTGCAACTCCACCTTTTTTCTCATTTCCCTTTGCATGGAATATCTTACTCCAACCCTTCACTTTCAGCCTGTGTATGTCGTTTGATCTGAGGTGAGTCTCTTGTATACAGCATATACAAGAGTCTTGCTCTCTTATCCACTCAGCCACCCAATGTCTCTTGATTGGAGCATTTAATCCGTTTACATTTAAAGTGATTATTGATAGGTACATAGTTATTGCCATTTTTAAATTTGTAGTTAGATTGTTTTCATCTTTCTTCTATTTACAGAAGTCCTTTTAGTATTTCTTGCAATGCTGGCTCGGTGGTAATAAATTCCTTTAGCTTATTCTTTTCTGGGAAGCTCTTTATCTCTCCATCAACTTGAAATGATAACCTTGCTGGATAAAGCAATCTAGGTTGTAGGTCTTGTTTTCCATCACTTTGGGTATCTCCTGCCATTCTCTCCTGGCCTTCAACGTTTCTGTAGAAAAGTCATTTGATAGTCTTATGGGAGTTCCCTTGTATGTAACCCTCTGTCTTTCTCTTGCTGCTTTTAGGATTCTCTCTTTGTCTTTAAGCTTTGCCATTTTAACTATAATGTCTCTTGGTGTGGACCTGTTTGGGTTCATCCTTGTTGGAACTCTGCACTTTCTGGGCTTGTATGTTGGTTTCCTTCATCAGGTTAGGGAAGTTTTCAGACATTATTACTTCAAATATGTTCTCAATCCCTTGCTTCCTCTCTTCACATTCTGGTATTCCTATAATGCACATGTTGTTTCGCTTGATGTTATCCCAGAGGTTTCTTAAAGCATCTTCATTGTTTTTTATTTATTTTTCTTTCTGTTGTTCTGTTTGGGTGATCTATGCTAACTTGTCTTCTAAGTCGCTGATTCGATCCTCTGCTTCATCTAACCTGCTGTTAATTCCTTCAAATGAATTCTTTATTTCACTAATTGTGTTCTTTATTTCTAACTGGTTGTTCATTATGATTTCTATATCCTTCTTTATGTTGTCTCTAAGCTCCTTAAACATTCTTATCAGTGTTCTGAACTCTGTCTCTGATAGCTTGGTTACCTCTGTTTCATTTGGTTCCATTTCTGGAGGTTTCTTTTGTTCTTTTATTTGGGACATGTTTCTTTGTTTTCCCATTCTGGCTGACTCTCTGTGTTTGCTTCGATGTATTAGGTAGATCCCCTAGAGTTCTTAGTTCTTGCTGGGTTATCTAATGTAGTATGTGTCCTTTATATTTGACTTGCACTACTTTGTTCTTCTCCTCTGCGTGTGCTCCAAAGGTGACTCTTGTGTTGTGTATGTTGTCCTGTTAAAGAAGATCTTTAATTGCTTTTCACTTGTGAGTAGGTGGGGTTAACTCCAAGGCTGACTAGTTGTGAGACTTGGCTCTGCCCACAGCAGGGTGTTCTGCTGTATGAGGGTTGACCACTTAAATGTGTTTTGGCATCTATGGGCTCTTGTGCCTGTAGAGAATTCCCTCTGGGTGTGTCAGTTGTAGGTCAAATCCGGTAGTATTCTGGTTTGGTCTGGAGTTGGCCTCTGGGTATGTTAAATCTTGTGCCTCTTAAGCTAGGCCCTGGTAGGGCAATTTCAGAACAAAGCAAAGCACCAAGCACAACAACAACAGCAACAACAACAAAGAGAAAATCAAATACATTCACATGTAAAAACAACCGATAACCCCCACTCAACACAGGCAAAGATATGAAAGATATAAAGACAAAACAAAACAGAGCAAAACAAAAAGCAGCTCCAGTCTTGGCTTAAGCCCACCAAGTAATCTTTAGGTTGTCCTCCGCTGTACCAGAGTCCCCTGTGTATTGTGCAGGCAGAGCCTGTCACTTGGTGCCCAGAGTGATGTTGGGACTGCAGATTTAGATGCGTGGGGCTGAGGGGTCTGGATGGTAGTTTCTACAGAGTCAGTGCAGTTTCTGCCCTTGCCTGCACATATGCGCATTGAGAGTAGCACAACCAGCCTTGTGTCTACCAGCCCTGAGTCTTAGGGCACTTCTTCCGTGTGTGTGTATGTGTGTGTGTGTGTGTGTGTGTGTGTGTGTGTGTGTGTGGCGGGCGGGAGATTTCTGAGCTGCTGAAAGCCCAGAGCTGCATCTGCCGCTTACTACTGATACCTGGGTATACCTCTGCAGTTGTAATTGCCCTGTCCTAGGCAGGCCAGAAAGGGTGGGGGATGGGGTTGGAGGAGTCTCTTCTCTCTTAACCCAGCAAAAATCACACTCTTCTCAGTCTCTTCCCTGGGTCAGAGCTGCACGCCCGGTCTTCCCAGAGACTGAGCACTAAGGCTCCTCTGTAATCTGACACTATTCTTCAGTTCAGGGGCCAGTTTAAGTTTCTGGAAGGGCTGGGGTAGGATTGGAAGAGTGGAGGGAGGGGTCCAGGTATGGAGTTTGTGTCCTTTGTCTGGCCTAGGGCCCAACTGGAGGTCTCACTGAGGTTATTGCCTCAAATGCTGAATATGCTGCCCCCTCAGTGGGAGAGATCAGCTGTGGGACACAGGGAAAGAGCCCCCTCCTGGCTTTTGTGTTCTCTGTTCTGTCCTGGGATCCCCGTGCGTTTCTGCAGCTGCGGATGCCGGCCGCGTTTCCACTCCACTCCCTTCTTCCCCTGCTCGCCCAATTTGCCAACCTTCAAGTAATCCTTGCACGAGTCTCTTAGCTGTTCTGCGTGATGAGCGGAGAGTCCTTTAATAGGTTAGAGATGTCCTGTTTGTGATAAGATCCAAAGTAGAACTCAAAAAGTGCGCCCCGCTGCCGCCATTCCTATGACCTCACTAATAGTTCATATTTTTGATGTTATTGTGCATGGCTTTAAAAAATTCATATTGTGATTGTTTATTGCTTGTATATAGAAATACAAATAATTTTTATACATTGATATTGTAATACTAGTGCATTCTTGCTGTATTAGTTAGCTCACTTATTAGTTCTCACTTATTGGCTCTCACTTATTAGCTCACTTATTTGTACATTTCATGAGATTTTCCACCCAAGTGATCATGTCATCTTCTTCCTTCTACTTCTCCCTTTCCAATGTTTACACCTTGAATTTATATTTCTTCCCTTATTGCACTGATTATAACCTTTAGTATAATGTAGAATAAAAATGGTGAGGCTAGACATCCTTGTCTTGTTTCTGATTTTAGAGGGAAGGAATCCAGGCTCTCACTGTTAAGTGTGATGTTGACTCTAGGATTTTTTTTTTTTTTTTTTTTTGTAGATATCTTTTGTCTATTTGAGGAAGCTCCCTTCTATTCCTTGTTTGCTGAGAGTTTTTTTTATCAGAATTAAGGTTGGATTTTGTCATATACTTTTAATACAAGTATTGAAATGATATATGGTTTTTCTTTTCTTTTAGTTTGTTAGTATGGTGATTACATTGATTGATTTTAGAATGTTACACTTCCATTTCTGGGACAAAACCAACTTGGTCAGGATGTTATTATCCTTTTTATGTATTGTTGAAATTGATTTTCTAAAATTGTGTTTAGAATTTTTATATAGTAGTCCCCCCTTATCCACGGGGGATATATGCTAAGATTCCCTGTGGATGCCTGAAACTGTGGGTAGTACTGAACCCCTACATATATCATGTTTTATCCTGTACATACATAGCTATGATAAAATTTAAACTACTCTTGAACTTTGGGGCTGTTATTAAGTAAAATAAGGGTTACTTGAACACAAGCACTGCGATAGTCAATCTGATAACCGAGACCTCTACTGAGTGACTAATGGGTGGGGAGCATACACAGTGTGGATATGCTGGACAAAAGGATGATTCATGTCTCCGGTGGGACAGAGTTGGATGGCGCAAGATTTCATCACACTACTCAAAAGAGAGCTCAATTTAAAACTTATGAATGTTTATTTCTGGAATTTTCTATTTAATATTTTTGGACAGTGGTGGACAGCAGGTAACTGAAACCACAGAATGCAAAACTGTGGGTAAGGGTGTGGGACTACTATCTCTATATTTATCAGGAATATTGGACTGTAGTTTTCTTTTCTTGTGATGGCTTTGGCTTTGTTATCAGTATAATGACGGTCTTGCAAAACAAATTGGGAAATGTCCCCTCTTTTTTAACTTTCTGGAAGAATTTGTTTAGAAAAGGTTTTATGTCTTCCTTAAATGTTTCATTGAATTTACCAGTGAGGCCATTTAGTCCTGGAGCTGTCTTTGTATGAAGGGTTTTAACTATAAATTTAGTTTTAGAAAATAAAAGACTATTCAAGTAACCTATTTATTTTTGTGTGAGTTTTGGTAATTTGTGTCTTTCAAGAAATTTGTCCTGAATCATTTAAGTTGTCAGATTCATTGGCGTAAGGTTTTTACAATATTCCCTTCTTTTCCTTTTTATATCTGTAGAATCTGTGATGATCTTACCTGTCTCTTTGCTGATATTCATAATTTATTTTCTCTCTTTTTTGTTCTAATTAGCTTGGGTAGAGGTTTGTCAATTTTATTGAACTTCTCAAGGAGCCAACTTTTGGTTTCATTAATTTTCTCTGTTTTTCTTTTTACTATTTCATTGATTTCTTTTCTGATATTTTTTACTTGCTTGCTTTGGTGATTTCTTAAATTGGAAGATTTATACCGTTGATTTGATTCCTTCTTTTCTAATGTAGGTGTTAGGACTATAGATTTCCCTTTATTGCTTTAACAGCATCTCACCCATTTTGATATATTGCATGTTCATTTTCATTCAGTTCAAAATACCTTCTAATTTCCCTTCGATTTCTTTTTTGATCTATGGGTTATTTATAGGTAATTTTGTTTGATTTCTAAATATCTGGGAGATTTTTTAAAAGAGATAATTCTGTTATTGATTTCTAATTTAATTCCATGGTGGTCAGAGTACATACTTTGTATGACTTGCATCTTTTAAAATTTATTGAGGCCTCTTTTACAGCCATGGCTATCTTGGTCGTGGTCTGTATAGACTTGAAAAAAATGTGTATTTGCTGTTCTTGGGTGGAGTGTTCCATAAATATCAATTAGATCAAGTTAGATGATTGTGTTTTTCAAATCTATAGTCTTACTAATTTTCTCTACTTATTTGGCCAATTATTGAGAGAGGGTATTGAAATCTCTGACTGTAATAATTGATTAATCTTTTTCCCTTTTCAATTTTTTCTTTATACTTTTTCAAGTTCTGTTTTTGGGTGTGTGCATGCTAAGTTTGCTATATCTTCCTGATGACTTGACTTCTTTGCCATCTTTATTCTCAGACACATTCTTTTCTCTAAAATTTACTTTGTCAGATATTAATGTAGCCACTCCAGGTTTTAAAAAATTGTGTTAGCTTGATATAACTTTTTCTAGCCTTTTACTTTTAATCTATTTGTGACTTTGTGTATTAAGTGTGTTCGTCAGCAGCGTATAGTTGGATCATGCTTTTTAAAAATGAAATCTGAAAATCTGTGCCTTTTAATTGAAACATTTATATCATGGCTATTAATATGGGTAAGTTTAAATCTATTACTTTGCTATTTGTCTTCTATTTGTTCCATTTCTTCTATGTTACCCTTCTCCTATTTCATTTTTGTTGCTTTTGGATTATTTTTTATCATTCTATTTTACTTCCTTTCTTGAGTCATTAGGTACAACAGCCCTTGGTTTGTTATTTTCATGGTTTCTTTCTGCCGTCTAGCAACCATCAGTTTATTCTCTGTATCTACGAGTCTATTTCTGTTTTGTTTGTTCATTTAGTCTGTTTTTTAGATTCTACATATGAGATCATATGGTATTTGTCTTTCTCAATCTGACATTTCACTAAGCATAATATTGTCTAGGTCCATTCATGTTGTTGTTGCAAATGGTAAGATTTCATTCTTTTTATGGCAGAGTAATAATCCATTGCATAAATGTACAAGTTCTTTATTCACTCATCTATTGATGGATATTTTGGGTGTTTCCATATCTTGGCTATCGTGACTAGCACTGCAGTAAATAGAGGGGTGCACATACTTTTTTGAATTAATGTTTTGGATTTCTTTGGATAAATGCACAGGAGTAGAATTGCTGGGTCATAAGGTAGTTTTATTTTTAAATTTTTGAGGAACTTTCATACTGCTTTCCATAGTGGTTACACCAAATTGCAATCCCATTGACAGTGCACAAGGGTTCTCGTTTTCCACATCCTCACCAACACTTGTTGTTTGTTGATTTGTTGATGATAGCCATTCTGACAGGAGTGAGGTTGTATCTCATTGTGGTTTTTATTTGCATTTCTCTGATGATTAGTGATGTTGAGCATCTTTTCATATGTCTATTTGCCATCTGTGTATCCTCTTTGGAGAAATATCTATTCAGGTCCTCTGTTCATTATTAAATTGGATTGTTTGCTTTTTTTGGTGTTTAGTTGTATGGGTTCTTTATAAATTTTGATATTAACACCTTATTCAAATAAGGTATCTTTGGCAAATATCTTCTTCCATTCAGTAGGATGTTTTTTTGTTTTGCTAATCGTTTCCTTTGCTGTGAAAAACTTTTTAGCTTGATGTAGGCCCATTTGTTTATTTTTTTCTTTTGTTTCCCTTATCTGAGGAGTATATCAGTAAAAATATTACTAAGGGTAATGTCTAAGAGTTTACTTCCTATATTTTCTTGTAGAAGTTTTATGATTTCAGGTCTTACATTTAAATCTTTAATCCATTTTGAGTTTATTCTTGTATATGGAATAAGAAGTTGGTCCAGTTTCATTCTTTTGCACATATCTGTCCAGTTTTCCCAGCACCATTTATTAAATACACTGTCTTTACCCCATCGTAAATTCTTACTTCCTTTGTCATAGATTAAATGACCATATCATCATGGATTTATTTCTGAGTTCTCTATTCTGTTCCATTGATCTAGATATTCTGCTTTTAGGCCAATAACATGTTGTTTTGATTACTATGGTCTTGAAGAATAATTTGATATCAGGTAGAGTGATACCTCCAGCTTTGTTCTTTTTTTTCTCAGGATTTCATGGCTATTTAGGGTCTTTTATGGTTCCTTATGAATTTTAGGGTTACTTGATCTAGTTCTGTGAAAAATGCCATTGGTATTTTGATCCGGATTGTGTTAAGTCTAATTATTGCTTTGGGTAATATAGGCATTTTAACTATATTAATTCTTTTTATCCATGAGCATGGTATATGTTTCCATTTATTTGTATCTTCCTTAATTTCTTTCTTTAATGTCTTATAATTCTCTGGTACAGATCTTTTACTTTGTTGGTTAAATTTTTTCCTAAGTATTTTATTTTTTTATTGTTATGGCTGCTTTTAAGATTTTTAACCTACCAGTGGTTTTGGATAATTTGATTGTGATGGGTTTTGGTGTAGAGATTTTTTTTTTTTTTAATTGTTCTTGTCCTTGGGGTTTGTTGAGCTTCTTGGATATGTAGATTTATGATTTTCATCAAGATTGGAAAAATTTTGACCATTATTTCTTTGGCATTATTTTTCTTGCCTCCTCTCTCTACCTTTCATTGAAGACTCCAATTGCATGTATATTAGATTGTTTGAAGTTACTGTAGCTCACTAACACTCTGTTAATAATAATTATTATTATTTTTAGCTTTTTTCTCTCTCTGTGTTTCATTTCAGTGACATTTTCTTCTGCAGTGTCTTATTTGATGGTAATTCATTCCAGTGTTGTTTTCCTTTCTAGAAGTTTGATTTGGATCTTTAACATCTTCTCTGCCTCTACTTAACTTTTTTTAATGTATGAAATGCAGTTATAATATCTTTTTAAATGCCCTTGTGTATTAATTTTAACATCTGAGTCAGTTTTGAGTTGGTTTTGCTTGTTTTATTTTGTTCCTCAATATTTTAATGTTTCTTTGCATGCCATATAGTTTCTGATACAATAGAAAACATTGTAAATTTTACATTTCTGCGTTAGGGTTATTTTTTATTTCTATAAATTTCTTGAACTTTGTTCTGGGATAGCATGCAGTTAAGTTACTTAGAAACTGATCCTATTAAATCTTCCTTTTAATATTTGTTAGGTAGGAGTCGAACATTTTTTAGTCTCCTGCTAATTATTTCCCACTACTAAGACAAGACCTTTCTGAGTACTCCACTCAGTTTCTATAAATTATGAGGTTTTCCAATCTG
The DNA here is from genome assembly GCF_964194185.1 of Rhinolophus hipposideros. Taxonomy (NCBI): domain Eukaryota; kingdom Metazoa; phylum Chordata; class Mammalia; order Chiroptera; family Rhinolophidae; genus Rhinolophus; species Rhinolophus hipposideros. The sequence goes on from NC_138050.1 coordinate 19,624,006, forward strand.
ACTGGTAGGTATAATCACTCTTCCTGTCTTTGTGAGAGCTCCAATTACTATTCTTTGTAATTCTTTTAGATATCTCTTTCCTGGCCTCTGCTAGTTTCCTCACATTTATGCACTGATCAGTACTCTGCTGAATGCACAAGGAGAGCCTCAACACATGTTCAGTTCTCTTTACCTGCAGCTTTTTCTTCTCCTTCTATCCTGCCAATTTTAGTCACATTGGTCTTTCCAAACTCTTAGCTGTATCTCTTCAGCATGGGGAGTCTGCTGGACTGCACATGAGTTCCCCCTTCCTGTGCCATGGCCTGGGACTATTGTAGGGCTGTTTGCATTCTTTCTCTGCCCTATGTCTTCTTTTGGGTTCTGTGTTGATAATTATTCACTGTTACATTAATTTCCTCATGCTATAAAACTTACTTTTTTTATATTTTATCCATTTTTTTCTGGCATTCTTTTGTAAAAGTTTTGGTAATAATTACCATTGGAAATTATTGGAATAAGAAGACCCAAACCTTTTAATTTCAACCAAATATTTTTGTAGAGGTGTGAACAGCTCTTTCAGGTCTGGTGGGGTCCTCAGGTAGAGTCTAAGTGGGAATCAGAACTGGTTGTCTGGCACATCTGACAACTCTGGTGGAAGAGCCCACTGGCTCTCTCTTCCCTGATGAAGACTGAAGAGATGCTTGAGAGGGTACTGATCCTGAGGGGAGACAGAGCCAGATAGGATGATCTTGACTCAAGAACTGAATCTTGGTTATCAAAGAGGAGGAGGAGTGTGTATGACGTCAATCATTCGTATTTATTTTCTGTCACTCTCCCATGGATTTATGAAGAGTTACATAAGAGAGGGAGTTGACTGTATGTTAAAAAAACAGGCACTTTTATGGAAAATACTGCCAAAAAATGGGTCCAGAGACCCTTCATCACCAGGTGGGAGCAAGAACCTCTGAAATTTGAGTTATTACACTTAATATGACCCTTTAAGCACACCTTGGCTGGTGAGGCATGGACAAATCAGGTTACAAAGGGGCAAAGTCAGCCTGGGTTCAGCTGAAATTTACAGAGCTTCATTAATGGAAGGAGTCCTTGACGCAATCCCATTGTCCTTCAGAAAGTAGCCTGAGGCCAGAAACTCATTTCACCTTGACCCCAGAATATCCATCAGATGGTGAGTTTTGGTAATAATTACCTCTTGCCTGGGCCTGATATTTTTCTGGGCATACATAGGACCACAATTGCTGAAGTTTAATGTGTTAGAACTGCCTAGGGGCAATTTGTCGGTAATCTGCAGGCATTGAGAAGATATAAAAAGATTAATACAATGTATAAAATAAAAATCAAGTAGTGGAAGTGGGAAGTGGGGAAACTATTTCTAGAGAACATAGCTCTAGTTCATAAGATGAAATCTATATTTCACTCAGCAGAAGGTACAAATCTGTATTGCATTAACTCTGCAATTCTAACCAAAACAAAGACAGGATGGCAAATATTTAAACAGTGATTAAAACATTGCCCAGGCAATAGGAAATGCTTGCTCTTGCCAAATGTTTGCTTGGACGAAATGAAATAAATGAGGGGGCACAGAAACCATGTCTTCCTAGTTGCTCTCAGGGACACTTCTCTGGCATAGGGGCATCTCCTTCAATCATTAACTTGAGTCCTATGGGTCTCACTGGAAAGAGCCTAATGCGAAAGAACTCTGAAAACTGTTAATGGCTAAAAGGGCATGTAATATATACTTTTCTTTGAACATATTTTACATATATATGGCCGGGTGAAATCAGAGCAGATTTTCCTACCAGAAGGTTGAATACTTAATTCAAAACAAACCTATTTGATTTAGTAGTATAACTCTCCCCCTACCCCTTAATTTGGCTGTTTGCCAGCTGTTAGTCTAATTGCAGGGGTGGCAGCCTGAGATTCTACAGCCCTTGAGGGCAATTTGAAGAAAATATTGCCATTACTAATTACAGTGATGTTGTGACTGAAAGTAAGTAATACTCTTGGCTTTGAAAGACCTAAAATGATACGACAGCCCAGGAGCAAGCACCTCGGTACACTCCGTCAATCTATATTCTGTTCAAGTTCGACGTTGCCATTGTGTCCTAAGTGACACCGAACAACTCTCTTTCCAGCTTTTAGTCAGGATGACCACAATCTTGATCAAATCCCACTCAATGTTTTCTCCAGTCATCTTGAAAGTAAAGCTGTTTGGTGTGTTGGCACAAAGTACTAGTGGTGCTACCGTGTTCTTTTTAGGCAGGCAGATGGCCTGGTGACTTCATTCACATCAGTAATAGCATTCACTGCCACATCCCCAGCACTAAACTGCAGGTGAGCAGCCAAGAGAAGAGGGAGTGTTATGAGTTGAATTGTACCCCTTCCCCCCTCAAAAGATATGTTGAAGTCGTAACCCCTAATACCTCAGAATATGATCTTATTTGGAAATAAGGTCATTGCAGATTTAATTAGTTAAGATGAAGTCATAGTGGAATGGAGTGGGCCGTTAATCCAATATAACTCATGTCTTTATAAGAAGATGGCCATGTGTAGACAGACACACAGGGAAAATGCCACGTAACTATGAAGGCAGAGATGGAGTTATGCAGTTGTGCAGTTGCAAGCCAAGGATTGGCAAACATTGCTAACGAAGCACTAGAAACTAGGAGAGAAACAAGAAAGGATTCTTTCCTGCAGGTTTCAGAGGGAATATGGCCTCGTTGACACCTTGATTTAGGACGTCCCGTCTCCAGAACTGTGAGACAATAAATTGCCGTTGTTTTAAGCCACTCGGTTTGTGGTAGTTTGTTACAACAGCCCTAGGAAACCAACACAGTCAGGAATGCCCCTGTTCTTAAGCAGCATGGGACCTAGTAGTGGATATGTCACATCCATAGTGTGTAATTTGGCCTAAATGGCTCAATCTCCCCCCGCCCTCCCCCCACACACACAGAGTACACTCATTCAAAAAACATGAACTATCCCCAGCTAAATAGACACCCTCTTTATTATTGGCCAACAAAAGTATAGACTAGCTTAGTTACATAGATAAAAAGGAATTTGAAATGTTGAATGTTAAAGCCAAGGGTCCAATGGCTAATTATTCCACATCCAATGTAACTATGCTAACCCGAGTAGCTGTTCTAAAACCCAAATGACAAGAACTCTGACAAAACTTTCTTTTAAAGTGCTAGAACAGAGATTCAGACTCTCTAAATTTGCTGATTTAGTGCACATTTAGATCTAGCACCAGTCTAGGAGCCCATTCCAGCCGTCATAGCATAAAAACATGAGGGAGGGGAGAGAGGGCCCTCCAGAAAACTCAGGTGTTTCCAGAGACACGAGGACCATATCGACTCTCTAAAATGAATATCTCACCATGTCACTTCCTGTGTACAACCTGTTAGTGTCTCTGACTGCCTAAGCGCGACGTTTTAACAAGCCTCTGAGATCTTTCCCCCTCTGGGCTCCTATCTTGCCATAGTCTCCCTTTCATTTTACAACTAGCTACACAAAATTACTTGTTTCCAGGGCAAGAGGCTGAACCTGGTAAGCAAGCACAGGGTTTCATCAATATTTATTTACCCTGTCCACTGACTCCTTCAGCAAGTGTTTTGAGGGCCACCTCTGCATGTTCCAGGGCTAGTTCCTGGGGGTTGAGAAAGTTCATCAGGTATTGCATACCCTAGTAGGAAAGTCAAAACACATGAACTTGTGAATACTTAAATAATAATGGCCTATAATTTAGGATCAAATACCCAGATGACTGATAGTGACAATAAATGATGCTGACAAGTATGGCTGTCAAAATGTTTAACAATTCGTCCTCCACAGGTATCAGATGGGATTGGGATGGATGTGACTCAATCAGAACATACTCTAGGAGTGAACAGTATGTACACCATGACCAGGAATTCAGTCCTGGTGATGGGAGATTTGAGGAGCAAAAGTCCCTGGGGACTGGGACCACCTCATGATGTTTCAGAGAGGAGATGGAACTTGGATTGAGCCTGGAATGGTGGGAAGGGAGAGAGGAGCAGGAGTAATTAAGTTAGTTTTATGATGTAAGTAGGGTGATTGGAGGATTATTCTGACAGCTGTGTGTGGGCTACAGTAGAGTGGGAGAAATAAAGGAGGAAAACTGGGGAGGAGGCTGTTCTAGGAACTGAGGTATGATGTGAGGAGAATAGAAGACACGATATTGGACAGAGAAAGGCTAACTCATGACTGGGGTAGAGCTGAGGGGTGGAGAGTAAGAAACTCTGTATCATATTGCCAGGGGCCAAAGCATTTCGTTCTCACTCGAATTGATCAGATGTGTCCAGGAAGTATAATAAAAGCATAATAAGGCTTGTACTTAAGCTGCCGACACTGCTCCCATTCCCTTCCCTGAAATTCCTCTCTTATGACCAAACCAGGGAGTTGGAAAAATAATATTTGTGAAGATGGCTGGCTGCGTAGAGCTGGGCCTCCACAGGAGTAGCCTTGTCAGGAGGATTTGCTTCTGGGCCTGCAGTATTGAGGGCACAGAGGTGGACATCTCAACCTCAGCCACTGGCTTGGGTCTGGAAGAAAGTTATAAATCCCTTGAAGCCCGTAAAACCTAGAAACTCTATTCCCGGCAAGTCCCATCTTAGAAGCTAGTATATCTGGTTATCCAGAGCCATGGGAAGTTTCCCGACCTACTGTTCCAACAAAGCCCAGCCTCATCTTCTTGTTAAAACTGGACTTTGGGCACTCCACTCTCCAGCTCTCCCCTGAGTCAAGCTGGATGCAGAATTCAGGAGGCACTAAGAGTTGTAGGGTTTCCCTTGTGCAGTTCTAATCTGAGGGGTAATCTAAAAGTCTTCAGGCAAGTGGTAATGTTTGTATAGATCTCTTTGAAAAGAGGAAGAGGAAGATAGATGACTGAAAAATTTCAGCTTTCAGAGAAACGAGTTAAGAGGACGTGGGGTAAAGGGAAGTAGCAGGTGGGTGGGGTGGCAGGCCAGTTGGAGTTTAGGAATTTTAGCTAAAATAACTTCACAAACACTGTTAGATCCATTCTATCAATTCCAAATACCTTTGAGTTAATATGCTTCTGGATTAAAGTCTTAAACCTAAGAGCCATCACATTTTATTGTAATTTACTAGGTAGTCAGGTAAGTCAACTGGCATCAGTAACCTCGGGGAATAGACTTCACCGGGCATAAAAGGCAGGAGTAGAAGATGAGGAGAGGGGAGGGATTTTGAAGCTGTGAGCGATAAAGGGCAGTCTAATCAGGCCAGCTGGAGGTAGGAAGGGCGTTTCTGAACAGTGACAGGGCATCACTGAATGTCAGGGTGGGTATGGGGCACCTGGGAAGAAGCCGAAAATTGATATGAGCCATGAGGTAGAAGTGAGAGACCAACAAAGAAAAAACATGTACCATATACCAGATACCGAGTATAAAAGATGAATAAAATAGGGTTCCTGTCTTCCGGGGTTCACAGCCAGAGAAACAGGTAAGCAAACAAATGCTTTGTGCAGAAGGTTTTTAATTGAAGGAAGAAGATACAAAAACTCGTGAGAACAAGGAGGAGTAACAACCACCAATGCTCATTGATCGCTTTTGTGCCAGACACAGTGCTAAGGACTTTGTGTGTGTTATCCCCACAACCCTGTATTGGTCACTGTCATCGTCTCCATCTTTACAGATTAAGAAACTGAGATTTCTTAACAGAGAAAGTAACTTGCTTAAGCTGGTAGATAGGTGATGGAGCAGGTATCCTCTAAATTTAACATGATCCAAACTCATCCAAGGATTATTAGTTAATAAAATGTTAATTTAAACTGCTAATATGCCTTCTACTCCCTTCCTTGAAAAAAAAGATTTTGGGGTGGGGAGAACTATATTGTAAAGTTTATATTAAAATGTTCTAAAAGTTCTGAAAAAGAAGACCAGTAAGAGGGGACTAGACTTACCAGCCATTAAATCATTACATGAAACTGTAGTAATTTAGATATTGGGATGCTGGTTCTATGAATAAATAAACTAATGATACAAAATAGCGAGTATGTATGGAAATACATTATACTACATGATAGGAATGTAGTGTATGATAAGGTTGCACATTGTATCTGATGGGAATAGGTTGTTTATTCTATAAATAGTAATGAGATAATTGGGTAGCCATTTGTAAACATATACACACACATATACATCACATTCAGTCACTACCCTACTTCACTTTGTGCGCCAAATGAATCAAAGATTTAAATATAAGATAACTGACATCATAAAAGTACAATAGAAAACATGGTAGTATTTGTTTTTAATTTAAATTTTTTTTTACACTTTATTTTGACATTCAATATTATTTTATATTAATTTTAGATGTATATAGCCTAGTGGTTAGACATTTGTATAATTTAATAAGTGATCCTTCTGACTAGTCTAGTACCCACCTGACACCATACATAGTGATTGCCATATTATTGACTATATTCCCGGTGCTTTACTTTACATCCCATGATTATTTTGTAAGTATCAGTTTGTACTTCCTAATCCCTCCACCTTTTTGACCCTGTCCCCAAATCCCCTCCCATCTGTCACCCCCAAAAATCTAGTACCCACATGACACCATACAGTTATTACAATATTATTGACTGTATTCCTTGTGGTATACCCTACATCCCCATGACCTAAGAGTATCCATGTAACAACATGGTAGTATTTTAAAATAATTTATCATAAGAAATCCTTTCTAAGCCCGAAACAAACATCTGAATCTGATAAAGGAAAGATTAATGAAATGAATATATATACATATATATTCATTAAAAACACCATAAACAAAGTCAAAAGACAAAGCATTGCTATTTTGTTATTACATGATAGTATGGTATATCTATCTGTGTGAGGTCTGACAATTAAGTTCACGAACTCATCCTAGAAGAAGTGCTACATGCCTCATTGCTGAATATCACTGCAGTCACCTTTGATGTACTCCCCTTCGGAAGGTATACACTGATGCCAGCGCCTAGTCCACCTTCAAAGCAGTTTTGGAACTCTTTTTCTGGAATAGCCATCAGAGCTGTCGTTGTATTACCCTTGATGTCCTGAATGTTATCAAAAGGTCTTCCTTTCAATATTTCCTTTATCTTCGGGTAAAGAAAGAATTCATTGGGGGCCAGATCAGGTGAGTAGGGAGGTTGTTCCAATACAGTTATTTATGGATGAAAAACTCCCTCACAGACAGTGCATGGGAGCTGGTGCATTGTCGTGATGCAAGAGCCATGAATTGTTGGCGAAAAGTTCAGGTCGTCTAACTTTTTCATGTAGCCTTTTCAGCACTTCCAAATAGTAAACTTTGTCCAGTTGGTACAAATTCATAATGAATAATCCCTCTAATATCAAAAAAGCTTAGCAACATGTCGCAAACTTAATTGTGAGACCTCTAGGTTGCAGTTTTAAATGGATAGTTGGGGTTGGCTTCATTGAGATACTTTTGAACAACTTGAAGGAGATCCAGCAGAGATATTTAGTGCTCACACAATATTGTGCTTCTCCACATTTCCCAGACTGCTGGCAATTAGGCAGGTCCCCATGACTAGTTTTGATTTGTTGATTTGATCTGTTGACTATAGATTTGGGCAGAAGTATTTGAGAACTGGTAAATGACTCCCCCCTCCCCCTCAGCTATCGCTTTCCTGCTGTGGTAAGGCAGAAACCTCATGTGACAATGGTGCAATCCTAAGAGGGAAGCAACCCCAATTGTTTGGCCACCGCTTGAAAAGACACTGTCTTTATGAACAGCCTGCATAGGACTATTATGTGTTTAAACTACTGAGATTTAGAGGTTTGTAGCTGTAGCTCAGCCATCCTTACAAATTTAGGAGATGAAGGAATTAGCCATGTGGATATTGGGGGAAGAGCATTTCAGGCAGAGGGAACAGAGAGGGCAAAGGCCCCAAGACAGAAGTGTGTCTGATGTTCCAGTGATTTATATGCAAGGCTATTTATGAAGCATTGTTTTAGTAGCGGAGGATTGGAAACAAACTAAATGTTCTTTGATAGGGGACTTTTAAGTAATCATGGCACACCCATTCAAGGAAATAATAGGTAGCCATGATGAATAATTAGGTGGCCCTTTATGTATTGATAGGTAATGATCTTTAAGATATATGATTGAGTAAAAAATGCAAGATAAGAATAGTATGAATAGCATAATATGGTTTTAAGTAAATGCTCTATTTATTAAAAATAAGGGTATATATATATATATATATTTGTGTATATATATATTTGTGTATGTATATATATATATATATATATATATATATATATATATATATATATATATATATATGTACTTGTTTCAGAACAAGTTTATGAGTGTTAGAAAGTCACCTCCTGGGAAATATGAAGGTGTGCAAGAATTGGGAGAGTGACAAGGTTTTCAACTGGGGTTGGAGGTGGGATTTTTCCTCCCCAGGGGACATTTGGGCAAGTCTGGAGACAGTTTTAGTTGTCGTGACTGTGAGGAGGATGTGACTGGCATCTGATGAGTAGAGGCTAGGGACGCTGCTACATCCTACAGGTACAAGGTTAACCCTACAGCAGAGAATTATCTATCTCCCAACGTCAAGTGTGCTGAGGTTGAGAAACCTTGGTTTACTGGGCCTTGATTAAAAGGTTCCAACTGGGCTACTCTGAAATGGTGAAACATGCTGGTGTGTGTTATCAGTGCTTCATAGTATCAACTTTATTTTCAACGTAGCAAGTGAGCTAAGATTTTCATAGGAGCCAGCTGGGGAAAGACCAAGCAAACAAGAAATTCTCATCAGCGTCTTTTAGCCAAATCCTCCTTTTTGCTGGTTAGAACATAATGGCTTTCTATCTTTTAACAAAAGCTCCCTCTGTATCTGAATATACTCATTTGGTTATAACAAGCAATGCGCTTCAACAAATGGAAAAAGTGTCATAAATGGCCACAGATGTAGCTTAGCACTGACTTTTGATGGTGGCAAGGCCTCTTATAGGACAAGTAACACTACATATTCCCACTCAGAGCCATCAAACAAAATGCTTACAAATTAGAAAGTAATGACCATTGCTTTATTTGTTACAATAAACCAGAAATACAGGTTTTGGCTTATTGAATCTATTATTGAACTGTAATTAGCTGTGGTGTTTGGACATTCTGAGCCCTATGGTAAGATAAATAATACTTTTGGTTTCTTCAATGTATCAAATCATTGCTTATGAAATGCAGTGTAGTATGAAATGCTCTCCTCTCTCAGAGTTTAGACCACAGAGTGACCAGCCGCTCATTCTGGGGTTGCGATTGAAACACTGGAGCCCAGCATGGGTAATCTTCACGTAGACACTCCGACCACAGATGTCAAAGAGCTCAGCAGCGTCTCAGACCCACGCAGACTCCTCGACGGGCTTTTAACCAATGCCCTGAACATTGCCATGTGAGCTTTGGGTGGAATTGAGGAAGGGTAGCATTAAATACACTGAGTAATCTGAAAATGAACGGTGGGGAATTAAAAACGAGTTCAGTTGGGTCCAAGGAAAATTTCTGAGGATGTCAGCATTTTCCATTTGGGGGAAGAAGGATGTCTTTTAAAACTTTTCCGTTAAGAGAACTTGCTAAAATCTCATCAGTGCATATGTGAACTGAAATAATGTAAGAAAAACATTTTCAACCAACAAAAAAGTAAAGTCGCAAAGACCCATACTAAAATTTAAATATATCAGTGAAGAATAAACATCAATGATGACAAACAGACCTAAGTTTCCTTACCTGTTAAATGGGGAGAAACAGTCCCTTATCCAAAACTCTTGGAGCCAGATGAGTTTCACAGTTTAGGATTTTTAGTATTTTAGAAAAGCAATAATGTGCACATGTCATTAATTATAATAGAACCATAAGAGGGGTTTGGGGCTGTCTCCCCTAATGAAACACAATATTTCTGTAGTGAAATATGCACTAAATTGGTTAAATAAAAACTATAAGTAGCCTGGCATTAGGTCAAGTTAGGTTTTGCTGCCAAATGAGTTTGCTCTAGACTTATTCATAACTTGAGTTTTCAGAACTTTCGGATTTGTGAATTGTAAATGAGGGGTTGTATATCTGTATCTATCTCAAAGAAGTGTAATAAGAGTAAAATGCTGTAATGGATAAACGACGTATAGTGCTGGCAGATAGTTAGCATGCAGTTACGGTGGCTGTTGTGGTTGTTATTAGGTTGAGCCGTATAAAATTTTTGTTTTCACAGGTAAAAAATAATCATATATTTTAACGATAATATTATTATCACTATTGGCATTCTTTGGGTTGATATATATTTTGGCTCCATTACTATTCCATTGGTTTTCTTCCTTTCTATTCCTTCCCCTCCCTCCCTCCCTTCCTCCCTCCCACAGAAGATTGCACCTTAAAATTCTAGCATATAAAAAGTGATACGAGCCTCCTCTTTGAACAGGCTCTTTAAGCTTCATGTGCCTGTATATGGGTAGAAGGCCTCTGCCTGAAAACAATAAAAAGCCTAACCAAAACAAAAATAGTAAAACAGGCAGCAAGCATTTTACTTGTCTTAGATTTTCATACCCCTCTTTCTCAGCAAGACCTAAGTGTTCTAACCACAATGATGGTGATGACCAGGAATTCCAGAGCTGGCAGTCTGGCTTGAGTCAGAGGGATTGGAGTTGGATCAGCACAGAGTCTAGGCCAAAGTCATAGTGAGCTGGCGTGCAACACACACACACCATGTACACACACACTGACACACACACACCCACGCACACACACACTCACACCCACGCATGCACACACACTCACACTCACACTCACCCATACACACACACCCATGCACATACACACACTCACACCCATGCACACACACGCACACACGCACACACACATGCACACACATGCATACGCATGCACACACACCCATGAACACACCCATGCACACACTCACACACATGCACACACACACACCCATGCACACACACATGTACACATATACCTGTGCACACACACACTCACACCCACCCACCCATACACACACAAGCACACACACTCACACTCACATGCACACACACCCATGCACACACACACCCATGCACACACATGCAAAACACACACTCACACACCCATGCACACACACCCATGCACACACACACCCATGCACACACACACTCACACACGCACACACACATGCGCGCGTGTGCACGCACACATGCCCACCAGCCGACTGACAAGCGCCTCAGAATTGTACCTAAATGACCTGCTGCTCATAACGCCATCTCCTGGGCCCCCCTTCCCTCTACTCCTTTCTGAGTGCAGACATGTCAGCTGCTCTCTCACATCATTGTAGATCTTAAATAATGTGATGAACCGTCCACAGGGGGAAGAAAAGCCAACAAGCTCATGAACTATATTCTGTTTACAAATTCATTTCCAAGGCTGATTAATTATTTGCTTAATTAAGAATTTCTATGTCTCTAGGAGGACCTTAGTAATTGAAAGCTGCTTTTCTTTTACTAAAATGTTTAATAACTCTTGGTTTTTATAGTAGGAATGAATCTAGGCTTGTCAAATATTTTCATGGTAATTCCTCTAATGAAGATGGAATGTAACCAAATATTTTATGATGAGAATAAAGGTATAGAAAATGGAACAAATATCATTCTTTCCTTCTAGAAGATTGTTTATTCTGTAGCAGTAATTCTTAAACTGGATTCTGTTGCTAACTGGTAGAGTAGGTGTTTGGGGGAAAAGGACAAAGATTCTGTGCTCAAATAACTGGGAAACTTTGCTTTGAACAAAATCAAGCAGATTTCCTTACCGTAAAAACCCTCATAGCTTTTACTACTTTTACTTTTTACATATGAACTTGCCTTATGAAACTCCAAGAGGGGACCGAGTTTGTAGGAACTCCTCAGACTATTTGGGCATGGAAGCTTTCATTGTGCCAACAAACTTAATATCTCATGGGACATCAGTGTTGCAGACAGTAGTTCAGTGTTTGAAATATTGGCTCTGGCCTTCTGGCAGGTCAGTTGTGATGTCTTGACACAGTTTTCTTCTAAGGGAAACTGCTCTTCTAAGAAAAAAATAAGCCATTGCTCACACGCAGCCATAACTTGACCTTTTGCCTTCTTATGGCTGTTTGGAGCAGAAATAGGCACGTGATCCCTGAAAGGCCAAGCTCATGGAATGGCCATAACTGAGAAGTGTGGAAAGGGCCAGTAAATTAGCAGAAACATAAAGGGGCTGCCATGAGGCAACAGGCTCCTTGAGGCTCCCTGAGTAAAATCATAGTCATGCATAGGCAGAAGTCTCGAGAATGAGGCAAGAAAGATAAGCATAGAGGAGGATGAGGTGGCTGATGGTTGTGTCAAGAGCTGTGGAAACAGGGACAGGGCATGTGAGTCACCAAAAGGGAAGTGAGTTTTGACTATCTGCTCTGGAGGGGCAAGCAGGCAACCCCATCCTTAATTCAAGCTTGGGAATTTTCAATAGCTTTTACCAGCCTGGGATGTGCAACTTCCTGAGTTCCTTAAGATATTACTGTTCTTATTTCCAGGGACTTCTTGTTATAAATGCCGTCATCATCCAATACATTCTTATAACAAATTCCATCATGTTTCTGAAGTAACTTGACAACTCTGCACCTTGCAAGTTAAAAAAGTCCAATGAATATTTCTGGTTTGTTCTGAAGACTTTATTTTTTTATTAAAATATTTTTCTGCCTGCAAAACTGATGCATAGAAAATTTAAAAGGCCAATTAAGTGCAAAACAGACAATAAAAATTACCTATAATTCCTCCCTCAGACAATCACTGTTAAATTTATATATATACATATATATGTATATATGTATCTATATATGTGTGTGTGTATATATCAGTGTAGCACTCTTTTTATAAAAATGGGAGCACACTGTATACTTTATTTTATATATTTTTGCCTTAACTATTGTAGACATCTTTTCCTTTATATCACAGCATATTTAATAGTTAAACCATATTCTGTTGTGTGTACAAAGTTCATTTAATTAATCCTCAGCATTGGACATTTTGGTTGTTTATTTTTTGCTACTATAAACTTTTCTGTGATAAATAACTTTGTAGCTAAATGTTTGCACACATATGTGATTACCTCTCAGGATGAAGTCCTGTAAGTGGAGTCATTGGGTCAAAATATATGTACAGTTTTAAGGATTTTGATTCTTACGGACAAATTGACCTCCGGTAAGTCTGTGCTAATTTACATTTCAATCCAGCAATCTCTGACAGGCAAGCTTTCTGTGGCTTCTCTCTTTAAACTTTTCACTGCTTCTGCAACAAAATTGCTCATCTTGCTCTTGTCCCTGAGAGCTCTGGTCACTTTGTCTCAGAACACGTTGCCATCTTCTCTGTCTTTTTCTGCCACTGGCTCTCCCTGTATTGAATTACCTACTGAGCAGTAGAGGAGGAGAAAAGTGAACCCAGTTTTTTTTGCACCCCATCCAGCCTTGCAGAGGGAACAGTAGCAGAAAATTAAACTCGAGCCTCGGAAGATTTTCTTCCATTGGGAAATGAAAGACCCACAAGGTTTAAGGAGCCCATTAGTGACAAGTAAATGAAGCATATAAACCCCGTGTTCGCAGCTTGCAGCTTGGTATTACACAGTTGCTAGCAACTCCTATAATCTTTCCTTGCTGAAATGTGTTTAAGGAGAAGGACAACTGTGATTAGATCCCTGATGTAGTAGTGAGGGCCAACCATCTGTGGCCCTAGTCAACAATCAGATGGTTATTACAAATGCTATGTGAAATAATAATAGTGTAGAGGGGAATAAAAACATCAGTTCTGTTTTCTATTGTGTAACCATTCATTGGATGTGTTTAGGGGAACAGGGCCTGAGAATCCCATTTAGGGTGGTCAAAAGGGCATTTGGGGAATTTTGCTCTTAGTTGGCAATTCCAGTGCAGCAAGCAAAGGAAGGTTGAAGAGACAGTTATTTTTACTGCCTACTTGCTTCTCTGATAAGAACTTCGGAAAACGCTGAGAAATTTGAGGCCACCCATTAAAATCTGTATGTTGGGCTTTTGTGGATTACTGATTTAAGTTATTCGTGTTCTCCCTAATCAAATTAGTCCATGCCATTGAGGATAATCTTCATACATTTATTATAATTTTTCATACATTTATTAATTTACTCACTCTTCCCTTGTTGAAAAGATATCTATTGAATATCTACTATGCTCCATTTTGCGCACGTTTTTAAAAATTGTGTATATTTTATTTAAGAATTTAAGCTTCATCAATAAGCATAGGTTTTAGATCGTATACATTATTATGGTTGGTTTTGTTACAACCTAATAATCTATCCCTTGGAATCCTTCAAGTTTTCCAGTCTTATGGGTGGGGTGAAAGTTGAGGGATTTTTAATTAAATAAAGAGGCATGAGTTGTGCTCTCTCTCATACATTACAAAAAGGTCAGAGCCTCACCCAACATTTCCAAGAATGCTTTTTTTGGGGAGGGGGAATTAGGAAAGTAGCAGGGAGTGGGGGGACTTGCTTGGCAACCTGTATCTCTCCTGTCACTTGGCTGCTGTGGTCTCTCCTGCTTCCTGAGGCAGTGTTCTTGTTTTGGCCATGCCTTCTCCCATGCTAGTAATCACTTCTTTTCCTTTATTTCCCAAAGCACTACTAATTTAAGACTGTTGCATAAAGTAGATTTTTCTGAGTGATTTAGGGGGTAATGCAGGGTAATTACAGTGAAGTCTGCCAAACCTCAAGGTCTGAAGGAACAGTCCCCACAAGATTGCCCTTCCTTCTGACACCAACTACAAGTTCAGGGGCTTCCCCACATGACCCTCAGGTTGAATAATTTGCTAGAAGGAGGCACAGAACTCACTGAAAGTTATGCTCATCGTTTGTTATACTCATCATTGGAACATTCGAATTTGATTTGCGAAAGGGTGAATTCATTTTATGAAAGGGTGAACGAGATTTACTACAGGGTGAACTCGATTTGCGACAAGGTGAACTATTTGCGACAAGGTGAACTCTATTTGCGACAGGCTGAACTCGATTTGCAATAAGTTGAACTCAAATTGCGAAAGCATGAACTCATGTTACGAAAGGGTGAACTCGATTTGTGAGATGGTGGCATCAGTTTGCGACATGGTGAACTCGATGTGCGACAGGTTGAAATCAATTTGCAAAATGTTGAACTCTATTTGCGTGAGGTTGAGCATATAGGTTAGCATTAGCAAAAGGAAGAGACACGTAGGACAGAGTTCAGGAGAGGTCCAGATGTGGAGCTTCCAATTGTCCTTGCTCGGTGCAGTCATGGATGGTGTTACATCTTCTTGACCATGATGTGTGGCAATATGCTGAGTATTGCTGACCAGGGAAGCTCATCTGAGCCTTTGATGTCCAGAGTTTTTATTGGCACTAGATCACACACTGCCCGCATGACTGACCTTTAGTCTTCAGACACTCTAGGAGGTTTGGGCTAATACCCTTAGTCCCTAGTTCCTCTGTGCTTGGAAACCGATACAACATGGCCCAAGGCCTCCATTATAAATCACATTGTTAGACCACACACTGGCTTATGACCCCAGGGAAATAAAAAACAAACAACTACAACAACAACAACAGCAACACACAGACACACACACACATACACACACACACAAAGATACTCCTATCAGGTAAGACATTTCAGGGGGCCTACAGATCACCCCCTAGTACTTGAGGGGCAGAAGTGAGATCTCTCTTTGGGTAAGACTAAATCTTCACTACGCAATTACATTAATGAGAAATATCTGGAAAATTATTGGTCATTCTTAATCTCACTGACTGGGTCCTCCCCACTGCATTTTCCATTATGTTTTTTTGAAAGTCTCTCTTTCTCCAGACCCTCTTAACTTCTTCCTTTTACCTAATTTCTGGATGCACATGCTGTCTTTTTCAGGATGTCCTTACAAATGCAAAATTCTCACTTTACTATATGACAAGCAATCCATCTCTCTTGTACTTGCCCTATCTAGTACAACCATATTGAGCCCAGGAAGCCTCCCCTTTCTTGTCCTAAAAGCCGGTTAAAACCCATGACAGTGTTTTCCTCAACAAAAGAACCACGTATTTCTTATTCGTGCCACTTCTTTAGAAGGCAAATACCAAGCAAAAGTACCCACCAACCATAGATTTCTATACCCAGTGAAACTATCTTCACAAATGAAGGTAAAATAAAACCAATTTCAAACAAATAAAAGCTGAAAGACTTCACTGCCAAAAGTCTGTTACTAAAGAAATTTTTAAAGGTTGTACTTTAGGAAGAAGGTAAGTTGTCCCAGAAGGAGCATCTGAGATATAGGAGAAAAGTTGGGCAAACAAATAAACAATAGGCAAAAATGTAACCAAGTGAATAACATTTTTAAAAAAATGTTGCTGAAATTGATTTTTTTGTTTAAAATGAGAATTTTTCTCTTAATGCACGTGCTACATTTATGATTATATTGCAGGGAAATCTCAATTTAAATACTATTGGTGAACTTTTCTTGTTATTATCTCACAAAGTAAATCCCTTTTCCTTTAGAAATATTTTCAAATAATCCAACCCTGTTACTTTAGTCATAAAATCAAGTGCTTCTTATTTTTCAACTTAGCAGGAAGAGTAACAGATTATTTGTTGTTGTAGTAGCAATGCTAAAACAGTGCAAATCAGAGATTGTTTATGTTTAGCAAAAATGCTTTACCAAATCCCTATCCAACTAGCATATTCTGTTAAATACAGTTGGCGCTCCATGTTCGAAGTTTCTGCATCTGCAAATTTAATCAACTGCAGACTGAAAATATTTGGAGAAAAAAAGTTACATTGTTACTATGTAGTTAGGCCTACAATGGTTGTGTGTCTGTACTGAACATGTACAGACTTTTTCTTGTCATTGTTTCCTAAACAATATAGTATAACAACTATTTACATAGCATTTACATTGTATTAGGTGTTATGAGTAATCTGGAGACAAAGTACAGGGAGGATGTGCGCAGGTTATATGCAACTACTATGTCATTTTATATAAGGGACTTGAACATCTGTGGATTTTGGTATTGGGGGAGGGGTCCTGGAACCAATCCCAGTGGATACAGAGGTATACTTGTGTTTCTAGTCAATGGATTCCTAGTGTGATTGCTTAAACTTTAAGTTAAAGAGAACTAGTGTGGATGGTAAACTGCAAATATGTAGTACAGTTTAATAAATGAACAAACAAGATTACAGAGATCAAGTTCTATTTAGAATTTAGTGTTTTGGAGCTAGAAGAGCCCTCAGAATTTTTCAGGAAGAAAAAAGAGAGAATTGGGAAAGTGCAACAGAGAAGTTGTGATCTAGTTCAGAGAGATGGGACCATCCAAGAGCTCTGACTGGCAGAGGATGGCAGAGTGTTTCAAACTGGCGAGCTGACCTTTTCTTTCCAGCCTGTGCTTCTCCACTGGGGAACTTTTGTGAAGGCCTCTTTCATTTCAATGCATGATTCTATTGTTCCTTGCAACAGCTGGGCATCTATGTTCATTCCAATTAGAATACTTTCTCCAGAAAGTTTTGGAATTAGGTAACAATCATATCTGGGCAAAAGTATTTGGGGAACCTTGAAGCCAGGACAAATTAATCTAAAATTATTGTTTTAAAACAAGTGGCAAGCCTTGTGAGTTTATGGATTGGTCCTCAAAGCTTGTGGTCTTTGATTGCTTTTTCTTGACATGTAAGTAATGGGGAAGAGAGAGAAGGCCACACTGCAGGGAGGAAGAAGCATGGGGGGGTTAGGAGGTTGAGGTGTGTGTATGGGGAGGTGGGATGGGCGAGTGGGGTGTTGGAGAAAGATGATCAAGTGTAGAAGGGAGGGGCTGCCACACTTTTATATTTGAAAGCAATCTCAAAATCTTCATGTAGAGATTTTCTTTTGCTACACATGGATGTAACTGGGAAAAGCCTCGGAAAGTTGAATGTCTTAGATCTCCAAATTCATTTCTTGCAAAAGAATGCCTATTTGGGTATATGGTAAGCAACCTCTGGGTGTGTAGGAATGAGGATATTTGTCTTTATTTTCTTTGGGGCTGGAACTTGCCCTGTGGGCATGGCTGAAATTAGAGGTGGGTGGTGCAGGGTTTGTGTGGGTGTGGGAGATCTTCATGGGTGACTCAATCTCTGTCATTTCCAGAATGTTCCCATGGACTACGTGTCCTTTGCTGTCAAACAGTTGCTATCATTTGTCAGCAGTGGCATATCTTTATAGGTGCAAAGTTCCACACCCTCACTTGTCACCACTTCCTCGTGAACTTTTCCAGGGTACTTACCTTGTCCCCCTCTCCTGGGTACCAAAGTTGGGGTTCAACTGAGGTTTTACTGATGTGGGATTTTTATTTATTTACTCTATTTGGGAATGGGGATAATGGAGGTTGTTTTTTGCTGTTTGGTTTTATAAGCGTATGTGGGTAAAGAAGAATAGTAGAAAGCAGTCCTTGGAACTTAAATAGGGTGCCCAAATTCCTACAATGTCAGGTGTGTGGTTCCATCTTTTAAGCCAAGTCTGACTGATTGAGACACAAACAAAAGATCGCTAGGAAATTTCACTGGAAGTGAGTAACTGAAGTAAACAAATGGTTGAATAATAAAACTTGAATCTCAGAACATTGACTGACTTCTGGAATTGAAAGATATCTTTGAGGTAGTTTTGTCTGACTCACTGTCATACAGATGAGAAGATACAATGAAGATGTCCCAACAATCACCTCCTGCTTTCTAGGTTAGGGCACATTGCAAGATAGTCTGGGAAACTGCCTTGAATCTAGGACCATTAACTCTGAGAGGTTTGCATTAGAGCCTCCATTTTGCGATCTTGCCTCAGAGACATCTTTGCTCCAAATCATTAAGGATGGTGTTCTCCCCAGGAAGGAGCTGACCCAGGTTCCCTGCCCAGTTGATCCTTGTGAGAATGCGCCTTCTATTTTCTGTTGCTTTTTCTTATCCCTATGACATCTAACTTTCTATAGAGTTAAAAATTTTTATTGTCTGTTTTTTCATTAAGACTATTTTGTTATAATGATTTAAATTACTCTTCATTTTTTTTATTTCCGATTCTTGGCCAGTATAGTATTATCTTTTTTTTTCTCTCTCATTTATCTTTCAGGTTTCCTGTTTTAACTTTTACTTTTCATTATCCATTTCATGTAGTGGTGAAGATGATGATATATGATAATGATAAGAAAAATGGTTAAATAGCAGTCACTATGTACTAAGTACTGTTCTAAGTATTTATTTGTACATGTAACACATGGTGACCTAGCGTTAGCTCCGTTTCATAAATGTACATGTACTCAAACCTTTTCTTTTGATTAAAATATATTTTAATCCTAATTTTTATCTAGTTTTGCAACCTAAGTTTTATTTCCTTTCATATTTATCATTCTTAAACTTTAATTGCTATTCTTTCTATTTTAAGTTCTATTTTAAGTATCTATTTTAAGTTCTATTTTAAGTATCTTATTTTATATTTGACTTGCTTAATGACTTTTAATAAATATTATCTTTTTTGTTGCCTGAGGTTTAATGTATTTTGTATATTTTAATCAATCTTTTAAAAAATCCTTCCTTCCGTATAGGAGGTAGACAAAAAGTTAAACAAGAGCAGAACATATTTAGACCAGTCCAAAGAGCCAGCATTATATGGAGAAAAAAGATGGAGTCAAGACTGTCCCAGACTAAATCAAAGAGATCAAAGAGAATTAGCCACATGTAACTTGTGAACCTTGTTTCGATATTGGTTTGAAAACAAAACGAAGCATAGCTAGCAAAGACATTTGTAGGATCATTGTGGAAATTTGAACATGGACTGGAATAATTGTTCATTTGCTTAGGTGTAATAATGGTATGAGGATTATGTAAGAGAATATCCTTACCCACTGCCTGGAAGAGATGGATAAAGTAAATATGGCAAAATGTTACCAATTATTGAATCTAAATGAAAGCTATGCAGGTTGGTGTTGTCGACTTTACTATTCTTCAACTTTTCTGTGGGTTTGAAAATTTTCATGATGAAAGTTAGAAAATACAAACAAAACCAAACACATAATAAAAAAAAAATTCTATCTTTCTTATCTGTCTTTTAATTTTTGTTGATAACTTGAATATTATTATTTTTGTTATCTGTTTTTCTGCATTTTCATTTTAACAGTTTTAGTTCTTATTTTACATGTTCACCCACTCTTCACTGTTGGTTCTCCAGAAAACTCACACATAACTAGGGAAACACAAGTTACCTCTCTCTCCTAAATTACCCAATAGCCTAAAATAGAGAGATTGGCTGTTCCTCATCTTCCCATGGAAATACTTATGAAAGCAACAATTGTAACAGAAATGCAAACTGCAATGGAAGGAAAACTGCAGGAGCCATTTCTAATGGCCCAGGTGTGCAAGTGGCTCTGGGGCAGGAAGCCGGCAGCAGAATCCCTCCCACCATTCCTGCTGCAGAGAGGGCAGCCAGGCTCAAAGCTGGCCCTTAGGTGTTCATGTGGTTTGTCAAAGGGAACACAAAGCCACAGACAGAACATAGTGCTGTTTCCTAAAATGTGGATTTCACTTTAAGATTACAGGAAAGTTACTTTTATATTAAAATAAACATGGGTATATTATGGAATAGCTTGCCAAAAGGAGATTCCAAAGGAATTTCATGTTTATCGAGGATTATGTTAAGATGTCCTGTAAGATTCCCAAGAGTATAAGTGGAAGGGTTTGTGAAGCTCCGTATTATGATTTGTTATAGGTAGGTTTGGTTAAAATAGGTCTTATAGGAAAAGAGATTTTGTGGGCTAATACTGAATAAAATATATTTACAATACATTGACATGTACAATAAATATATATAATATGGAATTAGCCCATGTAATACTGAATATGTATATTCAATATTATATTAGCCCATGTATATTGTATATTCAGAATTAGCCCATGTAATACTGAATATGTATATTCAATATTAGCCCACAAAATCTTTCTCCCTATAAGATCTTCTTTAACCAAAACTACTACTGTACTATATGCATACGTTATCTCTTTTTTCTTTTGATAGTCATCTGACGACCACTTGTTATAGATTGAATTGGGTATCCCCGAAATTTATATATTAAAGTACTCATCCGCAGTAATTCAGCATGTATTTGGAAATAGGGCTTTTAAAGGGTAAATTAAGGTAAAATGATGCCCAATGGGTGGGCCCTAATCCAATATCACTGGTGTCCTTATAAGAAGAGGAGATGAGGACACAGGCATACGTACACAGAGGGATGGCCGTATGAAGAAATGGGAGAAGATGGTCTCCTGCAAGCCAAAGAGAGAGGCCTCAAAAGAAATGAACTCTGCTGACACCTTAAACATGGACTTCTGGCCTCCAGAACTGTGAGAAAATAAATTTCTGTTGCTTGCGCCACCTGATCTGCAGTAACTTTTTTATGGCAGCCCTAGCAAACTAACACTCTGCTAAAATGCTACTTGTCAATTGTGTTACTTTATTAATTTGTTGTCACTTATTTTCCATTATTGTTTTCTCCATCCTCACTTAACCAATATTATTTTGACTTTTGACTTCCTGATTAGAAGTTGAAGGGATAGGGTTAGACAGCAAGTGTTGGAAACAAATGTCTTAGGGACCAGGCAGGTGCCTGTGAATGGGTGAATCTGGGCTGTAAGATAACAGGGTGTGGTGGTTACTGTGACAACAGAAGGGTGCATTCCCCATGTAAAGGTACTCAGAATCAGATGTTTTAAAATTCTGTGCCATCCTTGCCCAGACCATCTAGTAGTTGCAATCTCTGCTCCAGGGACAACCTGGACCTTAAACCGTATTCCCTTGATTTATTACAAGAGGTCCACAAATCAGTGTGCCACACAAGCCTTGTCTGAAAAACTTACTTATCATATAGTTTTTTCATCATGATGCTATGTGGGGGTGTATACAGATTTTAATTTTTTATTTTTTATGCATTTCATATTTATTAAAAAAAAATTCCAGGATGGATAAAAAAGAACAATCAAGGATACAGGTGCCAGACAAAGGCCAGAAGGTAGCTAGAAAAGTGTGCCTTCGGAAAATTAGGACGCCTTATGACCTTGTTTTAAAAGCTGTCCCTAACATAAATAGCTAGCTTAGTTTTCCACTGATGTAGCTTTCCCTGCTCTACCTCTGACCACGGCCCAGCTGGCTTGCCTTGCAAGGCCTCAGTTGAAAGATTCCATTTACACACACACGCTGGTACAGCAGTACTCAGCTGACTGGAAGTATCTCCATCCCCAATATGGTCTCACTCTAGGTTCCTGACGACCTTCATTGTTATGAGATGGTTTCACTCCTTGAAAAGATGGCTACTTCAGCACAAAACAATGTTTTTATAATGATCAAGAAATCATCTTCCCCCTTTTACATGCAGCTGGAAAATGGTAGGCTAGGGACAGAACATTGTGAAGTTTGCACTGTTGGAATTAACATTCATTAAATGATCATTAGTTAACAGTCACTAAATGTACATATTAAGGAAATTATAGATAGAATACTGCAAAAACACAGTAAAAAAAGACTGAAGTTTGCCCATTTCTGCTCAGGAAGTCCTTTCATTCCCAAGCATCATAATGTTGTCCTTTTGGCTCCAAAGTTGATTGCTATTACTGTTTCTCCTCCTTTTGATCTTCCTTTTGTTCCCCAGCACCAGGGCTTCCAGAGCCTTCTCGCTCAGATACCATCTTTTTGTATGCCATTTTGAGAGCTTCAGTGACGCTTGCTGAAGGAAAGATGCTGCCTGCCTTATGTTTTCTCCAGTTTCACTATCTTTCCGAGCCAGGACCTCCCTCATTTTGGAAATCTCTTCTTTTATCTTGTTGCACTCATCAGCAGGCAACTGGTCCTGGAACTCCTCCATCTCGCTTTCTGGGTCATGAATGATTCCTTCAGCCATATTAACTGCTTCAACTCGTTCCTTCCTTCACCTGTCTTCCTCCGCATACTTCTCTGCATTTTTACCATATTTTCAATATCATCTTTGCTTAACCCACCAGAAGACTGGATCACAATCCGCTGTTCGCATCCTGTACCCTTATCTTTGGCAGAAACATGTACTATCTCATTGTCATCAATGTCAAATGTAACTTCAATCTGTGGGACTCCACGAGGGGCTGGGGGAATTCCAATCAAAATAAATTGTCCAAGAAGTTTGTTGTCTCCAGCCATCTCTCTCTCACCCTGCACACTTCAATCTCCACTTGAGTCTGACCATCAGCGGCTGTAGAAAACACCTGGTTTTTCTTGGTTGGAATAGTGGTGTTCCTGTTAATAAGTTTGGTAAACACACTTCCTAGAGTCTCAATACCCAGAGAAAGGGGAGTGACATCCAGGAGCAGCACATTGGTGACGTCACCAGCCAACACATCTCCCTGAATGGCAGCTCCAATGGCCACGACCTCGTCGGGATTGACAGCTTTACTTGGGGATCGGCCAAAGAGATCCTGCACAGTCTGCTGAACCTTGGGCATTCTAGTCATGTCACCAACAAGAATTACTTCTCCTATGTCACTCTTGCTGACTTCTGCATCTTGCATGGCTGTAGGGCATGGGGCAATGGTCCTCTTGATTAGCTTAATGACAATCCCCTCAAAATGAGCCCGGATCAGCTTCATATTCAAATGCTTGAGTCCGGAAGCATCCATTGTAAGATATGGCAAGTTGATGTCAGTCTGCACAGATGAGGAGAGTTCACACTTACCCTTCTCAGCAGTTTCCCGAACCCTCTGAAGTGCCATGTTGTCTTTGGTCAAATCAACCCCTGTCTCTCTTTTGAACTCCTTCACAATATGTTGTAGCAAGACCTGGTCAAAGTCTTCCCCACCTAAGAAAGTGTCTCCATTGGGGGACTTCACCTCAAATACTCCTTTCTGAATTTTCAAGATAGAAATATCGAAAGTTCCACCACCTAAATCATATACAGCAATGACTCTGTCTTCAGATTTGTCTAGACCATAGGCCAGAGAAACAGCTGTGGGTTCATTAATCATTCGAAGCACATTTAGTCCAGCTATCTGGCCAGCATCCTTCGTGGCCTGTCTTTGAGAGTCATTGAAATAAGCTGGGACTGTGATCACAGCATTTTTTGCTGTATGTCCCAAGTAATTTTCTGCAGTCTCTTTCATATTCATCAACACAAACATGCCAATCTGACTCGGAGAATAGAGTTTTCCATGAGCTTCAAACCAGGCATTGCCATTGGAGGCACGGACAATTTTAAAGGGAACATTTTTGATGTCTTTCTGGACTTCAGGGTCATCATATTGCCGGCCCATGAGACTCTTGGTGGCATAGAATGTGTTGTTTGGGTTGGTGACAGCCTGCCGCTTGGCTGGCATGCCAACAAGTCACTCACCATCTGTTGTAAAGGCCATAACTGAAGGGGTGGTTCTGGCACCTTCAGCATTCTCTAGCTCCTTTGCTTGTTTACCTTCCATAACTGCCACACAAGAGTTGGTGGTACCCAAATCAATACCAACAACTGCTCCCTTGATTGCTTCTGATGCGTAGTCCCGCCTTGAAATAATTCTAAAAGTCTCATGACTACGGCCATTCCAGCCATCCTGGTGGCGGGCGACCATGGGGCCTCGAGAGGCTGCAGCTCCCATGAGACGGGCTGCAGCGGCTGGGCTGGCGCTCATCATGGCCGCTTGGTGGTGGAAGTGCTAGGCAGCAACCGGGAGCTCGGATAACCAGGAGCTGCGCTACGCGGTGGTGTAATCTCTTCTAGATTGTTAATAAAGGACACATTTACTTTTTAGATTATAAAAGTAATACATGAGTTTTGTTTATTGTCAAAAAAAAAAAAAAACACGTTATTTTCCCCTCCTATGACTCCTTTGCTTGGAGTTCCAGTTCTAATCCTACTCCTGTGTGATTCCCTTGAACACGCTCCCTTGTTCTTCTGGGCCCCTCAAAGCAGCTCTATTACCTCCGGCTAAAAGGATGGAAAAGAAAGATAGGCCCCCATCACAGAATATTTGAAGTGGTTACTAACCAGGCCTGTATATACATATCAAAATTCTCAGAGTTGTTATAGCAGCTGTTGTAACTGAAAATAATTCAGCAAACAGGATCATTTTCTGTGTAGTTTATGAGCTCGGGAGCAGTCCAGAACTGGTGGAATTTGAGTTACCGTTAGCTTGCTCAGCCAATCTGCACATGTCACAGGCTGGTAATTTGATCTACAGTTCCCTGGAAGTGAATTTGCACTGAACGCAGAAAGCTCTTTTTTGCTTCCTCTTTGCCAAACATTAAATGGACTTTTATGTGTGTCTTTTTTTCCCCTTACAAAATCACGATTTGATTCAACAAAAATATTACACACCTTCTTCCTGAGGGTTTCATATCCTTTTCTTGGACTCACAGCCACACGTTTTCGGCAGCTGCCTACCCTCTGTTCACCAGAGAGCCTGAGTACTTAAGACTGGGAGAGACAGGCTTGACGTTAGCTGGGCCTAAGAAAACAGGCAGCAGTGAGAAAAACATCTTCCCAGTGACCTTTCCTCTTGAGACTTAGGAAGTGTGTTGCTTCTCAGTGCTCTTATCATTGCTGCAAAGTTTTGATTTTTCCAATCTCCGTTGGTGGTTTTCAAGGTGAATTAGAGCAGAAGCTGAAAGAGCCTCTCATATTTAGAGAGCAGGAGGAGCTGTCCTCAGGATGGCAGTAGCCCCACCTGGCCTCTGCTGGCCACCTCCTAGTGGCCAGGGCCAGGGGGTGTGTCTGATGATGGAGACAATTGGAGCCACTTCAGCAGTGGTTGCTGGCGCCATGTTTATTCCATCTGCTGATATTTAGATTGTGGTGGGCAGGGCAGCATGCCTGATGATGCCATCAATTCACCACCATGCAACAGGTAGCCTGCTTTCCAGCTACTTTGCATGATATCCAGACTTCCTGGCAGTAAGGCTTGGCGGTTCACAGAGCCTGAGGCAGCACCACTGAGCTTACTTGCTTCCATTTTTTAATGATTTCCTAACCAGTGGTTGAAATACCTTAGATAATAGTGGCCACAGTGATGTGCTATTTTGGGCTACTGAAAACCGAAATTTGTTTTTTTTTTGCTGAAGATGATTTATCAGTGTAGTAACTTTCACATCAGTTATACAACAGGTCCTGTCTGTTTTACCAGCCAGTTATACTTTTAAGGAAATATTGAATATAATTCTTCAGAGTCACTGAAGTTCTTAGAACATTTTAAATTAAAATCTAATACTTTCTTCTCTAGAAACATCCAAACTTATTTGATCCAAGTTTTGGGTTGCCTAAAGCCGTTGTGGTTTAGATGATGTAAGTTTATGATTAACACAAATTGTCACAAGTATATAGACTTTTGAGTTGTGGGGACTTGCAGTTCACTTGAGAGACCATCTGCACAAATCATTACACACAACAGAAATCTGTGCTTGTCTGGAGTGACCAAGGGAAGGAAGGTGGGGGTTCACAAAAGGGTGGAGAATTGCAGGGTTCAAATCACATACTCGCTCTACCCCAATAAACAAAATTCCAACTGCTGCAACCTTCTTCTTCTTCTTCTTCCTCTTCCGTTTCCTCTTCTTCTTCCCCTTCTCCTTTCCCTTTCCCTTCTCCTTCTTTTTCTTTTTCCCCCCAAAACAGAGGTTGATTATGAAGGAGGCCAAAGGAAAAACAACAACAACAACAACAACAACAAAAACCCCCAACAGACAAAAGACTCCCAACTAGATATTTGATTGTACCATTAATTTTGTGATTATTTCTATGGATGTGTGTGAGAGAAATGAACTGGGTTCTGCTTCTGGAACAGACAGACTCCGGCTTTGAACCCAGCTCTGTAGGGTGATGTCCCTTAGAAAGTCTTGCTTGTGCCTTCGCAACAATGCCTGACGAGTAGGTTTTCCTGAGGCTTTCTGTGGGCAGGTCTTAGAGCCTGGCCTTGCTCATGCCCTTTCCAAAAGGACAAAGATAGATAGAATGCTTCCCCAAACACTTAATCCAATTGTGGGGATAAAATATTTAAAAGGTTAAAAAGCTTTTAAAAGGAGGAAATTTCTGGTCTCCCTGTAGAAGACGACCAAATACTGTTAAAATATTCCCATTTCTGGTAAATCAATCAGTTGCCCAATATTTACGGCATGTCTTCCATGGTCAAAATATGAATCCAAAATTGCTTATCAGAGCAATCTCTTCTGCAGAAATAAGTCACCTACATCAAATGGCAAGGTCATAACTGTGTCCAAAGGTAAACTGCATGGCCCCAGCTTAGCAAGACACCTGTTTGTAGCTCGCTGTGGGACGAGTGTCCTCCCATCCAGAGTCTGTACTAAGAAATTAGGTAATTCAGTGACAATAATAATTTTAGCTGGGGCTTAAGGGAAGTTTATAGTTTTAAAACAGGAAATGAAAAACAATAAGTAAGAAACTATAAAATCAACTGAGAACACAGCTTTCTGTTACAGTTTATGTCCAGTGATATACATAGGGCTTACTTTAGGAAATGACAGTCTTATTTAGAAGGCCAGCAACTTCTGGAGTCTTTCTCTTTTTTTTATTGAAACGGAAGTGAGAGCAATGTTGGATACACTTCAGGCTTAGTTTTTTTTATTTATTTATACATTTCTAATTGGGGAGCTTTAATGTGTGTCTCAAAGGTTTTTTTCCCCATCTTTTAATATTTATATGCCATCTTATGGTAAAATGAAACTTTGCTGTGAATTTGAACGTGGGTATTCTTATTAGCCACATTTTATCGAGTGATTACAGTGAGCTAGGTACTGTATTAAGAACTAAAATGCATTGGCTTATTTAAAATTATTGTGTAGGTATTATAATTATTCCCATTTTATAGATGAGGAAACTGAGGATCAGAAAAGTTACGCAGCTTGCCTAGGACATAGCTACTTGCAGGTGTTGTATCATGAGCTCTGCCTGTCTCCAGAACCTGTTCTACTGATTTTCATTCTGTATCCTGAGTTTCACAGTCTGAAGCTTGGGAACTCCTGGGGAACTATCGGGTGATGTTTAAGGAATATTTAAGTAAGTTGTACACACTACAACTCCCAAATTATATTGTAGTTTCTTTGAAGTAAAGTCTGTTTGAAATAAATACAAGAGGGATCTCTGACCAATAAACTCAGGTGTCCAAACTGGCTGAATTTGCATGTGCTATTTATCCAGCATTTGGGTTTTAACAGACAGCAAAGCTGGAATGACCACTCCCTTCCCTGGGCTTCCAGGATTTTAAAAATGTCCTGCCTGCCCCCAAAGTTGGAGAGTTCTGAATTTCAGTATTGTGGTTTGTGATGGCTGAATGGAAAGGGTCAGGATGTAGTGTGAGGATTATAGGATTTGTATTCTAAAGAAGGTCAGAGAATTCCCAGTGGCCCCCCTCTGCCATAGTCTCAGTTTTCTCACCTTTAATGGAAATTATATCAATACCTACTCAGTTGGAGAATTAGCATTAAATTAGACAATATCATGAGTGAAATTTATGAGTTACTGTTTCTGGAGGCATTGAAGGTCTCCTCTACTGCTTCACAACAAGTGGGCTGGTGCTTTACCATCCTCTGTTTCTGAGGACCTGTTAAAGTCATTTTCAGGAAGCACTCTGTCCGTCAGGATCCTGGCAGGAAACAGATGGTGCACTCATGCTGGGAAGAGTTTCATAAAGGGACTGTTTACAAAGGTGTGTGCAGGATTTAGAAAAAGGAACAAGGGATGATGCAGTGCTCTAGTGGGGAGCCATTACCAACATCAAGTTGATGGGGGAGGGGGTGTTTACCAGAACCTAGGATTTTTGGAGAGGGGCGCTGGACAAGAACTATGGCCTTTGGTGGAGGGATGCAATCAACCCATAGAAAACTACCAGGAAGAGATCTTGGGGAAAAAAATTTCTGGCCTCACTTTTTTCCCTCCCTTTGATCTCCTGTAGGTACTCACCATTGGCTGAACCCAAGTGGAAACCAGAGGGGAAGGGAGCTCTTGATGCAGTCCACACAGGTCAGCCCCCAGGGCAGAGAGCAGATGGAAATGAGAAGAGAGTAGAGCTAAGCAGGCAGAAGGTATTGAGCACAGAGATGCAGCCTTCCAAATATGTTAACCAATAATCTTTATTGCTTTTGTCAGATCTGGCCCAGAGTCAACCCGAATGCAAAATTACATTGTCTTCGGTAGCTCTGTCTGTCCTGTGTATTTTCACCATTTCTAGAAATGGTCGCTCTTCACTTTCAAAGTATCTTGTGTTCTTTTGCTCCTCTAATTGTTCTT
The DNA here is from genome assembly GCF_964194185.1 of Rhinolophus hipposideros. Lineage (NCBI taxonomy): Eukaryota > Metazoa > Chordata > Mammalia > Chiroptera > Rhinolophidae > Rhinolophus > Rhinolophus hipposideros. The sequence goes on from NC_138050.1 coordinate 19,653,325, forward strand.
GCTGTTAAAAAAAATAATACAAGAAGTTAATTCAAACACTTAAATGTTTTATGCCTAATTGCTTTAAAAAAAATGCATACCTATTTTCACTCCTGGGATGGCTAAGTTGCTACCAGACTGACTGCAGATAAAAAAAATACAAAGAACAGCTCCCTGAAGACATTGCAAGGTGAATAAATGCAAGTAGATCATGCAGGGTAGTTGGTACTTGGATGAAAGGATAAGACAATGAATTCCTTCCTTTATATCATGGTTTTTAGCTTGCAATAGTCTGTGGGCAATGCCCATAGTCTTTCTGGCCCAAAGAACCAGAAGAAAGAGTTAAGAGCACTGACAGACGTTGATAAGTCAGGGGGAAATCTCTAAAAGGAGAGAGCCAGAGAGGGGAACCCCAAAGTCTGTGTGTAAACTGCCCAAATTCTGGCTGGCCCCAGAACCATGGATGCATGTGGCAGACTACAAGCAACTCAATAAAGGGTAAATGAATTGACCTGAGACATGAGATATTGCCCGAAAGAAAGAGTAATTTTGTATTTTTTACAGTTTTGTCAAAACAAAAACATCACACTTTTTGTGAAAAGCATAATAGAATCCAAAGGCCTCATTGTATACCATCTACAATGTCCAGGATACTACCTAAAGTTACTTGACAAACGAAGAACAAGGATGGGGTTCTTGACTTATTCTCAAGAGAAAATATAATCAGTGTAGATCAACCCTGACGTGTTTCAGGTACTGGAATTATTAGCAGACATGGATTTTAAAGCAAATATCATAATAGTAACTAAGGGAAAATTGATATCCGCAAGGGCTTATATTAGAAAAAAAGAAAATTCTAAATTGATGATCTAAGGCGCTACCTTAGAAATCAAGGAAGATTAGAATATATTAAACCCCAACTGAGTAAAAGGATGGAACTAATTAAGATAAAAACTGAAATCAATGAAAAAGAAAAACATTACAGAAAGTACAATGGTTCCAAGAGATACACTTTAAATATAAAGACAGAGATTATGTAAAGTTGACTTTTGAAAAGATCAAGAAAACTGATAAACCCATAGGTAGACTAATCAAGACAAAAAAAGAACACAAATGACTAATATCAGGAATGAAAAAGAGGACATATCTACAGATTCCACAGATATATAGTAAGACTGTATGCTAACTACTCTTTCTACCTGTGATTCCTGGGCAGTAGGAGGCCAACATGCCCTGTCAATAGTCATAAATTATAGTTTAACAGCTGAAGCAGTTAAAAGCCAGTGTGTCTCCTCCAGTGATGCTCTTTTCATGATTTCCCTGGAAACCTTGGAGGCCTTGTGTTAGAAATAGTGTTGCTATGAGATGAAGGAGGGCTACCAACACACATCAACTTTACGGAGTGTCAAACTAACCTTGATTGTGCTGAGCCTCTAAGATTTCTAGTATATTTTTTATGGTAGCAAATGCTAACTATCTTGATTAATAAATTCTTTCCACACTCACCAATCAATGAAACACATTTTAGGACACTAATTATAAATGTATTTACACTTGGAAAAAGATTGGTCAATTAAGACTTTATTGTGGGTTATACGTACTTGGCATTATGCAGGGTGTTTTGCTATTGACTGCCCACTCTGGCTAAGTGGAATCTTCTTTTCTAGTGGTTGTGGCCTTTCTTGCATTACCAGATAAGCAGAGGTTAAAATATTTTAGAAGCATGCCAGGTCAGTTTTATTCAGGTTTTACTAGTGCATGGAGAACGTTGCAAACTTCCCAGATATACAGAAGACATAGAGCGCTATATATTCAGACTCCTTCTCTGGCTACTTTTTGATCCTTTCTAAGTCCCATTCTGGAACGTCACCAGTTAATCTCTTAATATATGTTCACCCAACAGATTCTTACTATCTAGCCAGGAGTATTAATGCTGCTGCCACAGCAGTACCTCATTTGATTTTCTGAGTCTTGGGGTAATTTATGAGCAGTTCCTGCCGCTGTGGTTGTTGGTTCCTTCTTTAGTCTCTATTTTATCAGTACAGATGTCTTTTGCTTTGAATCCACATTTTGTTGCTTCATCCATACAACTTCTCTATTTTCCTCTTTACACTTTTATTAAATAAAATTTAATTTACCCTATAATCAGACTAGTACAGGGTGAATACATGCATGGGTGTTTTTATTTGTGCAACAGGCACAAATGTTTGGTGATTTACACGTGCAGTTTTGTGTCCACTTCTGTGAGGTAGGTGTTCTTATTCCCTCTTCGTAGATGAGAAAATGGAAGCTCAGAGAAGAAATAAGAGAAATGTTGGTGATGTGATTTTCTTAGATGCAACATAGGTAGATAAATAACATAGATATGAGAGAAGTTATTAAAAATAATAGCAATATTTATATACTGTAAACAACTAAACCTTGCTAAGAGAAATCAAAGAAGATCTAAATAAATGGAGAGATATACGAAATTCTTAGATTGGGAGACTCAATATTGTAAAGGTGTTAATTTTCTCTACATTGATCTGTAGATTCCTAGCAGACTTTTTATGATATGGACATTAAGAAGCTGATTCTCAAATTCGTATAGAAATGCAAAGGACTTAGAATAGCCAAATAACTTTGAAAAAGAATGCATTTGGGAGACGTCATCAAAAAGGCAGATTGAGGTGAGCCTCTGTAAAGCTCCCCTGGAATTTACAACTAATCGAACAACAATAACTCCACATAGGACTCCCTGCACAGCACACAGGCAAGATGAAGAGGCCCACTACTGAATTCACCTAAAAGGTGGGAGAATCATGCGAGTGGGGGAGGAGGGAAGGGAGAAGTGCGGAGATGGAGCCGCAGGCGCAGGACTCAGACCTAGCTCAGTGCTCTGGCTCCTTGCATCCCGGAACTACCACAGCTGCGGGAGAGGGAAGAACTCAGACTGCTAGGGCTCCACTTATGGCCCACAGGGCTGAGGGGGCAGCATATAACATGGCTAAACCCAACGCTCACGGCAGAGACCTTGGAGAAAAGACTGAGGGAAGAAGGGTGAAAATGGTGGATTAAGCCCTCACTGCCGAGCAGAGAATGGAAGCCTTAGGCACTGAGACTAGCTGCCCCCTCCTCACCCTCCCAGAGCTCGCCCTGCCCCCACCTGCCCCGTGCTAGAAGCGGAACAGTAGCAGTGTCAGATCAAAAGAACAGAATATTTGCTGTTCTGAGAACTGTGGACCGCAGACACAGATTTGCAGCCCAACTAGTTCCATCAAAGGGGAGGGAGCTGTGGAAGCGGGACGACTGTGGTGGTGGTCACCGCCATTGCTCTGGGCCACCTCTCACAACTCTCCCCACCCCTGGCCCCGCCTATCTGGGTGGATCCCTGCAGGAGTAAACAGAACTGCTGAAGCATACTGGCTCTGAATCAGGTGCAGAAAGAGCTTTGGAACTTCAAAAGCTCTCCGCATCCCCACAGAGACGTGGCGCCCTATGACTTAGGCGAACTGTTAACAGAGGAGAAGCCCATTTCCCAGGGAATTCCCCCATTGTGTGAGAAGCTGGAATAGTGCAGAGAAACATAGCATGACTGTGTGAGAGAGGAAAAAAAGCTGCAGTTTGAGAGAAAATACAACACTCTACCAACAAGCATTGGAAAACAAAAGAAAGACCTCAGCCTATCAACCTGTTGCAGAAGCCACCCCTGTAGATGTCTAGGAAGAGAAATAATAAATCAGTAATTGCCATGAATAACGAAGGCAACAAGACAGCTCAGAAAGAAAGTGAATAGTCTCCAGAAAAGGAACTTCAAGATATGGAAATATGTAACATAAATGACAGAGAATTCAAGATTACAGTTCTGAAAAAACTCAATGAGATGCAAGAAAACACAGAAAGACAATTTAATGAACTCAGAAACGCAATCAAAGAACAACATGAGGATTTTACGAAAGAGATTGAAATTTTAAAAAGGAACCAAAGAGAATTTCTGGAGATTAAGAACTCAGTAGAAGAAATTAAGAATGAAATAACCCGCTTAGGTAGTAGAGTTGACCAGATGGAGGAAAGAATCAGTAACATCAAAGATAGAAACCTGGAAATTACACAGATGGAAGAAGAAAGAGACTTGAGACTAAAAAAGAAATGAAAGAACTCTACAAGAACTTTCTGACTCTATCAGAAAGAGCAATATAAGAATAATGGGCATACCAGAAAAGAAGAAAGAGAGAAGGGAACGGAGAATATATTCAAACAAATTGTTGATGAGAACTTCCCAAACTTCTGGACAGAACTAGATCCTCGAATCCAAGAAGCAAATAGAACACCTAATTACCTCAATCCCAACAGGCCTTCTCCAAGGCACATTGTATTGTAGTTGTCAAAAATCAACGACAAAGAAAGAATCCTCAAAGCAGCCAGGAAAAAGAAGACGGTAACCTACAACGGAAAGCCCATTAGACTATCATCAGATTTTTCAGCAGAAACTCTAAAAGCCAGGAAGGAGTGTAACCAAATATTCAAACTATTGAAGGAGAGAAATTATGAGCCAATAATAATATATCCAGCAAAGATATCCTTTAGATATGAAGGAGGAATAAAGACCTTTGCAGACATACAGAAGCTGAGGGAATTTTCTAATACACGACCTGCACTGCAAGAAATACTAAAGGAGGCTATTCGACCACAATCAACAGGGACAATTTGTGGCAACATAAAAAGGCGGAGAGTAAAGGCCTGAACCGGAATATGGGAATGGAGAAAGTAAACGTGTTGAAGAAAATGGAATACTCTAAATATCACACTTTCTTTTACATAAACTTAAGAGTAACCACTCAAAAAAAAAAAAAATCCAGAACTGAAATACATACTGTAATAAAAGAAGAAACAGAGGGAAACATCAGAATACCACCACACAGAAATAACGGACAACAACAAAAAGGCAAAGAAACAATGGAGATACAGCCTTATTCGAAAACTAAAAATAGAATGACAGGAAATCCTCACATATCAATAATCATCTTAAATGTAAACTGACTAAACCCATAAAAAGGCACAGAGAGCAGATTGGATCAAAAAACTAAACCCAACCATATGCTGTCTCCAAGAGACACATCTCAGCTACAAGGACAAGCATAGACTCAAAGTGAAAGGGTGGAAATTGACACTCCAAGCAAATGGTACCCAGAGAAAAGCAGGCGTAGCCATAATGATACCAGATGAAACAGACTTCAGGGTAAAAAAGATAACAAGAGACAAAGATGGACATTTCATCATGGTAAAGGGGACTATACAACAAGAAGACATAACAGTCATCAATATTTATGCCCCCAATCAGGGAGAACCAAAATATACCAAGCAACTGCTAACAGAACTAAAGGGAGAAATTGACCAAAACACAATTATACTAGGGGACTTAAATACATCATTGACAGCCATGGATAGATCATCCAAACAGAAAATAAATAAGGAAATAGCAGCCCTAAATGACACATTAGATAAAATGGACATAATTGACATATATAGAGCACTTCATCCTAAAACATCAGATTATACATTCTTTTCGAGTGTACATGGAACATTCTCAAGGATAGACCACATATTGGGACATAAAATCAGCCTTAGCAAATGTAAGAAGACTGAAATCATACCAAGCATATTCTCTGACCACAAGGCTTTGAAATTGGATATCAACTGCGAAGAGAAAGCAGGAAAAAACACAAATACATGGAGATTAAACAACATACTTTTAAAAATTAATGGATCAAAGAAGAAATTAGAGGAGAGATCAAAAGATACATAGAAACAAATGACAATGAAAATACATCCTAACAAAATTTTTGGGATGCAGCGAAAGGAGTTTTAAGAGGGAAATTTATATCATTACAGGCCTATCTCAAACAAAAAGAAAAATCCCAAATAAATAACCTCAAGTTATACCTTAAAGAACTAGAAAAAGAAGAACAAGTGAAACCCAAGGTCAGCAGAAGAAAGGAAATAACAAAAATCAGAGCAGAGCTCAATGAAATAGAGAACAAAAAAAAAATAGAAAAAATTAATGTGACAAAGAGCTGGTTCTTTGAAAAGATTAACAAAATTGACAAACCCTTGGCTAGACTCCCTAAGATAAAAAGAGAGAAGACACTAATTAACAAAATCAGAAATGAAAAAGGGGAAGTTATCATGGACACCACAGAAATACAAAGGATCATGCAAGAATACTATGAAGGACTATATGCCACCAAATTCAATAACCTAGAGAAATGGACATCCTTAGAAACATACAGGCTTCCAAGGCTGAACCACGAAGAACTGGAAAATCTAAACAGACCGATCACCAGTAACGAAATTGAATCAGTCATCCAAAACCTTCCCAAAAGCAAAAGTCCGGGACCAGATGGTTTCACTAGTGAATTCTACCAAACCTTAAAAGAGGATCTAATACCAATCCTGCTCAAACTCTTCCAAAAAATTGAAGAAGAGACAGTACTCCCTTACTCATTTTATGAGGCCAACGTTACCCTGATACTAAAACCTGGTAAGGACAACACAAAAAAAGAAAACTACAGACCAATATCTCTGATGAATACTGATGCAAAAATCCTAAACAAAATTCTAGCAAATTGAATACAACAATGCATTAAAGAGATTATTCATCATGACCAAGTGGGGTTCATCCCCGGGGCACAAGGATGGTTCAACATCCGCAAATCCATCAATGTGTTACATCACATAAACAAAATAAAGGACAAAAATCATATGATTATATCAATTGATGCAGAAAAAACATTTGACAAGATACAACATCCATTTATGATTAAAACACTTAAGAAAATAGATATAGAAGGAAAATACCTTAACATAATAAAGGCCATATATGACAAGCCCTCAGCTAATCTCATAATTAATGGTGAAAAACTGAAGCCCTTTGCTCTACGTTCAGGAACACGACAGGGCTGTCCCCTATCACCTCTGCTTTTCAACATAGTGTTGGCTGTCCTTGCCAGAGCCATCAGGCAAGAGAAAGACATCAAAGGCATCCAAATTGGGAATGAAGAAGTTAAATTGTCACTCTTTGCAGATGACATGATGCTATATATAGAAAAACCTAAAGACTCCACCAAAAAGCTGTTAGAAACAATCAACGAAGACAGTCAAGTTGCTGGCTACAAAATCAACGTACAAAAGTCCATTGCATTCCTATATACTAACAATGAAAACTCAGAAAAGAAATACAAAAAACAATTCCCTTTGCAATTGCAGCAAAAAGAATAAAATACCTAGGAATAAACTTAACCAAGGATGTGAAGGATTTATATGCTGAAAACTGTAAGACATTTTTGAAAGAAATGGAAGAAGACACAAAGAAATGGAAAGACATTCCGTGCTCATGGATTGGAAGAATCAACATAGTTAAAATGGCCATATTACCCAAAGCCATATACAGATTTAATGTAATCCCCATCAAAATCCCAATGGCATTTTTTAAAGAAATAGAACAAAAAATCATCAGATTTGTTTGGAACCACAAAAGACCCCGAATAGCCAAAGCAATCTTAAGAAAAAAGAACAATACTGGAGGTATCGCACTCCCTGACTTTAGCTTGTACTACAGGGCTACAATAATCAAAACAGTATGGTATTGGCAGAAAAACAGACACACAGACCAATGGAATAGAATTGAGAACCCAGAAATAAAACCACATAAATATGGATAGATAATTTTTGACAAACAAGCTAAAAACATACAATGGAGGAAAGACAGCCTTTTCAATAAATGGTGCTGGGAGAATTGGATAGCCACGTGCAAAAGAATGAAACTGGACTGCTATCTGTCACCACGTACCAAAATTAATTCAAAATGGATCAAAAACTTAAGCATAAGGCCTGATACAATAAACTGCGTAGAAGAATTCATAGCTACTAAACTTATGGACCTTGGGTTCAAAGAGCATTTTATGAATTTGACTCCAAAGGCAATGGAAGTGAAAGCTAAAATAAACGAATGGGACTATATGAAACTTAAAAGCTTCTGCACAGCAAAAGAAACCATCGACAAAATAAAGAGGCAACCAACTGAATGGGAGAAGATTTTTGCAAAGAGTGCCTGAGATAAAGGGCTAATATCCAAAATATACAAGGAACTCATGAAGCTCAACAACAAAAAAACAAACAACCCAATTGAAAAATGGGCAGAGGACCTGAAGAGACATTTCTCCAAAGAGGACACACAAATGGCAAATAGACATATGAAAAAATGCTTAACATCACTAATCATCAGAGAAATGCAAATAAAAACCACAATGAGATATCACCTCACCCCAGTCAGAATGGCTGTCATCAACAAGACAAATAGTAACAAGTGTTGGAGAGGCTGTGGAGAAAAAGGAATCCTCATCCACTGTTGGTGGGAATGCAGACTGGTGCAGCCATTATGGAAGGCAGTGTGGAGGTTCCTCAAAAAATTACGAATAAGATTACCATGTGACCCAGCAATCCCTCTCCTGGGTATCTACCCAAAGAATTTGAAAACATTTATACATAAAGACACGTGTGCTCTAGTGTTCATTGCAGCTTTGTTTACGGTGGCCAAGACATGGAAACAACCAAAATGTGCTTCGATAAATGAATGGATAAAGAAGTTGTGGTATACATACACAATGGAATACTATTCGGCGCTAAGAAAAGATGATACAGGAACATTTGTGACAACATGGATGGATCTTGAGAGTATAATGCTAAGCGAAATAAGTCAGACAGAAAAAGCAGAGAACCCTATGATTTCACTGATATGTGGTATATAAACCAAAATCAACAAAAGAACAAGACATACAAATGAGAAACAAAAACTCATAGACACAGACAATAGTTTAGTGGTTACCAGAGGGTAAGGGGGTGGGGGGAGTGAAGTGATGGTAAGGGGGATCAAATATATGGTGATGGAAGGAGAACTGACTCTGGGTGGTGAACACACAATGGGATTTATAGGTGATGTAATACAGAATTGTACACCTGAATTCTATAATGTTACTAACAATTGTCACCCCAATAAATTAAAATAAAAAAGAATGTACTTGGGGAACTCTCATTACCTAATGTCCGGACTCATTATAAAAGTGCAATAATTAAGATAGAGTGATGATAGTGTCAAGATGGACAAAAATGTCAATGGATATAATGGAAAAATGAATCTACATATGTATGGTCAATTGATTTTTGATAAATTTGCAAAAGCAATTCAATGGAGAAACAATGGAGAAACTGTTGAAACTTTTCAACAGTTAGTGCTGGAACTATTGACATCCATATGCAAAAACAGAAAATAAAACTTTGATCTGAAACTTGCAACATATGCAAACTCAAAAAGGATCATAGACAAATGTATAATCTAAAAATATGAAAGTTCTAGAGGGAAACATAAAAGAAAATCTTGTGATCTGGCATTAGGCAAAAATTTCTTAAATTACATATCAAAATCATGATCCAGAAAAATTATGTAAATTAGACTTTACCAAAATTAAGAACCTCCACTTTTTGTAAGACACTATTAAGGCAATGGAAAGGACAGTGGAAAGACTAGCAACATATTGGAAGAAAATATTTGCAAATCACGTATCTAATAAGAGACTTGTAAAATATATAAAGAATGCTCAAAACTCAGTAATAAGAGAACAAACAATCCAATTAAAACCTGGCAAAAATTTGAATGGACCCTTTACCAAAGAAGACATATCGATGGCAAACAAGTGTGTTAGAAATGCTCAATATCATTATTCGTTATGAGCAGATGAAAACCAGAATGAGATACTGTTCCACACCTTTTAGAATAAAGACTTACCAAGGCAAATTGAGGATGTGGAGCAACTGGAACCGTCATACACTGCTGGTGGATGGGTTGATCGTGTAACCACTTTGGTAAGCAGTTTGGTAGTTTCTTAAAAAGCTAAATATATACCTACCATATGATCCAGCCATTTCACTCCCAGGTGTTCACTGAAGAGAAATGAAAGTATATGTCTGTTCAAACACTTGTACATGATTATTCGTAGCAGCTTAATTGTAACAGGCAGAAAAAAGAAGCAACTTAAATGTCCATCAATAGAAGAATGGATAAATTATGGTATATCTATACAATGAAATATTTAGCAATAGAAACAAATGAACTGTTGATACATGCAAAAGCAGGAATAAAATTCAAAATAAGTAGGCTGATAGAAAAAAGCAGATAAAAATGAGTACATACTTATGATTCTATTTATATGAAAATCTAGAAAGTTCAGGCTATTTCATAGTCACAGAAAGCAGATATGTAGTTGCCTAGGGATGAGAGGAGTTGGGAGAGGTGGGAAGGAAGGATTACAAAGGGGCTGGAAGGAACTCTTAGAGGTGGTGGATATGTTCATAATTTTGATTGTGGTGACAGTTTCACAGATGTATAATAAATAAAAACTTATCAGATTGTACATCTTAAATATGTACAGTTTATTGCATGTCCCTGATACTTCAATAAAAGTGCTAAAATAGCAAAAATAATAGAGGATATTTATTGAGAAGCAGCAGATGATAGTGTAGAGATTGAGCTCTGAAGCCAGAGTGCCTGGGGTACCAGTTCTTGCTTTTCTTTTCACTTTCTAGTTGTGTGACTTTGGACTTAACTTCCCTGGATCTGTTTTTCTGTATGAAAAATGAAGGAAACAGTTCCTACTTCAGTGGGTTTTTGTGAGTATTAAGTTAGTTTATTTGTATAAAGCCCTTATGGTATTTCCTGGCGTGTAGGAAGTATTTAACAAATGTTAAGAAACGATGTGCTGGGCACTAGACTAAGTGCTTTATAAGAATTATCTCATTTAAAATTCACAGTCTTATGAAATAAGTACCAATATTCTTATTTTACAAATGAGTGAACTGAGGTGCCAAGAAGATGTTTCACCTATCCCAGGTTGGTTATAAAAGAGGTACATAGCAGAATACAGATTTGAATAAAGGCAATCAAACTACACACTTTGAAGGTTATGAGTAAGTGTTAACAGATGGGGCACTGACTCAAGTGCTAATGAGAAAATTGTCCAGACAATGCTCACTAGGGCTGTTGCTGTCTGAGATACGTGAAACTATTGAAGACTAACATGTTTGGACAGCTTTCTGTGCGTTCCTCTTGTACTTATTCCTGGAAACTGGCTCAATGCTCATCAAACCTGTTTCTTCTTCCTGGGCACATTGTCCAACTGTATGCCCCAGACCTCCTGTCACTAGTGAGGTTATGTGACTCCTTGCCAATGGAATGTGAGCAAAAGTAGTTGTGTCACTTTTAAACCAAGGCAGGTAGGAATGGGTGGGCTCCATACTCCACTCCCCCCACCCCTATCTGCTGGTTTGTGTTTAAGATGGAGGAACCACAACATTGAGAAGAGCCTGGTTTCTCAATGACCACCTGGAGCAGAGCTCCCACTGCTGACCTGCACTGAACCTTTGATGTGTTAAGCCACTTGAAATTTTCAGAAAGTTGATTATAATAGCAATTAGCATGCTCTGACTCATGCACTTGCTTGAATATTACCTTTGCTGACATATCTCATCTCTAGAAATTTCTGAAATATAGGTCCAATACCTAGACCAACTATATTGCTAGGAGGTGGATCACAGAGAAGTGAGAGAAGTTTAATTAATAAGAAATTTTATATAATGAATAAGGGCTAATACATGAATAGCACATGGAACCTAAGTGTTTCAGTATTTAAGTTGCTTTCAAAATTTCCCTATCTAAATGTTTTTCGTCTTATTCGTGGTGGTTTCATGGTGGTATGTGTTCTTCCTTCAAGTTCTCTATTGGTTTTTGCTGTGTGTGCTTCCTGTTTCTTGGGACTTCAGCTGCAGGCATCAACTCTGGTTTTCTAAGACCCACAAGAAAATGAATCATCTCTGGCCCTCTCAGATGTATAATTGTCTCTCTGGGTTGTTTGGAAACTGTTCATTCACATCTCAAAAACCTATTTGTTGGGAGAGGTTGCTACCATCTGTTTTTCAATTGTCATTTTTTTTTTTCTTTTTGCTCATTGGAAGATTTGCCTTCCACTCATTTTATCAACTTCCCCTATCTGTGGTATGTCTTCTTTCATACCATACCTGTCTCTACTATGACAATTCATGGTCTGCTGACAGTTCTCTGGTTTCTGGCCAATTACAGCTGGGATATGAATCCATCAATCTCCTGGCACAAGAAGCTTCTCTCAGTTTCCTGGGGATTCTGAATAAGAGAGAGAGAAAAGGGATACTCATTACCCTGGTTTGAGGATCCTCTGTGACAGCTTGAACACGTAGCATTACTTTTATATTTCATTTCTCCCTTTTCTAGTTTAGGATTGAAAAATAAAATACCCAGAGGCAGTATGCTTTGTGCTGCTTGAATTCAGAAAGTTTTGGCAGAGAACAGCTTTTCACAAAGCTGGACAGTGAATACCTTGTGCCACTGTCATGGTGAAGGGGCTTGGTTTTGGGCATCTGGTTCTGAATACGTACTGTTTTTGGAGAAAGGTGACCACTTCGCATAGCATTCCAAAAGCTATCTATGAAGGAACATGGGCAATCTGATCCTTTGGTCTCATACTTTCATTTTACTGGTGAGGAAACTGAGCCCTAGAGTCAAATGGAGAGGTCCTCAGAGTGTGGTGCTCAGACAGGTGCCTGTCTGAGAACCACTCACTACTGATTGCTGGCAATATAGGTGCACACGGCAAGAGGAAGTGTTTAGCAACTTTAATAGCAATTGGACAGAGAAATTTTAAGTTGATTGACACTAATAACAAAACCTGTTTATGAAGGTCAGACACTTAAGTTCGCGAACTCATCGTAGAAAAAGTGCTACATACCTCATTGCTGAATATCACTATGGTCACTTTCGAAGTACTCCCCTTGGTAATCTATGCACCAACGCCAATGCCTAGTCCACCCTTCAAAGCCATTTTGGAACTCTTTTTCTGGAATGGCCGTCAGAGCTCTCATTGTATTGCCCTTGATGTCTTGAATGGCATCAAAATGTTATCCTTTCAATATTTCCTTTATCTTCAGGTAAAGAAAGAAGTCATTGGGGGCCAGATCAGGTGAGTAGGGAGGGTGTTCCAATACAGTTATTTGTTTACTGACTAAAAACTCCCCCACAGACAGTGCCATGTGAGCTGGTGCATTGTTGTGATGCAAGAGCCATGGATTGTTGGTGAAAAGTTCAGGTCATCTAACTTTTTCATGCAACCTTTTAGCACTTCCAAACAGTAAACATGGTTAACTGTTTGGCCCGTTGGTACAAATTCATAATGAATAATCCCTGTGATATCAAAAAAGGTTAGCAACATCGTTGCAACAAGTTCGCGAACTTTGTCAGACCTCATATATTATGTATGCCTATAAATTCATTTATATTTAGTTTATTCGATTTTTTATAATAAGCTTCATATTTTATAACAATTTTAGATTTACAGAGACACTGAGAAGATAATAGAGAGTTCCCATATACACTGCACCCAGTTTCTCCTGTTATTTATATATTAAACTAGTAGGATGCATTTGTTATGATTAATGAATGCATCCTGATACATTATCATAAACTAAAGTTCATACTTTATTCATATTTCCTTAGTTTTTAACTTAATGTCCTTTTTATTCCAGGATCCCATCTAGAATACCATCTTACCTTTAGTTGTCACGTCTCCTTAGGCTCCTCTTAGTTGTGGCAATTTCTCAGACTCTTGTTGGTTTTGATGACTTTGGCAGTTCTGAGGAGTACTGGTCAGTTTTGTAGGATGTACTTAAATTGAGATGTTTTCTCATGATTAAACTAGGTATATTGTTTTTGGGAGGAAGACCAGAGGAGAAAAGGCCATTTTCCTTGCATCATATCAAGGCTACATACTGTCAACATGACTTATTGCTGTTGATGTTGACCTTGATCATCTGGCTGAGGTAGCGTTTATCAGTTTTTTGTACTGTAAAGTTGTCCTCTCACATTCTCCTTCCACAGGGTACTCTTTTGAAGGAAGTCACTATGTGCCACCCACACTTAAGGAGTTGGGAGTTGTAATTTACTTTATTGTACTTCATGAAAATATAGTTTGTGATATATATTAACTATATATAGTTTGGATATAAAAATACAGTTGGTTTGTGATAGATTGAAAATGAAAAGGTCCTTCACCACTGATCATTTGAGAAGCACTGCTCTAAAAAACCTGCGTAAGGGCACATGGAAGAAGCACTGGGATCGAGCCCAAGACATGTGGGCTCTAATTTCAGCTTTTTTCGTTTCCCAGAGCACAACTTGAGTATCTGTATTATTGTGGAGCCAAGTTGGTCGCTGGCTCTGTAATACCATAGACTACACCCTGACTATTTCATGGATCTTAAGGAGTGCTGCAAATCTTGGTGGAAGTTCTTGGACTATCAATCTCACCGAGCCTTGAAGTGTGAGCCTGTCTGAGCTACTGTTTTATGTCATGGTCAATGGCAAGCAGGTAAGCAGATACTGAGATAAAGATTTGCACACAGGAGGTTTATCAGGAGTGAGGGGAACACGACTGGGCAGGAAGAGAGGTTGAAGGGCACTGCAGTCCAAACAAGGCTCTCATCAACCCTATGGGGAGTTCTGGATGAGGGATGGCCATTAAGAGTTGCTCTGAATTTAGGCAGAGACGTCAGGCTTTGAACCCCCACATTGACCAGGTATTGGATGCTGTCTGTCTTTGAGAAGGAGGTATAAACTTGGGAGAGGTAGCTTCCTTAACTCAAGGACATAACCTTGAAAGGGACTCAGCTGTGCCATCAGCAGCCAACACTCCTGGCAGCAGGGGAAGTAGCTAATGGGGAGAACTGGAGGGCATTCAATAGCACTTGCTACAGATATTATTACTGTTTTTATTTTTTGCTTTTGTGTTGTGTTTAGCTTCTAGGAATCAGGAGGTTGTTTGCTACAATCTCCCTTGCATTGTTGGTTGTCTCTAGTACCCGAATGCTCTAATCGTACTTCGGGTGTAGATGAGGAAATCAAGGAAAAGGATGCTGGGAAGAGGGGCCAGGTTAGTGTGGGTGGAAGACAAAATGCAGATTATTTGTATCTGTGCAAACTGCCTTCTTCTGTGACTCATCTGGGCTTGTGCACCCTCAATCAGCAGGCTTCTATGAACTAAGGGTTGCTTTCTAAAGAAAAATGAAAGCTGGGACTTCAGCGCTGAGGAAGGTGTATGCCCAACAGCGATGAGTGCAAACAAACACAAAACACCAGAGAGGCCACACAGCGTGAAGCTGCGGGAAGATTGTTATAATTTTTCTTTTTTCAGACGGAAGGGGTAGAAGTGGCCGAATTATTTTAATAGATCAAGAATTAGGCTCACCTATCACTTGTCCCTCAAGGGATTTCAAGCTTGCTCCTTCCTATACATTTTGATTGGGAGTGGGACCAACAACATTTTAATTACAGCGCAAAAGATAGAATTTGAGAACAGAAGAAAATTGGCAAAAGTAAATTCTTACACAAAAAACATGCTTCTTGTACTTGGCACCTTGTTTTCGTGACTGCCTAATGTCCATCTATTTTGTTCGTCGCAGTTTGAATTCAGACATGCGTCTTTTCTTTCAACTTCACTCTGGACTGGAGGAATGCTTGGCATGAATGAGCTCATCCTGGTTGATATGAGAATTTTATACTTAGACAAAGGAACTCAAAAGAAATAAAGCTGTTTTCCCTCAATGAGCCCTTTCTACCAGTAACCTCTGGACTTGGCACCCACAATTTGGATTGTATATACCTACTGGGCAAGAAAGGGTTAAAGGATTTAGAAAGTATCAAAATGGATTTTTTTTTCCCCTATGGAGATAGCAGAAGTTTGAATGTGAACCGCCATTTTTGCATAATAACCACATACATATAATAAAGCTAAGACTGGGCTCTTCATAAGTACTGGGTACTGTGCCAAGCACTTCATAGACATCATTTCATTGTATGTCCATAAGGATTCCGTGATGTGGAATCCCCAAGGCAGATGATGAAACTGAGTCTTGGAGAAGTTAGGTAAGTTGCCAAACTGTGGAGATGGGATTCAAGTCTAGGTGCTGAAACCTTTGCACTAACTACTTCCTATATTGCTTCCGTCGCTACAGGATTGAGAAGGGAGTGTGGTTTGAATGAGAAAACAGGAAACATGCTCAGACTGGCTTCCTAGGGAAAAGGCATTCTGAGGATTACCTGCTGAAGGGTTTTCTTATAGCTCAGACCAAAGGGGCAATTGAGATCTGAGAGTCAGGACCTTAAGACTGAATTTGGCAACTTTGATATTGATTTGGGAGTCTGTGACTTGAAGGTGGCAGTTGAGGCCATAGACGTGGATGAGATTGTCCAAAGAAAAAAGGTACAACATAGAGGTTAAGTGGCTCAGGCTGCATTCCTGGAAACCAACATTTAAGGGGGGTATAGAGGAAGACCAGCTAATAGGAAGGACAAGAAAAAATGTCAAGGTCAAGAGTCACAGCCAAGAATGAAGTCATCCAGGACTGGGTGGTATGTGGTCATGCAGGAGAGGGTGAGGTGGGCCATCAGGGTGAGAGGACAGAAAGCTCTCGGGTTAGATGACATCTTGACCTCTAAGAGAGGATAAAAGGAAGAAAAAATAGCAGAAAAGGCAGATACATTAAAAAGGGGACAGAAGTAAGTTAAGGAAGGTAGTGTCAGGGTCTGTATATTTTTAAGGAAATAGGATGTTCTTTGGAGTTTTCTGGCTCAATTCCTTCCTTCCCAAAGTATCCCATTAACAGTTCCTCTCACATGGTGCTCAAGCAGGAGCACCTCCCCCCAAGGGTAACCCAACTGCAGATCCTGTCAACAATGTGACTGCTTGATAGGGAGAGGTGCACCTAAGTCACCTCTAGGACACTGGTGACAGACACTATGGTTAAACCACTGCCAGCTCTCATGTGGCCCCACTGGGTGGGTTTTCACTTCCTGATAATCATCTCCAAACTTTCTTGGAAAATCAACTGGGTATTTGACCTTTTGTGCATTGTCTTAGATAGAGCTAATTTCTACCCAAGTTTGAGTTCAAGTATTTTCTCTCTGCTTCCTGCCAGTGGAGCATCCTGGGACAGGTGGCATGTGGACACTCAGACCACTTCTCTTTTAACTTTGGGCTGAGGACAACTCTCGTGAGCGCTGAAGTGGTCAAGGGTTGGCAAATTCAGGATAAACACCGTCTAAAATCAGATTCCTATGAGACATTCGAGATCTGTGCTTCTTGGGTGCTCACCTCCCTGGAAGGGCTTCCTTGATCTTCAAGGCTCTGTCGCCTGCCAGGAACTTCCTGCTTCAATTATGTGACTGTTAGTTGAATATTATGTACTTTGAAAAGATAGAAAACTCATAAGTCAATGTAGTAGGATTTTAGCACCTTTAGTCCCTCATTTTATTGAGGAGGAGACTGAGGTTCAGGGAGAACTGAGTTGTCCAAAGTTACATACATAGCTGGGGTTTGAAGCCAGGTCTTCTGTTCCTTGTCCAGTGCTCTTTGTATACTGGATCTGCACCATGCAATAAAGGGTAGTTCATTACAGAAAGGTAGGAGCAAAGAATGGTGGCCTCTCTCCTTTTCCATAATTCTCACTAGATTTGTATCTTGCTTAGGGTGTAGTTGACTTTGTCTCTCCAGGGAAGGGTGCTGAAAGCTCATCCAGATGGCTAATCCAGTCTCCTGAATCTTTCCTCTTTACAATGTGCTTCTTAGAGTTTAAAATTTGTGAACAAACCTCTTTTTCCGTCCGCCACCCCCGCAGCTAGAGATATACCAATAAGACAACAATCTTGGAGACATTTTACTTAAATTTGAACCAAATAACAAAATATCGGTGTAAGGTATTTTCCTGGGGCCAGACATGTAGTGAAGATGGGAAGAGGCTATAGTTGTGTCTCAGTGTTGGGTATTTTGCATACTTTATTTTAAGTTTATAACAACACTGGGTATTGTTCCATTTTTTTGCCAGAAAACTGGGTCCTAAAGAAGTTAAGTAATTAACCCAGGTCCCTATGATTAATTGTGTTAATTAAGTATCCGTGCTGGATTTCAGATCTTGGTATATCTGGCTCCAATGCCTGAGCTCCAATGTGTACTTATCATAGTGGTTCTTGAACTTGACAAAAATTTCCTGACAAAGTTTTTTAAAACGCAGATTCTACATAACCCAGGGATTTGAATTCACCAAGACTGAGGTAGGGTCAGGAAACTGTATTTTTAAAAAGTATCCTTAGGAGGATTCTGGTGTACTGCTTGATGGGAAACACTAGAGGGGAAAACAAGAAAGTGGACAATAGGTATAGATGGCAGATTCCCCTCTGACAGTCTGGGGCAAGGCCAGCTGCCCTCCAGAGGCTCACAGCCCCTCTAGACCTGGCTGGTGTCCTCTAACTATGAAAGGGGAAATCTCCACAAGCTCTGCTAGAGGAACTTACATTAAGGCAAGGCTTCTCAGCATGGGTAGCCAAAGTCGGTCCAGATGTTTTCCTTAGACATGTAATTCCCTATTGTTTTACTCTAGGGGAAGGACTACTACTTACAACCACGCTCTGAACCTGGACACGCAATTTTCTTTGTCTCTTTATTCTTCACATCGCCACAGGTGGCTGGCTCGTGGTGAGTACTCAGTATTCATGGGGTCACGAAGAGTGGTGGGCATGTTAGTGGTCAGTCCTGGTGGGTTAGGGCTGAGGGCTGACATTTTGACATATCTCTTGTTTGGAGGCTACACATTCTGTTTTGGGGGCCATCCTCTGGCATGTAGCTCTGAAGAGAGGGCATAGTTGAGAGTCCAGATGTAGCCAGTTTTTTAAAGGTACACAATGATGTGTGTGTGTGATAGCTTTTTTCCTTCATGATATTTTATAAGTTGAATCTCATTTACTTGTGGGAAAGTACTGTGGAGATTAAATTTCTAATCTAGTCAGCCTGTAATTATTTCTTTACTTGGGCCGATTACTGATATTTCAGGTGGCTCCCTCCCAATTCAGAGTCAGCAGTGAGTATCATTAACTTGCCTTCTTGTATTTCTCCCTGATCATTAGCATGAGATGAACAATCAGGAGATTCCAGGAGCCTGAAGCTTAATAACAAAAATTTGGTCTTCTTGTTCGGAGATAGCGTCACATGTTCCAGGGGTTTAAGTTCCCATGCCTCCAATCCTCGAGAGCTCAAGTGAAGGTCTCTGATGATTTTTAATAATGCAATACGTTTTATAGAATTCCATGCCTGCCCCCGCCTGGAGCTGTACACTACATTTAAAGTAAACCATACGTGCAGAGGAGACACACGATAACTCACCATCCTCATATTCAAAACTTTATAATTTATGTCAATTCCAGGTCCTCCTCTTAGTCCATGTTGTCCAGAAAACTGAAAATGGTCCAGGCACAAATTAGTGAAAGAGATGGATGTGAGACAGTAGGAAGTCGTAGTAGCTACAGTGAGCTGGCAGGGCCATGCTCCCTACAAAGGAGGTGGTAGTTATGTTTTAGCAAAATAGGGGCTCCAAGGAGACTGAACATCTGTTTCCTTCCTTCCTTCCTTCCTTCCTTCCTTCCTTCCTTCCTTCCTTCCTTCCTTCCTTTCTTCCTTCCTTCCTTCCTTCCTTTCTTCCTTTTTCCTTCTTTCCTTCCTTCCTCTCCTCTCTCCTTCCTTCCATCTTTCTTTCTTTCCCTTCCTTTAATTTCTTCTTTCCTTCCTCCCACACTTTTTAAGTTCCTCCTCCCCATATTCCAGCCACTGCACTGGGCCCCTGAGAATACAAAGAAGCAGATCACATCGCTTTGCTGTTTTGGAGCTAAAGGCTCACGAGAGCTCATATTTGTCACAGTGGAACTGTTAGATGGAGCACAAATTTTCAGGGCTATCATTTCTGCATCCTTAACCCTGGGGCGTTTACAAAGACTGCATACTGCTGGGATGCAGAGCCAAGGGAGAGGAGTGCTGCGCTCTTGTAGCAAATGCCCCCCCCACCCAAGGCCTGCCATCTATCCAAGCATTTTCTGATTTAGATCAGAACTGATTCTTGGTTAAGGGGAGTGTGGCAGAGGGGAGGGAGCTCAGAAAGTTCTCATTTCAGAGTCACTTTTCTTTGGGAAGATCGGACCACGAACTGCTACACAGTCAAAACAGCTACAACTCTGCGTGGGTCTGGGTTTGAGAAGGTGTAGCCACTGTTTCTATAGCTGGTGGTGATGAGGACAGCAAGAAGAAAGCTTCAGGTTAGAAAACAGAAGTATTTATAATGAAAGAAACCTTATACCTCTTTTAAGAAATATCCAGATAAGTAAAGTATTCAGTAAACCATCTGCTAGTTTGGTCCACACAATGGCCATTTGTTCATTCATTCATTCATTCATTGACACACTCAGGCATTGTGGTGGGAGCTAGATTAGGAGTTGGATGTATGAGGTCTGACAACTAACTTTGCGAACTTGCTGCAATGATGTTGCTAACCCTTTTTTGATATAGAGGGGTTATTCATCATGAATTTGTACCAACTGGACAAACAATTAACCAAGTTTACTATTTGGAAGTGCTGAAAGGCTACATGAAAAAGTTAAACGACCTGAACTTTTCACCAATTCCTGGCTCTTGCATCAAGACAGTGCACCAGCTCACACGGCACTGTCTGTGAGAGAGTTTTTAGCCAGGAAACAAATAACTATATTGGAACACCCTCCCCACTTACCTGATCTGGCCCCCAGTGACTTCTTTCTTTACCTGAAGATAAAGGAAATATTGAAAGGAAGACATTTTGATGACATTCAGGACATTAAGGGTAATATGACAAGAACTCTGATGGCCATTCCAGAAAAAGAGTTCCAAAATTGCTTTGAAGGGTGGATTAGGCACTGGCATAGGTGCATAGCTTCCCAAGGGGAGTACTTAGAAGGTGACCATAGTGATATTCAGCAATGAGGTATGTAGCACTTTTTCTAGGATGAGTTCTCAAACTTTATTGTCAGAACTTCACACACAAGCTCTGCACCCTGCTCAGGCTGGCAAGAGAGAAACCAACGTTTCTGAATGCATCTGAATGTCTTGGCATCATAAAGAAAAGGACCTGTAGCTGCATATGTCTGGTGGGTTAGAGGAGAGGGCTCTTGGCATTTAATTTTGTTAAAAATACTTTCCAAAATCATTCTACCAGCACCTCAGAGCTGTAAAATATGTTATAAAGTTAAAAGAGAAAAATCAGAGAAGCAACTATTAAAATGTAGAGTATTTTAGCTGAAAGACTTTGACATAAAAAAAAAACCCTAAATTTTCAACTTGGGATTCCTTTGTCTCAAAGGAAGTTAAAAAAAATCTTTAAAATAACAGGAGCCTCAATGCAGGTGGTCACTTATTGTATACAGGGCTAAAGGAAGCTTCAATTTATCTTTAGTGAGTTTTAAAAGTTCAGCTAAAAGACATTATTTTGGGATAGGAAAAAACAATCTATTTTTTCCTTAACTCCAGTCACCCCAAAGCAGGGGATGGCTTCTGCTCCCATCTACCAATGCAAGAGAGTTTCTACTGGTTGAGACAAAGCATAGACAATTTCAGCCTGAAATGATTACTTTCTGGAAATTTTCAGTGAGTGGAAACAGTCATGTAGAGGTGTGGATCTTGCTACCTGGATCAATAACTTTAGCTAGTTAAGATTCCTGCCAAGGAAAGGCAAGGATGATCAAATTTCATAGACCTAAGAAACCACTGGAAACTTCTTGCACATGTGTGTTCAAGGACCACTTTTTCTGATTTATAGAAACCAAGGTACTCATTGGAATACAAATAATAGCTAACATTTATTTGTCATTCATTATGCTGGCCACTATGCCAAGTACTTTATGTACATGGACTCATTTAATCCTAACAAGAACCAACGAGCAGGTACTATCATTTTTCCTGCTTTACAGGTGAGAACATTGAGGCACAAAAAGACTAAATTTCAGAATAGGATCAATGTGTCATTCACTTAGAAAATGAGTCAAGGTCCATATGTGTGCATAAAAGTGAACATTCCTACTTCCTCATCCTTTGGTTTTCTTTCTCAAGTTTGGTGTGTTTTATCTGTGTTCAATGGATTTTGGTAGCTACTTAGACTTTTGAAGAAAAGTCAAAATTTGAATTCAGAAGAAAGTTTTGAAACCCACAACATGAATTCAAGAAGCTAAAAGAAAATCTTGTTTCACAAATAGGATACTAACAGCTTGGAAAAATCCATTGCTTTCCTAGGGCTTGTTCTTGGGGGGGTGGGGGGCGTTGTCTTTGTCTCCAAGCATCCCTTACCTTTCTTTCTGAGATAAAAGGTAACAAGATCCAACCAATAGACTCATCCTAAGTAAAAGATACATTTACCTGCTTTTCTAAACTTTCAGCAATTCCCTAATGTGTAGCACACATGAAATATAATTTTCTGAAAATGTTTGGCCTTCTCCAATTTGGCCTCTCGTGACTCATTTCTGACAATACTGTGGTACCACCTGTCTCCTGTGTTGAGAAGGTTTCTGGGCTATTCTGTGAACATGGTGTTCAGTCTGTCCTCAGTTGATGCCTTAGCTCCAGCAGTCTCGCCTTGTGTCCTCCTCACATCCAGCTTATGGGCCAGCTGTTCGTCCCTCAACTTTATTGCTGAATCAATTCTGGCCACAGGTGTTTCTCTCAGAATGTCCTCAGAGCCTGGACCTGCAGAGAGAAAGTCTGGGAAGCTGCTGGCTCTGGCACCATGCCATAGAATCTTGGTCAATCATACAACTTCTCTGAGGCTCAAAGAAGGCACTTTCGTAAATTGTAAAGAATCAATTAAATGACAGGAGAGTGTCAGGATTCTATTCTACACGTATGGGTGGGTGTCTTAGTTAGTTGTGATCAACGTCTCCTAGTTAGCCATCATCCCCAGAAAAGTGCCTGAGACATATGCCCCTTGACATGCTTTGAGCCTTAGGGAACATGTGTCAGAAGCCAGCATTAAACAGTATCAGCTGGACAAACACATTTCAGTGGCGAAGGCTGTTGGAAGTTACCAGTATGTTACATTTCACTTTAAACTCCTCACCTTGCAACGGAGCAAAGTCACAGCAGAGAACTGGATGGATTTGTCCTTGGCCACAGCATCAAGCAGTGGTGTAAACGGAAGGAGAATAATCATATGTGTTAAAGGCCGTCGGCATTTGCCAAACCATGGTCTTTTTAAAAAATATATGTATATTGCACAAAAAGTTGGCATTATAAAAAGGATCTCGTAAGTACTATCGTCTTTTAACCAGAACATTAAGAACTTTTTTTTTTTTTTAAATTAAGATGCCTTAGAAACCACATAAAATTTTAAAAGGCTCTACCTTTCCACATAGCCTTTTCAAGGGCACCTCAGGAGAGGTGGTAGAATTCTCAAACAGTTGGAGAGCTCTGCAGAGGAACACTCCTCTGCCAATTTGTCCCCATATTGGCCCAGGGCAGCCATTTACCACCTTGTTTTTGGTTATTTCAGCTGCAGTTAGGCATTCTCCTTCAAACACACCTGGACTGTTTTAAGGACACTGCCACAGCAGGCGGAACTGTGGGCTGTGGGCTGTGGGCTCCTGCAGCCCCCTGGGTGCCTCTGTCAGAACACACAGAGCTCTCCTGAAACTTTCTGGGGTTTGTGTGAATTCTCCTCTGGACTGTACACTTAAGTACAGGATCAGCCTTATATTTATTCATCAGTGCAATTCTCTTTGTTCAACTCAACTCAGTGCAAATGTGGCCACTCTGACTTCCTGTCGCCATCTTCTATTGCCTTTCCTTCTTTCTTATTTTAAAATGTTTATTGGGGAATATTGGGGAACAGGGTGTTTCTCCAGGACCCATCAGCTCCAAGTAGTTGTCCTTCAATTTAGTTGTGGAGGGAGCAGCTCAGCTCCAAGTCCACTTGCTGTTTTCAATCTTTAGTTGCAGGGGGCACAGCCCACCATCCCATGTGGGAATTGAACTGACAACCTTGTTGTTGAGAGCCTGCGCTCTAACCAACTGAGCCATGCGGCCTCCTGCTCGATTGCCTTTTGTATCTGCTGTCATTAGGAGAGACTTTCTAAATATTTCCTGGATGTACCTCTTTTTATACTCAAAAGACACAGTGTCTTTCTAGGGTGCTATAATTTGGCTAATAAATCACATGTCCCTCCCCACCCTCCATCATCCCACTTAACCCCTTCCTGGTTTCCTCAGTTTGATCTTGTCCTTTCAGCTTTTGTCTTTTTCGAGTGGAAAGCACCCTCGTTTTGTCTACCATTCATTGCCATCTCTTAAATTCCCTCTCTTGGGTACTCTTTTGTATTTCTCTAATTCTAACAGCAAAATTGCAGGCCTAGGTTGTAAAAGCATATACTTTCCTTCTTTATCTCCATATGGTCAGGTGGATTTTTCTTACTATCAGCACTTTTGGTTGAAAGACCTGAAAACTGAGTTTGCCCTTTCCCAAGATTCTCTTTTTGGCTTGTAGAGAACCAATTGAAGCGCTTAACCATCTGGACACAGGAATTTTCTGGCTTGCTGCTATTGTTTTTTCATTCAGTAAATATTTGCAGACTTCCTTCTTCATGCAAGACAGTATCCTAGGTGCTGGGGATAGAAGAAGAAGACACAGGTCCTGTCCAGAAGGGGCTTGCAGGCTGGTGCAGAACACCGATGTGACACTCTGTTCGATACTAGTTTGAGGAGGGTAGAGTTGGAGGAGGATTGTATGGGATGCTCATCCCACACCAGAGAATGGACCACCTAATTCAGCAAGGGAGGGAGAGTCAGGGCAAGTGTCACCAAGATGTCTGAGTTGAACTGAATTCTGAAGCATGAAAAGGTGTTCACCAGGTAAAGTCAACCAGGGCTTTTGCGGTGGATGGAGCAACAGGCTAAGGCTCATAAGTCTGAGATGGTTGACTTTGTCCCATCTGTTTATGAACCTTGTCAGATCCGATCATCTTGCCTTTATGTACTGTTTGCCAGCTTTACAAGCAGAACATGCCTTGAATGGGTTATCAGCAAAGGTCAAGCCTGTATGGCTGTTGTGAGGGGCTGGTGGTCTGGGGTAGGGAAGGGTGAGTCATTTGAAAGTTTTGTGTGCTGAGAGAAGACTCTTAAAGGAGCCCTGGGGTTTTTTTGTGGAGGAGAAAGTGCTTAAAAGCACATTATGCAGCCAGCGGTGAGCCAGTAAATGGTTGCATTGGGGCCAATACTGGGACATTTTGGCAGCCCTCTTTATTGGGCTTGGGGCTCTCTAGCTATCCAATATCTTTGTGACTCTCCTTATGAATGCCCATGAAGGGTTAGGGTGAAAATATAGAGCTTTTAAGCATTTTAATGTGATTTCAATTGCATTTTAATTTTTAATAAAACTTTTAATAAAGTTCTGCTTTAAGAGACACAGGGATCAAAAGATTCCTTTTAATAGGGAGTCCAATATATTACAGTACTGGGAGATAGATGGGTTTAACAAGACTCTGGTACATCTCTTTCAAGTAAATGCAATAAATCGTGCTGTTGGAATGGGAAAAAAGGGAAGGTGCATACATGCATGCATATATCTTTTTATTTTTCTGTGTAGTCAGTAATTTCACTCTTTGGAAGTAATTGCTAGGCTTTTGGCATCTTTGACTAATACCCTTCTCATATGATAGCTACACTGTTCCAAAGACAGTACAGACATCTGAGCCAAATATTTTTCTGTTTCGTTTGCAAGAAATTGAACTGACAGATATACCTGTCTATTTTGGTTCCAAGAAAATGTCTTGTTAGAAATGTGTGAAAATATATTATATGACAGTCGCTGAAAATGTCTCAGATGCAGCAATAAATTGATTGTGGTTTTTGGACCAGATGTGCACCATGTTTAGAATTTATTGTGCTTCTCCATATTCTAGCTTAGTGCTTAAATAAATAGAAAGAAATACTCTGCTTTTCAATGAAACCCCTTATGTGAATGGTTGGCATTTTTTCCCACTTAGTGATAGGAAATTATAGGAATCATGCAAATTGGAGATATTCACTCTCCTCACACCCACTATGTAGCTGATAGGACTCAAACTAAGGGCCTGTTGTTTTGTTCTGACTCCTGAGGTTAAGAGTGAGACTTACCCAGCAAACGCCCACAGCTTAACTGTGCAGCACTTTTGTGCTCATATAGAAACTAGAGAAATGCACTTCTTATCTGATCATAGTATTTAAGTCCCTGCCTGTGATTTAATGTGTGATAGGACCTGACCAGAACTCTGTTAGTTAAAAAGGCTGAAGGAGACATCTTTTTATTGCATATTCTTGCATGACTCAACTTAGTCTTTGCTGAAGGTGTGAGAAACAGGACATTTGTTTTCCTATGTGTTCAATAAAATATTGTTCTAAGCATAGAAATGGTCCGTGTGTCATGACTAGCCTTTTTTTTAAATGCTATCTCATTTTCCATTTCAATTCTAGCAGCACATGGTCTTGAATGGTTAGAGATCCGACTCATTTCCTTGCCAACTGAGATTACGTTTCCCAGTTTTTGTTAATTCTGAGCACTTCAACAATTGCTACTGATCATTTCCCGCATTAGTGTGCTAGGCATTCCATGGACCTGGGAACCGGTGGAGGGTATGGTCTTGCCCTTGGGAAAGCAGTAAGACAGTTCATGAAGTGCGAGAAGGCCGGGCGCTTCACAGAGGAGACCTCATTTAACAGTCACGGTCAACCACAAAGTGGCAGGGGGGAATGGGGGATGGGGATGTTGATGTCTACATTTTACAAACAATGAAATGGACTCCCTCCCTCCCTCACGTAGCTCAGAAATTAGGCTCCAGAGCCAAGAAGCTGCTTAACTGCAGGGCCCACGCCCTCCCTTCAGCCTCCTGTCTGGCTGCATGGAGAGGCAAAGCATGACAATGAACACAAGGTTACAGAAAATTTGAATAAAGGCTACCACAGATTCTATAGCATTAAAATCCCACGCAGGTAGGGAAGACTCACTGCACACCTGAGTCAGTGAGCGCTTCCTGGAGGAGCAGCTGAGCTGTGTTTGGAAGCTGGGAAGGAGGGCAGACATCATAGGTGCAGAGGCACTGAGGAGATGAACTTGTGGCATGGACAGGCCCCTTAGATGGGCAGGCACAGACTGTGGGGCTGGGGTGCAGTGGGAAAGCAGGGGAAAGTAGGGTGGGGGCAGACGATGGAGGATCCTCGATGCCTAATTGTGGCGTTTAGAGCCTTGTGAAACACCGTGTGTGTGTGTGTGTGTGTGTGTGTGTGTGTGTGTGTACGTGCTTGCCAGAAAAGGTTTTTGAATGTGGTGGAAAAGTGCCATGTAATTAAAAGTTTCAACATTTGGGGGCTATACAATGTTGAATTTTCCCTTTACACCAAGAAAAAGTGGTGTTTTAATAATGAGAAGAATGTCACGTTTCTTTTTCCCATCAGGGAATAAAATAAGTCAATCTCTGCTGAACTGAAAGTGTCTGAGAATTGTTGGCAAAATGAACAGATTCCCTTTGAGTCGGGGTGAGAGAAGGAGGAAATGGGGGAGGGGCAGTGAGGGAGGGCGCAGGACTAGAGTACAGACCACCGCAGTCCGGCAGTTTCTCTGATTTTCTGGAGATGCCTGGAAACTAAGAGGCCATTAAAAATATAAAGAAAAGAAAATCCAGAGGGGAAGCCTGATGAGCCCAGGGAACAGGCAGCTCAGCTCTTTGGAGCTGGAGTAAGACCTGGCATTTGGGAGGGGTGTATCTTCTCTTCCAGAGAGGATAACTTTCTAAATGTTTCCAGCGAGTACTGTGTATGTCAGGCATTGCAGCATAAAGCATGAAGGCATAAAGTGAAATCTCCCCTCTTTTCTCCTTTTCGTTTATAAGGAGATACAGAATAATATTTTATACAATTTTAAAAGTGATTATGACATGTGATATGATGTAATTTTATGATTAGGCAGAAGAAAAAAATCTAAGATGTAAGGGGTGATGTAAGAATCCTTTCTTTTTGTTGTTATCACGATGCCTGTCTATTGATAAGAACCTTGGTTCAAACATGGAATCTAAATGTAAGGAAAAGGTGTACACTAAATTCACACCTGCATTTTTCTGGTGGTTTGAAAGGAAGTAAGGAATTTTGTCAAGTGTTTGAGAAATTGATATGAAATTTTCAGTGTGTACAACATAATCATTTATGTGGCAGAAGATTGCCTGGATTGCTGGATTCTGGATGCTGGGGATACAAAAAGGAACTCCAGGGAGCTTACAATCCATTGAGGGAGGCAGAGAAATGTGTATACAAAGTGAATGGTGCTACAATATGCAAAAAATGGTGGGACTATAGAAGAGGAGTGACCCTCATGTACTGGGTAGATTACGGAAGGCACTATGGAGACGGTGACAGTTGAGTGGGTTTTGCAGTATTGATAGGAGTTCATATGGAGAAGAGAGAGGTGAATAAAGGAGAATGGTAAAGGGCATCATAAACAGAAATATATGAAATAAAAACTCAAGCATATTAAAGTGTACCACCTACTTAGAGAACTAATAGGCCAACAGGGGTGGTGTGTAACACATGGGAAAGAAAGAAGAATAAGAAATGGAGTTGTGAGGATAGATTAGAGACAGATGGCAACAAACTTAAATACCTTGCTAAGAAGTTTGAACATTATTCCTTAGACTAATGTTTCTCAAGGTTTTGTTTTGTTTATTTTGTGTGTGTGTGTTTTTCTTTTCTTCTTTTTTGAAATATTAGTCCTGCAAGATGCCCCAGAAGAAAAGGGTTCTATGGTCATAAGTTTGGGAGAAATGCTGTAAATACGCATTCTTCCTCTTGGATATGCACAATATTTTCACTACTCTAATGCAGTGGGCATTGTAAAAGCCCCGAGAATTTCTGAAAAACATCAACACCATAACCAAATTATTTAACTTTGTATTACCCATTGCTTCCCACATTTATGTTACTGCAACTTCCCCTTTTCATGTAATGCTGCCTCAGATTCCCTGAAACGAGTATTTCCCTAACTGAGATTGGGAAATGTCACTGGGAACCACTGAGTTTTTTAGCAGGAGGGGAATTTAATCTGGAATGCATTGAAGGAAAGGAACTGGTGCCAGTGTGGAGGCTGGCAGGGTGGTAGACCCAGAGCTGGTACAGAACACAGAAAACTGCACCTAATGCTGGTGAGTTCTCTGTAATACAATGTACTTTGTGTTGTAACTTCCATTTCCTCCACTGACCTGTGAATTCCCTGTCTTGGTTCTTTTGTGTTCCATGCCCAACACAAAGCAGATTCTCAAAATCTATGTTGAATGAATCAACATAAAATGAATGAGCTACCGCAGTTGTTTGATTAAGAGATCTTAATGAAGGTATGAGCCTCTTAGGGAAGCTTAGAAAAGGGAAGATTCTTTGGGGCTAGCAAATAAGTAAAAGCAAATGCCTAACAGGTTTAGACACAGCTCTTACTTTTGTTATTGACTCTGAGAGAGCGTACGACCCATTTTTATATTTTTATTAAATGTGGTATTTCATGTGGATGTGTCTTCTGTAAAACGCCAATAAGTTCTTTTGTTCATGTTGAAATGGTTTTCTTACTGTTATTAGAAAATAAAATATAAGAGAGAAACTGTTATTTAATATATTTATCAAGATGGAGAAAAGTGTTAGGGAAGATAAATTCTGAGACTTTTGGTGAGGACTGGCAGTTATTTTAGTAGGTAAAGAAAACGTTTTCTTTTTTTATGATAAAACATCATTTTAAATTTATTTTTTATTTTGGTATAGTTGATAAACAATCTTATGTTGGTTATATTAGTTTCAGGTGTACAATATAGTGGTTCAACATTTCTGAAAATTTCTTATTGGGGAATATTGGGGAACAGTGTGTTTCTCCAGGGCCCATCAGTTCCAAGTCGTTGTCCTTCAATCTACTTGTGGAGGGCACAGCCCAGCTTCAAGTCCAGTTCAATCTTTAGTTGCAGGGGGCGCAGCCCACCATCCCATGTGGGAATTCAACCAGCAACCTTGTTGTTGAGAGCACACACTCTAACCAATTGAGCCACCTGCCGCCCCAATAATTTGATTCAACATTTTCATAACTTACAATGTGATCAGTCCACTAATTCTAGTAATCATCTATCATCATGTAAACCTATCACAATGTTATTGACTATATTCCCCTTCCCTTTTTCACCTATCCCTCCACCCCCTCTCTTCAGGTAACCATCCCTTTGGTCTCTGTATCTATGAGTCTGTTTTTGTTTTGTTTGTTTTAGATTTTACATATAAGTGAAACCTTATAATATTTTCTCTGTTTGATTTATTTCACATAGAATAGAGCTATTCATGCTGTTGCAAATGGGAAGATTTCATTTTTTTTATTTCCTCATAATATTCCATTGTGTACACACACACACACACACACACACACACACATTATATATGTGTAATACACATATATAATATATATACATATACATATATATGTATATGTTCCATTTTCTTTTCTTTTTTTTCAAAATTTTGGGGTGACAGTTGTTAGTGACATTACATAGAATTCAGGTGTACAATTCTGTATTACATCATCTATAAATCTCATTGTGTGTTCACCACCCACAGTCAGTTCTCCTTCCATCACCATATATTTGATCCCCCTTACCTCATCTCCCTCCCCCCACCCCCCTTACCTTCTGGTAACCACTAAACTATTGTCTGTGTCTATGAGTTTTTGTTTCTCATTTGTTTGTCTTGTTCTTTTGTTGTTTTTGGTTTATATATCACGTGTCAGTGAAATCATAGGGTTCTCTGCTTTTTATGTCTCACTTATTTCACTTAGCATTATACTCTCAAGGTCCATCCATGTTGTCCCAAATGTTCCTATATCATCTTTTCTTACTGCCGAAAGTATTCCATTGTGAATATATACCACAACTTCTTTATCCATTCATCTATCGAAGGACATTTTGGTTGTTTCCATGTCTTGGCCACCATAAACAGAGCTGCAATGAACATTGGAGCACACGTGTCTTTATGTATAAATGTTTTCAAATTCTTTGGGTAGATACCCAGGAGAAGGATTGCTGGGTCATATGGTAATTCTATTCGTAATTTTTTAAAATTTATTTATTGAGGTGACAATTGTTATGGATCTTGAGAGTATAATGCTAAGTAAAATAAGTCAGACAGAAAAAGCAGAGAACCCTATGATTTCACTGATACGTGGTATATAAACCAAAAACAAGAAACAAAATCTCATAGACACAGACAATAGTTTAGTGGTTACCAGAGGGTAAAGGGGGTGGGGGGAGTGAGATGAGGGTAAGGGGGATCAAATATATGGTGATGGAAGGAGAACTGACTGTGGGTGGTGAACACACAATGGGATTTATAGATGATGTAATACAGAATTGTACACCTGAAATTATGTAATTTCGTTAACAATATTCGTAATTTTTTGAGGAACCTCCACACTGCCTTCCATAATGGCTGCACCAGTCTGCATTCCCACCAACAGTGGATGAGGGTTCCTTTTTCTCCACAGCCTCTCCAACACTTGTTACTATTTGTCTTGTTGATGATAGCCATTCTGACTGGGGTGAGGCGATATCTCATTGTGGTTTTTATTTGCATTTCTCTGATGATTAGTGATGTTGAGCATTTTTTCATATGTCTATTTGCCATTTGTATGTCCTCTTTGGAGAAATGTCTCTTCAGGTCCTCTGCCCATTTTTCAATTGGGTTGTTTGTTTTTTTGTTGTTGACTTTCATGAGTTCCTTGTATATTTTGGATATTAGCCCCTTATCGGAGGCACTGTTTGCAAAAATCTTCTCCCATTCAGTTGGTTCTCTCTTTATTTTGTCGATCGTTTCTTTTGCTGTACAGAAGCTTTTAAGTTTCATATAGTCCCATTCATTTATTTTAGTTTTTACTTCCATTGCCTTTGGAGTCAAATTCATAAAATGCTCTTTGAACCGAAGTTTAGTACCTATGTTTTCTTCTACGCAGTTTATAGTGTCAGGCCTTATGCTTAAGTCTTTGATCCATTTTGAATTAATTTTGGTACATGGTAACAGATAGCAGTCCAGTTTCATTCTTTTGCACGTGGCTATCCAATTCTCCCAGCACCATTTATTGAAGAGGCTGTCTTTCCTCCATTGTATGTTTTTAGCTTGTTTGTCAAAAATTATCTGTCCATATTTATGTGGTTTTATTTCTGGGTTCTCAATTCTATTCCATTGGGCTGTGTGTCTGTTTGTCTGCCAATACCATACTGTTTTGATTATTGTAACCCTCTAGTACAAGCTAAAGTCAGGGAGTGCGATACCTCCAGTATTGTTCTTTTTTCTTAAGATTGCTTTGGCTATTCGGGGTCTTTTGTGGTTCCAAACAAATATGATGATTTTTTGTTCTATTTCTTTAAAAAATGCCATTGGGATTTTGATGGGGATTGCATTAAATCTGTATATTGCTTTGGGTAATATGGCCATTTTAACTATGTTGATTCTTCCAATCCATGAGCACGGAATGTCTTCCCATTTCTTTGTGCCTTCTTCAATTTCTTTCAAAAATGTCTTACAGTTTTCAGCATATAAATCCTTCACATCCTTGGTTAAGTTTATTCCTAGGTATTTTATTCTTTTTGCTGCAATTGCAAAGGGAATTGTTTTTTGTATCTCTTTTTCTGAGATTTTGTTGTTGGTATATAGGAATGCAATGGACTTTTGTACGTTGATTTTGTAGCCAGCAACTTGACTGTCTTCGTTGATTGTTTCTAACAGCTTTTTGGTGGAGTATTTAGGGTTTTCTATATATAGCATCATGTCATCTGCAAAGAGTGACAATTTAACTTCTTCATTCCTATTTTGGATGCCTTTGATGTCTTTCTCTTGCCTGATGGCTCTGGCAAGGACAGCCAACACTATGTTGAAAAGCAGAGGTGATAGGGGACAGCCCTGTCGTGCTCCTGAACATAGAGCAAAGGGATTCAGTTTTTCACCATTAATTATGAGATTAGCTGAGGGCCTGTCATAGATGGCCTTTATTATGTTAAGGTATTTTCCTTCTATACCTATTTTATTAAGTGTTATAATCATAAATGGATGTGGTATCTTGTCAAATGCTTTTTCTGCATCAATTGATATAATCATATGATTTTTGTCCTTTATTTTGTTTATGTGATGTATCACATTGATGGATTTGCGGATGTTGAACCATCCTTGTGCCCTGGGGATGAACCTCACTTGGTCATGATGAATAATCTTTTTAATGCATTGTTGTATTCGATTTGCTAGAATTTTGTTTAGGATTTTTGCATCATATTCATCAGAGATATTAGTCTTTAGTTTTCTTTTTTTATGTTGTCCTTACCAGGTTTTGGTAGCAGGGTAATGTTGGCCTCATAAAATGAGTTAGGGAGTACTGTCTCTTCTTCAATTTTTTGGAAGAGTTTGAGCAGGATTGGTATTAGATCCTCTTTGAAGGTTTGGTAGAATTCACTAGTGAAGCCATCTGGTCCCGGACTTTTACTTTTGGGAAGGTTTTGGATGACTGATTCAATTTTGTTACTGATGATCGGTCTGTTTAGATTTTCCAGTTCTTCATGGTTCAGCCTTGGAAGGCTGTATGTTTCTAAGGATGTCCATTTCTTCTAGGTTATTGAATTTGGTGGCATATAGTCCTTCATAGTATTCTTGCATGATCCTTTGTACTTCTGTGGTGTCCATGATAACTTCCTTTTTCATTTTTGATTTTGTTAATTAGTGTCTTCTCTCTTTTTATCTTAGGGAGTCTAGCCAAGGGTTTGTCAATTTTGTTAATCTTTTCAAAGAACCAGCTCTTTGGCACATTACTTTTTTCTATTGTCTTTTTGTTCTCTATTTCATTGAGCTCTGCTCTGATTTTTGTTATTTCCTTTCTTCTGCTGACCTTGGGTTTCACTTGTTCTTTTTTTCTAGTTCTTTAAGGTGTAAACTGAGGTTATTTATTTGGGATTTTTTTCTTATTTCTTGAGATAGGCCTGTAATGATATAAATTTCCCTCTTAAAACTGCTTTTGCTGCATCCCAAAAATTTTGTTAGGATGTATTTTCATTGTCATTTGTTTCTATATATCTTTTGATCACTGCTCTAATTTCTTCTTTGACTCAGTCGTTCTTTAAAAGTATATTGTTTAATCTCCATGTATTTGTGTTTTTTCCTGCTTTCTTTTCGCAGTTGATATCCAATTTCAAAGCCTTGTGATCTTAGAATTGCTTGGTATGATTTCAATCTTCTTAAATTTTCTCAGGCTGATTTTACGTCCTAATATATGGTCTATCCTTGAGAATGTTCCATGTACACTCGAAAAGAATGTAAAGTCTGATGTTTTAGGATGAAGTGCTCCATATATGTCAATTATGTCCATTTCATCTAATGTGTCATTTAGGGCTGCGATTTCGTTATTTATTTTCTGTTTGGATGATCTATCCATAGCTGTCAATGATGTATTTAAGTTCCCTAGAATAATTGTGTTTTGGTCAATTTCTTCCTTTAGTTCTGTTAGCAGTTGCTTGGTATATTTTGGTTCTCCCTGATTGGGGGCATAAATATTGATGACTGTTATGTCTTCTTGTTGTATAGTCCCCTTTACCATTATGAAATGTCCATCTTTGTCTCTTGTTATCTTTTTCACCCTGAAGTCTGTTTCATCTGATATCATTATGGCTACACCTGATTTTCTCTGGGTACCATTTGCTTGGAGTGTCAATTTCCACCCTTTCACTTTGAGTCTATGCTTGTCCTTGTAGCTGAGATGTGTCTCTTGGAGATAGCATATGGTTGGGTTTATTTTTTTGATCCAATCTGCTACTCTGTGCCTTTTGATTGGTGAGTTCAGTCCATTTACATTTACGGTGATTATTGATATGTGAGGATTTCCTGTCATTCTATCTTTAGTTTTCGAGTAAGGCTGTATCTCCATTGTTTCTTTGCCTTTTTGTTGTCCGTAATTTTGTGTGGTGGTATTCTATGATGTTTCCCTCTGTTTCTTCTTTTATTACAGTATGTATTTCAGTTTGGATTTTTTTTTTTGAGTGGTTACTCTTAAGTTTATGTAAAAGAAAGTGTGATATTTAGAGTATTCCATTTTCTTCAACACGTTTACTTTCTCCATTCCCATATTCCGGTTCAGGCCTTTACTCTCCGCCTTTTTATGTTGCCACAAATTGTCCCTGTTGATGGTGGTCGAATAGCCTCCTTTAGTATTTCTTGCAGTGCAGGTCGTGTATTAGAAAATTTCCTCAGCTTCTGTATGTCTGCAAAGGTCTTTATTCCTCCTTCATATCTAAAGGATATCTTTGCTGGATGTATTATTCTTGGCTCATAATTTCTCTTTTTCAATAGTTTGAATATTTGGTTCCACTCCCTCCTTGCTTGTAGAGTTTCTGCTGAAAAATCTGATGATAGTCTAATGGGCTTTCCTTTGTAGGTTACCGTCTTCTTTTCCCTGGCTGCCTTGAGGATTCTTTCTTTGTCATTGATTTTAGACAGCTTCAATACAATGTGCCTTGGAGAAGGCCTGTTGGGATTGAGGTAATTAGGTGTTCTATTTGCTTCTTGGATTCGAGGATCCAGTTCTGTCCACAAGTTTGGGAAGTTTTCATCAACAATTTGTTTGACTATATCCTCTGTTCCCTTCTCTCTTTCTTCTCCTTCTGATATGCCCATTATTCTATGTTGCTCTTTTTGATAGAGTCAGAAAGTTCTTGTAGAGTTCTTTCTTTTCTTTTAAGTCAATCTGTGTAATTTCCAGGTTTCTATGTTCGATGTCACTGATTCTTTCGTCCATCTGGTCAACTCTACTACCTAAGCTGGTTATTTCATTCTTAATGTCTTCTATTGAGTTCTTAATCTCTAGAAATTCCATTTAGTTGTTTTTTAAAATTTCAATCTCTTTCGTAAAATCCTCATGTTGTTCTTTGATTGCGTTTCTGAGTTCATTAAATTGCCTTTCTGTGTTTTCTTGCATCTCGTTGAGTTGTTTCAGAACTGCAATTTTGAATTCTCTGTCATTTAAGTCACATATTTCCATATCCTGAAGTTCTTTTTCTGGAGACTTTTCACTTTCTTTCTGAGCTGTCTCTTTGCCTTCGTTATTCATGGCAATTACTGATTTATTATTTATCTTCCTAGACATCCACAGGAGTGGCTTCTGCAACAGGCTGATAGGAAGAGGTCTTTCTTTTGTTTTCCAATACTTGTTGGTAGAATGTTTTATTTTCTCTTTGACTGAAGCCTTTTCTTTCCTCTCTCACACAGTAGTGCTATGTTTTCTCTGCATTATTCCAGCTTCTCACACAATGGGGGGATTCCCTGGGAGACGGGCTTCTCCTCTGCTAACAGTTCACCTGGGTCATAGGGTGCCACATCCCTGTGGAGATGCGGAGAGCTTTTGATATTCCAAAGCTCTTTCTGCACCAGATTCAGAGCCCTTATGTTTCAGCAGTTCTGTTTACTCCTGCAGGTATCCACCCAGATAGGTGGGGCCAGAGGCGGGGTGAGTTGTGAGAGGTGGCCCAGAGCAATGGCGGCGACCACCATAGCCGGTCCCTCTTCCACAGCTCCCTCCCCTTTGCCTGAACTAGTTGCACTGCGAATCTGTGTCTGCGGTCCACAGTTCTCAGAACAGCAAATATTCTGTTCTTTTGATCTGACACTGCTACTGTTCTGCTTCTAGCACGGGGTAGGTGGGGGCAGGGCGAGCTCTGGTAGGGTAGGGAGGGAGCGGCTAGTCTCAGTGCCTAAGGCCTCCATTCTCTGCTCGGCAGTGAGGGCTTAAACCACCGTTTTCAGTCTTCTTCCCTCAGTCTTTTCTCCGAGGTCTCTACCGTGAGCGTTGGGTTCAGCCGTGTTATATGCTGCCCCCTCAGCCGTATGGGTCATAAGCGGAGCCCTAGCAGTCCGAGTTCTTCCCTCTCTCGCAGCTGCGGTAGTTCCAGGATGCAGCGAGCTCGGAGCACTGAGCTAGGTCTGTGTACCTCGCCCACGCGGCTCCGTCTCCACATTTCTCCCTTCCCCACCCCCCACTTGTGGGATTCGCCCACCTTTTTGTGAATTCAGTAGTGGGCCTCTTTGTCTTGCCTGTCTGCTGTGCAGGGAGTCCTATGTGGAGTTATTGTTGTTCAATTAGTTGTAAATTCTAGGGGAGCTTTACAGAGGCTCACCTCACGCCGCGATTTTGATCTTCATTTTCTTTATCCATTCATCTTCAATGGACCCTATGTTGCTTTCATGTCTTGTTTACTATAAATAATACTGCAGTAAACATAGGAGTGCATATATCTTTTGAATTAGTGTTTTTCTTTTCTTTGGAATAAATACTCAGAAGTGGAATTTCTGTGTCATATGATATATCTATTTTTAGTTTTTTGAGGACTCTCCATACTGTTTTCTATAGGGACTGCACAAGTTTTCAGTTCCACCAACAGTGCACAAGGGTTCTCATTTCTGTACATCCTCAGCAACACATGTTATTTGTTGACTTTGTTTTTTGCTCCCCCACCCCAGTTTTTAAGCCATTGTTTCTCAGTCTAGTGTAGGGCTCCGTTCTCTGGCCCATGCTGGTATTATGAGTCTTGCGCTCCACCTGGCTGAGGCAGTCAGTAGCTCACGATTGCCTGCCACACACCGGCCACTGGCCACTCACCGTAGCACATTTTAGCCCATGGCAGCAAAGAGCAGCTTACACTGACCTCCAGCTGGTTCACGGCAGTCCAGCTCCAGGGAGAGCCTTTGTTCACAGTCTTAGCTGTAGAAGGTGCAGCTCATTGGCCCATGTGGGAATCCAACTGATGGCCTTTGGTGTTTTGAGTATGGCGCTCCAACCACCTGAGCCACCAGGCGGCCCCTGACTTTTCCGTAATAGCCATTCTGACTAGTGTGAGGTGGTATCTTGTAGTTTTGTTTTGCATTTCTCTGATGGTTAGTGATATTGAGCATCTTTTCATATGTCTGTTGACCATCTGTATGTATTCTTTGCAGAAATGTCTTTTCATGTCTTCTGCCTATTTTTCTGTCAGATTGTTTAGTTTTTGTTATTGAGTTTTATGAGTTTCTTATGTATTTTGGCTATCAACCTCTTATTGGATATATAATTTGCAAATATATTCTCCCATTCAGTTGTCTTTGTGTTCTGTTGAAGGTTTTCTTTTCTGTGCAGAAGCATTTAGTTTGATGCAGTCTTATTGTTTATTTTTGCTTTTGTTTCCCTTGATTGAGGGGACATACACAACAAGATATTGCTCAGACTGATGTCATATAGTTTACTTCCCATGTTTTCTTCTAGAAGTTTTATGGTTTCAGACTGTACATTTAAATCAAGGACCTATTTAGTTTATTTTTGTATATGGTATAAGGGAGTGGTCCAGTTTCTCTCTCTCTCTCTCTCTCTCTCTCTTGAATGTATCTGTCTGTTTTACCCAACACCACTTGTTGAAGAGACCTGTCATATTTTTACCTTCTTTGTCATATGGTCATATTGATTATATAAACCAGGAGTTTATATTTGGGCTCTATATTCTGTTCCATTGATTTTTGTGTGTCTGTTTTTATGCCAGTACCATACTGTTTTGAATATTATAGCTTTGTAGTATAGCTTCAGATCAGGAAGCATGATACTTCCAACTTTGTTCTTCTTTCTCAAGATTGCTTTGGCTATTTGGGGTCATTTTTAGTTCCATATACATTTTAGGATTATTTTTTTGAGTTCTGTGAAGAATGATAATTTTTTTAATAGAAATTGCATTGAATTTGTAAATTGCTTTAGGTAGTGTGATCATTTTAACAATATTAATTCTTCCAATCAATGAGCATGTTATATCCTTCCATTTTATTTGTGTCCACTTCTGTTTCTTTAATGTCTTATAGGTTTCAGAGTACAAATTTTTTACCTCTTTGGTTAAGTTTAATCCTGAGTGTTTTATTTTTTTTTGATGCAATTGTAAATGGGATTGTTTTCTTCATTTCTCCTTCTAATTGTTTGTTATCAGTGTATAGGAATGTGACAGATTTCTGCATATTAATTTTTGTATCCTGCTACTTTACTGAATTCTTTTATTAATTTTTTGTGTGAATTCTTTAGGGTTTTCTATATATAGTATCGTGTCATCTGCAAATAGTGACAGTTTTACTTCTTCCTTTCCAATTTGGATGCCTTGTATTTCTTTTTCTTGTCTGATTGCTGTGGCTAAGACTTCCAGAACTATATTGAATAATAATGGTGAAAGTGGGCGTCCTTGTCTTGTTACTGATCTTAGAGGAAAAACTTTCAGCTTTTCACCATTGAGTATGATGTTACCTGTGAGCTTGTCATATATAGCCTTTATCAAGTTGAGGTAAGTTCCTTGTATACCCACTTTGTTGAGAGTTTTATAATAAATGGATGTTGAATTTTGTCAAATGCTTCTTCTGCATCTATTGCAACAATCATATGGTTATTATCCTTGGTTTTGGTGATGTGATGAATCACATTAATTGTTTTGAGGGTGTTGAACCACCCTTGAATCCCTGGTATAAATCCCACTTGATATGGTGTATAATCCTTTGAATGTACTGTTGAATTTGCTTTGCTGATATTTTGTTGAGAATTTTAGCATCTATGTTCATCAGGGATATTGCCCTGTTTTTTATTCTCAATCTCTCTCTCTCTCTCTCTCTCTCTCTCTCTCTCCCCGATTTTTGTAATGTTTTTGTCTGGTTTTGGTACCAGGGTAATTCTGGTCTTGTAGATTAAGTTTGGAAGTGTTCCTTTCTCTTCAATTTTTTTGGGAACAGTTTGAGAAGAATAGGTACTAATTCTTCTTTAAATGTTTGCTAGAATTCACCTTACAGCTGTTTGCTCCTGGGTTTTTGTTTTTTGATTATTGCTTCAATTTCATTGCTATTAATTGGACTATTCAGATTCCCTACTTCTTCCTGGTTTCATTGTGGAAGATTGTGTGTTTCTAAAATTTATCAATTTCTTTTAGATTGTCTTCAGCTTATAATTGTTCATAATATTCTTTAGTGATACCTTGTATTTCTGTGGTGTTGGTTGTAATCTCTCCCCTTTCATGTCTGATTTTATTTATTTGTGTCTCTCTCTTCTCCTTGAGTCTTGCTAGAAGTTTATCAATTTTGTTTATCCTTTCAAAGAATCAGCTCTTAGTTTCATTGATCATTTCTATTGTTTTCTGTTTTCTATTTCATTTACTTTCACTCTGATCTTTATTATTCCCTTCCTTCTACTTACTTTGGGTTTTGTTTGTTCCTCTTCTAGTTTCTTTACGTATAAACTTAGATTGTTTATTTGGGAATTTCCTGCTTCTTGAGATAAGCCTGTATAGCTATAAACTTTTCTGTTATAACTAACTTCTTTTGCTTCATCCCATAAATTTTGTAAGCTTGTGTTTTCTTTTTCATTTGTCTCAAGGTAGTTTTTGATTTCCTTTTTGATCCATTGGTCATTTAGAAGCATGCTATTTAATGTCTATATATTTGTGTGTTTTTTTCAATTTTTTCCTTCTGTAGCTGATTTCTAGTTTCATGCCATTGTGGTCAGAAAATATGCTTGATATGATTTCAATCTTCTTGAATTTATTGAGGCTTGTTTTGTGGCCTAGTATGTGATCTCTCCTGATCTATCTTGGAAAATGTTCCATGTGCACTTGAGAAAAATGTGTAATGAAAAATCTTCTTAATGTTTATCACAACTTGCCTAGAAAAGCTGAAACAGGGAAGGAAGACAAATGTCCCTTTACAATTTACTTTCTCCCAGACTTCACAATGTGAGACTTATAGTAAAGGTGACTCTTAAAGAAAACTAGATGAATGGTTCATCATACATCATCACTATCATCACATTTGAAATGGCAGCATCATAGAGTCATCATCTTAGCTGAAGGTGGGAGGTACCCACTGCAACTTGGCCATCATCACTTAGAGGAAATGGACAGTGAAATCAAGAGTTATGGCTAGAACAAAGCTTTATGAGTCTGTAGGGTCCTAATGCATTGTAGTGGGGGCAATATTTTCAAACAGCAACTGAGGATTTTTCTGGTGCAGATGGTCCCTGACTTACAATGGTTTGACTTACAATTTTTTTACTTTATAGTGGTGCAAAACTGACATGCATTTCGCGGAAACCGTACTTCGAATTTTGAAGTTTGAACTTTTCATGGGCTAGTGAGGTGCTGCATGATAACCTCTCTTGAAGCTGGGCATCAGCAGCAAGGTGACTTTGCCCAACTGCTATAGGCTAATGTAAGTGATCTAAGCATATTTAAGGTAGGTCAGGCTAACCTGTGATATTCAGTAGGTTAGATGTATTAAATACATTTTCAACGTACAATATTTTCAACTTATGAGGTTTATTGGGATGTAACCCTATACAGCTGAGGAGCATCTATATTTCCTTGGGTCACTTGGTTCTGGCTTCCATTCTGTAAACTAGACCAGTCTGGGTTTGTTGACTTAGGGAACAGAAGTCATAGAGCAAGCACAGGAAAAGAAGCCAAATCTTGGCTTTTGGGTTTGAAAATCCTACCTACCTCAGGCAAGAAGAGAACCTCAGAGCATAAACAGTAAATAGATGACTTCGAATACTGCAGCACTAAGGCCCGCTGCTCACCCAGAGCGGGACAAGATTCCACGGATCAGGAAGCATCAGGCAATTGTGTGGGCATATTTGGAAGCTTTTGTGTGGCTAATCCCCGAGAAAGAGAAATTGTACCCGGTCCTTATCCAGATCAAGCCCTGGAGAGATGTGACCACAGAGCCCCCAGGTAGATGTGTGGGAACTGGATGCAAAGAGGACTTACATCTTACTGGTGGTGCTCAGAGGAACAAATAGCTGTGTGGGGAGGAGGGCACTTGGGCAGCATCAGCTTCCTGTGACCTGGTGTGGAGGGAAGAATGATTCTCTGAGCCAAGTAGATGGGTTCTTAAATGGCCCCAGAATTTCTCTCAGCTCAGCATGGCATAGCGCAGTAAATGAATTCCTGGACACCCGAGAGAAGCAAAAGAGAAGCAAAAGCAGAAGCAGAGATGGGAGCATGGGCCAGGCAGATGTGAACTTGTTGGATGAGGACCAGGGCCAGTGGGCCAGGGGATATCTCAGCAGATGCAACCTTGGATAGCTAGTGATGATGACTGGGAGTTCTACGTCCACCATTTCCGTCCCTGCCTCCTTGGTACTACTTAACTTCCATCGAATCCTGAAATGTCTGGACTAAGCTTCTGCCACCCCTTCAGCCTGGGCTCTCAAAATAGAAATTCAGTTGTGGTATAGAAAAATAAAGTCACATTTCTTACACACATGTATCTGAGCGTGAGAGTCAAGCCTGCTTTTGGAACAATAAAGAAAAATTCCTTGATCCTTTCTTGATCAGACTTGACGGGTCTGATCAAGAATGGGCATTTCTCTGGCCTGCAAAGATCGGGATGCCCTTAAACTCAGGCGAATACAAAGGGGTTTGTTCAAAAGACACCCAAAAATCTCTTAGAAACCCAGGGCAGAAAATTATAGTTTGGTCCAAGGGAATTCTTGGAAAGTGGGAAATTAGGCTTTTTTTTCACTGTCTGTAAAGGGCTACATGAGCTCTTTCATCTCACCCTGTCTGCCCTTGCCCTCCCTCTTCATTCCTCCCTTCTTCTGCCATCCCGGTCTGACCAGTCTGTGATGTCCCAGCCCCAGGTTTCATGCCTGTCACTCCACTGAGACAGTTCCTTTGTGTCTCTCAATTCACTGTCCACACGGCAAGAACCTGTTTGGCTCCCTTTGGTCAAGTGTCTACTCCTAGTCTAATCACTGGCTGGCTCTTGGTGAAGAGTCACAAGCTATAGTTAGAGCAGTAGCGGTAGGGATGCCATACAGCACAACGGCAGGGGGCGCTTGTCAAATTGTACTCTATGAATGACACCCCCTGCATTTGTGTAGTGCACAACCCACATGGCCACCCAGATGTAGTGGTCCTGGCCAACAGCCTTGCTCTTCTTCTGTTTCACAAATGTAATAAAATGGTGGAACTTTTGGTTGTTGCTGTTTAACTTGAATGGAAATCTTCTGAAGGTACACTGAGTGGCCGTATGAATGCATGGAGCAGGATGAGGAGGGCTGACCTTGGCAATTGTGGATGTTTGTGATGATTAGAAGGAAGTTACCTTGTTCACTTGGGTGGTTCCCTTGTT
The DNA here is from genome assembly GCF_964194185.1 of Rhinolophus hipposideros. Lineage (NCBI taxonomy): Eukaryota > Metazoa > Chordata > Mammalia > Chiroptera > Rhinolophidae > Rhinolophus > Rhinolophus hipposideros. The sequence goes on from NC_138050.1 coordinate 19,696,494, forward strand.
AGTACAGAGGTTTAGAGGACAAGTTTTGATGTTCAACAGACCTGTGTTTAAATTTTAACTCTGCATATAAATTGTGACGTGGGGTCAGGTTATTTGATTTTTCTAAGTTTCAGTGTCTTCATCAATAAAGTCAGGATGATAATTTCTATCCTACAGGATTTTTCAAAGATAAAAGGAGTCAATGTATTTAAGGAATTTATGCCAGTATCCAGTGCTTTATAAGTGCCAATAAGTGCCAGATGTCCTCAGTTCTATTACAATTGATGATAAACCATATAAACTATGCAGTCATAAAATGTTGACCCATTATATGAAAAGCATTTATTTATCTGAATTCAAGGTAATTACTGTTGTGTTTGGTTAAAGTGTATGTGGTTAAAATCGCAATCACAATATTTTACCAAAATCGATATAGTAAATAGTTAGTGACAATTACAATGATGTTGATGATGATAATGAAGAAATAAACCTGGATAAAATTTCTCCTCAGGCTTGTGTGGTGTAGGTATGTTTGTACTATTAATATATCAGATTTTGATTTTATTTAAAAATCTTTGTCTTAATGGCTTTCCCTTATCGTCTTGACCTTATTGTGACATCTAGCAAGATGTGAGTTTTTTCAAGCTACATGTTTCATAAACAAAATATATGTTTATATTTGAATGTACCCAAACTGCTAGTTATGGGTATCTCTTTCTATAGCTCACTATTAATCACTCATGTCTTTGGGGTTAAATAGAAAACAATTTATGTTACAAAATAAAATCCTCCCTTAAAAATGTTTGTCCTGGGAGAAAGGAGGGAGGAAATCACAAACTGTTATTATTTTCCCTTAGATGGATCTAAATATTAACATTCCCTTAGCTTTAAAGATTATTTTTATGCCGCTCCTTTATAAACAATCGAAGTACATTAACTCTTCTGTTGTCTCGAGTTCTATCTAGAGCATACCCAAACAACTAAGCTAAAAAAAAAAAAAAAAAAAGAGAGAAAATCAATTCAGGTTATTTGACATCGTATGCAAAAAATGTTTGCGTAGCTTAAAGCGTTTTAAAAAGCACAGCATATAGTAAATTGATTTGAAAGTTTAAACACAGCCTAAAGATCCCTCACACAGGGGAGGTAGTTGTTTCTAGATCTCATTGCAAATGTATTAACTGCCGAAACTCCAGGAGGATAGCAGCCGCGGTGGCCACAAATCAGTAATGGTTTCAGAAGGAAGAACTGGAGAAGGAGGAAGAGGAGGAAGAATAAGATAGCTTGGTAATAACAGTAGGAGTAGTTGTAGTTATAATAATAAAAGTTAACACTGTGCAGACACTGTTCTAGGCACTGCCTATACAGTACCTCATTGAATTTTTACAGCAACCTTGGGAGACAGCACTATTATTTCTCTATTTTACAGAAGAGGAAACACTCTGAGAGGTGAAGTAACTAGTGGAGGAACCAAGATGTGAAGAACAGGAACAATGACTGATACTGATAAAATGTTGCCAGTTACTCAGCTATTGACATGCTTTCCCCACTGGTTTCTCAGGGGAGGTAGGCCGAGGAAGAAGCTGAACTTGGAAGCCTGCCTAATCAAATGACAGACAAGGGCCTGAGACCAGGGGTCCGAAGCCACAACTGCAATCTTGCCTTTCAGTTTGGATGTAGAAGTGGTGTCCTTTAGGTTTTGCTTGGGCTGATTTGTTGAGAGGGAGAGTTTTCTCAGCAATAGCCTTTTCCTCCAGGCAACACTCTCCCTGACAGCTGGCACTCCTTGACCAGTTTTCTTCTACTGCCTAGCCTGGAAAGCAGGTGATCTTCCTCTGAGGGGCCCTGATAGATCTTCACCCCCTCCACAGTAGGGGGTAAGGTAAGGGAGTCACTGGCCTCAGGCACAAAATTTAAGGGGACACCAACAATGCAATAATCAAGATAATATTTTAAAGCCATGTTTAAACTATGTAAATATTAAATATTTAAAATAAAAAATATTTTTAACAACCCACATCTGAACAAAATATCAATATTTAAAATAAAGGCAGGATGAGCATCGTCACCTGGTGCCCAGCCCCTGGATGGAGACCGGACAGGAGGGTGGGTCGGGCCTTCCACTCATGGCCACCCTGCTGTCCTCACCTCCACAGGGCCTTCTGGGCCTTCGTAACATTTGCTTCTCTGTCTGACTCTCTGTGCCACTGCACACTCAGGCCACCCTCACAATCACCACTATAGTCATCCGTTGCCCAGTCGCCTATAGCCAGGAGCCTATATAATGGTGCTTCTGCAGGCATCACCAAAACAGTATTTCTTCATTCAGTGCTATTTTTAAGAGGGAGGATGGCATTTTCCAATAATATGCTAAAAAAAAAAGTTAAGCCTCTTCCCTTTCCACCTTTTCTCTCCAAAACTCAGCTGAGGGAGTTGTTTAAAAAAAGACACAGTCAATGCGTTTCCAATTTTAGATCTGTGTCTTGGGCCACTCTTGGTTTCTCTTTTCTTATTTACTACTTGGGGTGTTAACTTAAGAAAACACTGGCGCTCTTGCTGGCACGTCAGCTGGGACACATGTGTTCTGCTGATCTCTCCCGAAGACACTGCGGAATTGTCCCATCCCACTGGCCTTGGGCTCTGAGGACTCAATCCAGCAGTCATGCTATTGAATATGAATATAGCTGCTTCCCATCCCGAAAGACACTTTATTTATTATTTTGAAAATATTTTCTTTGGGCTCCTTTAATCCTAGGGGACATTTACTTGATGAATAGCAAATAAGTTCCCTAACCAGACTGTTGTTATAAATATCCATGGCATTAATTCAAACCATTTGCATTGGAAACTTTTTTTTTTTTCCTGGAGGAAAAGGGGTGGCTGACTTAACCTCAACATTTGGGACATGATTTTCCCTAAAATAACCACAACATCCATCATTTTTTTTTTTTCCTGCTGGTGTGTCAATTTTTTAATGAGAGGCTGGGTCCTTTCAGTACCTTTGGTCTCCATAGTAACAATTTCATGTGTTTATTCTGGCTTACTGAAATAAAACACTGAGGAAAAGGTCAGTGACTCATTTTTGATTGGGGGTGACTCTAATTAGAGGATGATTATTTAAAAGTTGATCATGAACACAAAGATACTATGTGCTTAAAAATAAGATCCATGGCAAGCATTTTAAATGACAAAACTTAAAACTTTTAGATAGTCAGATGTTTCCAAACTCTGGCTGTTTCTTCACAGGTGCAGGTGTGAAGATTATTATTGTTTCATCCATGTATAACCAGCCTGGACTTCCTGCCGTTCCCTGCTGGTACTGGGAGCTGAGTAATGCATTAAGTAATGGACTTAAGTGTTTAGAATGACTAATGCAGTTATAGGAGTCTACGTGGCCCTATGGTCTGTGCATCTGAGATGAGCTGAATCAATACAATAAAGTGTTTCTGAGGTGGCTACTGGAGGGCCAGAAGAGGCAGGAGCATTGCTTGGGTCTCAGACTTTCCATCTCCTCTGTCACTTTGAGTTGTGCTTTGGATTTGCAAGAAGGCAGAAAGGGCCCGTAGTGCTTTAGGATTGTTGCCTGGGTTGCCATTGTTTCATCTCGTAGCTATCACACATCTCTCTCCTCATCTGTAAACTGGGAACAAAGCAGAATCTGCATCATAAGGTGTTTGAGGGGATTAAATGCAATCATGATGGCCATAGTGCTTAGTGAAGTGCAGGTTCTTAGTAAACACCAAATAAATGTGGGCTATTGTAACTACTTTCTACTTTCATTATTCATTCGATCAGCACTCTAGCCTTTGGATTGAGTTCCTTTGCTCCCAAAGGCATTGTTCAAAACTAATTTAAGCTCTGAGTGACAAGTGAAATGTCCACTTTAGAAGGCAAGAAATCAGTTGGAGCAAGTATGGATCTGTCAGTCTGTGAGGAATACTAGTCCCGCCACCTTAGGGCTCCATGAAGCTCAACTCTCTCATGTCTGACAGCCATGGGACTTTTGTCCTCTTGAGCCCAGGCTTGGGTGGACGGGCTCCCAGGATTAAGGACAATGCTCAGGTGGAGAACCTGCTCCTCACGCCCCAGCTGTGGTTGAATCTTGATCGGAATCTATAATATACAAATGTGAGAAATCTGAAAATGTCGAGCTTGTAGAACCAGAGAGTGGAACAGTGGTTGCCAGGTTCTGGGGGTGGGGGAAATGGGGAGATGTTGGTTAAAGGGTACAATCTTTCAGCAATAAGATGAATAAGTTCTGGGGATCTAATGTACAGCCTAGTGACTATAGTTAACAATACTGTATGTGTACTTGTAATTTGCTAAGAGGGATGATCTTAAGTGCTCTCACCACACACAAAACGGTAACTAGGTGGGGTGATGGGTGTATCAATGAACATAATTGTGGTAATGGTTTCACAGTGTATAAATCTATTAAATCATCATAACGTACATCAATACAGCCGGGGAAAATAACAAAGTGTAGAGAGATCCAGTCTTAACTGGTAAAATTGGAAATCAGCTGAATCCCCGTGACCCCCTATCAGTGACCTACCTTTGTATGATTCCATGAGACACAGGTGAGACCCATGTGGATGTGAATAGGTGGGCTTGCAGAGAAATTGCAGAGAAAAGCTAGTACCTTTTAGATAGAATTTTGGGTATTTGCATAAGGTATTTTTCTAGGTACTCTTGAAAATCTATGCCTTTGATGGCTCTCAGTAAACTCTAGACCCTGGAAGCCAGGCCTTTATCAGAGAACTTCACCCATACCCTTACTTAACAAATATTTATGGCTGTGATGTGTCAATCATGTGACTAGGACAGCTGTGAACATGAATGTCGTGATTGTCCAGTCTTGGAACTTATATTCTAAGTTGCAAAGATAGTACACAAGTAAAAAAAGAAAGAAAACAGTTGCAAATACTAACAAGGAAGGGAAAAGCATGTGCTAGAAAGCATTTGTGGGAGAGCTTTGACATTTCCCTATTGAGAGGAAGATTATGCCTTCTGCAGCTGGTAAGGACGGAGATAACGTTCTAGTTTCTTCCTCTTGGTAAAGACTATGGAACAATTCCTCCTCCTTAGGTGTCGATACCGGCTTGGTCTTTCTTCTTGGGCTGTGCAGTTGGACTGTGATCACTATTGCTGTTTTTATTTTAGTTGTGAATAATAATGCTGCTAGGGCCTGAGTCCCTGTTAAATGCTAAAATTACTATTTTTATCCTCATTGTCAGAAAACACAGCTCTGCAAACTGATTTGCTCACAAGCAGCTTTTTCTTTACAAAGCATCTCTTGGGTCTGGTGTTTTCAGAACACATTTTGGACAACAGTGTTTTATTTATTTATTTATTTATTTATTTATTTATTTATTTATTTATTTATTTATTTATTTTTAAATTAAAGTTTATTGGAGTGACAATGGTTAGTAAAGTTACATAGTTTCAAGTGTACCATTCTGTAGTACATCATCTATGTATCACATTGTGTGTTCACCACCCAGAGTCAGTTCTTCCAACACTATATATTTGATCCCATTTACCTTCCTCTACCACCTGCCTCCCCCTTTACTCTCTGGTAACCACTAAACTATTTTCTATATCTATAAGTTTTTGTTTCTTTGTTTGTTTGTCTTGTTCCTTTGTTGCTTACAGTTTTATATCCCATGTATCAGTGAAATCATATGGTTCTTGCCTTTTTCTGACTTATTTCGCTTAGCATAATAATCTCAAAATCTATCCATGTTGTTGCAAATGGCACTATTTCATCTTTTCTTATGGCAGGATAGTATTCCATTGTGTATATACACCTCATCTTCTTTATCCAATCATCTATCGAAGGACACTTGGGTTGAGGAAACAGTGTACTAGAAAATGTAGTTTGAATAGTCCTGTGTTATGCTCTTCTGAAGAACAGAGGTATGTCTCTGAAGAAACATTTTCCAGATAATGTATCTACACTTGTTGGCTAACCCAGGTGTTTGAATGCCTATAAGTTCACTATTTTAGCTCATCCACTAGGTTTCAGGCTCTGCCTATGATTCCTTGAGATTCAGAACCCAACTCCCACCCCATTTGTCGAAGTTGTTGCAGAGAAAACTAAAAAGAGCCCCCCAAAACAAAGCAAAACACAACAAAAACAACAGGTGTTTGATGGCAAACGTGTAAGTAGATTCCATCTTGAAGGTTAATGCAAAATAGATGGATATAAATCAGGCTTGTTTCTACAGATTACAAAAGGATAAAATGATATAGGAATTCCTTGGGGGGAATATTGTACATGTCAAAAAATGTGCTATGCTTCTCTTTTCCATTTTTAGACCACTGTAGTTCTCAAGAGCTTTTAAAAATTTTTTCTAAAACAATCATGCAATTCTTCGCTTGAAATATGTAAAAAGATTGTACGTATAGAGAGAATTTTTTTTTTTGCTCTAATTCAGTACTTTTAATTGAGGAAAGTATTCAGATATCCAGAGTTGGGAAGGCTTCAGAAGTGATCTAATCTAGTAATTAGACTAGTTTACATTATGGTCCTTTTAAGTATTTTTTATCGATATTAATTATTATTATTATTATTTTTTATTAGTTTCAGGTGTACAAGACAAGGTAATACTTAGACGTTCATCATTTATATCCCTCACACTGTGAACCCCCAAGAATTGTTTATACCTACATATCTGTTGAGCTGTCATGTCCGTCAGTAGAGAATGCAGTAGCCTGAATCCAGTTTATTGCTCCGAGGGTTTGCACAGTGTCCAGCTTCTCCTGACCATCCCTAACTCCGTGAAATCTAATCATCTGGTACCAAGTTTGAGTTATATATAGCCCCTTGGTAGCAGGTGGGAAGAAAAATTGTGATGCACTAGAAACTAATTTCGTGAAGTGTTTTGAAACATTTTTCTTTTTGTCCTTTGAAAATATTGAGAATTATGCCCAAAAGACAGTGTTTATACTTATGGTGAAGAATGACCAGATGGTTCTAGTAGAAGAAACCTCCTCTAGCATCTCTCTCTCTCTCTCTCTCCTATGGTTAAGATAACACAGCACCTAATACCTATCTCATTGAAAGTAAGGGATGTCCAGTTACTGGGTAGAGTTTAGAAAGTGGCTGTGCTTCAGAACAGTCAATTTGCCTCATGATTTTCATATACATTCTGGAAGACAATGCTTCTTCACAACTCATGGCACCAAGCAATAAATCCAGAAGAGATTACTGTGGTTGGGGGCCCACTTCCCAGACCCTAGCCCTATAATCCCCATTGCTCATGTTACTCCTTATTTAGTTCTTTCCGGCACCCTCCTCAAAGCAAACTCTCTTGCCCACATTTATTGGCACTCTTATTTTTGGGCTCTTTTTTCAAATGTGGAAGTAGTTCTTAAATTATCAGAATCAGTTGCAGAGCTTGTTAAAAATGCAAATGTTGCAATCTCTAGGGCAATCAATAAAAGAATAGTACAATAATATATAACTGTAAAAGCAGTGCTGCAATTCACCACTTAGTAATACTAATAGTCATGTTTGGAAAGTACTTTGTAATGTGCATGATGCTGTTGCATTATTTGAATATTTCCCTATTTCAGCATCCATGGGTCTCTCACTGCTCAAGTGCCTATTTGGTTATTAAACATAATGTCATAGACGTCCTTCATCATCTTCCCCTCTTGTATAATTACAGGAAACAACATTTAATAAACACACTAAAGTAATTATCCCTTTCCTGCCTCTGGCCTCTTCCCACTCAAGCCCTTCGTCCCCTTAGTTTCTGCTTATTTGTTCATTCATTTCTTTATTCAGTTCATTAAACATTTACTGTCTGCAAAGACTCAATCACTGGGCTAGGTACTCTATTATACTACCTTGAATTCTCACAAAACTCTGAAAGGTAGATATTCTTATAAATAAAAGCAGTGAGACTGAGAAGAGAAGTAGCTTTCCTGAAGTTTCACACAGCCACGCTGTGGTAGAGTCAGGATTTGAACTGGCACAAACAAATCTTTTCATTTTGCAGATGTTTTACTAGCTAGAGAGGCGTTTTCTGGTGACACTGCCAACTCTGCCGTGGGACGATAACCATGAAAAGTTCACTGGTGTCCCAGAAAAAAAAAAAAAAGAGGAGGGAAGAAAGCACAGAGCAAACACCCAACTTTATGAACTAATAAAAGTTGAAAATAACCTTGGAGTGTCTGATGTGGAAAACCTGTTTTTGATAACTGGTAGAGCATATGAGGTGACTTTCATTTTAATCGTACTGAATTTGCATAGAAAGCAAAGAGAAAATCCATCCCGTTTGACTGGAGATAAGAAATAAGGCTTTTAAGAAGAGTAAGTTCATTATAGATTTTAAGTGATTTTGGCAGTGTTTGTCAAAGTTTAACATGCACACAAATGACCAGGGGTCTTGTTACAAAATTCTGATTTTGTAGGTCTGGGTTGGGACCTGAGAATCTGTGTTTCCAACAAGTTCCTGGGTGATGCCCTGGACCACACTTTGAGAACCAAGGATATAATGTGCTTAGGAACTACCTGCTCCCTTACATAGTCTGGGTGTAAGGTGCTAGCCGAGGCTGACAGCTATGCTCCCAGGGTGTAGAATAAGGAGACTTGGAATTGAAGCTAATTCTCTTACTTTCTAGCTTTAATCAAGCCATTTAAACTCTCCAAGCCTTTCCTCTTCCTCTGGGATGAGGACAACAGCTCCCATCTTACTGGGATGTTGAGAAGATTAAAGTGAGATAATATGTGAAAGCATACTATCAAGTATTAGGTTATAATCTGAATTAGTCTGTGCACTCACTTGTCATTGTACAATATTGGGAGAATATTGGGAGACTGTTATTCAACCTGGGCTTGGCAACTTTTAATTCCCTAAATTTGAGAACAAGGAATGAAGGATTTCTGAAATATGAAAGGAGAAGGAAAGAGGGATGGACCCGAGTGAGTGCCAGTACGGGAAGGGTAGAGGTTATTCACAAGAAGTGTGGCAATTTGGAAAATGGGCATTTTCAGTGAGCCTGGAGACTGGACAGAATGTGCATTCTCTGGGTATGTTTTTTTCAAGCGTGGATTGAATATGGATGACTCTAGGTGAGTAAAATTAGGGAGAGAACTTGGCGTAGAGTTCATTTATCCCTGGAAAACACATTAAAAAGAAATGTAGTTCCATTTTCAGTAATACTGACAAACGAGATAATCAGAAATGCTCCTGCTAAAAACACTTGGAAATGCTGAATAAAATATAGCAAATATCCTTTGAAATACATATTTGAGCTCTCAAAAAGTAAGAGATACAAAACAAAGAGGAATCTGGAAATCAGAGCAGTGACAAGTAGCTGTAGTTTCAGCTACCTTTTATTTTGTAAACTTGTTGTAGTAATTGGGGAGTTCAGGTTTAATAGCTTTGCAGGGTCTTCGACAAGGCATAAGGTTGTCAAGAGGTGAATTGTTGGGATTGAGATCCCTCCCCACACCGCTTAACGCTTAACGCGGAGGCCCCCAATTCTGTTCCCAACTCCCTGATGGGCCTGACTCCCACTTTCCTTTCTCCCATCCTGAAGATTATTCAACAAATATTCATTTAGTGCCTCCTCTGTGTGGTCACTTTTGGGTCACACTGGATGATTCAATGCATTAATGCACAACAAAGTGTTTCGTAGACTGTAAATCCCGTGCAAACCTGTCGTTATGGTCCTGAAAGAGTTGCCTGGACGAAGTGCTGGTCTCAGCCCTGCCACCCCTTGGCGGGGACTTTGGCCACTTCCTTCATATCTGTTGTTCCAGCAGAAGCTTGCTCAGTGCCAGCATGTCAGGCACACCCTCCTCAGCCTGAAGGAATAGTTGTTTTAAATCTGCCTGCATCTCACCATGTGCTCTCTCAGCCGTAAGCCTTGGAGATCCTTGAGGCAGGTGGGGGATGGGGCTTTCTGCAGAAGTTGGCTCCTTGGCTCCCAGCCATCCCATGTTTCATTCTCTCAGGAACGGGCCTCCTCTATCCCCTTGGAGTCTGATGGATATCGTGGAGAGCACCCCCTAACCACCTCCTGAGATAGTTTTTTCAGACCCATGAATAGTCTCATGGGTAAAACTGGAGGTAGAATGAAGCCATGAGACAAAAGAAAGGGTGGAGGTGGGGAGAGCTCTGAGGCAGAGCTTTTGCACAGCCATCCTCACACAAGGATTAATAATGACCGTGTTAATACTTTTCCAGGGAAAGACACAATACAGTGAAGCACACCCCTGCCCCCCTTCTACTCCCCAGAAAAGTCTTGCAACGCCAGATATACTACAGGGCTTACAATTTTGGGTGCTGGGGCTTCTGGCTGGGATCCCAAGTGCCTGCTTTGACAGAGTGAAGAAACAGGAACTTCAGGGAGCTGTTCACTGACCCTCCCGTGGGGGATGGAGTTTCTCCCATAGAAGCTTTGCTGTCGGATTCTCAGGCCTGCAAACAGAAATTCTTGTTTGTGAGTAATTTAAGTGGTAACTGTAAGTTCACTGAGAGCTATGCTGAAGGCCAACTTTTCCCTCTAGTGTAATTATTCAAGAGCAACCATTTGTCGGCAGAAGTATAAAGGGCAGATCCGGACTCATTCCTGGCAGAAAGAGAAGCCCAGGGCTGCAGTGTGATTGGAGCACCTCAGTTTACAGTCTATTTTCTTTTTTTAAAATTAATTCATTTTTAAAATTTTTCAATTATGGTTGACATTCAATATTATTTTATATTAGTTTCAGGTGTACAGCATAGTGGTTAGACATTTATGTAATTTATGAAGTGATCCCCTGATAAGTCTAGTACTCACCTGGCACTATCCATAGTTATAGTTATTACAATATTATTGACTATATTCCCTATGCAGTCTACAGCCTATTTTCAAAGCTTGGGAAAGCTGAGCTGGCTGACAGGCTCAGTAGGAGTTTAGGTCATTGAGGAGTCATTGTTGACAACTATTTACTATCCAGTTAAGAATATGTTTTCAGGTCATTTGTTCATCTCTGTTGGGTCTTTCTGGGGGCATGGCTACTTTAAATGTTTATAGGAAAGTCCATTACTCCTTAAAGACTGGCATCCTACTTTTTCAAAGAAGATTTTGGTGCTAGACAGATGTGAATCTATGTTTGGGCATTGCCCCTGCCTACACATAGCTACTAAACATGGACGTATCCCTTAAACTCTTGGGAATCTCAATTACCTGACCCTTACGATGGGAATGCTTTGCTTGCTCTGATGAAAATCAGATGTATTGGGCTTTATGGTGAGTGTGTGTGTGTATGTGTGTGTGTGTGTGCACACTTTTCAGGATATTGTTATAGAAAGCACAAAATCAAGTTTCTATTAATCTCTTGCTCATCTCTGCACATGAGAGAGGTGATTTTCATTTTCAAGTATAGTGGGAGTTTGCAGTAGGTAGACAAAGACCCTCGAGCCTGTGTCATGGGGTTGGGGGAGGCTACCACCCTAGAGAAACTTGACTATTGGGAATCCATACTCAGGGCTTGTCTTAGAGATACGGTCCACAGATAATGCTCATAACACCTAGAAACTAGTAATCGAAGATAAAATGTAAATTTGGTTTGACAGCATAAAAGTAGTTCTCCTGACCATCAGTTCTACAAATCACTAGCTCGAGCAAAGTTCAGTAACTTGGAATGCATGAATACTCGCCATGAAGAAACAAAGATTCATTCATTCATTCATTCATTCATTCATTCATTCATTCATTGGACATTTGCTGAGCCACTGCCAGATGTCATGCCAGGCACAGCTCTCAGTTCTGGGGGTGTGTTGGTGAAAACAACAAAGTTCTGCCTTCACAGAGCATTATTCTAGTCATACAGATAAACAATTAAGAGATACAAATGTGACATAATGTTAAGTAGTGACAAGGTATTTGAAAAAAAAGTAAAGCAGGGAAAGGGGATAGAGTTGTTTTTTAATAGATTAAGGAAGACCTCTCTGAAGAGATGATGTTTCACTGGAGACATGGATCAAGTGAGGGAATGAGCTACAGGGATATTGAGGGGAAGCAGTACCTCATTAACCCTAACACAGGATTGTCCCAGGAAAACTAAGACCTATGGTTATCCTATAGGCCCCGGTGAGGACTTTGGATTTTATTTCAAGTGTAAAGAGAAGCCATCAGGGAGAGACACGATTTGATTTTTATTTTAAAAAGATCACTCTGGCTGCCATATGGAAGGTAGGCCATAGAAAGGCAGGAGTGGAAGCAGGGAGGGAGACCAGTTTGGAAGCCAATGCGAAAGTCCAGATGGGAGATGACAGCTCATCTTTAAATAAGGTTGGCTTACAACATTTTTATTTGACTCAACACTGAACTCATTCTGAGTGTTCACCTCTCGTTCGTTCCTGAAGCAGAATCGTTTGCTCTTATTATTGAGGAAAATCAGTGGGATCACAGATTCTCATCATCTTTATTCCAACGGTGATGTTGGGCTGGTGGATGTATGCAGAGGCTCCCTTACTGTTTTACTGTCCTCCCTCTATAGCCCTCCCCAAGGAGAGTGAGGTATCCCTCTTCTTGCTCTTCATTTTTTCATAGTCTTTTGGTGCCAGAACTGAATGTCCTTTCCTCCTTTTTACTTTCTATCTGTGTCTTTCAAAGTAATTTTGAGCATGCACTGGTTGCAGCTATAAACAGTCCCATCAAGGACATTCTGTATTGCGATGGAGTTGGTCCAATGGTCATGATATATGAATTTGAAATTGTCTTTTAGTAGTCCTTGGAAAAGTTTTATTAGGTACGTGGTGGACCTGGGAAAACATGTTGGAACTTGCAAGTTATGTAACTCTAGTAGCTTCATTGCTAGAATACTTGGGACTCCTATCCATTACTTCATTTCTCCTGAATGTGGGTTTCATGCATCTGGTTGCTTGGCTGTTTTCAGAAAGTGGGGGTAATAGTCACATTAATGTATCATCTTTTCCATAATTAGAAAAGAAACCTGAGAAAGCTTTCCTAGCAAACATGTAGACACAGTTTCCTTCAACACCTGATCTCTCAAGTCATGAGATGTTTGAAAATAACCACACAAGTTCCTGTGTGTCTCATCCAGTCTTTTGAATAACTACTAAGGCAACATGAAAATTTTGCTGGTGTGAGGAAATGTCAGCATGCTCCCTCTTTCCCACCCCTGCCAATGGGTTCAAGTACAGTAAATGCCTATTGATGTGGAAGAACCGGGGAGTGGGCTATTTTGGTTCTGGGTAATTAACCCGTAGATGAGAATATAGGTATTTTAAAAGTATAATAAAATGCCTAATGTCATATTGCTATTAAGTTAAGGTTCTGGAATTCTGATTCTGTATTCCAAATACTCATCCACCCTAGTATTTGAATATAGAGTATTCAGATACTCTATATTCCAAATACTCATCCACTCATCCATTAAATTGCCATCCTTTGACAATTTAAAAATTATGCAAAAATGTGGAAAAATTAGAAAATACAGATGGCTTAAAAAACCCTAAAAAAAAAAATCCTACCATTCAGACATAACCACTGTTAATATTTTGGTTTATTTTTTCCTGATATTTTTCTACACAAATATAATTACAAATGTGTTTTCAAGATGGATATTGCTTTAAAACTTCATTTTCCCTTTAATAATATTTTGTGTTTTGTTAATATCTTTTTATGTCATGAATAGATATCTGCATTACCATTTTTAAAACTTGCATGTTTTCCATTCCATAATGCTAATACTATTTATTAAATGCCTCATCATTCTTTTCCTCTTCTGAGCTGTATGACCACTTGATTAACTAATCCCCTTGTTTTAGAACATGTATTACGTGCTAACGACATCCCAAGCTTATGCTAAGTACTTTACATGTTATTTCATTTCTTAAGTTGCTTACAATTTCTTGATATTACTGGCAATGATTATTCTTCATATACATTTCTGTATGCATTCTTTATATGCATTTCATGATTGTGAGTGTTTATTTAAAGTCTTTTCTTAAATATTACCTAAGTATCCTTCAGAAAGGTCCTAACAATTTACACCCACAAAGCATTAAATGAGTTTAATTCTTCATATCCGCACAACCAGTGGGCAAAATCTTTTCTAATCTTGTAGGGAAAATGACATCTCATTATTTTACCTTGGATTTCTTTGATCATTAGAGAAGCAAACTATCTTTCTATTAGTGTATTAATCTTTTCCCTTAAAATATTTTAATTGAATATGCATTAAAATAATTCATATTTTATTTATATGTGCCCACATATACATAATTTTGTCACATGCCTAATTTTAAATCATGCAGGACCCTTTTTACTGCTATTTTTTCTTTTTCTTTTTTGTTTGCTTCACTCTCCTCCTCCTTCTTTTTACACCAGCCTCTCTGCCTCCCAAGTAGCCTTCAAAACAAGATCAAATGTATCTTTTCCATATTTTTTATCTGTCCTCATATAATTCTCATATAATGTGTAATATACATGCATACACATGCAAGTTTTGTTTTATGTGTTTTTTTATGAAAGTAGGATCATGTATTACATGCTTTTCTGCATCTTGCTTTTCTCACTCAACAATTTCTCATTTGAAAATTCTCCAAGTCATCTGGTAGAACTCCAATTCATTATTTTTAATGACTGGAATTTTAAAAAAGCCATTCTCCTATTGACAGGCATTGCTTTTGTTTCTAGTACTTCCTTTTCTTCTACCACCACTAACAATGCTGCAATCAATATCTTTTTACATACGTCTTTATAAATAAATACTTTTATTTTTATGGAATACCCAGGAATGTTATTGCTGGGTGGGTCTAAGTGTGAGTATGTGTTTTAATTAGAATAAATGATGCCAGATTGCTTTCCCCAAAGGCTGTATGTAACACTTCACATTTCCACTAGCAATATATGAGAGTACCCTTTTTATGACATCCCAGACAGCAATAGATGTTGTGGCTCTTTTTAAACTTTTGTCAGTCTGATGCATGTAAAGTGATAACCATGTTGTTACTATAATTTACATATTTGTCATTACTACATGTGAATTTGTACATCTTTTTATTTATTTACCAGTGGATTCAGCCATCTATGAACTATTTTGTTGGTTACTTATCTCTTGTCTATTTGTAAGAGATTTTTGCATATTATTAATTTAAACTTTTATCATCTGTATTACAAATAGTTTCCCACATCCGTTATTTGTCCATTATCTTTGTTTATGAGATCTGTTGCCATATAAAAGCTCATAATTTTTGTTTAGTCAAATGCATCTAGCCTTAGCTTCTGTGTTTCTAGTCATAGTTAGGAAGTCATGGATTCTAGAAACTCTTATATTGTGAAGTCTCAGATTTTTCTTACACATTCTTAATTTTGTTATTTAGAATTTTAATCCTTCTGGAACTGATTTCTGTATTTGTTTTAAGAAATGGTCCATTTTTATTTTCTTCCAGATAGATATCTAGGGTATTGGTACCAATTATTAAATAATCCATAATTTTTTCTATAGAAAATACACCACCTTTATAATATATTAAATTCTCGTCTACACTGGGATTTATTTCTGGTGTATCTATTCTATTTCATTGCTACATTTATTTTTTCCTGTTTGATTATAATGGCTTTATGATATATTCTGGTATTCAGTAAGGTGACTCTTCCCATACCATTTTTTTTTTCATACTTTTTTTGGATATGTTTTCTTTCATATACAGTTTTAAAATAATTTACCTAATTAAAAATTATTAGGCTATTAGTTGAAATTGCACTTAACTTGTGCATTAATTCTTGGAGATTTCAATTTTTTGTATTTATTTTTCCCTCCCAAGAACATGGAATGCATTTTCATATTTTTCAGATCATGCGTTATATATTTTAGTAGTATTCTGTACATCCTATCTTTTTTTATTAAATTACTTTTAAAGTATTTTATAGTTTTTGTAACGAGAAAAGATTTGACTTTTCATTTCTTGATGCTCATTGCCAGAGAAGGCTGTTAATTTAAAAAAAAATTTTAATCCAGAAATTAGAACAAATTATTTTATTAATTTTAGTATTTTTCTAGTACTAGGATTTCTTGAGTTTTCTATGTATACAAGTATACAGTCATGTAATGACCAAAGGTTTTTTTCTTTTCCAATGCTTTTGCCAGTTATTTCATTTTCTCTTACCGTGTTTCCCCGAAAATAAGACCTAACCAGAAAATAAGCCCTAGCATGATTTTTCAGGATGACATCCCCAGAAAATAAGCTCTAATGCGTTTTTTTGGAGCAAAAATTAATATAAGACCCAGTTTTATTTTCAGGGAAACATAGTAGTGTTTATTATAATATCTATATCAATGTTAAAAATAATGTGAAATAGGTCATTATTGTCTTTTTAAAAAGATTTTTATTAAAATATAGCTAATGTACAATATTATATTAGTTTCAGGTATGCACAATAGTTATTCAACATTTATATACCTAAAGAAGTGATCACCATGATAAATCCAACAACCATCTGACACTGTACAATGCTATCACAATATTGTTGACTATATTCTCTATGTTGTACATTATATCCCTATGAATTGTTTTTTACCTGGAAATTTGAACCTCTTATTCACCTTTCCCCCCCTTTTTTATTTTTTCACTTACATCTGATATTCAGTATCATTTTATTTTAATTTCAGATGTACAGCATAGTGGTTAGACATTTACATAATTTAAAAAGTGATGCCCCTGACTAGTTTAGTACCAACCTGGCATTATACATAGTTATTACCATATTATTGACTATATTCCCTATGCTTTACTTTACATTCCCATGACTACTTTGTAACTACCAATTTGTACTTCTAAATCCCTTCACCTTTTTCAACCTGCCCCCAAACTCCCTCTCTTCGATCACCTCAATAAATCTAGTACTCATCTGATACCATACATAGTTGTTACAATATTATTCACTATATTCCTTATGCTATACCCTAAATCCCCATAACTACTTTGTAACAATGAATTTGTACATCTCAATACCTTCCCCTTTTTTTATCCACACCCCCAAACCCCCTCCCATCTGGCAATCATCTTGTTTGGAACTCTCTGCACTTTCTGGACTTCTATGACTATTTCTTTCACCAGGTTAGAAAAGCTTCCAGTCATTATTTCTTCAAATACGTTCTCAATTCTTGCTTCCTCTCTTCTCCTTCTGGTACCCTATGATGCGAATGTTAGTACTCATGGTGTTGTCCCAGAGGTCTCTTAAACTATCCTCGTTTTTTTGGATTCTTGTTTCTTTCTGCTCTTCTGATTGGGTGTTTTCTGCTACTTTGTCTTCCAAATCGCTGATTCAATCCTCTGCTTCAACTAGTGCTGGTGATTCCTTCTAGTGCGTTTCATTTCAGTTATTGTATTCTTCACTTCTGACTGGTTCTTTTTTTATGGTTTATATGGGCTCTGTGTGTGTGTGTGTGTGTGTGTGTGTGTGTGTGTGTGTGCTTGCTATCTCTTTGCTGAAGTTCTCACTAAGTTCTTTGAGCATCCTTATAACCGTTTTGGACTCTGTATCTGATAGGTTGTTTGCCTCCATTTCTTTTAGCTCTTTTTCTGGAGTTTTCTGCTGGTATTTCAAATGGGATGCATTTCTTTGTTTCCTCATTTTGGCTGCCTCTCTGTGTTTGTTTCTATGTGTTTGGTAGATCTGCTTTGTCTTCCAGTCTTGGCCTGATGGCTTTATGTAGTAGGTGCTCTGTGGGGCCCTGGCACAGTCTCCCTGGTCACATGTTAGGTGGTCCAGGAGTGCTTCTTGTCTGGGTTGTGTGTGCCCTCCTGTTATAGCTGAGCCTGGATTGCCATTGGCATGTCAGTGGGTGGGATTGGCTCTCAGATTGATTGGCTGTGGGGTTTGGCCACATCCACAGGTTACAGGCTGCTGTGTGTGTGTGTGTGTGTGTGTGTTGGCGGGGCTTCCTCACTGAGTGGCATTGGCCCCAGGGAGCTCTGGTGCCTGTTGAGACCACCCTTTGTGTGTGCTGCTTGTGGGGCTAATTGGGCAGTGCTCTGCCATGGTCTGGGGCCTCTTGGTGCAGGCCCTCGTCATCCACTACCTGTAATCAGCTGAGGACTACATGGTAGAAGCTACAAAGCGATCTGCATTTAGTCACTGCCTGTGCTAAACTGGAGGCATGTGGGAGAGGCCACACTGCAAACCGAGGATGTTTGCCATTAGTACCTGGCCTGGCGTAGCTCCATAAAAAGCTGGGACACCCAGAGGCCTACCACCACTTGCTGGTTCCCTTAAGATTTAGTCAGTGATAAAGTCTTCTGGGGTATGAAAGTTGGGTGAGGCAGAGTCTCAGAGAATCACTAGAGTTGGAAGAGTTGTGTTCACCAGGTAAATGTAGATTCTGGTTTGGTACCAGTGTTGAGCATGTAGCTACTCAGCAAAAGTCTCAGAATACACCAAGGCTGGTTGCCACCTGCCTGGGGCCCTCGGACTCCAATAGTTTTCCAAGAAAGAGTGCAATGCAGGCTGGGCTGGCTGCTCACAAAGTGCCTCTGGTATTGGGGGAGTTGGGTGTGGTGAGGTCCCAAAGAGTCAGCAGAGTGAAGCAGTGCAACTCACCAGACCAATCAGATTCAGATTTGGCCTGTGGGGGGTGGGCTCAACTCATCAAAGATGGCTCCCGCTTGCTGGCTGCACAGAAGGAGGACCCCATACAAAGGAAAATGGCAACAGTCCTCCAGCCTTCACCTGGAAGCTACACACCTCAGTCTGCCACATGTATGCCTCTGAGGCCCCCAAAGTCACCATCCCTTCTCTGGAGCCCAAGGTGAGTCAGTGCTTTCGATTGAGTGAGGCTGCACGCAGGTCCCTTAAAAGGACGCCTTGGTTTCCCGCAGCCTTCTGTCCCAACCAGATGGTCGGAATCCCCACTGTTTTTCACAGCCAGATGTTGTAGGGGCTCCTCTTTCCAGCACCACTGGGGAGTCCAGTGTGGGGCTGGGGTCCCTCGCTCCAGGGGGAAACTCTACAGCTGAAATATCCTTCCTGATTCTCAACTTCCACATGCAGGTGTGGGAACTGTTTTGCGTCTCTGCCCCTCCTACCAGCTTCAATGTGGCTTCTTTATATCCTTAGTCATAAAACTTCTTTTTGACTAGACTTCAGATGATTCTCCAGGTTGACGATTGTATAATTTAGTTGTCATTTTAATGTGTTCCTGGAAGGAAGCAGGCACAGTGTTTATCTACTCAGCCATCTTGGATTTCTTCTTCATTATTTCTTCGAATAGGTTTTCAATTCCTTGCTTTCTCTCTTCTCCTTCCGGTACCCCGATGATGT
Source organism: Rhinolophus hipposideros (assembly GCF_964194185.1). NCBI lineage: Eukaryota > Metazoa > Chordata > Mammalia > Chiroptera > Rhinolophidae > Rhinolophus > Rhinolophus hipposideros. Next base: position 19,715,763 of record NC_138050.1, read on the forward strand.
GAATGTTGGTACACTTGGTGTTGTCCCAGAGGCCCCTTAAATTCTCTTTATGTTTTCGGATTTTCTTTTTTTGTTGTTGTTGTTCTTATTGGGTGTTTTCTGCTACTTTATTTTCTAAATTGTTGACTTAGTCCTCTGCTTCATCTAATTTACTGTTGATTTCCTCTAATGTATTCTTCTTTTCCAATATTGTAGTCTTTATTTCTGACTGGTTCTGTTTTATGTTTTCTATCTCCATTTTTTTGTTTCCTATCTCCTTGTTGAAGTTCTCCCTGAGATCACTGAGCATCCTTATAACCAGTGTTTTGAATTCTGCATCTGGTAGATTGCTTATCTCCATTTTATTATAATGGTTCTTTTCCTGAAGCTTTGTTCTGTTCTTTTATTTGGGACATATTTCTTTGTCTCCCCATTTTGGATACCTCCCTGTGTTTGTTTCTATGTATTACATAGGGCTGTTATGTCTCCCAGTCTTAGTATAGTGGCCTTATGTCGTAGGTGTGCTGTGGGGCCCAGTCACGCAGTCTTCCTGGTCACCAGAGCCAGATGCTTCAGGTGTGTTCCTTGTGTGGGATTTGTGTTTCCTCCTGTTGTAGTTGAGTCTTGGTTGCTGTTTGTATAATATGTCAATGGGAGGGATTGACCCTTGGGCTGATTGGTTGTGAGGACTGGCTTGACTACAGCGGAGGAGCTGTGGTGCAAGGCTGATGCTACAGAGCAGGGTTCACTTTAGCAGGGCTCCAGTGCCAGCCCAGTTTGCCCTTTGAGTGTGTCATCCTTGGAAGTGGATGGGTGATGCTGCAGCCCAATCTGAAGCTGGTTACTGGGCCTGCCAGGCCCAGGGCATCTGGAAGGGGAAGGGATCTACTGCAACTCAAAGTTTGCTACAGTCTGTGCCCTGTCTGGGGCCACCTGGCAAGAGTCACAAAGCAATTCAGAGATGGCTGCCACTTGCACTGTGCTTGGAGTTGCCTTGAGAGGCCAAGCCATACATGAAGACCTACAGATCAGTTTTTGGGTTTAATTATCCTTTCTACTAAGTTGTTTCTCATTTTATGAGTTTTATGTTTTATCTTTATAAATGCTATCTTCCCAGCTTATTTTTGTTAATTTTTGTTTTTTTTTGTTATTTATTAATATGAACTTTCTTTGTTATCTGCCTTTTAAACAAATTAAGGCATTTAAAGCAGTATATTTTGCCTGGAGCATAGCTTTATTTGTGTCCTCTAGGTTTTGGTACAAAGTGTTCTCTTTTTTACTACCTCCAGTAATTTTTTAGTAGTATATATTTCTTCATTTCTTAGTAAACATTTTGGTATACCTTTTTATTATTTATTATTAATTATATGGTCTTATGATTAGAGAAGGTAGCATATAAATTCTCCCTTTAATTTTTTTAAAAGTTTGATTTATGATCAAGCATATAATAGATTTTTAAAATTATATACATACACATATATATCAAAGATTGATATATATATATATATATATATATATATATATATATATATATATATCAAAGATTATATATATCCCAAAGATATATATTTATCTCAAAGATATATATGTAATATATGTTATATGTATTATACTGGGGTGCCAAAAAATGTATACAAGTAAACACTTTAATCAGTGTTGCTCAAACAGTAGTTTGCCATAATCAGAAGTGTCTGTACACTGATGGTAACTACTTTGAGCACCTCTTGTAATTGCAGAAGTCAAACGTGACTTGTATTCATCTTTTGTTATCAGTATATATTAAGTATTACGATTTTAATACAGTTTTCCTTTCTTAAAATGTGTAAACATTTTTTGGCACCCTCTGTATATTGTGAAATGTTTACTACATTAAGGTTAATTGAAGGCATTTCTTGATTTCTTACTATTCTTATTTTTTGTCCTCTAAATCTCTCCATTTCTGAGGGTTATCTTCCAGTATAATTGAATGTTTATCAAGTCTTTTCTGCATTTTGAATATATTTTCAATTTAAAAATTTTAGTCACATTTGACATAAAATATCATATTAGTTTCATATTAGTTGACAGACAATATCATATTAGGTGTACAACATAGTGATTAGACATTTATATATTTTATGAAGTGATCGACCTGATAAGTCTAGTTCTTATATGATGCCATATATAGTTATTATAATATTATTGACTCTATTCCCTATTCTGTACTTGACTACTTTTATAATTTGCAATTTGCACATCTTAATTCCATCACTTTTTCACCCATTCCCTCAATCCCCCTCCCGTCTGACAAACAGCAGTTTGTTCTATGTATCTATGAGTTTGTTTCTATTTATTTGTTTGTTTATTGATTTATTTTTTTGACTTCACATAGAAATGGAATAATATGGTATTTGACTCTTTGTCTGACTTCTTTCACTTAGCATAGTACCCTCTAGATCCATCCATGTTGTTGCAAGTGGCAAGATTTCATTTTTTCTTATGGCTGAGTAATATTCCATTGTATATATGTACCACTTATTCTTAATCCATTTGTCTTTCGATGGACACTTTGGTTACTTCCATATCTTGGATATTATCAACAATGCTGCAATGAACATAAGGGTGAATATATCTTTTTGAATTAGTGTTTTGGATTTCTTCGGATAAATACCCAGAACTGAAATTGCTGGGACATATGGTAGGTCTATTTTTAATTTTTTAAAAAACCTCCAAAGTGTATTTCATAGTGGCTGCACCAATTTGCAATCCCATCAACAGTGCATGACGATTCCCTTTTCTCCACATCCTCACCAACACTTGTTTGTTGATTTGTTGGTGATATCCATTCTGACAGGTATAAGGTTATCCCATTATGGTTTTAATTTGCATTTCTCTGATGATTAGTGACATTGAGCATCTTTTCATATGTCTATTGGCCATCTGTATGTCCTATTTGGAGACATGTCTATTCAGGTCCTCTGCACATTTTTTAATCAGATTTGGTTTTTGGGTGTTAAGTTGTATGAGTTTCTTATATATTTTGGACATTGACTTCTAATTGGATGTATCATTGGCAAATATCTTTGACCACGTTCAGTAAGTTGTCTTTACATTTTGTTTCATTTGCTGTGCAAAAACTTTTAGTTCTATGTAGTCCCATTTATTCATTTTTTTCTCTTGTTTCTCTTGCCTGAGAAGGCATATCCCACCCCCCAAAAAGAAAAAAAAAACAATATTATTAAGAGTGATGTCAAAGAGTTTGCTGTGTATGTTTTCTTCTAGGAGTTTTATGGTTCTTGGTCTTACATTTAAGTTTTTAATCCTTTGTTTGTTTATTTGTTTTTACTTTAGTCTTGTATGTGGTATTAGAAAGTGATCCAGTTTTATTCTTTTCCATGTATCTGTCCAGTTTTCCCAACACCAGTTATTGAATAGACTTTATCACATTGTATATTCTTGCCTCCTTTGTTATAGATTAATTGACCATATAGGTGATCTCAGGGAGAACGTCAACAAGGAGATGGGAAACAAAAAAATGGAGATAGAAAACATAAAACAGAACCAGTCAGAAATAAAGACTACAATATTGGAAAAGAAGAATATATTAGAGGAAATCAACAGTAACTAGAACAAATCCTAAAATTTATATGGAACCACAAAAGACTCCAAATAGCCAAAGCATATTGAGAACGAAGAACTAAGTTTTCTACTTTCAGCTTATCTGTTATCATAACTATACTATAAGGCTGTAATAATCAAAACAGTATGATACTGGCATAAAAACAGACAGATTAATGACAGAATAGAGAGCCCAGAAATAAGCGCATTATATACTATTATTTTATTTTTTTATTATATCTTGCTTTAGGACAACCCCACAAGATACTACTATTATTACTACTACTACTTCTACTGTGATGATGACAACTATGTAAATGTTTGCTTAGAATTAGCCACTAATTAATTTTTTTTTGTTCTTCATTCTTTGTTGCATCTCACACTACTTTCTTTCTGTTTGAAATGCATCTTTTAGAATTTTCTGCAGTAAAAGTTAGATAGTACCAAACTTTTTTAGCTTCTGTTTTGCCTAACAATGTCTATTTTATGATCATTTATGAAAGATGTTTTTACTAGGATTTAGGGCAGTTAATTTCCTTTAGCTCATTGAAGGCATCCTTTCACTGGTCTCTGGTTTCCATTGGGTCTTTTAAACTCTTGAGAAGTCAGTTGATTGTTTAGTGCTTCTTTAATATTTAGCATTTTTTTGTTATGTTTAGTGTTCTGAAATTTCTTTATGCTTGCCTTTCATTCTCTTAGAGTGTCTTTCAAAAGCAAGAAGTTTTTAAATTTTGATAAAGTCCAATTTCTATTTAAATTTTGTTTCATGAAACTTTTTTTTAATCTGAGAAATCTCTACCTATTGTAAGATCATATAATATTTCTTCTAGATGTTTTTATTTTAGGCTTTACTTTTAAGATTGTGATCCATTTAGAGTTAATTTTTATATGTGGTTTGACGTACGGATCAAAGTTGGTTTTTTTCTTTTTGCAATTCTTTCAACACTATTTATTGAAAAGTCTATTCTTTCTTCATAATTTTTTTTATATCTTTGTTGAAAATCAGTTCTCCATATATGTGTGATCCTTTTTCTGGATTCTCTATTTCATTTTCTTGACCTATATGTCTATCTTTGTGCTAATGCCACACTGTTTTGATCACTGTAAGTTTATAAGTCTTGAAACTTGGTAGGTTTGTTACTTCAAACCTTTTGTTCTATTTTAAAGCTGCATTGCCATAAGACTTTTAAAATCAGCTTGTCAATTTCTACAAAAAAAGCCTGCTGGGAAATCAATTGGAATTACATTGCTTCTACAGATTGATTTGGGGGGAATCAATATCTTGATAATATTGAGGCATCCAGCCCATGGACATAGTATAGCTCTCCAATTATGTAGGTATTCTTTAATTTTTCTCAGTGATGTTTTGTAGTTTTCTGTGTATACATCTTGTACACCTTTTGTCAGATTTTTTTCTGAGTATTTAATATTTTTGATGCCTCATAAATGATATTTAATTTTTTTATTTCTAAGTGTTTGTTGTTAGTACATAGAAATTTTTTTTGTACATTGATCTTGTGTCCTACAAACTTGCTGAATTTACTTATTAGTTCCAATGATTATTTTTTGTAGATCCCATTGTATTTTCTACAAAATTGATCGTGTCATATGCAAATAACATATAATCATGTCATATGCAAATAACGTTCTTTCTTTCCAATCTGAATGCCTTTTCTGGAGGAGTTTGTGTAGAATTAATATTATTATTCTTGAATATTTGTAGAACTTCTGAGTAAAAATGGCTGGGCCAGTAATTTACTTTGTGGGAAGATTTTAAATTATAAATCTAACATTTGATACAGATATGTATCTGATTAACATATAGGACTTTTCGGATTATCTTTTTTCTTGAATGAGCCTTGGAAATTTTGTGTTTCATAGAATTTGTGCAATTGTGTTTCATAGAATTTGTGCAATTGTGTTTCATAGAATTTGTGCAATTTACCTATGTTATTGAATTTTTTGGCATAAACTTGCTTATAATATTACCTTATTATCATTTTAATGCTTGTGAAATCTCTAGTAAAGTCACTTTCCTCATTCCTGAAATTGTTAATTCACTGAAACATAATTTTTGTGTCATGTAGTTTGGTTGTGTTTTTAAATCCAGTCTGACAATCTTTGCTTTTTAATTAGGGTATTTAGTCCAATTTAGTGGGGATTTTTTGTTTGTTTTTTGTTTTGACTTAAACAACAAACATTTATTGCTCACAATTCTGAAGGCTGCAAGTCTAAGATCAAGGTGCCAGCTTGGTTGGGTTTGGTGAAGATCCTCTTCCTGGTTTACAGATAGCCATCTTCTCATTGTATGTTCACGTGGTGGAAAGACCTAGTCCATTTAGTTTTAATGTGATTATTGATATGGTTGGATTTATAGCTATCAGTTACTGTTTGTTTTATTCGTCCCAACTGTATTTTGTTGTTGTTGTTCTCTTTTTCCTTATTTTGATTATTAAAATACTTTCAGGCTTTAAAAGTCCTGTCTGGGCAAAAATCAGAACTTCAATTTTATGTTCAATGCAAAGCTTTTCCTCTCCCCCTTCCTGGGTCTGTCCCAGGGCTCAAGGAAACTTTCCTGTTCTTCCTAGATCTTTTACTTCTCTTCTGCTACTCCTTCTGATGCTTTTGGCTTCTGCAGGGTTGAGGTGTGTGTGTGTGTGTGTGTGTGTGTGTGTGTGTGTGTGTGTGTGTGTACGTGTGCGTGCAGAGCTAGATTAGAGGTAAAAGGACCATAAGTTTTTTTAGTCAATAGTAGCAACAGCAACCCAAATCTTTGTTTTTATCTTGAAAGCTTTAGATGTTGAAAAGCAAACTCTGGTATTAGTATTTAAAATTGTTGTAAGCCTGTTAGATTTGAATGTTAGATACAATGAATGTTAAAGCTTAGTGTACAGCTGCTCACCTTAAATGGTTTACTCATTAGTAATTTAATTATTCGTTAAGTCTTACCATTCTGAATTAAAGATGTTTATTAAGGTAACATGAACTACTGTAACAAAACAGAAAACTTAATAAGGGTTTATTTTATCACCTATGTAATGTCTAAAATTGGTTCCCTTTCAAAAGTCTTTTCAGTAGTGATTCAGGCTCCTTCCTCGGCTTCTTCCATCTGTGGCTCTACCACTTTTGACATGTGGCTTCTAAGGTTGCCACACCCTTCTATATCAAGTTGGCATTGCTTGAGGAGATATTTTTATAGGTTGAAGCCTGGCGGTGTCATATATTTCTTCTGCTCACATTTCATTGGTGAGGGTTCAGTTACACTTACCTGCAAGGGTGCTTGAGAAATGTGGTATGGTTGTGTACAAAAGATGAACAGAAAAGGTTTGATGAAGAGCTAGCTTGTTTCCGTGGAGGGTAAGTTTCTTTGTTATAAGTATTCCATACGTTGAAATTTCAAATTAAAACTCAGTGAACATGGCTTTCATCCCTCACGGCTGTGGCAGTTGTGTTGCCATCATATGTCCAAGTCACTCACCCCTAACTCAACCCCCAACAACGACATTTCTTGGGATTACTCATCACACTAACACCAAAGCTCTCAGAAGTTGCTCAATTTGGGTTTTTAAGAAAATATCTTAAAAGGACCAGGCTTTTATATTGAAGATTTTAAACAGAACACTTATTAAAATCAAGCAGTGATGTCTTCATACTTCATCACGAGAGGTTTTTTTTTTTCTTTTCAAAATTAACTCTTGAATGTCTGTCCAAAAATATTTTCATTGAAAAGTGGGAACTTAAAGTTCTGTTTTCTGGAGTTTTGATTTCAGACAAAAAGACATTTGTATAAAGTATCTTTTAGAGTGTTTATACATGTCTCTGTGTTTAGTATTTTTCTTACAAATCCCAATTCTCTGGAGTCATTGAGTACTCAGGGCCCAGGAACTCCAGTCTGACATTAATTTAATGGTTTTGACCCCTGCTATGAAGTGAATTTATACAGAGGAGTCTTGCCCATGTCCTGAAGTCATTAGTTTGTCATGAAATAGTCCTGCTGCTTGTGTTGTTTTATAATTATTTCTGAATTGGGCTTGTGTAAAATGACCATGTCTATTTAAAGGCCTGAAGAATTTAAGAGAAACTGCTTGTGGGGAATAACAGCATTTGAGGGCTAGTAACTATATGATCTTAATCATCAAGGGATAACTTTCTCTGCCCATTTAGTTACCTAGGGTTCTAACTTAATGATTTGAGCAGCATCCCTTGCCAACAATGATAAGTATTTCCCAACATGGCTATGGAAATTGTTCTGTATGTTTACCAAAACAGCTCTGAGCAATCTTACTACCGTGTTTCCCTGAAAATAAGACCTAGCCTGACCATCAGCTCTAATATGTCTTTTGGAGCAAAAGTTAATATAAGACCAGTATTATATTATATTATACCCTATATTATATTATATTATGTTATGTTATGTTATGTTAATTGTAGTATGCCTGGTGTTATATTATACCTGGTCTTATGTTATATTATGTAAGACCGGATCTTATATTAAAGTAAGACCAGGTCTTATATTAATTTTTGCCCCAAAAGACACATTGGAGCTGATGGTCCATTTAGGTCTTATTTTTGGGGAAACATGATATTCTTATTTTATTATTGAGTATTTTGCTTGTTATTTGGGGTCCTCAATTTTTTAACATATGGTCTTCAATAGTGATAGCTATCTAACTCATATGCTCAGAGCCAAGGCTTATGGCTCCATTAATTTGACAATGATTTGCTAAATGCTTGCTGTGTGCCTGGTATCTAGAATCAAAGCTGTCAAATGACTTTAAAATGACAAGGTGACCACATTCAGGCCAGAGGGAAGACTTAAATTGAATAAGTAAATAATGTAGCATGTTAGAAATTGGTAAATATAATGGAGAAAAATAAATGGATACAGGAAGTTTGAGGGTGGTGGATATTGCAATATTAAATTGGGTGATTAGGAGAGGTATCATTGTTTATGTAATATTTGAAGAAAAACTTGAAGGAGTTGAGGGAAGAGGATTCCAGGTAGAAGAGCAAGGAGAAGGCCTTCTAAACTGACATATTTGAGGAATGGCAAAGAAGTCAACTTGTATGGCTAGTGAGAGTGAATGAGGAGAGCGTGATACAAGATGAGGTTATGGAAGCTGAGCTCAGGGGTGGGTTTAGGGATGAGAGAGCAGAGAACAGGCGCTGGCCAGGCAGAAAACCTGAAGGCCAAGTGAAGAAAGGTTATCAAGCAGAGTGATGAACTGTGCCAAAAGATACGGATGGTTCATGTAAAATAAGTTTGAGAATGGATCACTGGATTTAGATTCGCATTGAGTTGTTGCAGTGGGATCAAGAGTGGGTAGGAGGAAAGGGAGTACTGATATCTCTTTAGAGGAATTTTGCTGCAATGTAGTGTTAGATATATGTAGGAAGCAGAGTTGAGAGAGATTTTTTTATATTTCAGAAGGGAGAACTTGTAGTATGTTTGTACGCAGATGAGAATAATAATCCAGGAGAGAAGGAAAAATTGATGATATAAGAGTGAGAGGTGGGGATTGATATAGATGAGAGGAAGGGGATCTAGTACAGGAGTAGAGAAGTTGGTCTTAAATAGAAGCATGGCTGGTGCATCCATAGGGAGGGCGGAATAAGTGAGCATGTGTGCTGGTAGGAGGGCAAATATGGTGGTGGGAGCATGTTGAACTGTCTTCTAATTTCTACTATTTCTCAGTACAGTAGAGAGTGAGGTTATCAGCTGCGAGTGGGAATGGGAGAGGACTTTTCGATTTCCTAGGGGAGAGGAAAAGGTGTGATGTAATGTCTATGAGAGAAAGAGAATACATGGAACAAGGAATGGTACTTGGTTGCTGGGTAGCATTTTGGTGATCATAGATACAAAGGAATTAAAGAGAGATAAGATTGGGGTCTGAGAGATAAGTGGGTGACAGACCTACTAGAGCCTTGCAGACTATAATAATAACTTTGGATTTTGTTCCAAAGATGGGAAGCCATCGGAAGGTTTGAGCAGTGGAGTAATGCTGACTTAAAGTTTAAAAGGATCTCTTGGACCACTCTGCAGAATATCCTGCAGAAGCAGGAAGAAGGCTCATTCAATAATCGAAGTGAAAGATGCTAGTGGCTTGAACTAGAGTGGAAATGGTGAAGACACAGAGAAAGGGTTGGGTTTGAGTTATATTTTGAAGGTAGGGTTGACAGGATTTATCAATTAAAAGTAGAGTGTGAGAAAAAATTATTAAGGATGACTTTAAGATTTAATGCTGAGCAATGCATGGATGCTAGGGCCAATTATGCATCAGGTTTCCCAGCCCCCAAAACACATACAAGATCAACACCCACGATGCTGACATCCTCCGCCAATGATCTCCACGTAGACCGAGGCAAGAGCTCCATTTAGGCTACTGTTGCTAATTTCAGACAAAGAGGAAGCAGATTTTGACAGAATGACACTGCACAGGAGGTCTAAAATGCGTAGTTTTTCTAAGTATTTTTAACGTATATTCTTTTTATTTTATAATTTAAAATTAGTCAAGTAGATACCAATTTAATCTCATGTCTGGAAGTGTGCTAGAAGTTTCTTCTTTCAAAAAAATGACAGAATTCAGTTAATGGTCTGGAGCTTGTTAGGGTTTTCCAAACAATAAAAGTGTATTTATTTTAATGGGAAGCTGTGCTCTGTCCATTCACTATTTTAATGTCTTCACTTTTTCCTTTTGTAAAAGTTAAGTAACACTATAAAAGTCTGAAAAATGAATATGTCATCAACTTTAAAAAGACAGATGACACTTTTCTGCTCCCTTTTAAAGAGGAGCTTGTCTCAGTTTTCCCAATCTCTGTGTTTTTTAAATTTTACTAGCTTTCTGATGGGGCCAATCTCGTCTCATAGCTTCTTGCTACTTCATTTATTTTTCATCAGCACACTTTCTGGACTACTAAGAAGCAATGGTCTTCACTTCCATCTCCTTCAATGTAAAGATTTCCTCAACAAAAGTTTCCATAACAGCTTACTAATGAAAAGGATGCTAAGAGATTCCCCCCAAAATGCAGTTTAGTCATTTTCTTTATTGTGTGCTCAGTTGTTGCCAGTGGATCTGAGAGACGAAATGAATGTATTGCCTAGGAATCTTTGTTTTATGGTTTGGGGAGACCAAGGAGGAAAATAGTACCTGGATCTTTAGTTGATGTCTTCAATTTATTTCTTGTGGTCTTTTACTCTCTGTGGGATGAATGGTTAATTTTAGGTGAAAGGAAGCAAGTGTCTTTCCACATAACCAGGCTCTCATCATGAACTGGATGGCTCCAATTGTTGGTACTTTAAAGTGTAAACAGCTGTCGGATTTGTGGACTGGTGCTAGGGCTGCAAATCCACTTGGTATTTCAGAGGTAAAAGCAATGTTGAAAGCTTGAGCTCTGGGGTTCTATTTGGGTACAGATTCTACTGTCACAGCTCTACCTGACCAGGTTACTTCACCTCTCTGAGGTTTAACTTACTTATATGTAAAATAGGGATAATAATACCTTATAGAGCTGTTGTGAAGGTTAAAATAAGTAATGTATCTTATGCAATTACCATAGTGCCTTGCATATAATAAACACTCAATTATTTTTCAGTTTATTAACTTGTGTTAGGTTGGTACAAAAGTAATTGTGGTTTTTGCAATTTTTTAACCCTTTAAACTGCAATTACTTTTGCACCAACCTAATAATTTAAGGGGTATGGTAAGATAAGTTTATTACAGCTATATTATTATATATCTTATTTAAAAATTATATTATCTTATAAATTATACATATATGTACTATTATACATATATGTTTGTATGTATATACACGTATTTCTGAAAGATCTGGTAAAATATGCTTGTAAACCTATCTGGCTCTGGTTTTTGGTGCTTCTTTATGAGATAGTTTTTTATATTTAACTAATAATTCACTTCTTTAATAGATATATGTCTCTTTAGTTTTCTGCTTCTTCTTGAGTTGGCCTGGGAAATTACAATGTTTTTCCAGGAAACTTTTCATTATATTTAAGTTTTTAAAATTGACTGACTGATTTGTTCATGGTATTCTTTTATGATTTTACAAATCTTTATCTCTGTTTTGTCTTTTTTTCATTTCTAATATTGTTTATCCTGCACATGCACATTCCCTCTCTTCTACTCTCTCTTGCCAAAGATTTATATATTCAAAGAAAGAGCATTTGATTTTGTGATACTATTTTTTTCTATTTAATTAATTTCTTCTCTTGTATTCTCTTCCTTTCGCACCCCCCACCCCACTTGGCTTTACTTTGTAGCTTTTTAAATAATGCTTTGAGTTGAATATATTAATTATTAATTTTTAATCTTTTCTTAATCTGAATTTAAGTCCACACATTTTCCTTTAGATACCATGTGAGCTGCACAGTGCAAATGCATTGTTTAATTCTATTATTATTTAATTATAAATACATCATAATTTCCATTACAGTTCTTCTTTGACTCTTGAATTATTTAGAACTATATTTTTATTTTTAAAAGGCATGAATTAAATTTTTTTATCAATTCCTTGTTTTATTGCATTATGGTTGGAAATTGGTGTTTGTTGAGACATACATTCTTAATTTGATTCAGGATGTTTTTGGAATTATTTTGGAATTGTGATACACATTCAATAGATTGATCTTATTTATGCTGTTGTTTGAATCTTCCATATCGTTACTTATTTTTTTCTAATCTGTTTTAGGAATGGTAAAATCTTTCAATGTGGTTGTGATTTGCCAGATTCTCTTTATAATTAGTCAATTTATGATTTATATATTTTGAAGTTATATTGTTAAGTGAATTTAGCCAGTATTGTGTCTACAGGGATGAATATAGAAGCAGAGTATAAGGATTTGGCAGATGTCAAATACGAGAGATAAAAACTCTGAGGAGCTGGAAAAGAAAAGCTTTTTCTCAAACTCTAAGCCAAGGGTTGACACAAAAGAAGTACCAGGTTATGTCTGTGAAATCCATGGGAAACAGACTCATAGCAGGGGCTGTGTGCTAGATGAGGAATGAAAGCAGAAGATGGGGATCCAAGATGAAGTCAGCTGAATGTAACTCACAACCAACTGGTTTTAACTCCTACCATACCTGTGCATTTGTTAGAAAGTGGCTAGAATGGAAAATTGCTACCTGACCCTGGGTCCTGGGAGGAAGGAACTGTTTTTGTTGACTGAAACACCAGAACAACTTCTAACATTTAATTCCCACCCACACTTTTATTTTGTTAGGATAGCCCTGACTTTTGTATATTTCTTTTTAAAATCTTAATATCACATTTCATATTACCTTTTGTGTTTTGTGCTCCAGGAGGAGGAATTATTCCAATTGTCTTACTTAACTGGCTGTTATTGTCTGGAGGAAATTTTAGTGAGTTCAGTTTACCTGGTAGCCTTTCCCTCTGAGATTTTGTTTCTGGTAGACTTCATCACTGAGCAGAAATACTCCTATTACAGCACTTAGTTTATCTGTAGATGAAAACCTTTGCATCTTAAATAAAACACTCAGCTAGTGGGGTCATGTTTGGCTCTGTTTCTCTTCATCGGTACTTCTAATTCCATTTGCCAAGTCTGAGGTCCTGGACTCAGACTTCTTGGAGGAATACTAGGGGTAAAGGTACTTTTCACCGAATGTGAAAAATTGCATTTTGCTGAAGGTTATTTTGTTCAATTGCTCCAAAGCAATTTACCTTGGGAAGCAGAGACCAACTCTGAGACATTCAAGACTAAAAGAAAACTAGTTTTTTGTTTGTTTGTTTGTTTAAGTACATATAGTCATAAGCAATGAACAAAAGGGAATTTAGGATGAAAATTATTCTTTAACCCTGGTGGTGACTTTTTTTGTAGTGAAAGATGCAGCTCTCTCATAAATATAATCAAAATGCAACCCCTCTTCTGTTATTCTTTTATTACTTTCAGGTCTCTTAATTTTGGGTGAGGAAAACAAGCAGAGTTTATGATGAGATTTATTTTAGTAAAACAGATAGTTACCCAGATGATTCAAGATTCTGCCCTTCTTAACTCCATAAAAACTTTTATCTCCTTTATTTAAGTTATGCAAATGAAAGGAGCTCCTGGGGGTGGACAGGGTGTGCCAAATACTCTACAAGTTGCACAGTTTTAAATTTTGGTTTCCTAGTACAGACCTGGTATCTGAAATGATGTGACATTTTCAGTCTCCAAAAACCTTATGACAAGCTTTACAAATTCTGCAGTTGAGTCTGAGCATTTTCCTGTTTGGTCATTTTCATGCCATTAGATTATAATGTTACAAATTCTACATGGTAGGTCTGGCACCAGATCCCTTCCATGAATATCCACGGCTTTTCCAAATTTGAAAATATAGAATCAAAATAGTTAAATTAAACAATAGATAATCTGAGAGTTAAATTTTCAGGGGAGGAAAGAACAAGAGTCCAATTAAACAGCATTCACTTGGGGACTAATGCTTAATTATACCAGTTCCAGAATAATCTAACCCAACTGCAGCCTCCAGACTTTGATTAAAAGTCTGTTCGCAAAATGCTGAGAATTCATTTTAAACTCAGATCTCTTTCAGGGTAGATCCAAAATGGTGGGGCTTCAGGCCAACTTGCTGTTAAAATTCTCCTCGTATGACTTTTTTTTCCCCTGTTGCCAAGCAGCTTTTCTCCTTCCCAGCTGAAGGTGGTCTAGTCACCCTGCTTATGTTGGTAGAGTATGGACCTTCTTAACCCCTTAGCTAGTCTCTGTTCACTCACTAGGGAAAAGCCATGCTGCTTTCTCTACCCCTGTCTGTTAGACAGATGGTAAAAGAGCCCAGAGGGTGCCATATACAGATAGTAGGCATCTTTACCTGACTAGAGTTTGCCCAGCTAAAAGAAAGTCCTTGTCCATTATAGTCACAAAAAATAATCTGTGCCATACTTCCTTTCCCAACAACTTGTGAAGCTGAAAGCAAGAAATTTGTACGAAAACACAGATTAAAAAAAATTTTTTTTTTGGTCTAAAGACATAAATATTCAAATTGTTGTTGAAAACCTATAGTTTGCATGGCACTTTGCTCAACAACATGTATGACTCTGTAATTTACAAATTTGTAGAATAGATGACCAGGTACAATAGCACCTATAATTCCAGGCGGTATGGAACAAGGATCCTATGCACAATGCAGACATTCAGTAATTACAAAAGTGATCTTTCCTGGCCCAGAGAGGGCTTATAGAGAAAGCTGCATTTGGGCTTTAGAGATGGATAGGAATTATCAATTGATAGACATATTTCAGTGGTACTAGGACTTCTTTAAATGGAACCTGATTGACAGGTACAACAAATTGCATGAACAAGACCAAAGAAGTAGGAAAGAATGAGTCACACTCAAAGACAAGGAAATCCAGTTATATCGGGTAGAAAGGGATATAAAATGGCACCGAGGGTATAAAGGTGACATCAGATTGAATAAAAATGGAAGAATGATAGAAAAGATGAAAGATGTAAGTGAAGTCAGATCATGAGGAGACTGGGCTTTGTAGGCAATGGGAGTCAATGAATTTGGGCAGGGCAGTAATATGGTGATAGTGGTATTCACAAGATGCTTTCGTGGTGTCAGCAGTAAGAATGACAACCAGCAGCCTGCAGGTAAGGAGACCGGTTCAAAAGCACTTACATTAGTCTGGGTGTTAGAAACTTACACTGGGACTCAGTCGCATCTCTATCTATCTCTGGGTAAGAGACAGATCCAGGTTTGGAGGGGCATAAAAGTTATACAATTTGGTGGAGTCCACTTTAGGAAAAATCAAACAAACGGACAAGTAAAAAATTGCTGTGGTTCTTCCTGGGCCTTAGAAGGGGCCATGTAAATGAGGGGCCCTGACCCCAGCTTCATGGTAAATCAACCTCTAGGTGAAAACCGTGAGAGTTTTTGTGTCACAATGATTTGCCTCTCTCATTATTGTTAAATGTATCTGCTTGTTCCAGCGTGGGAGGTTTTATGACAATTGGCTCAGCAGACAAATGAAATAGGATAGCCTGCAAGCTATCCTAATAGGATAGCCTATTTGGAAAAACGCTGGGTCAAGTAGAAAAATATTGTTTATTTCATCTTTACAAATTTTAAGTTCATAATTTTTCAACACCCAAACCATTTTTAAAGTTTAAGAAACTGTGCGCTATGGAAAGCATAAAATAGGGATTGATGGTGCAGATTGACTGCCAGACTACCTGGGTTCAAATCCTATGTCATCCACATAACTTTAAAGGTGCCTAGAAATAAGGTATGAGTGCTGGCTCAAAATAAGTGCTCAAAAAATATCAGACACTATTCTAAGCAATGGGGAGTTTAAAAATAAAATTAATAAAAATGTGTTCAATACTAAGTAGATCACTTGCCTGTGGGGATTGTGACTATTGTCATCCATATTTATATTTGCAAAATCAGTCCCAAAGAAATTGTTTATGTCCTTGTGGCTTTAGTGTCAGGTGCTTCTTAGCTCGCTGCACGTTGAGTCACCTGGGGCACTTTTAAGTCCTACTTTTGCCTCAGCTCCACCCTGACCAATTCGATCAACACATTTGGAGTGAGCCTGAGCCTCAAAATGCCTTCCAGGCTGCCAGAATCAGAGCCGGAAGAGGCTGCCCAGTGCCTTGTGATGAGGCACTGAGCAACATGACTTCCGGCTGAGTAGTGTGACTTCAGCCAGCCACAGGAAGCTGAGGAATATTCAAACTTTTTTCTATTTTATCATTCTATCAAAATAAACCATAACTCATTACTAGAATAGGTAATGTTGAAAAATCCTTCATACTCATTCTTAACGAATGTTAACTTATTCCAAATCCTCATCTCTTCTCTAATATCCACTTCAATGGTTCTTGTTACCTATTGCTGTTTCTTTTCACTGAAACATAAAAGCCCTTCCTGGAGCTTTTATATTCACAAAACCCTGAAAACAGTAGCCCTTTCAATGACCATGTACTGAACGCGTCCCAGGCATTGGGCAGTGTGTTAGCTCCATATGTGCATTATCGCCTTGTCTTTTCCACACTCCATATGAGGTAGGCACAATTATCACCTCCATTTCACAGGTGGGAAGTGGGTTTACATGGTCAGACATCTGGTAGGAGGCACATTTAGGGGCATGTGTTTTAGAAGGGAGGCAGGGCAGCATAGTGGCTGAAAGCTCCAACGTTGGGGTCAGATAGACCTGGCAAATTGTCAACTTTTCTGCACTTTGGTTTCTTCATCTGTAAAATGGGATAAAAACTCTCACTTTGTAAATTTATTGCAGTTATTATGAGGATAATAACCAGAGAAGTGGCAGGTGCTCATAAGTGGCAGCTATTGATGAATCAGATATATTGCTATGAGAGGCTGTTATTTTTTAATTTTTTTAGATTTTATTGGGGAAGGGGAACAGGACTTTTTGGGGAACAGTGTGTACTTCCAGGACTTTTTTCCAAGTCAAGTTGTTGTCCTTTCAGTCTTAGTTGTGGAGGGTGCAGCTCAGCTCCAGGTCCAGTTGCCATTGCTAGTTGCCGGGGGCAGAGCCCACCATCCCTTGCAGGAGTCTAAACCGGCAACCTTGTGGTTGAGAGGATGCGCTCCAACCAACTGAGCCATCCGGGAGCTCAGTGGCAGCTCAGCGGCAGCTCAGCTCAAGGTGCCCTGTTCAATCTTAGTTGCAGGGGGCGGAGCCCACCATCCCTTGCGGGACTCCAGGAGTTCAACCGGCAGTCTTGTGGTTGAGAGCCCACTTGCCCATGTGGGAATCGAACTGGCAGCCTTCAGAGTTAGGAGCACGGAGCTCTAACCGCCTGAGCCACTGGGCCGGCCCTAGGCTGTCATTTTTTAAATACACTATAGATTTTTCATGAGTTAAAAATTTTTTTGTAATTTATTATTTCATAAGAACTGCATGTAAAAAAAATTGTAAAATTTATGGTAAAAAATATCAGGAAATCAAGCAAGCGAAAAAGAAAAAAAAATCACTTTTAATCCTGCAACTGAGAGAGAAGTTATTGCATTTTTTCCTATCCTCTGTATTTTTTGTATCTATACACATATGCGTTACTTGGAATGCAATGATATATAATGCCTTTTCATTCAGTAATGTTTATATTTTCCATTTTGCTATAGTCTTGCTGTTACGTTTGCAAATGGCTGCTTATGCCCAGAGATGTTTACTATCATTAAAGATAAACCAGGCCCTTGACACAGGGTCATGTATGATTCAAGGACTTGCTATTTTATGTAAGATAATTTACCTGTTTTTTTGTGGGCAGGCTTTTTCTCTTTATCTTACACAGAGTAGAGTTAGGGCAATGGGGCAGCAAGAGGCTTGCATGGAGGAAGTCTGTCAGAGATATTCTCCTGGCACAGTTGTCAAGGCCAGAAGTTGAGTATATTAGGCGACATTAGGATGTCTAGGTGGGGGGCTCTGGGGATGCTGGCACTGCAAAGGGAGCTGATATCGAATGGCATCCTAGGGCCAGGACAGAATCGAACCCTAGACTTGTGAGAGACTGACTCTACAAATGGGTAATCACTGGGCGATATATACAAATAGAACTCTGACTGACTACCTGCAGCAACCAGACCAGGAAACTGACCCCCTTATCTATAGTAAACAGACCGAGAAGCCAGCCTGCTAGAAATCAGGCTTGCAGGAAGTCAGATTGCTATCTCTAGTGACAATCCCGGAAGCTAAATAACTTCTGTAATACTTGGCACCAAATGACCAAATGACAGCTGTCCTAACTTTTGTCCCCACTTCCAACTTGGAACCAACCAGAGAAAGCCAAATATGTAACTCTAACCAATGATACAGTGACCTACTTCTAGACTGACTCCAGTTTCTGCCTGCCAACAGCCTCCAGTCAGGGTACACCTGAAGCCCTCCCTTTATTCCACCACAAAGCTTTCCCACTCCTCTGCTTGCCTTTGAGTCTCTGCCAAAATGCAAGTGAGGGTGGCTGACAACCCTTGTGATAGCAAACCCTGAATAAATAATCCTTGTTTTCTCATTTGCTTGGTCTTTGTTTATTTCCACACTTGTTTGATGCCCAAGTCAGGCTACTCATGTATGACCATTGTCAGATAGGGCCCTTGTCTTTGATGGAAGTTTACTTGATCTCTGTGAGGTACAGGCTATTTTTCTGGAAGGTGGGGATCATAACTTATTCATCTCGATAGTCCTAGTTTCTAGCACTGCCTGGCTCATAATAGAAACTGTTGAAAAGAGAGGGAGAGACGTCTCACTCGCAAGGACTAGACCCTTTGTTTTCCCGTATGGAAACGGGAAAGCCCAATGCGATGAATCTGACTTCTTTTAATTGAATGAAACGTCACCTCAAATTCCAGCTTAAATGTAAACCAAACTGGAATTGACCTGGGGGGTGGGGGCTGCAGCCTGAAGAATTTCATAAAATCTCTAGAGAACTATTTTTAAATCATTTTTGGCAAAACTTTACCCCCCCCCCTTTTTTTCTGGTTTAACTCCTTCCCCTAAACTAAACACATGTGATTTTGAGGGATATTTAATTTAAAAGATTTTTTCCCCCCTAGCTAAATCGAAGCAGGTGCTATTCAGACAGTAGAGAAAACCATGGCTAAGTTCATTTGGCTTGCTTGTTATTCGTTTCCCAAAAAAGATAACTGAAATGTGACCTGTTGCCCATTAATTGTCATTGAGATTGGATTTCTGTAAGGCTTCTCCATTGATGTATTTACACCAGAACATTGACCAGAAGCCTCACATCTCAATTAAGGGTCGGATCAGCTGTGGGCTCCCTCCTTCAGAACAGAAATACCTGTCAAGCGTTATTAGCATTGGGACCTAGAATAGGACAGTTGGTTTCGATATTGCCCTCAATTGGTGTGTTCTTCCAAAAGACTCTCTTAATTCAAACCCCAAAGCAATTTTATTTTGTAGCTAAAGTATTTCATGTGTGGGAATCAAGTCCAAAGATGATTAATTCTGGAGCGATTCATTCTCAGAAATTCTTCACAGATCTCAGAACTATAATGATATTGCTTATTGTGCTAAACATCTTTTTAGAATCTGTCACTAGACTGTGAGCCCTATAAAAGCAGGGACCATGTGTGTCCTCTTTATTTCTGTGTCTCTTTTTCCTGACATATAATAGCACGTTCCAGAATTTTGCTCAGTGCATAGTGGGAACTTAGACTTCAGAGTCACTAGATAGAAGGTGCTAAAAACCAGCAGACACAGCTTTATCATGGTAAGACCGAATGCAAAGTCCCTATTGTAAAATGTGAACATCAACAACACAACAGCAACTCTCCTGGCAGAGAAAAGGCTATTTTGTCTAGGTATTTGTTTGTTAACAAATAGACATTTTTTTTTTATACTGCAAATCATTTTATTCTTTTTTAAAATTTTTAATTTAATTTATTTTTTTTTATTAGTATCAGGTGAACTAAACAATAGAAGAAGGACATCTTACCATTTGCAATAATATGGATGGACCTAGAGAACATTATGTTAAGTGAAATAAGTCAGACAGAGAAAGACTAACAAATAGACAATTTTAAGTCCTCTCTTAGTAGGGCTCTTGGTAAACCTGCAAGTTCTGCCCAATAGGATTAGTGGCTCTCAGGATAAGTAATCTGATTTCTTCATTCAGAAGATAAGACCTAGAATATACCAAGTTACCCTACATTGACTTGTGGCCAGGGCATATAATAGAGTGGCATGATGAGCACAGACCACCTGTGGGAGGAAAACAATCCTGTGTCCCTGAGGTTCCTAAGCAGAAGAACAATGCTTTTTCTTAAATTTTGCTGACTGATGGAGAGACAGTTTCTTCATCTTGGTTGTAACCTCTCCCAAGGCAGCCTACACAGTTGTGCTGACTGAGCCATCTATTTGTACAACCAAATCCTCGCTCTATTTGTCACCTAATTTCCTATATCCCTCTCAGTATTTTTGGTGGGTGGGTGGGGAGGAGGAAGGATTGTGAAGAAGATGAGTCTTTTAGCATTGACTCATATGGTGGGTATGAGGGGTTGTCACTCAACACCCATTTCAACGTCTTTCTGTGCCTACCTATAATACATGGGTTGAAAAGCTGAAAACTACATTTCCCAGATGCCTTTGCAGCCAGAATTGTGGGTGAAATTTATATGCTGTTTTGTTTGGAAGGCAGAAGTGTGGCAGAGGCATTGCTCCTGCTTGCTGGGACCACTGGGGGTCATGTGGTTTTTCTGGAGCAGTATTAGCAGAACCCCCAGGGCCTGGCCACTAGTGTCTTGGGTGTTGAGAGGCAGGGCACACGTCTTGCCTGTACCGATGGTCTCAGGCCTCTTAGAGACCTGGAACCCCAGCACCACTGGGGCTCATGAAGGTCTCTTCCTCATGGCAGCAGGGGTGTGTTTGTAGACCAGCTTCCCAGTCAGCAGGCAGCAACCTTGGTGGCCTGGTTCTGCTGTGTGCTGGGGTGTTGTTTCTAGAAGGACTTACAGTTTGTTTTGTTAGCCCTCCCAGTGATCTGCAAGCCATTTAGTACACTGTAATAACCTCCTTTTTGCTTACACTAGCTAGATTGCATTCTTTGCAGTGGAATCCTGACCACTATGACTCAGGAATGGATTGAATAAAGCTTTCTGTGTTAGGTATTATTGAAGGTTGTCCTTCCGGGTTGCTATTGCCTCGGTTTGAGACAATTATTTGCAAAACCACTGATGTGTTATTTTTGGTTCCTGAATTCTAAGCTATTATGTATTTGTCCACTGTATTCTAGTAAGTGGTAAGCAATTAGAAATTCAGGGTTATTTTTTTATGTTTAATAAAATATTGAATTGGTTACATATTCAATTCTGATATGTTCAGGAAAATGTTGAGCCTACTAACTTACCTGCCCAGGGTCTGGGCTTAGAATTGCCCTGCCTGTTGTTAATGAGCCTTTGCTTCTGGGTGTCCCAGAAACCTCCAGATGACATATAATATAAAAGTAACACCAATAACCGCTACAATAAAAAATTATCTTTGTATTCTTTTTTATGGTTTTTGAAAGTGTGAACCCTAATGTTGGAGTTAAGATAAGGTATTGCAGAAAACAAAATTATAATTTGTTGATGAAATGATCATGTGTTGAGATACAAGGTTTGTTAATAAATAGCAGATTCAGGGCTGTACTAGGTCAGAAAAGATTATCATTGACAACAAGAAAAGCAACTGCCTGATGTAACAGGTTTCCTCCAATAACCCGCCAAAAAGAGCCTGAGATATCGAATAGCTCCCTTTTAGAAAATATTCAACTGCAAAAAGTTTCATTGGGTGGTACAAAAAGTGGCTAGTGCCGTTGGAGTTATCAGTTTCTAGTGCAAAGACTTGTGGCATTGACAGGAGTTGTGGGGTGAAGGAAAAGAGGCAGGATTTAAGCTGAAGTTGTTCCTTGCAACATCTGTTAGTGTTGAGGCAAGCTGGGGTTACAGTTTTACTCCATAAAACAAGGACGTGAAAAGCAGCCTTAAGGAAAAGGCATTAAGATGGGCTCAGGCAGCAGAGAGGAGTCAGGGTGATTTGTGGAGGAGAGCAGACTACCTGTTGGGTTTAGTATCTCAGTTAACACTTTTTTGTTGTTGTTCTTGCTATTAATTCTTATTGTTAAAGAGCCCTTGAAAGAATATTGTGGGTTTGAGATAGAATGGGAAAGAAACATTCTTCTCCACCAGATATCTCTATAGCCCTCTGGCTAAGACTTTCCGGGACTTCATTTTAGCTTTACTCAGACATGAGGAGGTTTCCTTTTGCTGTGGAAGGATTTACGTGTAGCCAAATGTTTCATGGTCCTATCTGTAATGTGCTTAAATCCTTTTCTGAAAGTGAAATTTATTTAAAGGAAAGGCTGTTTCCTACTAGTTGGAAGAGCATCTCGGAGTGTGAGTCATGCAGCTGGTCCCAGGAGCTCTGATAGTAGAAACTTGCCACAGAGCAAAGATGTTAACTTTTATAACAAACGCCACAGACCTGTCTTTGGTGGTTCTGTCACTAGGAGCCTGAGTATTTCCAGTGCCTTCTGTTGTTTTACTTCCATTGGGAGGGTAAAGCAATTTACCAATTTTTGATTGGTAATAGTAACTAAAGCCTGGAGTGTGGCAAACTCTCATCATAGTAGGTTAATTTATGGTTGGGAGGAGGGTGCAGTGCAGGCTAAGTTTCCAGGACTTGCCTTAGGAACCCTGCCTGGTCCGTGTATGGAATCCCAGCTAGAAGGGAAGCTCTTGGCTGTACCTTTCTATCATTCAAACTGGATGGACTTTGCATGCAAACAGATCGGCGTTTGAGGAACTTCACTAGCTGTTTAATATTTCCTTCTTTCTCTTTAGTTTCCAATTTTCTACTACAAGTTTATATTTTTGAAATAATAAACCTTTATGGTTTCAAAAAAGAGTCTTTTAATACACAATTTACTGAAAAATAATTCTAGTTTATTACCTGTGCCATTGAGGAAAATTCTTCACTTAGTTGATCAGCGTGCATTTCCTCATTTGTAAAATAAGGAAGAGCTGTTGTGGGTGCTAGGAAAAAATGCTTTTAAAATGCTTTTAAGGCACAAACTGCTGATCACCCTGGCACACAGTAGGTACTCAACAAATGGCAAATGACTACTGTCATTATGCTTCTGGTGATTTGCTGGTCATTTCCATAATCAGTGTTAGCTAAATTTCTCTTTAGGAGCCCCTTCTACTCAAATCTGTTCTCCCTGTTTCTCTATTTATTATGAGCATGAGGTTTACATGTAGTATTTCAATTTTTGTATTTCAATACCCCTATATTTAAAAAAATCCTCATAATAGCCTTGCAAAGCAGGAATCCAGAAGGGTTAGTGTTGTTATTTCAGAGACGAGAATAATGAAGTTAAGAGACACTAGGGAAAAATAGGTAGAGAGAGACTAAAACAGGAGTCCTTATTCTGGAGTTTTCTGGCTTTAACTCCCTGAAAATGAATGCAAAAAAATTTTGGTGCATTTTAATTGCAAGAAGGTCTGTAGCTTTAATCAGATTCTCTGAGGGCTCTGGGATTCCCCCACAAAAGCTTATGAACCACTTTGGTTAAAGACCTCCTAGACTAGACAACTACTGGAAGACATTTCCTGGTTTCTGCATTCATGCAGGCAGAATAGCGGATGTGGCTAGTATACCACTTCCATTAGACTCTCCTGGGCTGCTTCTAAAATGCAGATTCCTAGGCCCCAACTCAGCCCTCCAGAATCAGTGTTTCAAGAACTGGAGCTGGATAATCTAGCATCTGAACAAGTTCTCCCAGCCCTTACAGCTATAGGAACTTGAGGCTGTTACTTTAGTTTCCTACTTTAGTTTCTCATCTGCAACAGGGGAAGAATAATTATACCTCCCCCATAAAGCGTTCATGAACATTAAAATGGATAATCTCTGCACAGTGTTAAATTAAGGGTTTAATATGATAAGTACTCAAGAAATGTTAGCTAAACTGACAATGATTCTTATGAATGTTATTATCAGTACTCTTATTAGGGAGTACTGATGTGGCTAGCATACCACTAGGAGCAAATTGAAGGCCCCGACTCTGTGGGAGATTAATGGATGGAGCTAACTGAGCACTTACTGTGAGCTTTTGAGAGTCATCTGGTTTAAACACATAATATTTGTCAGTGATCAATTCTAAATTGTGAAGGTTAATGAAATGAACAAATCAGTTATATTGCAGATAATGGGAACTTTCCTTCTTTCTCTTTAGTTTCCAATTTTCTACTACAAGCTTATATTATTTGAAATAATAAACCTTTATTGTTTCAAAAAAGAGTCTTTTAATACACAATTTACTGAAAAATAATTCTAGTTTATTATCTGTGACATTGAGGAAAATTCTTCACTTAGTTGATCAGGAATTTCGCCCCCCTTTCACTACGTTGTTTGAAAAAATTAGATTGTGCTAAATTGCTTTGGCTTAAAGGGCCTTTTTCAGCAGCTGAAACATTCTCAGTAGGAAGAGGCGTGATATTATTGCAGGAATTTGAATTCTAGAGGTCATTGCCTGGTGTTAGAATTGTTGCTTACCTTCATGAAAGACTGGAAAATTTATTTGAGTCTTGCAAAGTGACAAAGCTCTTTCTGAAAGAGCTTATAAAGTGACTGAGAAAATCTTACAAAATATTCTCACGCATCATCAGTAGGCCAAACAGTACTTTTCATATATATTAGGCCTATTTTTAAAAAAGATAAATTAAGTGTAAAAAAAGACTTGGCATATAAAACAGATCGTTGTTTGGAATTCTATATATATAATTTATAATTTTTACTAAATTTATTGGAGTGATATTTGTTAGTAAAATTATATAGGTTTCAAGTGTACATTTCTATTATACGTCATCTATATATTGCGTTGTATATTCACCACCCAGAGTCAGTTCTCCTCCCATCACCATATATTTAACCCTTTTTACCTTCTTCTACTAACTCCCTCCCCCTTTACCCTCTGGTAACCACTAAATTCTTGTCTGTGTCTATGAGTTTTTGTTTGTTTTGCTCATTTGTTGCTTTCAGTTTTATATCTTAAATATAAATGAAATCCTATGGTCCTTGACTTTTTCTGTCTGACTTATTTCACTTAGCATAATAATCTCAAGATCCATCCATGTTGTCACAAATGGCAGTATTTCATCTTTTCTTGTGGCTGAATAATATTCCATTGTATATATGTACCACGTCTTCTTTATCCAGTCATCCTTAGAATTATATATTATATATATAATTTTATATATATATATTATATGTATAGTGTATGTACAAATATTTTCAACTTTAAGAGTGAGGGACTATGGATTGAAAATCATACAGTTCAAATCAAGACCAGGAGCTCTGTCTCTAAATCTCTCTCACACATACATACTTAAGATTTATGTATTCCACAATTTCTGTCTTTGTGCTCTTATTATTCTTACAGTCTTCCTCCTATATTCATACATAAAGTTCCTACTAACTAATTATTTCCCTTGTATTGATAATAACTTTTATTATGGGGGGTCCTATTCCCATGATCATCTTTTTTCATTGGCTCAATCCTTTCTCAACTTTGCTGAAGTCTATTCATATACATTTTCCCATCTCTTCATATTTCTCTCTCTGTCTCCACACACATACACACACACACACATACACACACATAGATAGATACCTGATACAGAAGAGAAGGTGCCTTCCTTTTTTTAATCTCTCTCTCTCTATGTGTGTGTATATATATGTATATATATATTGAAATTATATATATTATATATTATACATATAATTATATATTTATATATAATTATATATAATATTTATATATTATATTTATATATTATATATATTTTATATTTATATATAAATTATATTTATATATAATATACATAATATATATTAAATATAATTATATGTATAATTATATTATATATATATGATTCAGTAGAGAAAGGGAGGGCACCACCTTCTCTTCTAAATCAGTATCTATAGGCACCTTTGCCTTTTCTCAACTTTCTTATTACAGAGTGAGGTTCCACCATCCTGTGCACACAGCAGATGACATAGTACCTCCAGGCCTGAAGATTGGACCTAGCTGATTGGTACACATTGTGGCTATTTTGCTAGCTCTTGAATAACTAATAACTTTATTTTGTCAAA
This sequence comes from Rhinolophus hipposideros, assembly GCF_964194185.1. Lineage (NCBI taxonomy): Eukaryota > Metazoa > Chordata > Mammalia > Chiroptera > Rhinolophidae > Rhinolophus > Rhinolophus hipposideros. The sequence goes on from NC_138050.1 coordinate 19,741,983, forward strand.
AAGTATCAAAGTTTTGTAAAGAATATTTTCAGGCACTAATTTCCTATTGAAGCATCTTCTTTTGACAGAGTCAACTCAAGTCTCTTTGTGACATGATGAAGTGGGCTTTCACCAGGGCTGTCGGAAGCTCCCTGCATCAAAGCTTCTGCCTCCCACAGCTCTGGTCATCAAGCTATCTTTCCAGGCATAGAGACAGGCAGATGACTTTCCCATTGTGCATGAATAAAGCAAATGAAGAAATACATGAAGGTGAAGGTGTTGGTTTCCAGCACTTAATTTCTTCTGTGGCTGGACTAATAGGCAAAGCCAGAATCCATTTCAAACTTGAGATTCTACAACGCAGCAGTGTTGCATGACTAAAAGTAACTTTTAAAAGTTGGCAACTTAATTCAGAAGCAATCAATCTGACATCTCAAGGGAATGGTTTGGTGGATCCAAAAGCAGGAATGAAGTTCATGGGTTAAGATTTTGGTCTTCTTCCAGGCTTGCTATTAGTATACTATGTGATTGGGTCTGTGCCTCAGTCTTATTTTCCAAGTTCTGTGTAAGATACCGCAATGTTAGCTGAGTGAGTATAAGAATTGACTAACATATACAAGGTAATGTATAACCCTCAGATAAGTAAGTAGTAGTAGCATGTGATCACCTCACATTGTTGTACACTAGCCCTATCTGACATAACGTTTCTAATCTATCAGCGCTTAATAGTTATTAAGAAAATAACATTGCATTTATTCTGTGTTTAACTCTTATTGACAATATCTGTATTGCCTTGTGCTATTTTAACTCATATTTTCTTTGAAGTACTTCTCCAACTTAATTATTTGCATGTGATACTTCTCTTAGATTATTTCTATATATTTTTTCCCCTCTACTTTTTCAGTGTTCTTCTATTTCATAAGTGTTCTTTCTCTGTCTTTATTATCCCAGAATGTAGTCCTGGGAGTTGTTTGACCTCTTCTCCAATGTTTCATTAGCATTTCATCCATGGCTTCTCAAGATTCCTTCATATGGTTCAGCCATTTTTATACTTCTTAAAACATTTAAGCCTCTGAGTAAATAAATACATGCTCCAAAATAACAAATACACATAAAAATTCTTTGGGTTAAAAAGAAACCTTTCAGAAATAAATACAATTTTTATAAACATGTTTATGTAGCATATTAAGTCCAAAATAGATCTGTGTTTAACATTACATGTTGTAGAAATTCTCAGTTTAATTTTTAAAAGGTTGAGTAAATATACATTCAGAAATGCCTACAATTCTTATAAACAGTTCCTATCTACCTGTCAACTGTTAGTGTTAACATTTATAAGTGAACAGATGACATGCTTTGACACAATCGCTAAATCCTTGTCTGTTTATTTCTGGAGTGATCATGTGAAAGTCACGTTCAGCTGAACCTTGGAAAAACATACACATTTTACATAGGCATGTTAAAAAAAGAAACAACAGGCCAAAATGGAGTCACTTTTGCTAAACCACCTCACCAAACCAACACTTAGTAACTAACCTAATTGCAGTTTTAGCCTCTCCCCAGAGTGGAATTTTAAAACAATCATACTGGCATTTCCTGATCAATACTATGGGGGTAATCTGCCTGACAAAACCCCGTGCCATTCCCTTGCCACTAAGAGAAGATGTCCTGGCCTAATATAACCCTTTCTTTTCCTTTGCTGATAGCTCCCTTGTTTCACCCTTCTTCCTATAAAATCTTTCCATTTCGTACAACCCCTTGCAGCACCCTTCTGGTTGCTAGATAGGATGTTGACCGATTCATGAATTAATAAAGCCAATTAGATCTTCAAATTTACTGTTGAACTTTGTTCTTTAACAGCAATCTCACGTAGAGAATAGAGGTTTTCAACAGTGGATCTGTCTAGAAGTCTTAGGGGCTTTATCCATGTCATCCAGGCCAGTTTTCACCTCTTGTGACCAATCCTATGCTTTAGAGATAAGGATGTTAAATAAGGTATTTGGTTGCCAAAGTATTTTTGCTAGTCTTCCCATGGGTCACCTGAGACCTTGTGTATACATACACACAAAAGAAAAATCCGTAAGAAATGCCAGATTTATTAAAAAAAAAAAAAAAGTAGCATAGTCATTTACCAAGTGACAGCTGATGATACATCCATCTGTTAGGTATAGAGTTGGTGTCATTGTTTCACATTGACTCAGGAAGTCATGGAGTTCTCCTTCCTCCCAGGAACCTAGGCGGTTGAATGCTTTTCATGGTTTCCTGTCTTTGTCTCCCTGGGGCATACACGTCTGCTATGGGTAAGTTTGATTCTGGTGGATTGACTGCATCAGTGGCCCCAATGAAGGAACTCTCCATATTTATACACGTTGCAATGTGACTTTTCTGCCCCTCCAATAAAGAGTGTGTTTCCCCACTTCTTGGAGCTGGCTGGCCACCAGAATGCAATGGAAGTGATGGTGGGCCACTTCCAAGCCGAGGCCTCAAAAGATCTTGGGGACTTCCGCCTCATCTTTTGGAACTCTGCTTCCACCGTGAGAAAAAGCCTAAGCTAGCCTGGTGGAGGAGGCCACACAAAACAGAGACAAGTCATCTCAGCTGAGGTCAACCGAAACCAGCCAGCTTTCAGCCTGACTGCAGGCATATGAGTAAGACTTGCCAAGATCAGCTGAGGTCAGCCTAGGCCAGGAGAGCTTCCCAGCTGACCTGTGAGATATATAAATTCTTATTATTTTATGCCATTGTATTTTGTGGTTGTTTGTCATATAACATCGCTATGGTAAGAGAGAAGCAATACACTGACTTACATTTCTTCAAAGTGAAATAGCTTTAGTGTTTATTCTGGTTATAAAAATAAACATAGTTAATATTAAAAATTCAAACATTACAGTATTTTAGATAAAGCATTTGGTTGTCAAATGTTTTTACTAAACACTGCCCATGGGTCAGCTGAGACCTGTGTGTACACACACACACACACACACACACACACACACACACACGCTAAATAAATAAATAAATAAACAAATAAATACATAATTACATAAATAAAGTGAAAGAGAAAGTAAAAATCACTTTGAATCTAACCACACAGAGATACCCAACTAAATTAAGATTTTGCTGAATGAGTTTAAAGTTATTTCTCTGTATGTATGTATATGTATAACCACATACACACAAGTTCTACATAAATTACATCATACTATACATGCTTCTCTGCAATCTTCCTTATCACTCAGTAATTTGTCCTGGACATTTCTCCATGTCAACAGATATTAATCAGTTTTATCAGTTTTAATGACTGTATAGTATTCCATTATATATTCAGTCATTTCTTCATTGATGTAGGCTGTTTTTTATTTTTAAATTTACAAATAGTGCTGCATAAACATATTGTGTGTCTAAATTTTTCCAATTATTTCCTTGGGATACAGTCTTAGAAATAGTTTGGGTAGGTTAAATATATTTAAATTTTTCATATATAGTGCTAAAATGCCTTCAGAAAGACTATGTTTCTTACATGTTCTAGTTATAGTATAAGTTTGAAACTCTAGTGCTAGAGGAGATAGCACATTTTGGTTGATGACGAGGTAAAGAGAAGAAAAAGCTGTGGCCATGGGGAAAAGAAAAGGTAGTGCACACTGAGTAAAACCATCAAGCGTGTTGATTTTCTGAGTAACCTGAGTAGGAGTAAGACTGGAGAAAGTACAGGTTTGGAGTCATCTCTGTGGAGGGTGGAATGTGATTCAGAAAGAGGTGGTAATAACAATAACAAGAATAGCAACAAGAAAACACAACTTGAGCAATGAACAACTACTAAGCCCTTGCTTAGTGTGTACACACACACACACACACACACATACACTGTCCTATAAACTTATAGCATGTATGTGTACATAGCTTTCATTCCTACAGTTTTATAACCTTTATTTGGAGGGCAGTGAATAGAGGACAGCTTTATTTGGGAGAATGATGAATTGAGGTCATTTCTATTTGGGAAGATGACGAGCAGAAGGCACCTTTATTTGATGGGAATGATGAAGGGAGGGTGCTCAATTCTAGGAATTGGAAAGGAAAGAGACCTGAAGATAAAGGTTCTTGGATGGTAGGGAAGTCCCTTTTGCATAATGTGATCCAGGTCATGAAAGAAGACAGAAAAATCTGCCTATAACTGGGAGATTAGCTAGACTAAATGTGGCTGATAGAATCAATCTTAAAGAGGACCAAGATTGTTTCCACACAGGAGGATCCACAGAAGGGCCAGGAATTGTGGCCAGAGAGGTAATACGTGCCCTGCATGGTTATTTTTGTTCCTCTGTTCTTGATGTTCCTTCTACATTCTGTTAAAGAAATAGTTTTATTTCATTATTCATTCTGTTACTATGTCTTTTCTTCCCATCAGACTGCAAGTTATTTGAGAGAATGGATTATGTCTTTAATTTTTAAATATCTTGAACCTGGCATTTAAAATGTGTTTAATTAAATTTTACTGAATGCAAGGAAGGATACATTTCAGTTAAAAAAAATAATTACCTCAATACAAGATGACGGAAAGTGAAATA